>NC_141110.1:11804701-12404701 GCF_041138505.1 Cibotium barometz
TAAAAGATTAATTCTCTTAATCCAAAAACGCGTTTCGGGCACGTCTGGACCTCCGTTTTTCAGAAAGCAAGCGATTTCGAGCACTGCGGGTAAGTCATCGATTCTCTGCAGAACTCTGTTTTAAGAACTGCAGAAAGACAGATTGACTGTGCAGACACTGTGGGTGCTGCAAAGAGGTCTACAGTTGCCATTAGGTGTATGTATGCACATTGAAGTCACTGGTTGTGACATTTGAGAGTACTACAGTACCGCTGTAGAAAATACAGCATTTGTGCAGGAAAAACCAGAGTGCAGTTTCTAGTAAAATTGTGTGTTTGGCAAGATGTCTAATGATGGCATAACACAGATTGTGGCTGAGAAACTGGATAAGAATAACTTCCATGCTTGGAGGTTCAGGTTGACAAATTTCCTGATGGGAAAAGGCTATTGGGACTACATAGAAGGTGAGCATGAAGAGGCACCGGAGATACCGGATATAAATCCGACTGCTGTGCAGATGTGAAAGAGTTTAAAGACTAGAACCAAGGAGCCAGGAAGGTTATGTATTGGCTTTCCATTAGTATACAGGACACCATGATTGGGCACATTCAGGATGCCAAGTCCCCCAAGGAGGCGTGGGACACCTTGGTAAAGCTCTATGAAACAAATACCAAGGCACGTAAGATACAGTTGAAGAATGAACTTCATACTATGGAGAAAAAGAGCATGTCTGTGAATGACTGCGCGCTGAAGATAAAGGGTATTGTGGAATCCCTTGCATCTATTGGTGTGTCAGTAGATGATGATGATAAGGTAGAAGTCTGTCTACGTGGTCTCGGGCCACAATACAAGGCGTTCAAGACGTCCATTTAGACTCGGGAAAACATTCCCAACTTTACAGATTGGGTGTCTATGCTGATTATCGAAGAGAAGAGCTTGGGTGAAGACCAACAATCTTCACAAAGCAAAAACAGTTCAGAGCAACAGGCCTTCTACACGAGTTCAGGAAGAGGACGAGGTAGAGGAGGCCGTGGACGCGGTCAAGGAGGTGGCCGAACAGGTAATCAAAATTATGGTAAGCACAGCAGTAGCAACAACAACAGTCCCAGAATCATCAACAACAACAACAACACGCAGGTGGAAGAGGCAAATTCAGAGGCAGGGGAAGTCAAAGAGGCCGTGAAAATTGGCAAAGGCAATACAATGATGCACGTGAATGCTATTATTGTGGTAAGCCTGGACATGTGCAGGCAGAATGCTATAAGAAGCAGGCTGACATGCAAAATGGGAAAGTGCAGCAAAACAACTATGCATCCTCAAGCAAAAATAATGAGGATAATGAAAGGTTGTTTGTTATGCAGCATGTCGTGAATGCCATGTCTGAAAATGTTGATGCAGCACAAAAAGATAATGTATGGTATGTGGATTCAGGCACTTCGAACCACATGACAAGTCATGGGGAGTGGTTCAAGGAGATGAAAAACCCGGAAAGACCAGGTTTTGTGGAAACAGGGGATGACACTGCTCATCCAATTGCCCATGTTGTTGGATGAAAAGATGCAGGGGGGAAGAGAGCTTGAGCTCTTGCAAGCACACACACACACTCACAAAACCCTAATAGAGAACACACAAGGTGAGAGGCTGAAAATCTTCTTCTTCTCTACTCAACACTCAACACTCCATATACAAGAATAAGAGTACACCTAATATGAAAGGTACTCAACCAATACATACACGGGTTCTCTATAGTGTGTACCCGACTAAATGAGCTGGCGCTATAACTATGCCAGTCTCTAGAATGGCTGTCACATAGCCTGTCATCCCACTGGCCGCATATCACCCAAGATCTCACCAACCATGCTAGTGGTGTAAGTGTGGGGCCTATCCCCCAGGCGGGTCATCATCAGTGTCCATCGCCTCACTAGACAAGCTCGATATCTCAACACTCCCCCTCGAGCTCAACTCCATCTCGTGTACACCAAGCGAAGCCCTGAATCTGCGGAGCTTCTCTGTACCCAATGCTTTGGTGAAGATGTCAGCTACCTGATCCTCTGTGCTGACATAAACAAGGTCAAGATCTCCTGCCAAGACCTTCTCTCTGACGAAGTGGTAGTGGACCTCTATATGCTTCGTACGAGCATGAAATATTGGGTTCCTGGCTAACTGTATACTGCTAAGGTTGTCACAAAAAATGACAACTTGTCTATCCCCACTGATAGACCCAAATCTGCAAGTAGCTTTCTCAACCAAGCTACCTCACATGCTGCCATAGCAGCTCCTCTATACTCGGCCTCTGTACTCAATAGAGCAACCGTAGGCTGCTTCTTCTGCTCCAAGTCACAGTAGCACTCCCCAAAGAAAACATGAAGCCACTGGTAGATCTTCTGTCTGAGATACTACCAGCCCAATCAGCATCTGTGTACCCATGTACACATATCTCTGTCCCAGTCTCATAGAATAGTCCACAATGCAAAGTAGACCTCACATACCTCAGTATGCGTCTCACTGCATCTAAATGCAGTTTCCGTGGAACCTGCATAAACTGACTCACCAACCCAACAGCATAGCTCAAATCTGGTCTGGTGATCGTCATGTAGATCAAACTTCCTACTATGCTCCTGTACATAGTAGGATCCTCCAAGATCTCTCCTGAATCTGCACTCAACTTGCCATTCCGATCCAATGGCACAGAAATAGACTTACAGCCTGTCATACCATACTTGGACAACATATCCAAGCCATACTGTCTCTGCAGTAATCCAATACCATGTGGTGACCTAATCACCTCAATGCCCAAGAAATATCTGAGCTCCCCCAGATCCTTTATCTCGAACTTCTGTCTAAGCAAGATCTTTATATCAAAGATCTCTGCATCATGGTCCCCCGTAATGATCAAGTCATCTACATAGATGACAACAAGCACAACCCCTCTTTCACCATGTCTCACATACAGCGAGAAATCTGCATTGGCTACATGAAAGCCAATAGTGACAAGATATTCAGAAATCTTGTCAGACCATGCACTTGGTGCTTGCTTTAAGCCATACAAGGCTTTCTTCAACCTGCAAACATGCTCAGGGTGACCCACATCCTCATAACCAGGTGGCTGCAACATATACACCTCTTCTTGCAAATCCCCATGCAAGAATGCATTCTTTACATCCATCTGATGTAAAGACCATTGCTTTGACGCAGCCACTGCTATCACAACTCTCATGGTTGCCATCTTGGCCAACTGGGCTAAAAGTCTCCTCATAATCAATCCCATATGTCTGCGCATATCCTTTGGCTACCAATCTAGCCTTGTACCTGTTTATGCTTCCATCACTGTTATGTTTAACTTTGTACACCCACTTGCATCCAATGGCTTTCTTGCCTTCAGGCAATTGCACTAAATCCCAAGTTTCATTTCCATATAGTGCATCCATCTCCTCATCCATGGCTTTCTCCCAACACACATTTCCAACAGCCTCATCAATGCATGTGGGCTCAACAACCTGCACAACCTTTGCCATATATGCATAGTGATGTGCCACATAACCATCATAAGTAAACCTCTGCACAGGGTCCTTCACTCTACCAGATCTTCGCAGCTTTTCATTCATGGCTTCCATAGCCTTCTTTACACCAGGTGTTCTCATAGCTGGGATCCCAAGCTCCTCATCAAGGCTCATATCTGAGCCACTAGACTCTCCATCAACATGAGAATGCCCCGCAGAAATGTCAGGCATACCAAGGGGCTCCACCACTTTCTCTTTTCCTTTACGTGATGTAGTAATCACATTTGCAGGACTGGTATTATGACGCAGCCTGCCACTCCATGGTCTATCAACAGACCCACTAGATGAGGACTCTCCTGGTCCACTCAAAGACTGTGATTGATGACCTGCATTCTGTGCAACCACACTTCCACTCACATCAGCCCCGACAGCTTCTCTTTCAATAGCATACCAGCTGCTCATCTCATCACAGACAACATCCCTGCTTACCCTCAACTCACGGGTAGCAGGGTTATAACACCTGTATCCCTTTTGCTCAAGGGAGTATCCAATAAACACACATTTTTCAGCTTTTGGATCCAGCTTAGTTCTCAACTCATCTGGCACATGCACATATGCAATGCATCCAAAGACTTTCAGATGAGACAAATGTGGTTTTTTGCCAGTAAACCTCTCCTTTGGAGTTACATCATGTATGGCAGCAGTTGGAGTCCTGTTCATGATGTATACTGCTGTTGTAGAAACAGCCTCAGCCCAATAGCAATGCGGCATATTCTTCTCTTCCATCAATGCTCGCGCAATCTCAGCAATGTGCCTGTTTTTTTGTTCAGCAACTCCATTTTGCTGCGGAGTGTATCTGCATGTAAACTGTCTCCGAATACCATTCTTCTTCAAAAATTCAAAGAACTTATTGGAGAAGTATTCTCCCCCTCCATCTGACCTTAGGCACTTGACATATTTCCTTGTTTTCTTTTCAACCAAAACTCTAAAATTCTGAAAGTGAGTGAACACCTCACTCTTCTCTTTCATGAAATATACCCACACTTTCCTTGTGTGGTCATCAATGAAAGTCACATAATACCTGCAGCCTCCCGTGGATATGGTCTTCGTAGGACCCCATACATCTGAATGCACAACATCTAGTACATTTCTGCTCACATATCTGTTACGTGGAAACACATGCTTTGTTTGCTTCCCAAATTGGCATGCTTCATATATTTTCTGCATACCTTCCACTTTAAATTTTGGCAGCCCTGTCACAATTCCTTTTGTCTGCATAGACTTCAATCTCTGCACATTTACATGTCCAATTCTTTTATGCCATATGTCTGTGTCTGCAACAATTCCTGAACCATTTGCAAACATCGTAGCACTCATTTCAGGCATGTCTACATTTAATGTAAACATTCTGCCCACTCTGTTGCCTTTTGCAACCAACCTGCACTTGTCTTTAAAATCTTCAACATAACATCCATCAGGGTTAAACCGAACCTGCAAACCCTGCTCAATTATCTGGCCAACTGAAACCAAATTCTTTGTTATGTTCGGTACATGAAGTACATCTGCAAGGTACTTCACTTTGCCATCCTGCATAGACAATGGCACATCTCCAACGTGGGCAATTGGATGAGCAGTGTCATCCCCTGTTTCCACAAAACCTGGTCTTTCCGGGTTTTTCATCTCCTTGAACCACTCCCCATGACTCGTCATGTGGTTCGAAGCACCTGAATCCACATACCATACATTATCTTTTTATGCTGCATCAACATTTTCAGACATGGCATTCATGACATGCTGCATAACAAACAACCTTTCATTATCCTCATTATTTCTGCTTGAGGATGCATAGTTGTTTTGCTGCACTTTCCCATTTTGCATGTCAGCCTGCTTCTTATAACATTCTGCCTGCACATGTCCAGGCTTACCACAATAATAGCATTCACGTGCATCATTATATTGCCTTTGCCAGTTTCCACGGCCTCTTTGCCTCTGAATTTGCCTCTTCCACCTGCGTGTTGTTGTTGTTGTTGATTCTGGGATTGTTGTTGTTGCTGCTCTGCTGCTGCTGGCCATAATTCTGATTACCCGTTCGGCCACCTCCTTGACCGCGTCCACGGCCTCCTCTACCTCGTCCTCTTCCTGAACTCGTGTAGAAGGCCTGTTGCTCTGAGCTGTTTTTGCTTTGTGAAGACTGTTGGTCTTCACCCAAGCTCTTCTCTTCGATAATTAGCATAGACACCAAATCTGTAAAGTTGGGAATGTTTTCCCGAGTCTGAATGGACGTCTTGAACGCCTTGTATTGTGGCCCGAGACCACGTAGACAGACTTCCACCTTATCATCATCATCTACTGACACACCAATAGATGCAAGGGATTCCACAATACCCTTTATCTTCAGCGCATAGTCATTCACCACAGACATGCTCTTTTTCTCCATAGTATGAAGTTCATTCTTCAACTGTATCTTACGTGCCTTGGTATTTGTTTCATAGAGCTTTACCAAGGTGTCCCACGCCTCCTTGGGGGACTTGGCATCCTGAATGTGCCCAATCATGGTGTCTTGTATACTAATGGAGAGCCAATACATAACCTTCCTGGCTCCTTGGTTCCAGTCTTTAAACTCTTTTACATCTGCAGTCAGTCGGATTTATATCTGGTATCTCCGGTGCCTCTTCATGTTCACCTTCTATGTAGTCCCAATAGCCTTTTCCCATCAGGAAATTCATCAACCTGAACCTCCAAGCATGGAAGTTATTCTTATCCAGCTTCTCAGCCACAATCTGTGTTATGCCATCATTAGACATCTTGCCAAACACACAATTTTACCAGAAACTACACTCCAGTTTTTCCTGCACAAATGCTGTATTTCCTGCAGCGGTACCGTAGTACTCTCAAATGTCACAACCAATGACTTCAATGTGCATACATACACCCAATGGCAACTGTAGACATCTTTGCAGCACCCACAGTGTCTGCACAGTCAATCTGTCTTCCTGCAGTTCTTAAAACAGAGTTCTGCAGAGAATCGATGACTTACCCGCAGTGCTCAAAATCGCTTGCTTTCTAAAAAATGGAGGTCCAGACGTGCCCGAAACGCGTTTTCGGCCCGAAAATTTTAGTCCGATAGGATTGTAGATAAAATGATGCATTGGCCTAATTACTTGATTAGCTTAATGGATTTGATAAATGACAAGATGCTCAACAATGCATGGAGGCAAGAAATTATACAAGTAAAACACTTGTTTATTATGTTGCTTAGGAATACAACATGGATGGGCTCTCACAAGCTAATGCACCAAGTGAAGTTCCCTCTCCCCTAATGGGCCTTTATATAGGACACCACAAGCCCTAAAGCTAGAGGCTTGTTTACACACACACACACCTTGTCCATGGCCCCTTTGTGTACACACCTATTTCTTAACACCCTCCCTCAATGCAAGCCATGTAAAGTGTGGACTTGAAATGGGTGGCATTGGCAATAGGTCTAAATCCCTCCCTTAATGATGAGTAAGGAATTTTGCCTTTATAACATAGGCATACAAAGAGATGTTATGGTTGTGTGGTTTCTATGATTTAGTCCCAAAATTGCTTATGGAGTAGGTCTTTCCTCTTGCTCATTGTTGCAAGGGTAGTGTCTAAACTCCGTACAAGGGTTTGGTTGTGGGTGGGAAAACATAACATAGAGCTCTTGTTGAGTAATTCCCCCAACTAAATGTGTTTGGGAATGAGTAAAGAGCTGAAAATGAGCTGAAAATTCAGCAAAGCACACACTTCTTGGTTTAATGGGGTGAGTGCATGGCTCATTGTGATGCCAATGCCTCTTACAAGAGTGGTACCAAGAGGTGTTTAAAGTATTCATGAAATACAATGAATATGAGCACTTAATTGATGTATGCCCACATCTCAAATTCAGTTTGGGGTTGACAAAACTGAGGTACCATAGCCAAAAGCACCATACTTCACCTCCTTGCCTCATTGGTGGAGTGCAAGTGAAGAGAAGTTGAGCAAAAAAGCTCACAAAAGATGAAAGTCGGTGTTGAGGCTTTAGGGTTTGCCGAGTTTCCCTTGTGCTTAATGTATGCACACAAAGGAATTAGGGTGAGAAAAATAGTGTTTAATAACACTTGAGTAAGGGTTTAGTGTTTGAAGGAACACTAAGAGAGTGGTTTAGGGTTTAATGACCGCCACTAGTGTTTAGCAACACTTTAATTAAAGCTTTAAAAGAGCTTAAGCTTCCAAAATCGATGGAATGGAAGGTTTAGGGTTCTCCATTTTGCTTGCATTGAGGAAAACATAGTGTTTAAGAACACTTTAATCAAGGTATTAGTGTTTAGCAACACTATTAGAGAGGGTAAGCGGTGTTTAATGAACACCGTAGCCAAAAGAAATGGTTAAGTTGCCCATTTTTGTGCTTAATGGATGCACAAATCAAAGAGGGAGTAGAATGAGTGTTTAGAAACACTTTAGAGGATCAATTAGTGTTTAGAAACACTAATTAGTGTGTAATTAACACTTTAATGAAGCTAAAAGGCTTGAAATGCCATAGCCTTGAGAGTATGGCAATTTAGGGTTTGCATGATTGTGCTTAATCATGCACAAATCAGAGAAGCAAAGAGTATGAGTGTTTAAAAACACTGAAGAGAGAAGATTAGTGTTTAAAAACACTAATTAAGTGTTAATTTTCCTCTTAATCAAGCTTCACAACTTGAAAAAACTCCATTGCAACAGTAGGCGACTGCTTATCTACTTCCCCCGACTTCATTACTGAACCAAATCAGCTGAAAATGTGTGGGCTTGATCGCCTCTTCATGGGCTTCAAAAGCCCTAAGACGATGGGCGACGAGATGGCTTCTCCCTCGCGCGATTACTGTACGACCACGGGCTGCAGCAGAAAACGCAGAAAATCGCTTTTCTCGAGAATGCGCCGCGTGCTGTGGACAATGTGGCTAATTGAGGTGATAGGCCTCTTAGCCCTGACCTAAGCTTCACTTTGTTAGTTGAGACCTCAAGGGGATAAGCCCTCCCTTGGCTGGTTGAGGTCCACCACCAAGAGGGGGTAGAAGACAAGAGTCTCAAAAAGTGAGAAAAGGGGGAGAAAATTCAAATTTGAGACTAATCAGGCTTAACTTTGGCTAATGCAACTCAATAATGAGTGAACCGGGCTCTGATACCAAGATAAAATGATGCATTGGCCTAATTACTTGATTAGCTTAATGGATTTGATAAATGACAAGATGCTCAACAATGCATGGAGGCAAGAAATTATACAAGTAAAACACTTGTTTATTATGTTGCTTAGGAATACAACATGGATGGGCTCTCACAAGCTAATGCACCAAGTGAAGTTCCCTCTCCCCTAATGGGCCTTTATATAGGACACCACAAGCCCTAAAGCTAGAGGCTTGTTTACACACACACACACCTTGTCCATGGCCCCTTTGTGTACACACCTATTTCTTAACAATTGTATAGTTGCCCTATAGCTTTACTCCCACGAAGAAAGCTCCTCAATCAGAGACCGTTTACCGGTGCCTCCCGTAGAGCTCCCGACAAGGGTGTAGTCACCAACACAATAGGGAAGAGTAGTTGAAGCTCTTACCCTCATACCGCTTCCTATGGTTCTCTTGCTTCAGCCCTTAGCATGAACCAGGCTCTGATACCATGAAAAGATGCAGGGGGGAAGAGAGCTTGAGCTCTTGCAACAAGCACACACACACACTCACAAAACCCTAATAGAGAACACACAAGGTGAGAGGCTGAAAATCTTCTTCTTCTCTACTCAACACTCAACACTCCATATACAAGAATAAGAGTACACCTAATATGAAAGGTACTCAACCAATACATACACGGGTTCTCTATAGTGTGTACCCGACTAAATGAGCTGGCGCTATAACTATGCCAGTCTCTAGAATGGCTGTCACACAGCTTGTCATCCCACTGGCCGCATATCACCCAAGATCTCACCAACCATGCGCCAGTGGTGTAAGTGTGGGGCCTATCCCCCAGGCGGGTCATCAGTGTCCACCGCCTCACTAGACGAGCTCGATATCTCAACATTGGAGATGTGCCATTGTCTATGCAAGATGGCAAAGTGAAGTACCTTGCAAATGTACTTCATGTACCAAACATAACAAAGAATCTAGTTTCAGTTGGCCGGATGATTGAGCAGGGTTTGCAGGTTCGGTTTAACCCTGATGGGTGTTATGTTGAAGATTTCAAAGACAAGTGCAGGTTGGTTGCAAAAGGCAACAGAGTGGGCAGAATGTTTACGTTGAATGTAGACATGCCTAAAATGAGTGCTGCGATGTTTGCAAATGGTTCAGGAATTGTTGCAGACACAGACATTTGGCATAAAAGGATTGGACATGTAAATGTGCAGAGATTGAAGTCTATGTAGACAAAAGGAATTGTGACAGGGCTGCCAAAATTTAAAGTGGAAGGTATGCAGAAAATATGTGAAGCATGCCAATTTGGGAAGCAAACAAAGCATGTGTTTCCACGTAACAGATATGTGAGCAGAAATGCACTAGATGTTGTGCATTCAGATGTATGGGGTCCTACGAAGACCATATCTATGGGAGGCTACAGGTATTATGTGACATTCATTGATGACCACACAAGGAAAGTGTGGGTATATTTCATGAAGGAGAAGAGTGAGGTGTTCACTCACTTTCAGAATTTTAGAGTTTTGGTTGAAAAGCAAACAGGAAAATATGTCAAGTGCCTAAGGTCAGATGGAGGGGGAGAATACTTCTCCAATGAGTTCTTTGAATTTTTGAAGAAGAATGGTATTCAGAGAGAGTTTACATGCAGATACACTCCGCAGCAAAATGGAGTTGCTAAGCGAAAAAACAGGCAAATTGCTGAGATTGCGCGGGCATTGATGGAAGAGAAAAATATGCCGCATAGCTATTGGGCTGAGCAGTATACACCATGAACAGGACTCCAACTGCAGCCATACATGATGTAACTCCAGAGGAGAGGTTTACTGGCAGAAAACCAGATTTGTCTCATCTGAAAGTCTTTGGATGCATTGCATATGTGCTTGTGCCAGATGAGCTGAGAACTAAGCTGGATCCGAAAGCTGAAAAATGTGTGTTTATTGGATATTCCCTTGAGCAAAAGGGATACAGGTGTTATAACCCTGCTACACGTGAGCTGAGGGTAAGCAGGGATGTTGTGTTTGATGAGATAAGCAGCTGGTACGTTGCTGAAAAAGAAGCTGTTGGGGCTTATGTGAGTGGAAGTGTGGTTGCACAGAATGCAGGTCAGCAATCACAGTCTTTGAGTGGACCAGGAGAGTCCTCATCTAGTGGGTCTATTGATAGACCATGGAGTGGCAGGCTGCGTCATAATACCAGTCCTGCAAATGTGATTAGTACATCACGTAAAGGAAAAGAGAAAGTGGTTGAGCCCCTTGGTATGCCTGACATTTTTGCAGGGCATTCTCATGTTGATGGAGAGTCTAGTGGCTCAGATATGAGCCTTGATGAGGAGCTTGGGATCCCAGCTATGAGAACACCTGGTGTAAAGAAGGCTATGGAAGCCATGAATGAAAAGCTGCGAAGATTAGGGAGAGTGAAGAACCCTGTGCAGAGATTTACATATGATGGTTATGTGGCACATCACTATGCATATATGGCAAAGGTTGTGCAGGTTGTAGAGCCCACATGCATTGATAAGGCTGTTGGAAATGTGTGTTGGGAGAAAGCTATGGATGAGGAGATGGATGCACTATATGGAAATGAAACTTGGGATTTAGTGCAATTGCCTGCTGAAGGCAAGAAAGCCATTGGATGCAAGTGGGTGTACAAAGTTAAACATAACAGTGATGGAAGCATAAACATGTACAAGGCTAGATTGGTAGCCAAAGGATATGCGCAGACATATGGGATTGATTATGAGGAAACTTTCAGCCCAGTTGCCAAGATGGCAACAGTGAGAGTTGTGATAGCAGTGGCTGCGTCAAAGCAATGGTCTTTACATCAGATGGATGTAAAGAATGCGTTCTTGCATGGGGATTTGCAAGAAGAGGTGTATATGTTGCAGCCACCTGGTTATGAGGATGTGGGTCACCCCGAGCATGTTTGCAGAGGTTGAAGAAAACCTTGTATGGCTTAAAGCAAGCACCAAGAGCATGGTCTGACAAGATTTCTGAATATCTTGTCACTATTGGCTTTCATGTAGCCAATGCAGATTTCTCATTGTATGTGAGACATGGTGATAGAGGAGTTGTGCTTGTTGTCATCTATGTAGATGACTTGATCATTACGGGGGACCATGATGCAGAGATCTTTGATGTAAAGATCTTGCTAAGACAGAAGTTTGAGATGAAAGATCTGGGGGAGCTCAGATATTTCTTGGGCATTGAGGTGATTAGGTCACCACATGGTATTGGATTACTGCAGAGACAGTATGGCTTGGACATGTTGTCCAAGTATGGTATGACAGGCTGTAAGCCTATTTCTGTGCCATTGGATCAGAATGGCAAGTTGAGTGCAGATTCAGGAGAGATCTTGGAGGATCCTACTATGTATAGGCGCATAGTAGGAAGTTTGATCTACATGACGATCACCAGACTAGATTTGAGCTATGCTGTTGGGTTGGTGAGTTAGTTTATGCAGGTTCCACGGAAACCGCATTTGGATGCAGTGAGACGCATATTGAGGTATGTGAGGTCTACTTTGCATTGTGGACTATTCTATGAGACTGGGACAGAGATATGTGTACATGGGTACACAGATGCTGATTGGGCTGGTAGTATCTCAGATAGAAGATCCACCAGTGGATTCATGTTTTCTTTGGGGAGTGCTGCTGTGACTTGGAGCAGCAAGAAGCAGCCTACGGTTGCTCTATCGAGTACAGAGGCCGAGTACAGAGGAGCTGCTATGGCAGCATGTGAGGTAGCTTGGTTGAGAAAGCTACTTGCAGATTTGGGTCTATCAGTGGATAGACAAGTTGTCATTTTTTGTGACAACATTATACAGTTGGCCAGGAACCCAGTCTTTCATGCTCGTACGAAGCACATAGAGATCCACTACCACTTCGTCAGAGAGTAGGTCTTGACAGGAGACCTTGACCTTGTTTATGTCAGCACAGAGGATTAGGTAGCTGACATCTTCACCAAAGCATTGGGTACAGAGAAGCTCCGCAGATTCAGGGCTTCGCTTGGTGTACATGAGATGGAGTTGAGCTCGAGGGGGAGTGTTGAGATATCGAGCTCGTTTAGTGAGGCGGTGGACAATGATGACCCGCCTGGGGGATAGGCCCCACACTTACACCACTGGCATGGTTGGTGAGATCATGAGAGATATGCGGCCAGTGGGATGACAAGCTGTGTGACAGCCATTCTAGAGACTGGCATAGTTATAGCGCCAGCTCATTTAGTCGGGTTCACACTATAGCGAACTCGTGTATGTATTGGTTGAGTACCTTTTATATTATGTGTACTCTTATTCTTGTATATGGTGTGTTGAGTGTTGAGTAGAGAAGAAGAAGATTTTCAACCTCTCACCTTGTGTGTTCTCTATTAGGGTTTTGTGAGTGTGTGTGTGTGCTTGCAAGAGCTCAAGCACTCTTCCCCCCTGCATCTTTTCACATGAGACCATTCTAGAGCAGTTGAGAGCTAGAGAGGGTGCTGCTGACTAGATTTCTATCTTGATAGTGACTAAACTCGGACTAGCTAGGTTAGCTCACTTACATTGTACTTAGATCAAGAGTGGCTGTGTTAGCTCACATTCTGATGTACTTAGTTGATGTTTATATCATTATGAATTTTTTCATTAATGGCATTTTAGTTGATGTTCATGGTTTTTTGAATTTTTTATTAATCTAGCAAGTGCACTATTACTGGATGCCGTAAACAAATATGGTGTTAAAGCACACTGGTGTGCTTGCTACAACTACAAAAAGGATATGACGAGACAAGAAAGTATAGTGTCCCTACTTCCAGATTACTTACAACGACTGCTATAACAGGAAACTAGCTACATACCAACTTCTTAGCATCATATATGTGTCAATGAGTGTCACTTCCACAACAAATGCATCGCAAGATGCATTCTGGAGAGAAGATCTATACTAGACAACCCCTAATCTCTTGGTCGATTGATTTCGATGGGGCTCGCATATCAAAAGACCTAGCCTCTGGAGCATTTGCAAGCATACTTGCATACAATATAGTGAACAATCGAATTATAAAGAAGTACAAGACACTCGGAAGAACGTCCTGACACAAGGCTTGGGCTTGTGTGTACTTTCGCTAGACGCTGTAACCAACATCATCCAGGAACCACGTACAAAGATGACCCATTTCAGCTTAATGTAAGAAGCGAAGATGCATAGTAAACTATCACTGCTGGAGCCTTCAAAATGAAGTACATCAGACAAACACGAGTTCGCTTCGATACAATTGCATGATGCACTTGTACAGGTGGATAAGGCTACCCAAGAATTCTAGTTTTAAAAAAATAAAAAATAAAACTTTTTAGCTCCACTCGCTTCTCTCCTTTGTTTGCGCCCCATCAGCGACGAGAGCCTCATCTTTTTTTGCGCCAAATGGGCAATCACCTATTTTTCTTTTCTTCCTCTTTATAGCGCTGAAGCGCTGGCTACTTACCCGCTCTTTTTGCATAAGCTTTGCTAAGATTTAATTTTTTTAAAAGCTTAAAAATACATAAATATATATTTGTTGCCATCTAGCACCCTCGACAAAAACATGCATGTTTATCTTCCGTTCATTATCTCTCCTTCTCCCTCTTTCTTCTCATTTGTGCACAAATCAATTGTGTGCCATTGTTTTTTCTTTTGCTATGCGCAATCAACCGTCTCCATTAGCAAGATTGCTATTAAAGCTTCATTAAGCTTTTTATTTCAAATCTTTAAGCTTTGGTTTCGAAGCTTTTATACTAAAGCTTTGGTATTTAAGCATTAAAGCAAAAAGCTTTGGTATTTAAGCTTAAAAACAAAAAGCTTTGTGTTAAAAGCTTTAAAGTATAAAGCTCCTTTAAAAAAAAAACTCAAAGCCCTCATTAAGAGCCTATAATTCTAGCTTTAAAAAAAACTCTTTTACTTTCTCTTTCACATTAATACAGAAGCTCCAAAAAAAGCACACAATTCAAGCTTTTTAAAAGCTGCAACCTTCTTCACCCCTCATCACAAAAAGCTTTGGACTTCGACAAAAGCGGGTAGTTCAAGAGTTGATTTTGGGGACAAAGGGAAATATTTCAAAGGTGAATATTGGATTACTTCGACAATTTATTCATGAAGACTATATCAACATGCGAAACTTCAAAAGATTTTATCAAGGCAAACAAATACTTTCACAATTTTTCTAGCATTGCTATATGTAGATTAAATCAAGGCTTTCAAACGATATTATACATCATCAAGAAGCAATTATCCCAAAATTATTCAACCACAAGACCAATAGTTTTCACTAATAAAGAAAAGACATGGATAAAAATCTTTCAAGTGGAATTTTGCAACATATCTCAAGCACTTTAATGCATATCTTGGGCTTCACCGAATTCTGAATCACTCGGATTTCTTGCTAATCGGTAATTTACAAATCATTTTATCCAACATCAAGGAATTATTTTCTCTCGATTGCACTCGACATCAAAAATATATTTTCTTATCTCGGCATAAAGCGAGACAACCAAGTTTATTTTCCACTTAGCAAGAATCATATTAAATCAAGGGTTATTATATTTCAAGAGTCAACCATGACGATGACGGCTTTTCTTTTGAGCAAGAGAGTAATTCTACACATAAAGGTATTTTCGATGTTCTAGGTATGGCTAAACCTATT
Organism: Cibotium barometz; assembly: GCF_041138505.1. Taxonomy (NCBI): domain Eukaryota; kingdom Viridiplantae; phylum Streptophyta; class Polypodiopsida; order Cyatheales; family Cibotiaceae; genus Cibotium; species Cibotium barometz. The sequence continues at coordinate 11,819,996 of NC_141110.1, forward strand.
GAAAAGTAATTTTCACCTCACATGCTTTAAAAATAAATAAACCAATAAATAATAAATAAATTAAGAACAAGGAAGTAACATATACTAAAATTAGCTCATAAATTTTATCAACCTTTCAAGATTATACAACAAGAATATCTTACACCTAAGATTATCATTAACAATGAGACCATCACTACATGCACGAGCAACACTTGTGTTAAGTATCTTATGACCTTTTAGAATCATCATATTGAAGATGCTAAATGGATGCCAAAATATTTTTTCTATTCTTACCAAAATCTCATCCACTCTTACTATCCATGTAATTGAGGTCAATTGCAACCCGAGCAAGAGGGAATGTAACCTCTATACAGATGCCCAATATTTTATTTTGGAATGTTTTATTTTGGATGCGTCTTTTATATCATCGACCAGGATTAATGTGTTTAATTAAGTTGTATGCGGCGTTGGTATGATATCTCTACCAGGATTGATGTGTTTAATCAGCTGTGTGCACTAACTAATATTATTTTGGATGAAGGCAATGAATGAGTGACAGATTATGTGTTAATCGTGGGTGAAACATGTGTTGAACCACTATGGGATATTTTTTATGACATGTGAACACTTTTTATGGTTTCATATTTAGGCACCTACGACTAAGGCCTCATACCTTATACATACCAAATAGTATTTTATACTTTTTGGTAGACCCAAGACTTTATATTAATGCTTGATATATTTTTGTAGAGCTTGCATGCTCATAAACTCAAAAGCACTTGCTTGTGATTTGTTTTTGGAATTATCTTTTTTGAAAAGGAAGCACTTTTTCTAATACATATAAATATGGGAGAGTGGTATAAAGGTCACACTCTACCGAGGGGAGATTCAACCCAATCTTATGTCCAAGCGGTGACTTCTACTCTATTCTCCATCTCTTGTTTATTTTATTTGGTTTATTAAGGTTTAGGAGTCAAGTATATATTATGCTCTAATTTTTGTGTTGAGAAATTTGAGTTGGGTCTCCAAGTGTCTTAAAGGTTCTACTATATAAAAATATTTCTCAAAAAAAAAAGAAAAAGAAGAAGGTTGTCGTATTTGATGGGGGGTAGTGGCTCAGCTTCAAGCCAGGAGTCTCCCCATTCTCTATGTACCCTTCCACCACTTCATCCCCTTTGAGGCCCAGCCCTTGCAGCAGAAGTATCGTCAACTGTTGCGCTAGCTCGGTGAAGCTAGCGCAAACCGTCAACAGGCTAATCACATCTTTTTAAACAACCAAAACCCTAATTAATCGAGTACAAAATAGCTATAGAAATTCATATGCAACAAAGCGAAATATCTAGCAATTACAACATAGTGACTCAAATCTTGGCACAGTTATAACTACTTGAAATCATATGTTCACGCTCTAATCGGAGAGAGAAGAACTTCAGGCCATAGGAATAGATAGTGGCTAAGGCAGAGAGGGTGATATAAAGTCAGAGAAGCCGTCCACGTAGTTGTATAAATAAAGTAGTTTATTTTCCACGCACAGTGAGCTATTTCTTGTGACGGTTTCAAAGTCATAAGATTCTTGGGCAATAATTCATAATAAGAACTCCCCTTCTAAAGTTTTATTGATCGGAGGAATGGAGTACCCTAGTACCAATATATCTAACATAGAGAAAACCTAGCCTAGTTACCATGTGTGTTTTAGGGATATTTTGAATATTTAACATGCTTTTTTATATAAGCTCATTTTTTTTCTACTATTTTTAAGACCCCTTATATATCTGGTAGGTTTATCCACACGAGCTCAGAGAGCAACAGAGATGATAGCAGTAGTTGGAATGTACTCGATAAGATAAGAAGCAAGTGTGGAGTACAACGTACTAATAGCCTTGGTAGGGATGATGTGGTTGCTTACACACTAAGGTGTGTTCTCACCCACGGGAAAAAAACCCCTGCCAGCACATGGTAAAAAGCGTTCATTATCAGCTCTATTCACACCTGAACTTCTCAGAGGCTAAAGGCTAACAAACCCCCCTAAAGTAAATGGTGTGAACGGATACAAGGTGTAGCAAACTACCCTGGTAGAGGTAATAAGTTTAAAGCTTGTTGGGGAAAGCTTCAAACGTCTCCCTGGAAAGGGACTTGGTGAATCCATCTACCACATTAGCCCTCCATTAGCCTACGTCGGCACGTAGGTCAAGGCTATCTCTCTAGCATGGAGCCGTTCCCTAACATAGTGATAATGCACCTCAATGTGCTTCGTCCGTGCATGGAAAATTGGATTCCACACAACTGCTAATGCGCTTTGATTGTCAGTGTAAAGGGTAGAAGCAGACTATCAGCCAAAAGACAACGAAGCCAGACACACTTCACAGTAGTTGTGAAGGCGGCCCCGTATTTAGCTTCACAACTGGATGTGGCTACCATCGGCTTCTTCTTGCTAAGCCATGAGATGCACGAGCTGCCAAAGAAGGAAATAGTTTCCATTGGTTGACACTCTTATGTTGAAACATCATGCCCAGTCACTGTCTATGTAAGCCATAAAACAACGCATAGTGTTGAGTGCCTTGAAGGTAGCGGAAGACACGCTTCACTGCTTTACTGATTCCAAGTGTCAAGACAATGTATAAATTGCTCAATTTGCAACACAACAAACTAAACATCCACATAGGTATTTCACATATATATAAGGCATCCAACAGCTTACTAATAGGTGGCTACATCAAAGGGCTCAAAATAGTCCACAATTGACAGTCGAAGACCGGGTTCCCACATAAACAGGTTTGCAAAATCTGTCATTTGGAATATTTCCAAGAGCTGTTGAATGTATCTTCTATGAGATAACATGATGCCCCCCTCAGTTGAAATAAACTAGATACCCAAATAATAATGTAGAAGACCCATGTCAGAAACATCAAAGGCATTTTATAGGTTAGCTATGAAGGCTGCAATGTGCATGTATCATGGCCTATCATGAGCAGATATCTCACATAAAGGTTGACGATAAGGAGATGATCCCCTTGTTTGCGGACTTAAAGAGTTCTCTTAGTGGGGATATTTTGAAAATGTAAGAGAGCAGGTAGGCATGTATCTTCTAATACCAAGCACGAGGAGCTTGTTTAAGACCATATAGTGCTTTGCATAATTGGCATACATGATGCTTTGCACCTTGCTGAAAAAATCCAAGAGGTTGTGTGACATAAACTTTCCCTGCAAATCACCATTCAGAAATGCAGTTTTGACATCCAACTAATGCACATGCTAACCTTTATGCACAACCAATGCAACCAATGCAACCAAAGACCGATTGGTCATCATGCGTGATGTAGGTGTAAAAGTCTCATCATAGTCAATGCCTTCCCTCTGGGCATAGCCCTTGGCGACTAATTGAGCCTTATACCAGTCACAAAATGGAGATGTCAGGATTCTGCTTCAGTTTAAACACCCACTTGGTGCCAATAGCATGTTGGTGTAAAAGTCTCATCATAGTCAATGCCTTCCCTCTGGGCATAGCCCTTGGCGACTAATTGAGCCTTATACCAGTCACAAAATGGAGATGTCAGGATTCTGCTTCAGTTTAAACACCCAATTGGTGCCAATAGCATGTTTGTCAGTAGTAGGTAAATCACATAACTCCTGTGTATCATTTTTGGCAATGGAGTCCAACTCTGAATGCAAGGCTGAAACCCAATTGTCATCTTCCAAGGCATCAAAGTGAGAGTGGTTCCTCATTCAGCACGGTAGCAATAAGGGTTGTGTCTACAAAATGAGATGCATGTCTAGAGGTAGCTTGTGTCCATCCTGTTGAGATTCAAGCTCGATGTCAGTGTGAGCTAGCTATGCTATGTGCTGGCAGATTAGGTAGGAACATGTGTGAGACATAAATGACCGCGTGTCCAGCTGGTCATTGTGTGTGGACATTAGCTAGGGTTAGTAGAGTGTGGACACAACTCATTGTGTGTTGTGTGGATTATGGATTAGTGCATTATGCTTTGTGTGAGTGTGGACATGGCTTCCCTCTATGGTTAGGGTTTGCAATATACATTAGGGTTTGCTCCTGTGTGTGTGTCTCCTCCCCCTCTACCGTTCTTTCAACATGGTATCAGAGCCTTGTGCTGTTTATTAGGGTTTATGAGTGAGTGAGTGAAGAGGGAGAAGAAGAAGCTGTGAAGCTTGCCATTGGAGCTGTGAAGCTTGGAGCACACCAAATACTATCAGATCTGAGAGCTTGGCCTACCGGGTAAGGTCCTCTAAACATCCTTGAGCGGATTGCAGGTGATACAGGCAAAAGCAAAGCAAAATAGAGCAAATCAAAGCAAAGAAAAATTTTGGTTTTTGAAGCTTTCCATTAAAGCTTGGCAACATTGATGTATGGTGGAAATACAAGTGATTCTGGCAAAAGACATATGTATTTGACAAAGAGGGATGTAATGGCAACTCTTATGCAAGCCCTATTGTGATTTTGGAGCATTTTGGAAGCATTTAAATGTATGGAAATCTCTGGTTTTTGAGCTCTCACAAAACAGAGAAGAGGAAGCCCAAAATTGATGCATTTGGAGTCAGATTTTGGCAAAAATTGAACCATTGGTGGATTACACATATGCCTAGGTGTGTTGGGGACTCAAACCCATCTTCAATTAACACTTAAACAACTCCCAAATCCCCTAATTGCAGGCGGCGCAATCAGAACTGTGAAAACAGAGCAGTTTTTTATCATTTTGCCCACGAGGAGATTGATTTCTCATTTGGTACTTGATATCTTCCACAACTTCCTTATCAATTGGATGCTTTACACTTTGGAGAAGAGGGCTATGTGATTTGTTTGGTCAATGATGCCTAATTGAGCTGGGAATGAGCTGATTAAAACAGGCTGTCCACTGGTTGCAGAGAAACAGAGCATTTTTAATTGAGCAATTAATCCTTGGTGTTTTACAATTGGACAAATTCCTCTTACATGAAGTTGATGGACACTATTGCTAAGCCAATGAATGCCTGGTTGCCCAATTTGGACAAATATTGAAGGAATTAGAGCAAATTTTCTACTGGTTTTTCTGGTTTTTCCAAAAACAGAGAAAGGGGTTTTCAAAAATTGATATGTACACATGTCAGATGGTGTTGATACTCAACATTGAGGTTGATTAGGTGTCAATGCAAGTTGCCCATACTTGATTGCACCATTACATTGTGATTTGGAGCCTTGGAAGGCATGTCAATTCAGGGTATCCCGCACTGAGTGAGTCAATTCATCTTGGATGATTACAGGTTGATTTTCTACATCAAATTTGGAGTTTGTTGGCTACCTTGGAGTATCTGGAACATTCACTGGAGTGTGGTTGAGCTGAGGAAGGCTCATTTACAGATTTGAAGTGTGCGAAAGGTGTACGCATTGAGCAACATGTCGGACAATCCAGTTCAGATTGTTGGTGAGAAGCTGGATAGGAAGAACTTCCAGGCATGGAAGTACAGGATAAAGAGTTTCTTGAAAGGGAAAGGATTTTGGAATCTCATTACAGGTGCTGAGCCTGAGCCTGAGCTACCTCGGCAACCTACACAGCAGCAGCTTATTGCTCATAAGCAATGGTCAGAGAGAGCATTCAAAGTGCTGCATTATTTGTCTATATGTATTTCTGATGCTATGCTCATACACATTCAGGATGCTGAGAATCCCAAAGATGCATGGGATACTTTGGTCAAGATGTTTGATACAGATACGAGTGCTCGCAAGTCTCAGTTTGTGACAGCAGATACACAATGTGAAAAGGAATAAAAGGAGCATACATGATTATGTGCAAGAAATCAAGAAGTTTGCAGATGCATTGGCCACAATAAATGCCCCCATGCCTGATGATGATTTGGTGGATATTACCTTGCGTGGTCTTGGCAAGGAATACAAATCCTTTGATACATCTATCTCAGTGAGGAGTACAGGTCTACCCGACTTTGATGAGTTGGTTTCACTCTTGTTGGTTGAGGAAATCAAGCTCAGTGATTCATTTCTGGATGCACCTTCTAGCCATGATGATGGCAGAAATCAGGCTTTCTACTCGCAGAGAGGCTTTAGAGGCAGGGGGAGATTCGCATCACGTGGACGTGGTGGTAATGGTCGTGGATGGCAGGATAGGCTTCCACAGCAGAATTTTCAGCCTTCATATGGTGCTCGAGGTGGTCGTGGATATGCACCTCAGCGAGGCAGAGGTACCCCCCGTGGTCGAGGACGTTGGCAAGGCCAACAAAATTCTATGCAAGATGTGGAATGCCATTATTGTGGCAAATATGGTCATATGGCGAGAGATTGTTTCCGCAAACAGAATGATTTGAGAGGGGGAAGAGCACAACGTGGTGGTCATTATGGTGGAAACTATGCACAACATGGTGGTAACTATGCATCAAGTAGCAATGATGGAACTGTAAATCATTTGTTTGCCATGAAGCATGTTGTGGGTTCTATGACAACAAATGCTGAGAATGATGATACATGGTATATGGACTCAGGAGCATCAAACCATATGACATGTCATGGTGAATGGTTTGAGCATATGAAGCCTATGGATGTAAAAGGCTATGTGGAAACAGGTGATGATACCCAGCATGTCATTACACATGTTGGTGGAAGTGTACCATTGGTCATGCACAATGGTCAGACAAAGTCTATGTCAGATGTGCTGTATGTGCCTTCGATCACTAAAAGCTTGGCCTCAGTTAGTCAAATGGTGGAACAGGGATTACAGGTTCGTTTCAACGAGCATGGATGCTTCGTTGAAGATTTTAAACATGGATGTAGAGTGATTGCTAAAGGCAAGAAAGAAGGAAGATTGTTTAAGTTGGATGCTGGAATTCCTGAGCTAAAATCAGCCATGTTCTCAAAGAGCAAAAATGTGGTACAGGACATTGATATGTGGCACAAGAGGATTGGCCATGTCAATATACAGAGATTAAAGAACATGCAAACAAGAGGCATTGTCAATGGATTGCCTAGGTTCAAATATGATGGACATATGCATGTTTGTGAAGCCTGTCAGTTTGGAAAGCAGGCAAGGTTGAGGTTTCCTAGAGAAGGAAATATGAGTATCAGGCCACTTGAGATCGTACATAGTGATGTATGGGGTCCTGCACAAAACCCATCTATCAAAGGCAGTTTATACTATGTTACATTCATAGATGATTTTAGCAGGATGACATGGATATACTTTCTCAAAGAGAAGAGTGAAGTGTTGGAAAAATTCATGGATTTCAAAGCCTTTGCAGAAAAGCAATATGGCTGTTGGATTAAATGTCTGAGGACAAATGGAGGTGGTGAATACACCTCAAAAGTTTTTGAGCATTTCTTGAGGAAGCATGGAATAAGAAGACAGTTGACTTGCAGGTATACACCTCAGCAGAATGGTGTGGCTGAGAGAAAGAATAGAGTCATATGTGAAGTGGCAAGGGCGATGCTCAATGAAAAGAGCATGCCAGATTACTATTGGGCAGAAGCATGTGCTACTGCAGTGTATATATTGAACAAAACACCTACAGCAGCCATTCATGGAAGCACGCCAGAGATGCGGCTTACAGGTTACAGGCCAGACATTGGACATCTTAAAGTTTTTGGATGTATAGCTTATGTACATGTGCCTGATGAAAGAAGAAGGAAGTTGGATCCTAAAGCAGAGAAATGTGTATTTGTGGGATATACACAGGATCGAAAGACATACAAATGTATAGCTTATGTACATGTATAGCTTATGTACATGTGCCTGATGAAAGAAGAAGGAAGTTGGATCCTAAAGCAGAGAAATGTGTATTTGTGGGATATACACAGGATCGAAAGGCATACAAATGTTATAACCCTCAAACTAGACAAGTAGTCATCTCACGAGATGTGGTGTTTGATGAGCTTGCTAGTTGGTACAAAGCAAAAGATGAGGGAGTCATTGAGTCACTTGAGGCTGATGTTCATGTGAACTTGCCACCACAAGCAAGTTCTAGTTCTACTACTATGTCTGGGCCAGCAGCAGAAGCTGAGAGTAGCAGTGTACGTCCATGGTCAAGACGTTTGAGGCATGAGAGTGTGAGCACTGGGAGTAGTGCTATGGATAAAGGAAAGAAGAAAGTCGAAGGAATTGGAATCACAGGTTATGAGTCATCTAGTTCTGAGAGTTTGGATGAAGAGCTTGGAATACCTGTTTTACGCACACCTGGTGCTAGACAGGATAGATATGTGCCACCACATGCTAGAGTTACAGGTGTACAGAGTGACCCGCATGCATTGCGGAGATCCCAGAGAGTCAGATATCCTGTTGACAGATTGACATATAGAGATTTTGCTATGCACTATGCATATATGACATCTATGGTGAAGCATGTGGAACCTACATGCTATACAGAGGCTATTGGAGAGCATGTATGGGAGAAAGCAATGGATGTTAAGATGGACGCATTGGTCCATAATGATACATGGGACTTGGTTGCACTACCAAAGGACAAGAATGTTATTGGATGTAAATGGGTTTACAAAGTGAAGTGCAAATCTGATGGTTCTATTGAAAGACATAAAGCAAGATTGGTAGCAAAGGGTTATGCACAGACCCAAGGATTGGATTATGATGAGACGTTTAGTCCAGTGGCTAAGATGGGCACAGTGAGAGCAGTCATTGCTATGGCTGCAGCTAATGGCTGGGAAATGCATCAGATGGATGTTAAGAATGCATTTCTGAATGGAGATCTACAAGAGGAAGTGTACATGGCACAGCCAGAAGGGTATGTACACCCTAGATATCCCACTCACGTATGCAGGTTGAAAAAGGCATTCTATGGTCTAAATCAAGCACCTCGTGCTTGGAGTGATAAGATGAGCAAATATCTTATCTCACTTGGTTTTCAGACTTCTACAGCAGATTCTTCACTCTATGTGAAGAAGACACAGCATGGGATTGTTTTACTAGTCATCTATGTGGATGATTTGATTATCACAGGTGATCATAGTGCAGATGTGATGCATGTCAAGAAAGCTTTGAGTGGGCAATTTGACATGAAAGATCTTGGTGAGTTGAGATACTTCCTTGGAATTGAAGTGGTGAAAGATCATGCAGGTACTTGGTTAGTACAGCGCCAATATGCATTGGATATGTCGGCAAAGTATGGCATGATAGGGTGTAAGCCTATGAGTACACCATTGGAGCAAAATGTGAAGTTGCGGGCTGATTATGGCGAGGAATTGGATGATCCTTCTATGTACAGGAAGATGGTTGGTAGTCTCATATACATGACTATCACACGCTCGGATTTGAGTTATGCTGTGGGGCTAGTCAGCCAGTTTATGCAGAGCCCCAGGAAACCACATTTGGATACAGTGAGACACATCATGAGATATGTGAAGACCACAGCACATTATGGTTTATTTTATGAGAGTGGTAAAAGCTTGGACATACATGGCTACACAGATGCTGATTGGGCAGGTAGCGCATATGACAGGAGGTCTACTAGTGGATATGCTTTTACACTTGGAAGTGCTGTGGTGAGTTGGAGTAGCAAAAAGCAACCTACAGTTGCTTTATCCAGTACAGAGGCTGAGTACAGGGGTGCAGCCATTGCTACTTGTGAGGCTATATGGTTAAAGAGTCTCTTCGCAGATTTATGTGAGCCTCTTGATGGCAAAGTTGTCATTCATTGTGACAACATGAGCAGTATACAGTTGGCAAAGAATCCAGTGTTTCATGCGAGGACCAAACACATAGAGGTCCATTATCACTTTGTCAGAGAAAAGGTGCTGGATGGTATAGTTGATCTTCAGTATGTGAAGACTAATGAGCAGGTCGCTGATATCTTTACGAAGCCACTTAGCAGGGAGAAATTTGCGTACTTCCGAACTATGTTGGGAGTACATGGGATGAGCTTGAGGGGGAGTGTTGAGAGTCTTGATATCCCAAGCTCATCTACATCTTCATCGGCAGTACATCATGAGCTTGAGAGGGACTGTTGAGATTCAAGCTCGATGTCAGTGTGAGCCAGCTATGCTATGTGCTGGCAGATTAGGTAGGAACATGTGTGAGACATAAATGACCGCGTGTCCAGCTGGTCATTGTGTGTGGACATTAGCTAGGGTTAGTAGAGTGTGGACACAACTCATTGTGTGTTGTGTGGATTATGGATTAGTGCATTATGCTTTGTGTGAGTGTGGACATGGCTTCCCTCTATGGTTAGGGTTTGCAATATACATTAGGGTTTGCTCCTGTGTGTGTGTCTCCTCCCCCTCTACCGTTCTTTCAACACATCCTGACAAAGGTTCACACAGCTTGCTGTCACGCAAGGTAGCTCGGAGCTAGTGCAATATCCATTGTGAATCACGAATAGCAATAAGGGTTGTGTCTACAAAATGAGATGCATGTCTAGAGGTAGCTCGTGTCCATCCTGACAAAGGTTCACACAGCTTGCTGTCACGCAAGGTAGCTCGGAGCTAGTGCAGTATCCATTGTGAATCACGAATAGCTACATCCTCTTAAATTAATATATTACCCAAGGCATTTAAATTAAAGGGTTGCTAATTCAAAGCAATAGGGACATTGTTGAACTAGCATGGTGTGACTCCAAAGGAGAAGTATACTGGAAAAAATTGATGGGCGGTAGCAGTAGGCTGGAGCCGGAGCCAAGGCAAGCTTAGAGGAGTTAGCACCAGTGACAAAAAAAGGTAACAATGCATCAAATACATCCAGAGCATCAATAGATGGCTATAACCAATAGGAAAGCATAGGTTGAGATGCATATTCATCAAACTTGACATCTCTAGATATAATCAGTTTTGGATTGGACGGAACATACTTCTAATATCCTTTTCTCTCACTACTACACCCCACAAAGATACATTTCAAAGCCTTTACTTTAAGTTTATGTATGTGCTATGTTGGTACATGCACATAAGCCAGACATTCAAAAATGAGCATATGAGTGATGACTTGAATTCTACCATTCCAAGCTTCATAAGCTATCATAGATTTTAAGGCCTTAATTTGACAACGATGGTTCAGTACATAATTAGCACACACGACTGCTTCATGCCAAAATCTAGAAGGAAAATCTTTGCTTTTAAGCATACATCTGGTCATTTACATCAGTGTTTGATTCCGACGTTCAGTCACACCATTCTGTTGTGGTGTATAATGAGTTGTACACTCATAAGAAATGCCATGTGATAGCATGAGAGAAGTAAACTCATTTGACAAATATTCCTCCCCTCTATCGGTACACAATGTTAGTAGCTTATGATTGCAAGCATTTAGCAAGAGGAAGAAATTTACGATAACTTGAAAGTGCATCCGACTTGACCTTCAGACCATACACCCAACAGAAGCGTGTGTAGTCACCAATGAAAGTCATGAAGTACAGATGTCCACTCAAAAGAGGGAGCCCTCATAGGACCACAAAGATAACTGTGCAATACCTGCAATGGGCGAGTAAGTGCCATCTTTCGAAAAGTACTGATGATGTATCTTTCCCAGTATACACCCCTTGCATACATGCTTGTGGGGGAGCTGCATAGGCGGTAGCTCATGAACCATAGCATGATGCTGTAACCATAAAAGAGGTGGAAAATTCAAGTGACCAAACCAAGCATGCCAAAGACTAGCGCCACGCCAAACCCACGGCACGAAAACAATCATGGCATCTACATGAGGATTAGTACTTGTGTCATACATGTCAAGCCTGTACATGCCATTGTGCAATGTACGAGACAAGAGAAGTGCATCAGAATCAGTTATGTCCTGAATGGAACAGCAATGATCAAAAAGCTGGATCTTCAAGCCAGCTTGGGCATGTTCAGTATGTACAAGCCATTGTCCAATGTACCATACAAGAGAAGCGCATCAGAATTAGTTATGTCGTGAGAATGGAACACCAATGATTAGAAAGCTGGATCTTCAAGCCAACTTTGGCAAGTGCTGAGACAGAAATAAGATTCTTGTGGATGCCAGGTACATACAAGGTATCAGTAAGAGTATAAGGATCCCCAGAGCATGAAGTCAATTCCTCCACATTGCCAATGCATTTTATGGCATAGTATGCATTGTTAGCATACAAAACTGTCCCACTTAATGGAGCAGCTCTCAAGGAAGAAAACAATTGCTTACATGAAGTAATGTGCTTCGTGGCACCAAAATCAAAGTACCAATCAACATTTGACAAGGATAGATAAGAGGCAAGTAGATCACTACATGTTACCATCAGTGCATAGCCATCATGTGCAAACTTTTCTTCCTTTACATTGTCACTTGTAGTGGCAACAAGTCCTTGCTGTGCTGCTTCTTCTTCTCTCTCTCCTTTCGCATCCAGCAGTCCTCTAAAACATGACCACGTTTCCGATAGTAATTGCATCTCTTCTTCTTCTCTATTGTCTCCTCTTTAGGCTTAGCATTAGGGAAAAACAGGACTCATTCTTGGGCCTTTTAGCGAAAAGAAAATAAGATGTGCAACCAATGAGCAACAAGCCTACGTAACATAGAAATGTAATAAAAATGAGAAAAAAAATATGAAAATAGGCAGATTTCTTTGCTCTAAAAAAAGAACTAAAATGGACATTCTCTCTCTTTCTTTCCTTTTCGTATGATGTCAGATGTTGTCAGCATTTAACATTTTTGTAAGGCTTAAATGTACATTTCCCGCCTACACTTTTCAACTCACGTTTCCCATATTTAACAGCACATGCGCACGATTTTCTCACTTTTTTGCACTCTGAAAGATCCCTGCCCCCTCCGCGTAATGAATTTTGGGGTGCTAGGTGGAAGTAGCACTTCTGCACAGGGCAGAGCCTCTCACTCAGGGCCTCGCCCATGGATATCCGGACATGAGACTAATCCCTCGGTTCTTCAAAAAAAAAACCCGAAAAAGCTTCCCTCGCCTAGCAGACAATAGGCGATTCCTCTAGGATATTTTATTCTAACGTAGTCAAGGTCATCACTAACCAAACTAATCCGACCGAACCTGTAAGTCTCATGGTCAGATCAAGGAAGAGACTTGCACTTGGATCATAGAGTCCAACGCTTTTTTCCTCATCTAGAGGCACAATCGTTAATTTTTTTCCATAGAACAAGGGTTATTCGGGATTTACTTCAACTAGTGTAACTTAACAGAATTGAGTCTCATTTTAGGGATCCATCAATCCAGCCTAACCCCATCCAATCCCATGGGTTACCCAACTGCCCAACCACTGTAGTGATAGGATCCATTTAGGAATTTGGTTATGTTTTGCCCCGGGTACTAAGGAAAAGAGTTCCCAGGCCCCCTAGTCGACGCTTCAAGCAAACTTCAAGATAGTCACACTACTTACACACCCAATATGAAATTTTATGTTTTACAGATTCAGTTGTCTTTAAAACAATCTTCTAATGAACCCATAGTATCACTGATCATAATCCTCCAAAATATCTAGCTTAAATTCTAATTTCCAATCATTCCTTCATCGGTGTACCTATGGCATCATTGGCAACCAGAACGCTCACCACCTATTTGCTCAAGGGCCTTTTCAATAGTTCCTAGCTCATACTACCCAAAAATATAATCACATAAGAAAAAATCCAGATGGACTCTCCATTGAAGATCAGCAAGATCAACCAACAGATCCATATAAAAGAGCCATGGACTCATCCGTTGACCAGCAAGGCCAATCAACCAGATCCATGCCCGAGTTCAAAAAACAACTCTAACTCCTTGTTCCATTTTCTTTCCCGACGCACGCGTGGGTATCTTTGGCGACCCAGAGCCCAAGCACTGTATGGTCAGCACCCTCTAGGCTCCTTTGCAGGTCACCTAACGCTTCACTCATAGGCTGCTTCCTTCATCCCTTGTCCACTGTACTAGAAGCTCACCATTTAAATTGAATCGAGGTTGGTCAAGACCTCAGCCGACCTTACTATGCGAGACGTCCTTCATTAACTCCACGTCAGCTATTGTAACTTTATCACTTAGGCCTCCCACGACCACATTCACAAGATGGTCAAAATGCTTCCCTAGCATTCTTGACATAAAACAGTCATTTAAAAATAGGTCATAAATACAGTTTCTAACGAACTCTCATCTTTCCACATTGTTCCACATCATTTCTCGTTATTCCACATTCTTCTAAATCAATTCACTTTGCTTATTCCACATCCAGTCATATCTATTCCCATCATCCTTCATCCATTCTCATCCAATCACATCATATTACATCTCATCACATCACATCTCATCCACATCCAGTCACATCCAGTCACATCCAATCACATCCAGTCACATCACATCTCATCCACATCCAGTCACATCCAATCACATCCACTCACATCTCCTCACATCACATTCACATCTTATCACATCGCATTCACATCTTATCACATCACATTCACATCTCCTCTTATCACATTCACATCTCATCTAATCACATCGCATCCATTTACATCCCATCACATTCATTTAGCTCCCCATCGCATCCATTTACATCCCATCACATTCATTCAGCTCCACATCACATCTTATCACATCCACTTTTAGTACCGTTTTTTACTTTTGATATACAGATAGGAGTTTTCTAAGTTTCTGCCAATTGCTTGGCCTAGTTAAAGGTACTTTTTCTCGATCCCATTGAATCTACGTATATCAGAGTGTTGTTGAAGGTTTTAGAAGGAAAAATAAACCTTATCAAAATTGAATAGTAAAAACTCAGAAAGAGCATTTACGTATTGTATTTTCATTCCTTAAGCCTCATTAATGAGAACTAAATCTAAACTTCCGTTTACTCAATGGATCCTCGATCCTCCCAGGGATTCCAGATTCTCTTTTATCTGAATAAGAATTATCCAAGTTTTCTCGATGGATGTTTTCACATTACTTCTCAAATTTCTCAAGTAAGATATATTCAATATTCTTCTTTTTAAATAAAAGATTCATGGGATTTAAAAAAATCAATTCTACCCATATTTCCCAACAAATTAATAATACTTAAAATTTCACTTTTGATAAATACTCATAATTTGAATTTACGCCAAAAATACCTCTTTTATCATTTAATTACTTGGATCTCAATATCATGGGAATTCCTCTTTTTGTATAAAAATAAATTTACCAAAAATTTCTATTTTACCATTTAATTACTTGGATCTCAAATATCATGGGAATTCCTATTTTTTGTATAAAAATAAATTTACCAAAAATTACTCTTTTCTCATAAATCAATTAATTATTCATAATGACAAAAAATATTACCCATGAATATGATGAAAATCATTCTTTTTGCATAAGATGTCCAATCCTAAAATATGGTAGGAAGTCCTCTTTTAGCATTATGCATAAAATAAAGATATGTATGTATTATTTTCTAAAAATTTTACCATAGCTTCGCTTGCTATTACTGATAATTCTCAATTTTTTCTAAAAGAGTAAAAGCTTGTAATGAAAATATGATAGTAGTTCCTCTTTTATACTTAAAATCAAACTATGAATTTAAATCATAATTTTAACCATAATTATAAACATAACTATGATTATCCCACTAGATTAAGCTAATTTTGACATTCCTCTTTTTCCAAATTGTTAGGATAATCCATTTCTCATTTAGAATGAATTAGAGTAGTTTTTAACTACTCATAAACAATCTAAAAGAATTTACCATTATTTTAATAGCACAAAATCATGAAAATATCATTTTCTTAATCTCTAGCTTATCAAGCCTAGATTTTAGCTTTGAATTAAGAGACCATCATTGAAAAGCATCATTTTCCAAGGGATTTAGCCATAAAGATGGCTATTCTTTTAGAGAGAGAGATTTATTTAAAGAAAACATTACAATTAAGCATAAAGATTAACTTTCTTTTCATTAAACATTAAGATTTTTAGGGAAAGCTTGATTTGAATTAAAATAATCATTTTGAAAGCTTCTCAAGCTTGAGAGGGGTTGAGAAGAAGAAAGTTATTGAGAAAATTAAAAAAACCATAAAAATTCGATTTTACCTCCAAGTTTGGCTTGATTCTCTGATTGCAGTGAAGCCCCCGACCAATCAATTGGTCCACCAAGATGAGAAGAGCAACTCCAAGAGTTGTTGTAGAGAGAGAGAAGCTCCAAGCTCCCAAGATAGGAAATTTTAAGGGATAATAAAAAATATAATTATTTTAATATATAATACTGGCATGGTATAGCTCCAATATAAAAATAAAAAGGAATGAGGGTCTATTTATAGGTGAGGGAGGCCACTAACCAAGTCCAACTGGGTTCTAGAATTTTCCAGGTTCAGTTTGACTCAATTTGTGACAAGATTTGGACCAGTTTGGCTCCCTTTTTGAGTTGGTTTGATCCAGGAGAGAGGAAAGATAAAAATATCACAATTGTTTTGAATTAAAAACCCTTCCACACATGTGAAAAAGGTCCCTACCTCAAGAGTCCAAGGTGTCAAAAATGCATAATTATTCCAAAATATCTCATTTTTTTAGTAATATCTCATAGTTTTTTAACTAATAAACCTTGTACTCAGTCAACTCTTCATCTTATGTGAGCATTTACTCATTTTGGGTATTTTCTTTTATTATTTTAGATTTATCTCATCCCAACACTTGGATTAATCCAATTGGCCCATTAGAACCTTAATTGGACAATAATCTAATTTTTTTGAAAATGTAGACCCTTAGGCTAAGGTCCCTTATACCATTTTCAATTAATTCCTAATACACATTGGAAAGTTAATTTTGAACTTCTATTTTAGGGAAATCCATTTTAGACACTAGGAGGATTTTTATATCCAAAGATATCTCAATTTTGGATTATCTCTCTCTAGGCCAAAACAGGGTAGAACAAGATCTTTCTTCTATTTTAGAGAGGGAAATAATTATAAGAACAGAAGGGGAGGTTTTTATAACTTTACTCCTCAAAAGCTAGAGGGAGGAATCTTACATCCTATCCCACTTAAAAAATGCGAGATGTCCTCATCTCGCAGCAGTAGCTGGAGGGTAAACTCTTTCACCTTAAGATCCAACTGATTCTGGGGTTCCTTATACAGTCTGGTCAACCCACACAGAATCCTGGGATAAAGATCTCTTATACAAGAAGAACATGCAGAACTCATTATCAGAGAACAATTCATTCAGAACATACAAAACATTCATATCCTTAACACAATAATGGTCCATCAGACCGGAAATTCCATATGAACATTCCCCACGAAAATTTCAATTATGCAAGTTCTCAATTTGTCATTCCTTAATTAGATCCACTGGATCAAAGGTTAGACATCAACAATTTGTCAGCACAATCCACTAATCTCAAAGTGATCTATCGAAAGTTATAATCATCTTCCAGTTACTACCATCATCACTGGGATTCTCCCCATTCATCCTCATTGTGGTTTTGTTCAACTTATCTTCTTTCAACCAGAATTCAAAAATCATCATCTTTCAATCAGAATCCAAATCAACTCATCAATTCTCAACCAAAATTCTAAAATCATATCAACCAGCATTCGAATTCATCATCTGCATTAGGAATTTTTTGAGGTCATTTTTGGGCCTTGTAAGGAAGTTTGACCGGAATATTCCCTCCAAAAAGGGGGCACCAGATAAAATTTTTACAAACGAACTCCAAATTTGTCGGAGCTCAAATATTTAGATTCTACTCTTCAAAAGCTATCCATTGATATATAACACGATAGGGTTCGGAGAAGGGACAAGATAGATACCTAGAAGATTTCTTTTTGCCTGAAAAAGATTCCTTTTTGCCTGGGGAAGATTCTGGGGTGCTAGCAGCGGAAGTAGCACTTCTTGCTGCGCAGGGTAGAGCCTCTCACTTGGGACCTCGCCCACGAATATCCGGACAAGAGACTAATCCATCGGTTCTTCCAAAAACGAACCCGAAAAAACTTCCCTCGCCCAGCAGACAATAAGCGATTCCTCCAAGATATTTTATTCTTACTTAGTGAAGGTCATCACTAACCAAACTGATCCGACCAAACCCGTAAGTCTCATGGTGAGATCAAGGAAGAGACTTGCACTTGGATCATAGAGTCCAACACTTTTTTCTCCTCATCAAGAGACACAACCATTGATTCTTTTCCATAGAATAAGGGTTATCCGGGATTTACTTCAACTATCGTAACTTAACAGAATTGAGTCTCATTTTAGGGATCTATCAGTCCAACCTAACCCCATCCAATCCCATGGGTTATCCAACTGCCCAACCACTATTGTGATAAGATCCATTTAGGAATTTGGTTATGTTTTGCCCTAGGTACGAGGGAAAAGAGTTCCTAGGACCCCTAGCCAACGCTTCAAGCAAACTTCAAGATAGTCACACCACTTACACACCCAATATGAAATTGCCTGTTTCACAGATTCAGTTGTCTTTAAAACAATCTTCTAATGAAACCATAGTATCACTGATCATAATACTCCAAAATATCTAGCTTGAATTCTAATTTCCAATCATTCCTTCATCGGTGTACCTATGGCATAAGTGGCAACCAGAATGCTCACCACCTGTTCACTCAGGGGCCTTTTCAATAGTTCCTAGCTTATAGTACCCAGAAATATAAGGGTGGTTGCAAGATGAGGGTACTCACTTTCATTCACTCTCTCTAAAATTGGGACATCCATGCATCTTGGGTGGAGTACCTCGATCGTGATATCGCCATCAATTAAAACACGACATGTGTCTCCCAAGCCTAAAGCGACATATCTCGAACGAGATACCAACTAATGCCACGCTAGCAGGTCCGGGTTTCCTGTCATCATCCATGTCACCAGAGTACAGGTCACCGCCACCACACTATCTCGATCGAGATATTCATGCCACTCAGATCCACATCAATACCATGGTACATACCGCTCAAATGTACATTCGGCATATTTAACCAGCCCATCTCCACCGTCGACATATCTCGAATGAGATATTGAAATAAAATCTTGACCATTGAAATACCTCATTCGAGGTATAGAGATGCAATCTCATATCTCGTTCGAGGTATAGAGATGAAATCAAGATCATTTAAAAACCTCAAACGAGGTTCATCTACAAAATCCGACCTGTCCATTCACGCACATCTGAAGATGCAATCCCAACTCATTAAATATCTCGATCGAGGTATTAAATGAATGTCGATCGTCAAACATACCTCGATCATGGTAATACCTTAAATCTAAGCCATCCATGTACCTCGAATGAGATACTGAATTCAAATCTCAGCCGATCCTTCACCAACCCTAAAATTAAGTGCGTATCTTGGCCGTTGTCTCACTAACCCTAAAATCCGGAGCGTACATCTTGCAAATCCTAAAGTGCATGATGCCACCGAACCTCGTTCGAGGCTATAAAACCGAAAAAGCTTTTTTTTGCCTCATTGTTGTCAGAAGTCGTTTTCACTCTCCTTGCTCTCTTGATTTGGATTAGCATTAGTGGGCTCATTAGCATTGTTTTATAGCTTCATTAGTGCTACTTAGCACTAAGCATTGGACCTTTGTGTTAGGCTTAGGTTTTAGCATGGAGTCACGCGAGGAGGGCCACGAGGAGGGCCGCTCATCTATTGTGGACCTCATCACGCAGGAGATAGACCGCAAGTTAGTGGCTATTCGTAGGAGTGCTAGAGTCACACCGTCTACATTACATATTGTGGCAGACTTGGAGGCGATGCTATCGTCCCTTTGTAGTCTTCACGATATTGTTTATATAGATGAGTGGATAGCCCACCATCGCACTGCTCCTGTGTCACATGGTCTGACATATCGTCAGGTTTGTGATCTTGGTCCGATTAGGGATGGAGCCTACTTAGATCTTTTCATCGATAGCCATGGGATGAGGCCTAGGGGGGCGGGCAAGCCCCTTACTATTTCACAGTGTTCGCATCCTCGTATGGCGTCACATATCTATAGTCGATATGTTGCCGCATATGCAAGGATGCCGAACAACCGCGAGATTCCCATATACATCACAAAGCAATTATATGTGGAGTTTGTCTTAGGGGAGGAGGTAGATTACACTGGCCATCAGCTTGGTGGTGGTGCTGGCCGAGGCCGTCTCTAAGACCATGGTAGGCGGCCTCCACCAGACCTTTGTGTAGCTCCTATAGATCCGACATTTGTGCCTATGTCGAGAGTCGAGACTCTTGGCACCCAAGTTGGCATCGACGTACGGAGTACCACGGAGAGCATCCAACATGTGGTGCGCTTGTTCTCACGATCGATACCAATGACAGATGTCGAGGTATTTACACATTTATTACTTCTTAAGTTTTTTTAGTCATTTATTTACATGTTTATATGTACTTTTCTATATTTTTACATGAGCGGCATGGTTGATTTTGTCACGTAGGGTCCCACACCTACCACTGAGAGACTCACTCAGGAGAGTTGGTAGAGGCGAGAGTGGAGATTGACCACCTTAGAGATACATTGCGGACGACAGAGGCAGCTACTACAGAGGCACAGCATGATGCAGAGAGTCCAGCAGGTAGGTTTCTCTTGTACGTAAAAGAGTTATAATTAAGGTCCTAAGTTATAAATTTCTTTAAGTAATACCTAATGAGAGAGACTAATCAATTATTTTTATGTTTTACTTTTTGCGCAGGCTACTGAGGTAGAGAGTTCTAGAGTTGAGGCGCAGCAGCACATGATTATGGAGCGGATTGCACAACATAGGGCAGAGCAATTGATGCTACATGTTCGGGAGTTCTGTAAATCCTCAGACGTGACAGTGCCTTTATATCCACGGCGTGTTTATAGAGGTTTTTCGATGACCTCTCCCTCAAGATGCACCACCATTCCTCCATGATGCCTGCTGTGCTCTCTTTAGTATCGAGGACATTGACAGTACTGGTGGATATTCTCTGGGATGTGGACATTTTTTCCATTTGTCTTGCATCACCTAGGAGCTAGTACGCTTCTCTCAGCATGTCCCTCTTACCGTGCACGCGTCGACCTAGCGACATACAGAGTTTTGGGCATTGACGATCTTCACCTAGGCTTTGCTCAAGTAGATTCTAGGACTGGCATGCCTCTTGATTTTACCTCAGCTATACTAACTTGGGACTCGACGCCACCGATGAGTGACAGAGATCAGGAGACTAGGGTGCCTCCAAAGATTGAGTGGAGTGCACATGAGCTTGATGCATACCAGAGAGTCCTTCACGAGAGCCAAATCAAAGCATATGAGCATGTGGGTGGTGCTGGTCCTAGTGGCACCTCGGGTGATGGTGCTAGCAGTAGTGCTGCTTCTCTCATGAGCAGCGTGTCCTTTCATCAAAGGAGCTTACACGCGTAGAGTGGCAGACACGTGCCATTGCTGATTACAAATTTTGGGTTTACAGATAGAGACGTCTTGTAGTAGCATGACATAGAGAGAGGAGAGGGCTATAGTAGCAACTTATGGGACTCGTAAGCTCCCGATTACACCGGCACCAGCTCATATCCTGTCTTTGAGAGGCAGACCTCCCCACAGATATTCGACGGCCCCCACAACCAGCACAGCCTCCTTGATGTGCACAGCAGCCTCGACGCGCACGTCGACCCAGCAGTCAGAGATGACGATTTTGATTGGGTTGTCATTGATAATGACTAAACTCAGACTAGCTGGGTTAGCTCACTTACATTCTACTTAGATTTATGTGGGCAGTGACTAACCTCAGACTAGCTGGGATAGCTCATTTTCATTATGCCTTAATCATTTGAGTTAGTGGCTAAACCCAGAGTAGCTGGGTTAGCTCACATTCTGATGTACTTATTTGATGTTTATATCATTATGAGTTTTTTCATTATTGAGTATCATTACATTTTAGTTGATGTTCTTGGTTTTTTTATTTTTTAACACTTTGGCTATCATATTGCTTGTTGAAAATCCCCATGCCATCGTACCCAAACATGCTCCGATGTGGGGACCAAACTTTGCAAGCATGTGGGGGGGGACACACCCCCCACATGCTTGCAAATTTTGGTCACAATTGGAGCATGTTTGGATTAGTAATTAGCGCCCAGTGCGGATTTTTCAAGTCTCTTTTGGTACTTAAGAGGCCATGGAAAATCCGGGCCTTCTCCATACCATCGTACCCAAACATGCTCCGATGGGGACCAAACTTTGCAAGCATGTGGGGAGGGCCCACCCCCACATGCTTGCAAAGTTTGGTCATGATCGGAGCATGTTTGGGTTGGTAATTAGCACCCAGTGCAGATTTTTCAAGTCTCTTGATGCTTAAGAAGCCATGAAAAATCAGGGCCTTCCCTATACCATCGTACCCAAACATGCTCCGATGGGGACCAAATTTTGCAAGAATGTGGGGGGGGGGGGGGTGGGGGCACCCCCACCCCCCCCATACCATCGTACCCAAACATGCTCCGATGGGGACCAAACTTTGCAAGAATGTGGGGGGGGTGGGGGCACCCCCACATGCTTGCAAGCTTGGTCAAAATCGGAGCATGTTTGGATTAGTAATTAGCGCCCAGTGTGGATTTTTCAAGTCTCTTGGTGCTTAAGAGGCCATGGAAAATCTGGGCCTTCCCCATACCATCGTACCCAAACATGCTCGGATGAGGACCAAACTTTGCAAGCATGTGGGTAGGGCCAAACTTTGCAAGCATGTGGGTAGGGCCCACCCCCACATTCTTGTAAATTTTGCTCATGAGCGGAGCATGTTTAGGTTGGTAATTAGTGCCCAATGTGGATTTTTCAAGTCTTTTGGTGCTTAAGAGTCCATGGAAAATCTGGGCCTTTCCCATACCATTGTACCCAAACATGCTCCGATAGGGACCAAACTTTGCAAGCATGTGGGGGGGCCTACCTCCACATGCTTGGAAAGTTTGTTCATGATCGGAGCATGTTTGGGTTAGTACTTAGTGCCCAGTGTGGATTTTTCAGGTCTCTTGGTGCTTAAGAGGCCATGGAAAATCCGAGCCTTCCCCATACCATCGTACCCAAAAATACTCCGATGGGGACCAAACTTTGCAAGTATGTGGGGGGGACCCACCCCCACATGCTTGCAAAGTTTGGTCATGATCAAAGCATGTTTGGGTTAGTAATTAGCGCCCAGTGTGGATTTTTCAAGTCTCGGTGCTTAAGAGGCCATGGAAAATCCAGGCCTTCCCTATGCCATCGTACCCAAATATACTCCGATGGGGACCAAACTTTGCAAACATGTCGGGGGGACCTACCCCCACATGCTTGCAAAGTTTGGTCATAATCAGAGCATGTTTAGATTAGTAATTAGCACCAACAAGTGCTTGCAAAGTTTGGTGATTTTTAACAAACAATATGGTGATGGTGATTTTCTACAAACAATATGATAGCCAAAGTGTTAAAAAATCAAAAAACCATGAACATTAACTAATTTAATGATTAAAAAATAAAAAAACCATGAACATCAACTAAAATGCAATGATCCTCAATAATGAAAAAACTCATAATGATATAAACATCAACTAAGTACATCAGAATGTGAGCTAACACAGCCACTAACCTAGCTAGTCTCTCAACTGCTCTAGAATGGTCTCATGGTCATCCACTCGAAGCCGAAAATGAGGGCGAGAACTGTGTTTTCGGCTCTGTACTCGATTAAGAGTGAGCCTGGTAGCAACCACTAGATGAGAGAACTGAAATGCCTAACTCCCACTTCCACTACTGAAACTCAAGACTCTCCCAATGAAGTTGAATCTGCTGGTAGAACCGGCCTGCCACAATCATGCTATGGGCGTCGAAAGAAAACCCATGATCATCCACTGTATCCTGGTCAAGGATGCATTTTGGCCTAGTGCAACTCATCAGATAGGAGTCTACTCCCTCGCTATTTCCCTCATCGGCAATAACAGCAAATACATCACCCTCTTGTAGCAAATCTGTCAGGTCATCATAGCTGGCCATGAACGGAGGACCTGTGTGCTCATCGGACAACACTGGATGTGAAGGATGCTCGAGGGAGAGGAATGTCTGTATCCATGCATCTACCCATCCTCTTGAGGCACAATGTGACCAATCGCCATCACAGAAGCATGCAAACTGTCGTGTGTAAATTGTGGGGCCCGCCATACACTTGCTCCTGATGCAATGTAAGCCCAAGGTGCCAGGTACTGTGTCACAATCATGGGAGGCTCTACGGTCAATCATGCCACCATCCACATGCCAAAAAAATCTCATGACAATCCGAGCATCACTTTTGGGATACGATGATGCTGCACTCCCACACAAATGTTGGGAGCACCACACTCGACTACATGGCCCGCATCTCTGAACCGCTCAGCATCCTGCCGCGCAGCTGATGACGCCTCAGGGCACGTTTCACACACGTGCCCGCACCATCATGCTCTCCCTTCCCGTGACCAGTCTCAAAGAATGACCAAATCACTGGGATACTAGACTACACATGCCACCTATAAATCCATAAAACAAAGTCTTAGTTATTGTTTTCTTTAAGATGTTCTAGCGAATTTAGTTTAATTGCGAATATAAGAGAACCATAAGTACTACATGTAGAGCCAATAGAATTGTCGTGTGACGACTTGAACTATGCGCCACAACCATCCGACCAAACCCATTGCTGGCCACACATGATCCCACAATCTCATAAAAAATTCATCATGGAGACGAAAACAGTGTTACACAAAATGTGCATCATGTGAACGATCATCACTGATATAGAAATGATACTCTCGAATAATGACACGGGTCTCGGGGGTACTTGCTATCCCATCTACATGGACCTCTGCATGTTGATAGCTAATGTGGACCATAATAGCAACCTGATGAGGTAAGCAATAGAGACGATTAGGACACAAAAAAACAAATAAGTAATATAGCTCAAACACGAAACAAATATTATGAAATATAACCATTACCTCCTCCAAGAAGTAATACTTAGATTGTATCTCCTGAAAAGGTGTGAAGGTGTAGTTCTCTCCAAAATCAATCACAGGGACGACCACACCAATAGGAAACTCTGCCATGCATGCTCGAAACTGACGATCTTGCCACTTGGCACAATGACTATGTCGTGTATAGGGGTAGATCTGCTCCCTAAATGTGTCACATACTCATAACGTTGCCATGGCACTATCTCTTGGTCACTTGCATCAAGATCTACCATCTGTATATGTGCAAGTGAACCACATGATGTGCAATTGCTCTCCACACAAGGCATCCTATGGAACTGGGCATCCTCCATGCGTGCACACAAAAGAGAGTTGATGAAATCATGAGGACTACGAGGAAACTCTCTATGCCCACTAAGAGAACGGAACATATCATTAAAAAGTTTTTAACTCAACATGGTAGCAACAACATGTGTCACGCTGACGTGAGTACCTCACAAACCAAGGCTTCCACCCCTCAAATGACCTTTGCCCAATTTTAAGCTCTAGATACGTTGCCACAAACTAAGAATACAACTCTGTTTGGGTCATTTCAAGAAAGCAAGCACCGTGCTCAATGAACACTCCTCTTGTCACTCTCTTACGCAAAGCTTTCTTGAAAACTGGCGAGGCACAACAATTATCCTCCCAAAAACTTTCTATCGAGGCTCTAGTGGTTTCATCTAGTAGGCGATCATGTCTAGCTACACGACCACTACTCGCCCACAAAAGCACCAACCTCATTGGCATCTAGACTTTGCCGTCTAATAGACCCAACTCTAAGTGTGTGTGTTGTTATGGAAAGGATGCGAGATGTGGCACTCACCTTACCCTTCATTTGGGAGTTACTTATGGCTGCCACAATAGCCTGTCGAGCAGCCAAAGTGTCCGCCGCCGCGCAGAGTTCCTCTTCTTGTTTAACTGTATAGGAATGACGAACACTTTGTAGCACCGCCATGCCAGCTCTCCTCTCTCTTTGACCTCCAATCTCGAAAAGCACCGTGTAGTTGGCAATGTTGGGCAGATTGATCAAAGCATCAAGCACACATGCCTGTGATGAAGGCGTGAATTCTTTGAAATAGGAATGGAAGATTGCATGGGCACGACGATGCGCCCCTGACTTTGATAGTTCTTTCCTATCCACACTATGGGCGCCCAAAGGAGGGGGGTGGGTTCTTGTGGAAGAGAAGGGGGCTCAAGAAGGGCGGTTCATGTGGATTATCTAAACTAAGGGGTAGTGGGGGGGAAGAGGGCGGAGGGAGAGGAAGTGGAAGAGGAGAAGCAAGACTTGAATCATCGCCAATGAAAGGTGTTGCTCGTTGACGTGCTCTCCACTCTCTCTTTCTCTCACGAGCTACCCTTTTCCTCTCGTCCTCTTGAACTTGGTGGATGGGGGAAAGTCTAGTCCTATCACGTTTCCGACTCCTACGACTTTGAGAACCCATTCTCAAGGAAGCTAAGAGAGTAAAAATTGAAGGCTCAATGATGGGATAGTACTAGAGATAACTGTGGGATAGTACTAGAGATGTGTGATTATATAGGAAAAATAGGTTATCCACTTCAAATCTCATTAGATTTCCCTATCTAAGATTGATTGGATAATTAAGATAAACATAAAGATAATTAAAGATAAACTATTATCCACTTAAAAATTAATATTATTAATATTATTTATTAACAAGTCTAAATATTTAACATTACTAGATATATAAATATATCTTTTATTTTATAATTATATAACTATATTTTCTTTTATAATGTATTTTTTTTAAATTTTATTCAAAGGTTTATCCTACACAAAATATTTTCAAGAAATATTAAATCTAAAAATTTATTTTTTTAAATTTAATAACATGAACTTTAAAAATAATATTATTGATCTAATTCCAAAATATAATCCTTTAAAATTAGTAATTTTAAATTCTTTTATATTAATAAGTTATATATATTTTATTATTTAAAATTTTATATTTTATTTCTCTAAATTACTAAATTAACTTTTTCAAAAATATGTTTTTGAAAAAAAATGGGGAGGTGGAAAGGAGGTGCCACGTGTCACATGCGTGCATGACATGTGGCATTTTCTTGACATGTAACACTATTATGGGCTGATGTGGCATGCCATGTCACCAAGTGCGAGGTGGCATGCAAAGGTGGCAAGAAGATGTGGCATTAATGATGACTAGGATGATGAGGTGGGGAGTCAACTAGGTTGACCATGTTGACATGGAGGGTGGAGGTGGCAAGGTGAGGTGGCAAGCTGCTTATGTGGATGCTTTCAAAAAGCGGATGTGGACATAAAGTGGCATGCATATATAAGATTTGTGCCTACCCAAGCCTCACACATGGAATGATATCTAGGCTTTGAAGTTTACCAAGCCTAGATTTCCAAACCTAACTAGGATTAGTTTTAGACTTGAAAAGGGGAGAGTGGACACAATATGTGAATTTTCACTTGGGAGGATTGAAAATGGACCTTCCCATACTCAAATTAAGCCAAATTTTTTTTAATAAATTCATGGCAACAAGCATATTGATCCCTAGAGTTTTTAGATTGAAAGACTCAATATTTGATTTTCTAGAATTAAATTACAATTGATTTAATGGGCCAGTCATAATAAATTTTCCAAAGTAAATCTACAAAAATCCAACCGTTAGATTTGTAATTTTACCTTATACCCACATTCTACTAATCTTCCCCAATCAATCCATACAATTTGAGCATTTTAAATGGTAGATGTGGTGGGAGGACAAAATAGTATGTTTTTTAACAATTCTAATGCCTTTTAAATAATATAGAAAATAGTAGAATACATCAAACATTACTCGATAAATCAAGTTAAGCTCTATGTTATTTGTATTTGTGATATGCAAAGTGGGAACATCATATGAGTAATAATGTAAAAGTTATAGGCAATTTACTCACAGTCAGTGTATTTGTCTAAACCTCTGACAAAGCATGTATACAATTTTGGTTCCCAAAGAAAAGGGGATTTACAATTATTGGATATTCGATTAGATTATAGTTTTAGGTGCCCAACTTTGCATATGATGTTTTATTAGAAGACCTTGAAGTAAAACTCCTTGGCTAACTAGGAGAGATTGGCTATTCTTCTTGAAAAAATGTCTATTTTCACAGGCTAAAGCCAAGGGCACCCACTATATGAAACTAGATAACCTCATCTTGCAACCATCCATAATCACATAAGAAAATCTAGCTGGACTCTTCATTGAAGATCAGCAAGATCAACCAACAGATCCATATAAAAGAGCCATGGACTCATCCATTGAGGACCAGCAAGCCCAATCAACCAGATCCATGCCCGAGTTCAGAAAAAAACTCTAACTCCTTGTTCCATTTTCTTCCCCGATGCATGTGTGGGTATCTTCAGCGACCCAAAGCCCGAGCATCGTATGGTCACAACCCTCTAGGCTCCTTCGCATGTCACCTAGCGCTTCACTCATAGTAGGCCGCTTCCTTCGTCCCTCATCCACCATACCAGAAGCTCACCATTTAAATCGAACCTAGGCTGGTCAAGACCTCAGCCGACCTTGCTATGCGAGATGTCTTTCATTGGCTCCCCGTCAGCTATTGTAACTTTATCACGTAGATCTCCCACGACCTTATTCACAAGATGGTCAAATGCTTCCCCAGCATTCTTGACATAAAACAGTCATTTCAAAACAAGTCAAATACAATTTCTAACGAACTCTCATCTTTCCACATTGTTCCACATCATGTCTCGTTATTCTACATTCTTCTAAATCGATTCACTTTGCTTATTCCACATCCAGTCATATCTATTCCCATCATCCTTCATCCATTCTCATCTAATCACATCATCTTACATCTCATCACATCACATTCATCCACATCACATCTCATCACATCCACTCACATCTCCTCACATCTCCTCACATCACATTCACATCGCATTCACATCTTATCACATCGCATTCACATCTCCTCTTATCACATTCGCATCTCATCATATCACATCGCATCCATTTACATCCCATCACATTCATTTACATTCATTCAGCTCCACATCACATCTTATCACATCATATTACATCTCATAACATCTATCCACATCACATCACATTCATCCACATCACATCTCATCCACACCTCATCACATCCACTCACATCTCCTCACATCACATTCACATCTTATCACATCGCATTCACATCTCCTCTTATCACATTCACATCTCATCTAATCACATCGCATCCATTTACATCCCATCACATTCATTTACATTCATTCAGCTCCACATCACATCATATTACATCTCATCACATCTATCCACATCATATTACATCTCATCACATTGTAAGCTTATTTCATTTGTTTGCAAAGTCAATAATAAGAGTTATGAAGATAATGGTTGTATGTGAAAACATGCAGGAGAGAGATATGATTGAAATCCTTGGTGAAGGATGGGATAGAAAGGAAGAGGAAAATGTAATTTTCTCTTATAATTGGAATTGCAGTCAAATTCAATGATAGAGTAATTTCAACAATCACTATTGGCGAGAACGACATTCTTCAACAATTAAGAGAAGGTATCATTGATGAGAGCCAAATAGATTTACCCTTTGAATTTTAATTTAGAGTACAAAACAAGGATGTAAATAAATGAGCCAACAATGAGTCTCAAAATGCATAACATGCTAGTTTGTGACATGATTCTCTTTGTTGTATAGGTATCATCAAGGCATGCAAAATGTATATTGTGCAAAGAGCTACAAGAAAAAAGATGACTCTAACATGTAAGTGGCATCTATCATGTAAGTGACTCTAACATGTAAGTGGCCTCTATCAAGTAAACCTTAAAAACTATAGTTAGTTATTAAAGTTTTCAACATTTTATCATGTGAAAAACAATCACAACAAAGCGATTTGGGAAATTCTATGTTAGTTTATGTCTCATATCGCGTTGTTGTGGTCTTTCCTTGATTGATTTGATTTTGTGATATTTTACAACATTAGTTTATTTTTCCATAGTTCTAAGATTAATGCCAATTGAGCATTTAGGTTTGGAAGATACTCTTAAAGCAAAAAAACGACCACAACAACGTGATATGGGACATCCTATGCTGGATTATGTCCCATTTTGTGTTGTTCTAGTTATTTTGGGTGCCTAGCGTAAAATAGCATTAAAGTAAAAAATGACCACACAACAATGCGATAAGGGACATCCTACGTTAGCATATGTCCCATATTGCGTTGTTTTGATCATTATGGGTGCTTGGTGCAAGATACTCTTAAAGCAAAAAATAACCACAACAACGCGATATGGGACATCCTATGTTAGCTTATGCCCCATATCGCGTTGTTCTGGTTGTTTTGGGTGCTTGATGCAAAATAATCTTAATGTAAAAAACGACCACAACAACGCGATATGGGACATCTTATGCTCACATTTTTCCAAATCGCGTTGTTCTGGTCCTTTTGGGTGGGTCATTTTTATCCATGTCTATTTTCACCATATTTCTTCTCTTTACTTGGTCATTAAAATCATTATGATCCACTGCTCCTTCACTTAACATTATGAGATGGATTTGCTTTAATTAAAAAAATATCTAAATAAAACTCCATCACATGTAGAGAGCATATGGGTTAAAGCATAAATTATAGTAATCCAATAAGATTAGTATTATGAATCATGTTATTATGATTCAATTTTGATTTCTACTCATGGTCTCTCCTTAAAGCAATATGATATGATTTCTAATACTCTAAGATTGTATGATGTTGCTCCAATAGTTTTTGTTATTGAAATTTGGTGTTTTTGACATCACTGATGTGTCCGGCACGCCTCAAAACCCTAAAAATGACCCTTGGATCATTGCATTCCGATGCCGAAACGAGGAGATATGGCAAAAATAGACATGGAAAAAGAATGACCACTACAACGCGATATGGGGCATTCTTAAATTAGACATGGAACAAGAATGACCCAGTACAACGTGATATGGGGTCATTCTTGTTCCATGTCTAATTTAAGAATGCCCCATATCGCGTTGTAGTGGTCATTCTTGTTCCATGTCTATTTTTTTCCATATCTCCTCGTTCCGGTATCGGAATGCATTGATCCAAGAGTCGTTCTTAGGATTTTGAGGCGTGCCAGCCTACGTCTGTGATGTCAAAAACACCAAATTTCTTGGAGTAACATCATACAATCTTAGAGTCTCTTGTACTCTTATCTTGATTGCAATATTATATTTTTGGAGCAGTTCTTTAATTATTGATTGACATTTCAAACTAAAATTACTAAAACGATGTAATTTTAAATTGGCCATAATAACACGATATGAAATATTAGATCCTATGGATGTCCCATATCTCATTGTTATGGTCATTTTCATATAGCAATCATTATCATAAGATAAATGGTTAAAAGGTGGTTTCTTCAATGTAAATAGATTTTTTTAAGAGTGGTGTACATTCCTTTCAAATGATTATACTCCAACTATGCTACAGAATTGATTGAAATCTCTCATCTCTTCCTTCTCCCTTCCATTGAAAGCTGGGGGGGCTAATTTCTTTTCTTCAAAGGCACATATTCTTCTTCAAGATCAATATGCATATGATATGGCTTCCTCTCTCCCCCATATCAACGTGATGCAACTAAGTCACAATGTAGCACAATGATGAGCTCAGAATAGCCCGAGTTCAGGAGAAATGCACTTGAATGTCTAAAATGGGAGGGAAAAGTCACTAGAAGGGAAATCCTTTGCTGTCAGATGCTCCAAGTCAAATTTTTTTTAGAGATAGGCAACTCCGGCCTCATTGTTGCAGATCTAGAGAAGCAAGGACATCTGATGCATTCTTAGTGGTGGTGGTAGATGTGCATAATCGGATGTGAGGAATAACTTGCCTTTTGCAGGACAGAGCAATAAGTGCATGTGCCTGTGCATCTTTGGCATCCCATCTCAGTTGTTTTGGTGTAGGAGAAACAAGTGCAGGCTATACACTACCAGTAGATCCAGGTTCACTGGTTTCAACAGCGGATCCATCAGACTTGATGACAACATATGCGAGCCTAGCTGGCCAAAGGTCAGCACACCAAATACATATATCCATAGGTTCTTTGCCACGAGAACATGGCGCACCATATATACCCACATGGAATAGTTGGTTCCATCCAACTTGTCCTCAATGGACAACATGCCAAACAACTCATTGGTGTTTTTGGACATTTTAAACATCAAAGGTATATACAGACTAAAGTATAGTTGACACAAGGAGTACCTGCAAGGGAGTCAAAGTACTGCAGATGTCTGCAGTGGGTTGTGCAAACTTACAAGATCAGAATTTGCAGGTACTCGAATCGAAAGGTGTAGAATCATATGAGGGAGCAGCAAGTCAAAGTCAGTAGTAGCTAGATGTGGAATCAACAGGTTTGATATTGACATAGAATCAACAGGTTCAATGTTAACATGGAGATAGATCTAAAGCTATAGGTCTATGGTGGTAACGTTGATAGTAGGTCCGATGATGCTGATGTGGAGATAGTAGATCTAAAGTAGTAGGTCTGATGAATGCTGATGCTGACTCAGAATCAGTAGATCAAATGCTCCAAAGGTAGAGCAACGTGTTGAATGCAGAATGCTAAAAGCCAAGAGCCACGTGCTGAAGACAAAGAGCCAAGTGCTGAATGATGAATGCTAAAAGCTAGACTTTGAATGCGAAAAGCAAAGGACTGAGCAAGAGACTTACGGAGCCAAATGAGCTAACCAAGCAAAATCAACAAGCTGATGAAAAGATCAAATGCTCAAAAAGAATAATGAGAAGTTGACAGGTCAAAGCTAATGAATAAATAAGTCCAATGTCAAAAGAAAATTGAAAGACTAAAGAGTGGTAGCAATAGTAGAACCAGCTAAAAAACTCTGATTAAAGCTAAGTGAGGAGCTAGTGTGGGGGTGAGCCTTGAATGTACGACAGTATTAATAACAAAAATGTACGGCAGTATTAACAGAAATGGCATCGATGTATAAAAGAAGGCAAGAAACCCTAGAACTGAGAGAAAGTGTGCAGAGCAAGATCTTACCTAGAGAGTGTGGTGGTGCCAAATGAGATGCAGACTAGTAGGAGCCAACACCAACAAATGTATGGAGTCAAGGCCAACAGCCATTTGTCAAGGCGAGAGCGACACCAGAGTGTAGGTGAGAGCGAGAACATAACTGAAGGCTTTATAATGCTCTCTCTAAAACCCGCTCTGATACCAATGTTGTATGTGAAAGGTGATGCTCTACACAGACTCACAGACAAAACACGCACATGAGCTCAGAGAGCAATTGAGACGATAGTGATAGCTAGAATGTACTCAAAAAGATAAGCAGTGAGTGGAGTACAATGTACTAATAGCCTCAGCAGGGCTGACATGGCTGTTAACACACTAAGGGTGTGTTCTCATGGGCAAAAAACCCAACATAGGGTAAAAAGTGCACGTGATCAGGTTTGTTCACACCTAAACTTCCCAGAGGCTAAAGGCTAATAGAGGCATCCCACTCTAGTGAATCAAAAGCCAAGTACAACAAACCAACGTATACTTTGAAACTAACAAGAAGCTAGATCAAGAATAGATAACACATCTTCACAAGGCTAAGGAGATCAATAGACAATGCATAGAGAATTTAGAGAAGAAATGATGGGAAGAGCTGAACATGGCATACACATAGGCACTCTGCTCCCTTCATATAGAGGTCCAAACATGCAAGAAACAACTATAATTGGCCACCATCAGTAGTCACCACCAACAGGTAGTAACTCATTTGACAGATTCCATCGAGGAGGTAAAAGCAGAGCGGTGCAAGCAAAGGAAGATTTACTTCTTCAAAAGGCCTTGCTCTAGCTAGAGGACATGTCAAGATAAGCCCAAGACACCAACACAAAGTATGCCAATCTCCTATAAGAAAGAGAGGCCTGTGAAGTAGCCATCACAGCTTTGCTCATTGAGAACTTTACTCAAATTATAAAATTATAATAGTAGTTGAGTGAGTGAAGCCACAAGCAAAGGAGCCCAATGACAAACCAAAGTAGCTGGTGGATGCCTCATAGTTAGCCTCATTATTGGTGACTCTGAGGGACCCTCCACATACTCTGAGGGCCCCTCCACATACTCTTAACCTATTTTTAAAATCACTAACCATCTCTTTTTTATAATATGACATAGATGGTGGAGCATGCCTCATCTCCCAGGGGCCCTCCACATACTTTTGACTTATTATTTTGATCACTAACTCTCATTTGACATAGCACTCATCCAACAAAATTCAGATAAGGATGCAGACCCAATGGTAATCATGGAATTTTTTTATAATGACATCTATGCTACTGTGACTACATTTACATGTATACTAACCAAGGGGTACATAGCACTCATCTAACAAATTTTAGATAGAGATGTAGACCCAATGGTAATCATGAGATGACAATTTTTCATTAATGACACCTATCTTATTTTGTGACTACATCGACACGTACACTTTATGCCTTATATCCCATAGTTCTCAATTTTAGATCATGGTGTAGAGTTCTCATGAACTTCACCATTTTAGATGAATGGGAAGAGATGCTAAAGTTTTTGTTAACCACATATTGGGTAACACATTCCTATGACAACTATGTCTGCACACTTAAATGTAATGGGCACCCATGTTATATTGTAAATCCCATCATTTGATAACGAAAATGCCCTAAAGACACTCCCAAGTATTGAGCTTCAAAGGACAGACAAGAGGATCTTGGTCAGTTAGCCAAACCATAGAGAAAATCCTTCTAACTATATTTTGGGCATCCCCGGTCACTTACTCCTGAGTGACCTAGTGGAAAAAGGCTTGGAACTATAAAGCCGATTTCTCTTGTTTGTAATTGATTCTCCCATTTGTGCAATAGAAGTGGAGTGTTCTCTCTCTCCCTCTCTCTTGCAACTCTAATCTAGCATGTGTGGTGTGCTTAGGGTTAGGGTTTGGGAGTGATGATTAGTGCTAATTACTTGTTTCCTCTTGCTTCCCTCTTACTTCCTCTCTCTTTCTTGAGTTATTAGGGCTGCCAATGCAATCCTCTTCCGTGGGACATCCCACACGATCTTCGCGAGAGAGCTTGCATCACCCATAGGATTAGAGCAACCGCCTCGGTGTGACACAACGAGTGCGGGAGGATGGCGGTGATGAGTGGCCTACGATGGAGCTCTTGAGCCCTGCTCGAGCTTGGTGGATAGGCAACTTTCCATGACACGTTAGGGTAGGGTTTCCTTAATATATTTGGCACCACTGCCAGGGAGCGCCATCCTCTACTTGTCTATGCCATCATTGATTTGAATCCGACGGAGCCTCCATAGCTCGGTGCCAAGTAGGCTCTTTGGCATGCATTTTTTTGATTTTTTGTTGTATTTTGATGTTTTGCTTGGTTGTCTTTTATGTTTTTGTTGAGATTCATGTATAGCTTTGTGTTTAGAGTAGGATTATCACTTGTTTGAGTGAAAAAACTTGAGATTTTGGTGATTAGAGAGCCTAATCAAGAGAGTTTTGCTTAAACCTAGACTCTTTTTGTTAATTTTTAGCTTAATCCTGTTTATTTTGCTTAATCCCTTTGCATAGGTAGGTTAGCATTACTAGATAGAACACTAATCAAACAGAACAACCATAAACTATCTCTCAATTTTCACTAATTATCACTAACCTACTAGTTAGTGTGATTAGTAAACTTAAAGAGAGAAAAAAACCAAGAAATTGAGCTTAATTTACTTGCAATTAGACTAATTAGAGTGGCATTAGTGTTCTAAACACTTACCTTGACTCAAATCTATGCTTAGTTCACTCCAATTAGGCCATTAGCACTAATTTGGTCTCT
The DNA here is from genome assembly GCF_041138505.1 of Cibotium barometz. Taxonomy (NCBI): domain Eukaryota; kingdom Viridiplantae; phylum Streptophyta; class Polypodiopsida; order Cyatheales; family Cibotiaceae; genus Cibotium; species Cibotium barometz. Next base: position 11,855,644 of record NC_141110.1, read on the forward strand.
TTTATCTATTTTTTCTCTTTTGAGTGGATTAATTAGTGACCTAATTAGTAAAATTATTTTGGGATAGTCATATGTTTAGATTAGCATAAACATTGCTAATCCACCTATCAAATCCGTATACTCAAACTCCTCACCAATTATGAGTAATTTGAGGGCAAAGAAGAGGGTTAAGGAGTGATTAACAGTAGGATTAAGAGAATTAATCTTTAATTGAGCTAGAGTGCCTCTAAAATAGTCAAAATCCACTAATTTAGAGGTAACCTCTAACTTTAGTCCTTCCCCATCTACCTAGCATTAATGAGGGAGTCTTACTTGTCTCCCACTCACTTCCCTCCAATTTGAAATTCAAATTCAAATTCAAATTCCAACTTTCCAACGGCTGTTCCACATTTGCCCCATGGTCATACTAACCTAAAGCCACGAGCGTACGCTTGTAAGCATACAGCTGTACCAAACCCAAAAAAAATTTAAAAAAATAAAAGAAAATCAAAATTTCGTACAACCTTTCCATACTAAAGCCACGGGTGTACGCTTGTGAGCATATGGCCGTACCAAAAAAAAATCAATAAAATAAAATAAATTATTTTTCAAAATTCCAAACGGTTGTTCCACACTTACCCACGGTCGTTCCATACTAAAGCCATGGACGTACACTTGTAAAGCGCACGGCCGTACCAAACCCCCAAAGAAAAAACTTTCTTTTCAAAAAAGAAATCCCAAACGATTGTTCCACACTTATTGTGTGGCCATTCCATACTAAAGCCACGAGTGTACACTTGTAAGAGTATGGCCGTACTAAACCCCAAAAAAAGCATTTTTTTCTCCAAAAAAATAAAAATTTTCAAATTTTCAAATCTTTTGGTCTACCTCCCCGGCTCACTAGGGTCATTTTACATGCATAAAGCACCTCAAAAGACCACTTTTAACCTGAAGGGTGCATTCACGCACAAGGCAAAAGTGAGCTAAAAGTCCTTTTTTGGGCCTACGCACGTATCGTTTAAGATTCCTCACACACCATGGACACTTTTCAGTCATCGTTGCATGCCCTTGATGCCTCCATTTCTTTCAACGGCACCCCGGCCCCAATTGCACATTCACATGTGATCGCCATGCCACACATGTTTGGCCGAGAGGGCGAAACAATCTTTGAAGAGCCCTCATCTAGTGGGGGCCCCCATACATGCACCCCAGCATGGATAGACACCCCGAGCACATTCACGTACCCTCTTCTCTATCCACCACAAATCTATTCCCACCCCCCCACCCTTGTACCACCTCCCCTTGCGCCACAACTTGCCATTCCAAGCTTAGCACAAGCTCTAGGAAGGAGAGTGTCACAACACTTGCATCCACAAACATCACATACAAAACCTATGTGGGTGAAAATTTTCAAACTTCTGCCAAAATTCCACGGAGTTGGAGACCCCGTATACCACATCAAGGTCTTTAACCAAATCTATCAGGCATTTGAATTTTTCGACGATGCAACCAAATTCCATCTCCTTGGACTCAGCCTTGAAGGCAAGCAATGGTTCCAATCCTTGGACCCTCGACATAAAAAAGCTTTGAAAGTGGTGAGAGAGGCCTTCATTCTCGGATTTGCACCCTACAGGCCCAAATGGAGCCCCGTCATCCAACTATTCCAATTGGAACAAAAACCCAAGGAAACATTATGCGACCACATTGCTCACATCAAGTACCTTGATTCACTTTGCGAAGAGGGAAAATTTGAGAGGGTTATGACCGTATCTAGTGTTGGGAAACGTATTTCCAAGAAACATTTACTCTTGCTTTTTTTTATTTCTAAAATGAAAATTTTGAAGAAACTTTTTTACAATTTTATATTGAAACTACATTGTTTTCAACTTACTCAACTCCTTAAACACCATCCACGTCAATATTGAAAGTATTGTCCCCAACCTTGGCTAGTTTTTCCTTTTAAAAATCTACACATCAATCGCTTTTAAAATAATAACCCCAGAGAAACAACGCATCAACATATTGATGGGTCATGGCGGCAAGGGAGGTATTAGGTTGCCAAATGCAAGAGGGTGTGCAATGGAGTTTCATGACAATCTAGGTCTCATGGTACTTCAACCAAAGTGGGACAAAGTTAGAAGATTTAGAAGTGTAGCACAACAACTACAAAGGATGGTCAACTTGGAAGCATCATGGGCAAACCAACTAGTTATTATAGAGATGGTTATTTGGAAGTTCTCCCATCCCTCTTGGGATGTTACTAATTGGGTTGTTGAGATGACATAGATGAATTCATTGATTCAATATTAGACTAAATTGATCTTTTGACGCATCATCATTTTTGAGCTAAAATATAGTTATGCCTACAATATCATGCTTAAATTTAAGTAGTTAGTAAACAATAACACCTTTTTTGGTTCATGTTTAATATATTAGAGTTTTAAAATATATTTATGTCTATACTACTAAGCTGAAATTTCGGGTAGCTATTAGTAAACTATAACACCTTTTTTGGTTTACATTTAATATATAAGACACTTAATATATGATTACATATTTTGAGAAAAAACACTAGTTGGTCATTCAGTTTTAACTGATCGCATACCATTATGACATCATTTGATGAAGGCTTTACAATGAAAGATTTATTCAAAACTTTATGGACTTTTTCACCATGTTATTTATCTCTCTCTCTCTCTCTCTCTCTCTCTCTCTCTCACACACACACACACACACACACACACATTTATCTCAATGGTATGATATGTAATTGTTAAGAAATTATAACGTAATAATGGAATCTATGCATGTGTGTCCAAGGTCTTTGACAACATGGAATCCCATGTGCAAAGGGTTTTGAGATGATTGAGAGACAATGACCAACAACCCCATCATCTAACGCTAACTAAAAGGAGGCCATCTGTGGGGGGACAAGGAGTGAAAAATTAGTGGATTAAGGAAGTAGATGGTGCTGCATCATGTGGGGGGAGTGAGGGGAGCACTAGAGGTTTTATGCCACTAAAACAACACCCCAGAAGAGTGTCGGCCGGGTAGCTATTAGTAACCTTTTTTGGTTTGCATTTAATATATATAAGACACTTAATATAAGATTACATATTTTTAAAAAATCACTAGTTGGTCATTCAATTTTAATTGATCACATACCATTATGACATCATTTGATGAAGGCCTACTCAATATAATGAAAGATATTCAAAAATTTATGGAATTTTTATCTATGTTATTTAGTCTCTCCCTCTCTCTCTCTCTCTCTCTCTCTCTCTCTCTCACACACACACACACACACACACATTTATCTCAATGGTATCATATGTAATTTTTAAGAAACTATAATGTAATAATGGAATCTATGCATGTGTGTCCAAGGTCTTCGACAACATGGAATCCTAGGTGTACAGGGCTTTGGGATGACTGAGAGACAATGACCAGCAACCCCATCATCTAACCCTAACAACTAAAATGAGGCCATGTGTGGGACAAGGAGTGAAAAATAAGTGGAATAAGGAAGTAGATGGTGTTGCAACATGTGGGGGGAGTGAGGGGAGAAGTAGAGGTTGAGTCATGCCACTAAAACAACACCCCAAAAGAGGGATGGCACGGCTCTAATGTTGAAGTATTGTCTTAAAATATGGTGTCAGTGAAAAAATGATATTAATATTGTAAGATTCCTCCCCAGCCTCTCAAAATGTCCAGCATCTTCACCTGTAATCAATCCCTCTTCAGAAATATAAAAGACTTGTTTCTAACTGTTTTAACCTAGAGAGAGAAAATATTCTAGAGAGAGAATATTCAGATTTTGAATATTTTTGGATAGAAAAATATCTCTTATAATTAAGATAAATTCCCCTGAAACAGAAATTCAAAAAGAATTTTCCAATGTGCAATTGGAATTAATTGAAAATGGGTATAAAGGACCTTAGCCTAAGGGTCTAGATTTTCAGAAATTTTTGGATTATGGTCCAATTAAGGTTCCTATGGGCCAATAGCATCAATCCAAGTGTAGGGAGGAGATAAATCCAATTTGTAAAAGAAGATACCCAAAAATGAGTAAATGCTCACATAAGATGAAGAGTTGAAAATGTACAAGGTTTATTAGTAAAAAACTATGAGCAATATTAAAAATATGAGATATTTTGGGTATCCAAAAATGAGTAAATGCTCACATAAGATGAAGAGTTGAAAATGTACAAGGTTTATTAGTAAAAAAACTATGAGCAATATTAAAATGATTCCATTATGACACATATGTAAGGAAGGGGAGTTCTTTAAAGGAGGTGCATATTTCACATAAGATGAAGAGTTGAAAATGTACAAGGTTTATTAGTAAAAAAACTATGAGCAATATTAAAATGATTCCATTATGACACATATGTAAGGAAGGGGAGTTCTTTAAAGGAGGTGCATATTTCACATAAGATGAAGAGTTGAAAATGTACAAGGTTTATTAGTAAAAAACTATGAGCAATATTAAAATGATTCCATTATGACACATATGTAAGGAAGGGGAGTTCTTTAAAGGAGGTGCATATTTCACATAAGATGAAGAGTTGAAAATGTACAAGGTTTATTAGTAAAAAAACTATGAGCAATATTAAAATGATTCCATTATGACACATATGTAAGGAAAGGGAGTTCTTTAAAGGAGGTGCATATTTCACATGCTTGAATGAGTTTTAAACTCATAAAAATTGAGATATTTCATCTCTCCTCTCTCCTCATTTAAGTCTTGTTCCAAAAAGTTAGCTCAACTGACCTAAAAATGGTCAAATATTGACCAAACTGATTTAGAAAATTCTAGAATCAGTTTGTTTGGTTAGGAGCTCAATTTTTCCTATAAATAGAAGCCTCCCCCTTGTTGAAAGATATATAGTGTTTATGCATCGTTACTCTACTCCACCTAAGCCAAGAACTGTGAATTCATTTAATAATTCACTAGTTTTTGGAGCTTCCCTCTTTCTTCAATCCCCATTAGTGGCTCCATCAACATACTTAACCAATTGATTGGTTGGGGGCCTCTACCGTGAACAAAGAATCAAGCAAATTGTAAGGTAATTAGTGAATATTGATCTTTCTATAATTTCTCAATGTTTCTCTCTTCTCAACCCCTCTCAAGCTTGAGAAGTTTAATTGGTATGGTTTTTTTTAAATGCTATTGAAGTTTGAATAGTAGTGAAGAGTTACATAATTTAATAAATGCTATTGAAGTTAATTTTCATTTATGTTTAAATTCTAATGATTCTTATGTAAATTCTCTCTCTCACTCAAGAAATGGTCATACTCATGACCCGTTCTCAATCCAAATCAAGCTTTTCATAAAGCTTTTCCTTAATCCAAGATTAAGCTATGCTTGAGTGTTGAAGATTAATACAAGGATGCAACAAAAAAGATATTTAGGGCTCTTGTAAAGAGTTCCACTTTGTAGATGAATGTGGGAGAGGGCTTCACAATAATCCCACATGGGAACTTTTGAGAGTTCTAGAATTTTTGTATAAAAGGTGGCTCATTTGAGAGCATGGACACATTGGGCAAACTCATGTTTGAGCTCTCTTGAGACTAGCTCTCCCTCTTCTTCCATAGAGGTGCAAGCTCTTCTCTCTCCCCAGCTACATTATTGTAAGTCTATTCTTTTGTTAATGCAATGAGTGATGTTTGTCTCTCTTCTCATGTCTATTCTCTAGTAAGCATGTTTCTTTGTTGTTGATAGCTTCAAGGTGTGTGTGCATGCAAGGAAGTAAGATCTTGAGAATGAAGGATGCTTTGAGCTTGTGTATGCAATAGCTTAGCTTTCTTCTTGTTTGGATGCATGGAATGAGTGGGATGTTGAGTGATTGAGTGTGGCAAGATTGAGCTTGAGTATGTGTTAGTCTATGTCAATAGTAGTAGTTTTCTTAGCATTCTCTCCATCATCAAATGGATAAGCTTTTGTGCACCGGTACGGGTTGAATCCCTAGCTCCGAAAGGGATGCAAATCCCATTGGATTGAGCTTAGTGTGGATCATACAACTCTTGTTACAAGTGAGAGAGTTTTCCGTCTCTCCATTGAGGCCAAATTAATGGCTTTTTTCTATGCTTTTAGTTTATGTATATTGATGATTCAATCCATTATGGATTAATAATCCAATTAGAGATCATTTTAATTATTTTCTTAATGATAAGCATTATCCCTTAGAAAAATTGAGATTTATCAGTCATAGCAGCAGAGCTATGGCAAAATTTTTATAAAAATTATGCATAAAATAATCTCATTCAAAGCATAAAAAGAGGACTTCCTACCATATTCTAGGAATTATCATCCTAGATTAATTGAAAGAATTTCATTACAATCATGGAGAAATTGAATTTTAATATTATGCATAAAGGATAAGTTTTTATATCAAAAGTGTTATTTTTACCATTTTTATTTCATGCATAGAAGTACGCATAATGGATAAATTTTTATATCAAAAGTGTTATTTTTACCATTTTTATTTCATGCATAGAAGTACGCATAATGGATAAATTTTTATATCAAAAGTGTTATTTTTACCATTTTTATTTCATGCATAGAAGTATGCATAATGGATAAATTTTTATATCAAAAGTGTTATTTTTACCATTTTTATTTCATGCATAGAAGTATGCATAATGGATAAATTTTTATATCAAAAGTGTTATTTTTACCATTTTTATTTCATGCATAGAAGTATGCATAATGGATAAATTTTTATATCAAAAGTGTTATTTTTACCATTTTTATTTCATGCATAGAAGTATGCATAATGGATAAATTTTTATATCAAAAGTGTTATTTTTATCATTTTTAATTTTCATGCATAGAAGTATGCATAAAAGAAAATTTTTTATATCAAAAGTGTTACTTTTATCATTTTTGATTTTTATGCATAGAAGTATGCATAAAAGAAAATTTTTTATATCAAAAGTGTTACTTTTATCATTTTTAATTTTCATGCATAGAAGTATGCATAAAAGAAAATTTTTATATCAAAAGTGTTACTTTTATCATTTTTAATTTTCATGCATAGAAGTATGCATAAAAGAAAATTTTTTATATCAAAAGTGTTACTTTTATCATTTTTAATTTTCATGCATAGAAGTATGCATAAAAGAAAATTTTTTATATCAAAAGTGTTACTTTTATCATATTGGATTTCATGCATAGAGGTATGCATAAAAGTTGATTATTTTATTATAAAAGTGTGACTTTTATCATAATTGAATTTCATGCATAGAGGTATGCATAAAAGTTGATTATTTTATTGTAAGAGTGTTACTTTTATCATATTGGATTTCATGCATATAGGTATGCATAAAAGATATTCTTTTTATACTAAAAGTGTGATTTTCCTCATAAATGGATTTTATGCTTAACTTAGATGCATAAGAGAAATTCTTTTATTCTAAAAGTGTAATTTTCTACCAAATTGAATTTATGCATAAGAAGATGCATAAAAGATTGATTTTAATTTCGAAAGTGTTAGTATTCTTAAATGGAATTTATGTATAAATAAATGTGTAGAGAAATCTTATATCAAATATAAGAATTCTCTTTTTTTTTTTTAAAGATATGAAATGTGATAAGATGTGATAAGAGGTGTATGAGATGTGATAAGAATTGATAAGATGCGTATGGAAGGTGATAGGATGTGATAAGAGGTGTATGAGATGTGATAAGAATTGATAAGATGCGTATGGAAAGTGATAGGATGTGATAAGAGGTATATGAGATGTGATAAGAATTGATAAGATGCGTATGGAAAGTGATAAGATGTGATAAGAGGTGTATGAGATGTGATAAGATTTGATAAGATGCGTATGGAAAGTGATAGGATGTGATAAGAGGTGTATGAGATGTAAAAAGATGTGATAAGATGTGTATGAGATGTGATAGAATGTGTTAACATGAGTTAGGATGTGTTAAGATGTATATGGGATGTGTTAGGACGAGAATGAATGTAATATGGTTGTATGAATGTGATGTGGATGTATACATGTAGATGTATATGTATGAATGTGAATGTTGATGTGGATGTGGATGTATGGATGTAGATACGGATGTGTATGTATGTATGTGGATGTGTATGTATGAATGAGGATGTGAAAATGGACGTATGTATGTAGATGTGGATGTATGGATGTATGTATGTAGATGTGGATGTATGTATGTAGATGTGGATGTATGGATGTGATTGTGAATCTTCGAAGAGGTGGATGTGAATGTATGGATGTAGATACGGATGTGGATGTATGTATGTGAATGTGGATGTATGAATGAGGATGCGAAAATGGATGTATGCATGTGAATGTGGATGTATGAATATGAATGTGGATGTGTGGATGTGGAAATGGAGGTATGGATGTATGAATGAAGATGTGGATGTATGCATGTAGATGTGTATGTATGAATGTGAAATTGGATGTATGATGAGGACGTACGAACATGGATATGTATGTAGAATAATGAATATGAAGATGTATGTGAGATAATGTAGTCTATATGAGTGAATGGATGAGAACGAGTACACACTGAATGGAATGTGGAATAAGTAATGTGGTCCGAGAGTGGATAATATGGAAAGACAAGAGTTCGATTTAGAAACTGTATTTTGACTGTTTGTAAATGACTGTTTTATGTCATGAATGCTGGGGAAGCATTTTGACCGTCTTGTGGATTAAGGTCATGAAGACCTAACTGTTAAAGTTGCAACTGCTGACGGAGAGTCAATGGAGGACGTCTCGCGTAGCAAGGTCGACTGAGGTCTTGACCAGCCTCGGTTCGATTTAAATGGTGAGCTTCCGGTACGGTGGATGAGGGACCAAGGAAGCGGCCTATGAGTGAAGCGCTAGGTCACCTGCGAAGGATCCTAGAGGGTGCTGACCATACGGTGCTCGGGCTCTTGGTCGCCAAAGATACCCACACGTGCGTCGTGGAAGATATTGGAACAAGGAGTAAGAGTTATTTTCTGAGACCGGGCATGGATATGGTTGACTGACCTTGCTGGTCCTCAACGGATGAGTCCATGGCTCTTTATATGGATCTGTTGGTTGATCTTGCTGATCTTCAACGAGAGTCCATCTTGATAAGTGATTATATTGCCGGGTATTATGGGTTAGGAACTAGGAAACGGCCCCTGTGTTGTGGACAGGTGGTGAGCGTTCTAGTTGCCAATGATGCCATAGATACTCTGATGAAGAAATGATGGGAAATTATGAATCAATCGGATAAATTGGAAGATTGTGATCAGTGGTACTATGCTTTCATTAAAGGATTGTTTTAAAGTTAGCTGATGCTAAGAAAAGGCAATTTCATATTGGGTGTGTAAGTGGTGTGGCTAGTTTTATGTTTGCATGAACTTCCGGCTAGGGGGCCTTGGAACTCTTTTCCTTGGTACCCGGGACAAAAACCTAACCAAATTTCAAATTGGATCCCATCACTACAGTGGTTGGGCGGTTGGCTAACCCATGGGATCGGATGGGGTTAGGCTGGACTGATGGATCCGTAAATCGAGACTCAAAAATTCTGTTATTACGATAGATAAAGTAAATCCCGGACAGAAATTGTTCTATGGATAGGAATCAACGGCTGTGCCTCTTGAATGGGGAAAAAAGCGTTGATCCCAATGATCCAAGTGCAAGTTTCTTCCTTGATCTGACCAAGTATCTTATAGATGCAATTGGATCAGCTCGATCAGAAATGATCTTGACTACGTTAGAGTAAAAAGTTATCCTGGTGGAATCGCCCGTGCCTTCCGGTAAAGGAAGTTTTTCCGGGTTCGGTTTTGGAACAACCGACGGATTAGTCTCTTATCCGGATATCCGTGGGCGAGGCCCCGAATGTGGGACCCCTGTCCCGCGCGAGAAGTGTTATTTCCGCTGCTAGTACCCCGAATCTGTTGTGTGGTGGGAACAGGGTTCTCACAGTTGGTATCAGAGCAGTTTTGAAAGCTAATAAAGATAATTAAATTCTTATCTGAAATTGGTAATAAGAATTCAGAAACAGCATTTTCATAATGTATTTTCATTCCGTAAGCTTCTTTAATGGAGAAATTTTAATCAAAGAAATTGTTTTTATAGATGGAAGTTCCACATTTATCTGGTATTTTCGACCTCACCCAGTCTCAAGATATGATTGCATTTGCCTTCGAGCATCTCATCTCTTCCGCTTCAACTCAAACAAGCTGAGCAAGACTCGCACGCCATTTCGCGGATTTATATTTTCCTACCCCAGCGGAGAGAATACAACATAAGTGGTTTGCAGGGCAATATGTCCACGCCCATTGCAACCGCCGTACAATGCTGTGGCAGAATCTCTCATTGACTATGATCCTGTTAAAGCTGAAAATGGTGCGTGGTGTCATTCTATATCATTCGACACCTCGAAATTTTAGACTTTCATGTCGAATTTATAGACTCCTTAGTCGATTTATCCCTAAGGAGAAAATAATAACTCCCTTCGCAGTTAGAGAACTTATGTAACAGGGCATGACTATGGCCCAGTACCGTCGTCTTATGCGTCTCTCGAAGAGATTTTGAATTTTGGAGCCGAGCCACTCTATGTAATTATTGCAACTTGTATATAAATATACAAATGTTTTTTTTACGGACGATCGGATAAAGAAAAATCTATTTATCAGACTTAAGTCATAGATCTCCAATAAGATCAACCGAGGAGCAAATTATGTCAAAAGTTTATCAAGATGCACAAAAAGGTTGTAATTGTTTGATATAATTCATACAAATTGTTAATTCAAATTGAAATTCGTAAATTAGTAATTGGGTCTTCAATTGGAAGTACCGCAATTGTATGGAACCCTGACTTGCTTGAGACCTAGACATGATGGTATTTACCTTATAGTTTCGAGTATCATGACTATCCGTATATACCGAGGGTATAACTGCAGCTCTTTACCGACAGTATATACGAGTAAATCTAAGACTTGAAATTATAAGCGTTAATGCTATCCAGAGGATGATTTCGAATGTGGTTGATATGATTTTTAATTCTGTTTGAGAATTGATGAATTGATTTGGATTCTGATTGAAAAATGATGATCCCTGAAATTTGGTTGAAATGTAATAAGCTTCAATGAGGATGAATGGGATGAGTCCCTGTGATGATATTCATAACTGGAATGATGATAATGATTTCAGCAAATCACTATGAGATTAGTGGATTGTGCTGTCAGATTGCTACTATTAATACTTGACTTGGTGGATCAAGTTAAGGGATGACAAATTGAGAACTTGCTTGACTAAAATTCCTGTGGAGGAATGTTCAGAAGAAAATTTTTCGGTCTAATGGACCATTATCGTGTTAAAAATATGAATGATATGATCTGAATGAATTGTTATTTAATGATGAGTTCTATATAAGGGATATTTATCCCCATATTCTGTTGGGTTGACCGGAATATAAGGAACCCTAGAATAAATTGGATCTTAAGCAAAAGAGTTGTCCTCTACTTGCGAGATGAGGACATCTTGAACCTTTTAAGTGGGGTAGAATGTAAGATTCCTTCCCCAGCCTTAGAGGTATACAGGAGTAAGAATCTCCCTTTCTGATCTTATAATTATTCTCGGTGATAAGAATTGATAAGATGCGTATGGAAAGTGATAGGATGTGATAAGAGGTGTATGAGATGTGATAAGAATTGATAAGATGCGTATGTAAAGTGATAAGATGTGATAAGAGGTGAATGAGATGTGATAAGATTTGATAAGATGCGTATGAAAAGTGATAGGATGTGATAAGAGGTGTATGAGATGTAAAAAGATGTGATAAGATGTGTATGAGATGTGATAGAATGTGTTAAGATGAGTTAGGATGTGTTAAGATGTATATGGGATGTGTTAGGACGAGAATGAATGTAATATGGTTATATGAATGTGATGTGGATGTATACATGTAGATGTATATGTATGAATGTGAATGTTGATGTGGATGTGGATGTATGGATGTAGATACGGATGTGTATGTATGTATGTGGATGTGTATGTATGAATGAGAATGTGAAAATGGACGTATGTATGTAGATGTGGATGTATGGATGTATGTATGTAGATGTGGATGTATGTATGTAGATGTGGATGTATGGATGTGATTGTGAATGAAGAGGTGGATGTGAATGTATGGATGTAGATACGGATGTGGATGTATGTATGTGAATGTGGATGTATGAATGAGGATGCGAAAATGGATGTATGCATGTGAATGTGGATGTATGAATATGAATGTGGATGTGTGGATGTGGAAATGGAGGTATGGATGTATGAATGTAGATGTGGATGTATGCATGTAGATGCGTATGTATGAATGTGAAATTGGATGTATGATGTGGACGTACGAACATGGATATGTATGTAGAATAATGAATATGAAGATGTATGTGGGATAATGTAGTCTATATGAGTGAATGGATGAGAACGAGTACACACTGAATGGAATGTGGAATAAGTAATGTGGTCCGAGAGTGGATAATATGGAAAGACAAGAGTTCGATTTAGAAACTGTATTTTGTGACTGTTTGTAAATGACTGTTTTATGTCATGAATGCTGGGGAAGCATTTTGACCGTCTTGTGGATTAAGGTCATGAAGACCTAACTGTTAAAGTTGCAACTGCTGACGGAGAGTCAATGGAGGATGTCTCGCGTAGCAAGGTCGACTGAGGTCTTGACCAGCCTCGGTTCGATTTAAATGGTGAGCTTCCGGTACGGTGGATGAGGGACCAAGGAAGCGGCCTATGAGTGAAGCGCTAGGTCACCTGCGAAGGATCCTAGAGGGTGCTGACCATACGGTGCTCGGGCTCTGGGTCGCCAAAGATACCCACACGTGCGTCGTGGAAGATATTGGAACAAGGAGTAAGAGTTGTTTTCTGAAACCGGGCATGGATATGGTTGATTGACCTTGCTGGTCCTCAACAACGGATGAGTCCATGGCTCTTTATATGGATCTGTTGGTTGATCTTGCTGATCTTCAACGAGAGTCCATCTTGATAAGTGATTATATTGCCGGGTATTATGGGTTAGGAACTAGGAAACGGCCCCTGTGTGGACAGGTGGTGAGCGTTCTAGTTGCCAATGATGCCATAGATACTCTGATGAAGGAATGATGGGAAATTATGAATCAACCGGATAAATTGGAAGATTGTGATCAGTGGTACTATGCTTTCATTAAAGGATTGTTTTAAAGTTAGCTGATGCTAAGAAAAGGCAATTTCATATTGGGTGTGTAAGTGGTGTGGCTAGTTTTATGTTTGCATGAACTTCCGGCTAGGGGGCCTTGGAACTCTTTTCCTTGGTACCCGGGACAAAAACCTAACCAAATTTCAAATTGGATCCCATCACTACAGTGGTTGGGCGGTTGGCTAACCCATGGGATCGGATGGGGTTAGGCTGGACTGATGGATCCGTAAATCGAGACTCAAAAATTCTGTTATTACGATAGATAAAGTAAATCCCGGACAGAAATTGTTCTATGGATAGGAATCAACGGCTGTGCCTCTTGAATGGGGAAAAAAGCGTTGATCCCAATGATCCAAGTGCAAGTTTCTTCCTTGATCTGACCAAGTATCTTATAGATGCAATTGGATCAGCTCGATCAGAAATGATCTTGACTACGTTAGAGTAAAAAGTTATCCTGGTGGAATCGCCCGTGCCTTCCGGTAAAGGAAGTTTTTCCGGGTTCGGTTTTGGAACAACCGACGGATTAGTCTCTTATCCGGATATCCGTGGGCGAGGCCCCGAATGTGGGACCCCTGTCCCGCGCGAGAAGTGTTATTTCCACTGCTAGTACCCCGAATCTGTTGTGTGGTGGGAACAGGGCTCTCACAAATATTGAAAGAATAAAACATAAGAGGGTCAAAGGAGATGCTTAGTTGGGATACTACCAAGACAAATATAAGACCCAGTGAGATATTACACTCCCAAACAAAGGGGAAGAGAGGTGTTGATGGGTGTGTACACCCCCTAGCATTTTGGCATAAGCTTGGGTGTGAACACCCCCTAGCATTAGTAGCATTAGCTTAGGCTAATGAGTTATAGAATTTGATTATTACAAGATGTCATAACAAGAAGTGGTTTACAAGAGGGCTATTGGGGAGCTAGGATCTTATGGAGGTTATGGGAGCCCAATAGTCACATGGTAGCCCAATACTCATATGGGTATCCGAAGAGTCACATGATTGGATGGCTATATAAAGCCCCTCTTGTATGCAAATTGGACATAACTATGGTATTGACTTGATTCTGGCACACACAATATACATGTGGGTAGAGCTACTCCTCTCCGGAAATCTGCCAGGTATGCAGAGTTTTTAGTGGGTGAGCCTGAGGGGGGGGCAAGTCCCACAGTACCTGGGCTCTTCCAGGAGTTCTTGGTCGCTGTCATGTGCCCAGTTCCTAGGTCTTCCAGGGTTATGCCTTAAGGAAGTATCAAAACCGTCTATGCGACAGAGACGATGAAGCTAATGACAAAAGCGTCTCTCTATTCGAGTCTTAGAATGAGCGTGCTCGCTTTTGACCCCGACTTGAAAAATAAAAATATACATGATTCTTGTATACACAATACATAATATATTAACATGATTCTTGGATACTGTTAGGGGCAAGGCAAAGAAGGCATTTTGGAAGGCACAATGGACGACAAGTGTGAAAGCGGCAAAGAAGGCATTTTGGAAGGCACAATGGACGACAAGTGTGAAAGCCGGATTGAGATCCGAAGAGTTGTGGCCTTTTAGCCTTTTGGCGATCTATGTATTTGGCGGATTAGTTATCATGCAGCGTGTTCTGTAGGAAGCGCAAGATGCAGTATTTTGTCATGTGTTTTGGCAGTTTGTAGTAGATGAAGTTTCAGTTTCTGTTTTGTTTTTCCTTCATGATGATGTAGCCTTGTTTTGGATTGATGAAGAAGCAGAATTTTTGGTGTCTTTGCAATTCATGTTTTGTCACATTCATTGTCTTTGTTCATGAAGAATGTTAGTGATGATTCTCTTCTCTTTGGCACGCGAGTAAACACTGGCGATCACGGTGATAGTGGTGTGATACCATGGTCGAATTCATCATCTTCTGTGCATGGGTGACGTTTCGTATCTCCAACAGAATTCAGCGTGAAATCAGATAGTCAGACTTGGAGAGGTCACAACAACCCACTCGCATTTTGTGAGATCCCCCTGTTCCCACCGAGCAACGGATTCGAGTACTAGCAGCGGAAGTAGCACTTCTCACGCGGGACAGGGGTCCCACATTCGGGGCCTCGTCCACGGATATCCGGACAAGAGACTAATCCGTCGGTTTTTCAAAAATCGAACCCAAAAAAAACTTCTCTTACCCGGAAAGCATGGGCGATTCCACCAGGATAACTCTTTACTCTAACTTAGTCAGATCATTACTGATCAAACCGATCCGACTGCACCTCTAACGGTACTTGATCAGATCAAGGAAGAACTTGCACTTGGATCATTGGGATCAACGCTTTTTTCCCCATCAAGAGGCACAGCCGTTGATTCCTATCCATAGAACAATTTACTATCCGGGATTTACTTCATCTATCGTAATAATAGAATTTAAATCTCGATTTACGGATCCATCAGTCCAGCCTAACCCCATCCAATCCCATGGGTTAGCCAACCGCCCAACCACTGTAGTGATGGGATCCAATTTGGAATTTGGTTAGGTTTTGTCCCGGGTACCAAGGAAAAGGGTTCCAAGGCCCCCTAGCCGGAAGTTCATGCAAACATAAAATTAGGCACACCACTTACACACCCAATATGAAATTGCCTTTTTCTTAGCATCAGCTAACTTTAAAACAATCCTTTAATGAAACCATAGTACCACTGATCACAGTCTTCCAAATTATCCGGTTGATTCTCAAATTTCCCATCATTCCTTCATCATCAGAGTATCTATGGCATCATTGGCAACTAGAACGC
This sequence comes from Cibotium barometz, assembly GCF_041138505.1. NCBI lineage: Eukaryota > Viridiplantae > Streptophyta > Polypodiopsida > Cyatheales > Cibotiaceae > Cibotium > Cibotium barometz. The sequence goes on from NC_141110.1 coordinate 11,871,568, forward strand.
TCACCGCCTGACCACTCAGGGGCCGTTTCTATAGTTCCTAGCCCATAATACTCGTAATATAATCACTTATCAAGATGGACTCTCATTGAAGATCAGCAAGATCAACCAACAGATCCATATAAAAGAGCCATGGACTCATCCGTTGAGGACCAGCAAGGTCAGTCAACCAGATCCATGCTCGGTTTCACAAAACAACTCTTACTCCTTGTTCCAATATCTTCCTCGACGCACGCGTGGGTATCCTGGGCGACCCAGAGCCCGAGCACCGTATGGTCAGCACCCTCTAGGATCCTTCGCAGGTGACCTAGCGCTTCACTCATAGGCCGCTTCCTTGGTCCCTCATCCACCGTACCGGAAGCTCACCATTTTAATCGAACCGAGGCTGGTCAAGACCTCGGCCGACCTTGCTACGCGAGACGTCCTCCATTGACTCTCCGTCAGCAGTTGCAACTTTATCAATTAGGTCTCCACGACCTTAATCACAAGATGGTCAAAATGCTTCTCCAGCATTCTTGACATAAAACAGCCATTTACAAACAGCATTTATAAACAGCATTTACAAATACAATCTTTATATTAACTCTCATTTTTTCACATTAATCCTCATTAATCCACATTACTTATTCCACATTCCATTTATATGTGTACTCATCCAATCCCATCATTTTCCATCTCTTCACTTCAGATTCCTTCACATCACATATCATAATTTCACATCCATATCCACATCCATACATCCACATCCACATCCACATTCACATCCATACATCCACATCTACATGCTTACCTCCATTTTCACATCCTCATTTATACATCCACATCCCATATCCACATTCATACATACACATCCATATCCACATCCATACATCCACATCCACATCCATACATCCACATGCATACATCCACTATCACGTCCTCATTCATACATCTACATCCACATACATACATACGTCCACATCTACATCCACATTCGCATACATCCACATTCGCATACATCTACATCCACATTCGCATACATCCACATCCACATTTCCATTCACATCTATATATCCACATCTACATCCACATACATACATACATCTATATCCACATTCCCATTCACATCTATACATCCACATCTACATCCACATACATACATCCACATCCACATTCCCATTCACATCTATACATCCACATCTACATCCACATACATACATAGATCCACATCCACATTCCACATTCACTTCTATACAGCCACATCTACATCCACATTCACATCTATACATCCACATCTACATCCACATTCACATACATCCACATCCACATCCACATTCCCATTCACATCTATACATCCACATCTACATCCACATACATACATAGATCCACATCCACATTCCACGTTCACTTCTATACAGCCACATCTACATCCACATTCACATCTATACATCCACATCTACATCCACATTCACATACATCCACATCCACATTCCACATTCCACATATATACATACATCCACATCCACATTCTACATTCATATCTACATCCACATTCACATCTATGCATTCACATCTATGCATATACATCTTCATGCATATACATCCATTTTCACATTCATACATCCACAATCCCATCTCCACATCCACACATCCACATACATACATCCATCTTCACATTCCCATTCATATAATCCCATATGCCTTCACATCTAATCTTTTATATCACATCCATTCTTGCCCTATCACAACCCATATACATCTTATCCTATCACATACACTTCTTATCTCATCCCATATACATCTTATCACATCTTAATTCATCTTATCACCTCCTAACTTATTTCATAAGCATCTTATCACCTCTTATCACATCTTATACACCTCTTATCACATCCTATCACATCGCATATCTATTTATAGAATACAAGAGGATTCTTATATTTGATATAAGATTTCTTTACACATTTATTTATGCATAAATTCTATTTAAGGAGATTAATACTTTCGAAGTAAAAATCAATCTTTTATGCATCCTCCTATGCATAAATTCATTTTAAATAAAAATGACATTTTTGAATTAAAATTCAATCTTTTATGCATCTTCCTATGCATAATTTCAATTTAGATGAGAATGACACTTTTGAATCAATCTTTTATGCATCTTCTTATGCATAAATTCAATTTGGTAGGAATTACACTTTTAGAATAAAAGAATTTCTCTTATGCATCTAAGTTATGCATAAAATCCATTTATGATGAAAAATCACACTTTTAGTATAAAAAGAATATCTTTTATGCATACCTATATGCATGAAATCCAATATGATAAAAGTAACACTTTTGATATAAAAAATTTTCTTTTATGCATACTTCTATGCATGAAAATTAAAAATGATAAAAGTAACACTTTTGATATAAAAATTTTTTCCTTTATGCATACTTCTATGCATGAAAATTAAAAATGATAAAAATAACACTTTTGATATAAAAATTTATCCATTATGCATACTTCTATGCATGAAATAAAAATGGTAAAAATAACACTTTTGATATAAAAATTTATCCTTTATGCATAATATTAAAATTCAATTTCTCCATGATTGTAATGAAATTCTTTCAATTAATCTAGGATGATAATTCCTATGCTCATAGTTTTTTTACTAATAAACCTTGTACATTTTCAACTCTTCACCTCATGTGAGCATTTACTCATTTTTGGGTATCTTCTTTTTCAAATTGGATTTATCTCCTCCCTACACATGGATTGATGCTATTGGCCCATAGGAACCTTAATTGGACCATAATCCAAAAATTTCTGAAAATCTAGACCCTTAGACTAAGGTCCTTTATACACATTTCCAATTAATTCCAATTGCACATTGGAAAGTTCTTTTTGAATTTCTGTTTCAGGGGAACTTATTTTAATAAGATGAGATAATTTTCTATCCAAAAATATTAAAAATCTGAATATTCTCTCTCTAGAATATTTTCTCTCTCTAGGTTAAAACAGTTAGAAACAAGTCTTTTATATTTCTGATGAGGGATTGATTATAGAAGAAGGTACTAGACATCAAAAAGGGTTTGGGGGAGGAATCTTACATTCTACCCCACTTAAAAAACGCGAGATGTCCTCATCTCGCAAACTGGGATAATTTTGCAAGATGCACGAATTATGAGACTTAGAGAAAAATTTAAATCAGGATTAACCACGAAGAAAAAGTCTCAAAGAGAGCAAGATTCAAGATAAGAACAAGATTTAAACTTTATTCATTCTCGGAACTTATACAGTAAAGATAGAAGAACTCTTTACACTTCCATAAGCCCGTCCATCATATGATCACAAAAGCAGCACTCACAAGCTGCGCATGTATAAGGTAACTCATCTATGGGAATAATTCTGTTGGTTATTGCTGCACCTATCTCAGTGGTACGAGGTGATCTAACAAAAGGACCTCTGAGAGGTAAGCCAAAAATGGGGTAAAAGCATATCTTCTCATGAGGAAGAAAACACGCCAGTAAGAAGACTCGCTCAGAAAACCCAGGATGCCTTGATCTCATGACGCAGTAGTATCGGGGACCCAAACCCAAAGCTTCAATAACCATGGCCAAGCGGACATTGTTACGGAAGTGCTGCTGACCCCAGGGTGTTACCCTAGTTATGTCTTGATAGGTCCGCCATTTTGTCTGCGCTACAGAAGTTCCCAAGTGAGGAAAAAGTGAGCGCTCATACTGTTCTATAAAATCCTTCTTCACAGACTCACTTGCGTCTTGAAGGTGAGGAATCATTATGGATAAAACTAATTCTTGTTGCCAAGCCATGAAGGAGATTAAGAAACAAAGGAGATCGATGGGAGTAAGATTAGTGTGAGCGACAAGTAAAAGTTACGACTTATATAAAGGAAGGAGCTAGCGTAACTTAGAAGCCAACGGTAACTTGCCACTGAAGTTTTACCGTCTTTCCATGATTTGGGTTTGACACATTTTTCTATAGAAGGCATTCAGAACTTTGAGATGAGGGGATAAAAGAAGTTCGTAAGCTAAATCACCTACTTTCTTTGGTCCACAAAATCTGGGAGATAACTTCTTATACTTCCCAAGAGATAAAGAACTTCTTTTGGGCCGTACTCGAATGAAGACCAAAACCTTGGTATCCAAAACACCGATTTTCACTTCTGAACTCATTGTTCTGAATCCTTAAAACAGCGTGACTCCTGAGAAGTATTCTAGGGAAAGGGTCTTCCTTTTTTTAAACAGAATCTTTCTTTTATTTTTGAGAGGGAATAATTATAAGATCAAAAAGGGAGATTCTTACTCCTGTATACCTCGAAGGCTGGGGAGGAATCTTACATTCTACCCCACTTAAAAAAGTGCGAGATGTCCTCATCTCGCCAAGTAGAGGACAACTCTTTTTCTTAAGATCCAATTTATTCTAGGGTTCCTTATATTCTGGTCAACCCAACAGAATACGGGGATAAATATCCCTTATATAGAACTCATCATTAAATAAATTCATTTCAGATCATATCATTCATATCTTTAACACGATAATGGTCCATCAGATCGAAATTTTTTTCTTTCTGAACATTCCTCCACGGGAATTTCAGTCAAGCAAGTTTTCAATTTGTCATCCCTTAACTTGATATACCGAGTCAAGTGTTAACAGTAGTACTTTGACAGCACAATCCACTAATCTCATAGTGATTTGTTGAAATCATTATCATCATTTATCATTACAGGGACTCGTCCCATTCATCCTCATTGCGGTTTTGCTCCAGTTATTATATTTCAACTAAATTTCAAAAATCATCATTTTTCAATCAGAATCCCAATCAATTCATCAGTTCCCAAACAGAATTAAAAATCATATCAACCACATTCAAATTCATCATCTGGATAGCATTAACGCTTATAATTTCAAGTCTTAGATTTACTCGTATATACTGTCAGTAAAGAGCTGCAGTTATACTCTCGGTATATACGGATAGTCACGGCCCTTGGAATTATAAGGTAATTACCATCATGTCTAGGCCTCAAGCAAGTCAGGGATTCTATATAATTGCGGTACTTCCATCTGAAGACCCAATTACCAAATTACGAATTTCAATTTGAATATCAAATTGTATGAATTATATCACACAATTACAACCTTTTTGTGTTTCTTGATAAATTTCTGACCTATTTGTCTTCTCAATTGATCTTTATTAACCAAATGCTCTGATACCAACTGTGAGATCCCCCTGTTCCCACCGAGCAACGGATTCGAGTACTAGCAGCGGAAGTAGCACTTCTCACGCGGGACAGGGGTCCCACATTCGGGGCCTCGTCCACGGATATCCGGACAAGAGACTAATCCGTCGGTTTTTCAAAAATCGAACCCAAAAAAAACTTCTCTTACCCGGAAAGCATGGGCGATTCCACCAGGATAACTCTTTACTCTAACTTAGTCAGATCATTACTGATCAAACCGATCCGACTGCACCTCTAACGGTACTTGATCAGATCAAGGAAGAACTTGCACTTGGATCATTGGGATCAACGCTTTTTTCCCCATCAAGAGGCACAGCCGTTGATTCCTATCCATAGAACAATTTACTATCCGGGATTTACTTCATCTATCGTAATAATAGAATTTAAATCTCGATTTACGGATCCATCAGTCCAGCCTAACCCCATCCAATCCCATGGGTTAGCCAACCGCCCAACCACTGTAGTGATGGGATCCAATTTGGAATTTGGTTAGGTTTTGTCCCGGGTACCAAGGAAAAGGGTTCCAAGGCCCCCTAGCCGGAAGTTCATGCAAACATAAAATTAGGCACACCACTTACACACCCAATATGAAATTGCCTTTTTCTTAGCATCAGCTAACTTTAAAACAATCCTTTAATGAAACCATAGTACCACTGATCACAGTCTTCCAAATTATCCGGTTGATTCTCAAATTTCCCATCATTCCTTCATCATCAGAGTATCTATGGCATCATTGGCAACTAGAACGCTCACCGCCTGACCACTCAGGGGCCGTTTCTATAGTTCCTAGCCCATAATACTCGTAATATAATCACTTATCAAGATGGACTCTCATTGAAGATCAGCAAGATCAACCAACAGATCCATATAAAAGAGCCATGGACTCATCCGTTGAGGACCAGCAAGGTCAGTCAACCAGATCCATGCTCGGTTTCACAAAACAACTCTTACTCCTTGTTCCAATATCTTCCTCGACGCACGCGTGGGTATCCTGGGCGACCCAGAGCCCGAGCACCGTATGGTCAGCACCCTCTAGGATCCTTCGCAGGTGACCTAGCGCTTCACTCATAGGCCGCTTCCTTGGTCCCTCATCCACCGTACCGGAAGCTCACCATTTTAATCGAACCGAGGCTGGTCAAGACCTCGGCCGACCTTGCTACGCGAGACGTCCTCCATTGACTCTCCGTCAGCAGTTGCAACTTTATCAATTAGGTCTCCACGACCTTAATCACAAGATGGTCAAAATGCTTCTCCAGCATTCTTGACATAAAACAGCCATTTACAAACAGCATTTATAAACAGCATTTACAAATACAATCTTTATATTAACTCTCATTTTTTCACATTAATCCTCATTAATCCACATTACTTATTCCACATTCCATTTATATGTGTACTCATCCAATCCCATCATTTTCCATCTCTTCACTTCAGATTCCTTCACATCACATATCATAATTTCACATCCATATCCACATCCATACATCCACATCCACATCCACATTCACATCCATACATCCACATCTACATGCTTACCTCCATTTTCACATCCTCATTTATACATCCACATCCCATATCCACATTCATACATACACATCCATATCCACATCCATACATCCACATCCACATCCATACATCCACATGCATACATCCACTATCACGTCCTCATTCATACATCTACATCCACATACATACATACGTCCACATCTACATCCACATTCGCATACATCCACATTCGCATACATCTACATCCACATTCGCATACATCCACATCCACATTTCCATTCACATCTATATATCCACATCTACATCCACATACATACATACATCTATATCCACATTCCCATTCACATCTATACATCCACATCTACATCCACATACATACATCCACATCCACATTCCCATTCACATCTATACATCCACATCTACATCCACATACATACATAGATCCACATCCACATTCCACATTCACTTCTATACAGCCACATCTACATCCACATTCACATCTATACATCCACATCTACATCCACATTCACATACATCCACATCCACATCCACATTCCCATTCACATCTATACATCCACATCTACATCCACATACATACATAGATCCACATCCACATTCCACGTTCACTTCTATACAGCCACATCTACATCCACATTCACATCTATACATCCACATCTACATCCACATTCACATACATCCACATCCACATTCCACATTCCACATATATACATACATCCACATCCACATTCTACATTCATATCTACATCCACATTCACATCTATGCATTCACATCTATGCATATACATCTTCATGCATATACATCCATTTTCACATTCATACATCCACAATCCCATCTCCACATCCACACATCCACATACATACATCCATCTTCACATTCCCATTCATATAATCCCATATGCCTTCACATCTAATCTTTTATATCACATCCATTCTTGCCCTATCACAACCCATATACATCTTATCCTATCACATACACTTCTTATCTCATCCCATATACATCTTATCACATCTTAATTCATCTTATCACCTCCTAACTTATTTCATAAGCATCTTATCACCTCTTATCACATCTTATACACCTCTTATCACATCCTATCACATCGCATATCTATTTATAGAATACAAGAGGATTCTTATATTTGATATAAGATTTCTTTACACATTTATTTATGCATAAATTCTATTTAAGGAGATTAATACTTTCGAAGTAAAAATCAATCTTTTATGCATCCTCCTATGCATAAATTCATTTTAAATAAAAATGACATTTTTGAATTAAAATTCAATCTTTTATGCATCTTCCTATGCATAATTTCAATTTAGATGAGAATGACACTTTTGAATCAATCTTTTATGCATCTTCCTATGCATAAATTCAATTTGGTAGGAATTACACTTTTAGAATAAAAGAATTTCTCTTATGCATCTAAGTTATGCATAAAATCCATTTATGATGAAAAATCACACTTTTAGTATAAAAAGAATATCTTTTATGCATACCTATATGCATGAAATCCAATATGATAAAAGTAACACTTTTGATATAAAAAATTTTCTTTTATGCATACTTCTATGCATGAAAATTAAAAATGATAAAAGTAACACTTTTGATATAAAAAATTTTTCCTTTATGCATACTTCTATGCATGAAAATTAAAAATGATAAAAATAACACTTTTGATATAAAAATTTATCCATTATGCATACTTCTATGCATGAAATAAAAATGGTAAAAATAACACTTTTGATATAAAAATTTATCCTTTATGCATAATATTAAAATTCAATTTCTCCATGATTGTAATGAAATTCTTTCAATTAATCTAGGATGATAATTCCTAGAATATGGTAGGAAGTCCTCTTTTTATGCTTTGAATGAGATTATTTTATGCATAATTTTTATAAAAATTTTGCCATAGCTCCGCTGCTATGACTGATAAATCTCAATTTTTCTAAGGGATAATGCTTATCATTAAGAAAATAATTAAAATGATCTCTAATTGGATTATTAATCCATAATGGATTGAATCATCAATATTCATAAACTAAAAGCATAGAAAAAAGCCATTAATTTGGCCTCAAGCATAGTTAATCTTGGGTTAAGGAAAAGCTTTATGAAAAGCTTGATTTGGATTGAGAACGGGTCATGAGTATGACCATTTCTTGAGTGAGAGAGAGAATTTACATAAGAATCATTAGAATTTAAACATAAATGAAAATTAACTTCAATAGCATTTATTAAATTATGTAACTCTTCACTACTATTCAAACTTCAATAGCATTTAAAAAAAACCATACCAATTAAACTTCTCAAGCTTGAGAGGGGTTGAGAAGAGAGAAACATTGAGAAATTATAGAAAAGAGAAATATTCACTAATTACCTTACAAATTGCTTGATTCTTTGTTCACGGTAGAGGCCCCCAACCAATCAATTGGTTAAGTATGTTGATGGAGCCACTAATGGGGATTGAAGAAAGAAGGAAGCTCCAAAAACTAGTGAATTATTAAATGAATTCACAGTTCTTGGCTTAGGTGGAGTAGAGTAACGATGCATAAACACTATATATTTTTCAACAAGGGGGAGGCTTCTATTTATAGGAAAAATTGAGCTCCTAACCAAACAAACTGATTCTAGAATTTTCTAAATCAGTTTGGTCAATATTTGACCATTTTTAGATCAGTTAAGCTAACTTTTTGGAACTAGACTTGAATGAGGAGAGAGGAGAGATGAAATATCTCAATTTTTATGAGTTTAAAACTCATTCAAGCATGTGAAATATGCACCTCCTTTAAAGAACTCCCCTTCCTTACATATGTGTCATAATGGAATCATTTTAATATTGCTCATAGTTTTTTTACTAATAAACCTTGTACATTTTCAACTCTTCATCTTATGTGAAATATGTACCTCCTTTAAAGAATTCCCCTTCCTTACATATGTCATATTTTTAATATTGCTCATAGTTTTTTACTAATAATCCTTGTACATTTTCAACTCTTCATCTTATGTGAAATATGCACCTCCTTTAAAGAATTCCCCTTCCTTACATATGTCATATTTTTAATATTGCTCATAGTTTTTTACTAATAAATCTTGTACATTTTCAACTCTTCATCTTATGTGAAATATGCACCTCCTTTAAAGAATTCCCCTTCCTTACATATGTCATATTTTTAATATTGCTCATAGTTTTTTTACTAATAAACCTTGTACATTTTCAACTCTTCACCTCATGTGAGCATTTACTCATTTTTGGGTATCTTCTTTTTCAAATTGGATTTATCTCCTCCCTACACATGGATTGATGCTATTGGCCCATAGGAACCTTAATTGGACCATAATCCAAAAATTTCTGAAAATCTAGACCCTTAGACTAAGGTCCTTTATACACATTTCCAATTAATTCCAATTGCACATTGGAAAGTTCTTTTTGAATTTCTGTTTCAGGGGAACTTATTTTAATAAGATGAGATAATTTTCTATCCAAAAATATTAAAAATCTGAATATTCTCTCTCTAGAATATTTTCTCTCTCTAGGTTAAAACAGTTAGAAACAAGTCTTTTATATTTCTGATGAGGGATTGATTATAGAAGAAGGTACTAGACATCAAAAAGGGTTTGGGGGAGGAATCTTACATTCTACCCCACTTAAAAAACGCGAGATGTCCTCATCTCGCAAACTGGGATAATTTTGCAAGATGCACGAATTATGAGACTTAGAGAAAAATTTAAATCAGGATTAACCACGAAGAAAAAGTCTCAAAGAGAGCAAGATTCAAGATAAGAACAAGATTTAAACTTTATTCATTCTCGGAACTTATACAGTAAAGATAGAAGAACTCTTTACACTTCCATAAGCCCGTCCATCATATGATCACAAAAGCAGCACTCACAAGCTGCGCATGTATAAGGTAACTCATCTATGGGAATAATTCTGTTGGTTATTGCTGCACCTATCTCAGTGGTACGAGGTGATCTAACAAAAGGACCTCTGAGAGGTAAGCCAAAAATGGGGTAAAAGCATATCTTCTCATGAGGAAGAAAACACGCCAGTAAGAAGACTCGCTCAGAAAACCCAGGATGCCTTGATCTCATGACGCAGTAGTATCGGGGACCCAAACCCAAAGCTTCAATAACCATGGCCAAGCGGACATTGTTACGGAAGTGCTGCTGACCCCAGGGTGTTACCCTAGTTATGTCTTGATAGGTCCGCCATTTTGTCTGCGCTACAGAAGTTCCCAAGTGAGGAAAAAGTGAGCGCTCATACTGTTCTATAAAATCCTTCTTCACAGACTCACTTGCGTCTTGAAGGTGAGGAATCATTATGGATAAAACTAATTCTTGTTGCCAAGCCATGAAGGAGATTAAGAAACAAAGGAGATCGATGGGAGTAAGATTAGTGTGAGCGACAAGTAAAAGTTACGACTTATATAAAGGAAGGAGCTAGCGTAACTTAGAAGCCAACGGTAACTTGCCACTGAAGTTTTACCGTCTTTCCATGATTTGGGTTTGACACATTTTTCTATAGAAGGCATTCAGAACTTTGAGATGAGGGGATAAAAGAAGTTCGTAAGCTAAATCACCTACTTTCTTTGGTCCACAAAATCTGGGAGATAACTTCTTATACTTCCCAAGAGATAAAGAACTTCTTTTGGGCCGTACTCGAATGAAGACCAAAACCTTGGTATCCAAAACACCGATTTTCACTTCTGAACTCATTGTTCTGAATCCTTAAAACAGCGTGACTCCTGAGAAGTATTCTAGGGAAAGGGTCTTCCTTTTTTTAAACAGAATCTTTCTTTTATTTTTGAGAGGGAATAATTATAAGATCAAAAAGGGAGATTCTTACTCCTGTATACCTCGAAGGCTGGGGAGGAATCTTACATTCTACCCCACTTAAAAAAGTGCGAGATGTCCTCATCTCGCCAAGTAGAGGACAACTCTTTTTCTTAAGATCCAATTTATTCTAGGGTTCCTTATATTCTGGTCAACCCAACAGAATACGGGGATAAATATCCCTTATATAGAACTCATCATTAAATAAATTCATTTCAGATCATATCATTCATATCTTTAACACGATAATGGTCCATCAGATCGAAATTTTTTTCTTTCTGAACATTCCTCCACGGGAATTTCAGTCAAGCAAGTTTTCAATTTGTCATCCCTTAACTTGATATACCGAGTCAAGTGTTAACAGTAGTACTTTGACAGCACAATCCACTAATCTCATAGTGATTTGTTGAAATCATTATCATCATTTATCATTACAGGGACTCGTCCCATTCATCCTCATTGCGGTTTTGCTCCAGTTATTATATTTCAACTAAATTTCAAAAATCATCATTTTTCAATCAGAATCCCAATCAATTCATCAGTTCCCAAACAGAATTAAAAATCATATCAACCACATTCAAATTCATCATCTGGATAGCATTAACGCTTATAATTTCAAGTCTTAGATTTACTCGTATATACTGTCAGTAAAGAGCTGCAGTTATACTCTCGGTATATACGGATAGTCACGGCCCTTGGAATTATAAGGTAATTACCATCATGTCTAGGCCTCAAGCAAGTCAGGGATTCTATATAATTGCGGTACTTCCATCTGAAGACCCAATTACCAAATTACGAATTTCAATTTGAATATCAAATTGTATGAATTATATCACACAATTACAACCTTTTTGTGTTTCTTGATAAATTTCTGACCTATTTGTCTTCTCAATTGATCTTTATTAACCAAATGCTCTGATACCAACTGTGAGATCCCCCTGTTCCCACCGAGCAACGGATTCGAGTACTAGCAGCGGAAGTAGCACTTCTCACGCGGGACAGGGGTCCCACATTCGGGGCCTCGTCCACGGATATCCGGACAAGAGACTAATCCGTCGGTTTTTCAAAAATCGAACCCAAAAAAAACTTCTCTTACCCGGAAAGCATGGGCGATTCCACCAGGATAACTCTTTACTCTAACTTAGTCAGATCATTACTGATCAAACCGATCCGACTGCACCTCTAACGGTACTTGATCAGATCAAGGAAGAACTTGCACTTGGATCATTGGGATCAACACTTTTTTCCCCATCAAGAGGCACAGCCGTTGATTCCTATCCATAGAACAATTTACTATCCGGGATTTACTTCATCTATCGTAATAATAGAATTTAAATCTCGATTTACGGATCCATCAGTCCAGCCTAACCCCATCCAATCCCATGGGTTAGCCAACCGCCCAACCACTGTAGTGATGGGATCCAATTTGGAATTTGGTTAGGTTTTGTCCCGGGTACCAAGGAAAAGGGTTCCAAGGCCCCCTAGCCGGAAGTTCATGCAAACATAAAATTAGGCACACCACTTACACACCCAATATGAAATTGCCTTTTTCTTAGCATCAGCTAACTTTAAAACAATCCTTTAATGAAACCATAGTACCACTGATCACAGTCTTCCAAATTATCCGGTTGATTCTCAAATTTCCCATCATTCCTTCATCATCAGAGTATCTATGGCATCATTGGCAACTAGAACGCTCACCGCCTGACCACTCAGGGGCCGTTTCTATAGTTCCTAGCCCATAATACTCGTAATATAATCACTTATCAAGATGGACTCTCATTGAAGATCAGCAAGATCAACCAACAGATCCATATAAAAGAGCCATGGACTCATCCGTTGAGGACCAGCAAGGTCAGTCAACCAGATCCATGCTCGGTTTCACAAAACAACTCTTACTCCTTGTTCCAATATCTTCCTCGACGCACGCGTGGGTATCCTGGGCGACCCAGAGCCCGAGCACCGTATGGTCAGCACCCTCTAGGATCCTTCGCAGGTGACCTAGCGCTTCACTCATAGGCCGCTTCCTTGGTCCCTCATCCACCGTACCGGAAGCTCACCATTTTAATCGAACCGAGGCTGGTCAAGACCTCGGCCGACCTTGCTACGCGAGACGTCCTCCATTGACTCTCCGTCAGCAGTTGCAACTTTATCAATTAGGTCTCCACGACCTTAATCACAAGATGGTCAAAATGCTTCTCCAGCATTCTTGACATAAAACAGCCATTTACAAACAGCATTTATAAACAGCATTTACAAATACAATCTTTATATTAACTCTCATTTTTTCACATTAATCCTCATTAATCCACATTACTTATTCCACATTCCATTTATATGTGTACTCATCCAATCCCATCATTTTCCATCTCTTCACTTCAGATTCCTTCACATCACATATCATAATTTCACATCCATATCCACATCCATACATCCACATCCACATCCACATTCACATCCATACATCCACATCTACATGCTTACCTCCATTTTCACATCCTCATTTATACATCCACATCCCATATCCACATTCATACATACACATCCATATCCACATCCATACATCCACATCCACATCCATACATCCACATGCATACATCCACTATCACGTCCTCATTCATACATCTACATCCACATACATACATACGTCCACATCTACATCCACATTCGCATACATCCACATTCGCATACATCTACATCCACATTCGCATACATCCACATCCACATTTCCATTCACATCTATATATCCACATCTACATCCACATACATACATACATCTATATCCACATTCCCATTCACATCTATACATCCACATCTACATCCACATACATACATCCACATCCACATTCCCATTCACATCTATACATCCACATCTACATCCACATACATACATAGATCCACATCCACATTCCACATTCACTTCTATACAGCCACATCTACATCCACATTCACATCTATACATCCACATCTACATCCACATTCACATACATCCACATCCACATTCCCATTCACATCTATACATCCACATCTACATCCACATACATACATAGATCCACATCCACATTCCACGTTCACTTCTATACAGCCACATCTACATCCACATTCACATCTATACATCCACATCTACATCCACATTCACATACATCCACATCCACATTCCACATTCCACATATATACATACATCCACATCCACATTCTACATTCATATCTACATCCACATTCACATCTATGCATTCACATCTATGCATATACATCTTCATGCATATACATCCATTTTCACATTCATACATCCACAATCCCATCTCCACATCCACACATCCACATACATACATCCATCTTCACATTCCCATTCATATAATCCCATATGCCTTCACATCTAATCTTTTATATCACATCCATTCTTGCCCTATCACAACCCATATACATCTTATCCTATCACATACACTTCTTATCTCATCCCATATACATCTTATCACATCTTAATTCATCTTATCACCTCCTAACTTATTTCATAAGCATCTTATCACCTCTTATCACATCTTATACACCTCTTATCACATCCTATCACATCGCATATCTATTTATAGAATACAAGAGGATTCTTATATTTGATATAAGATTTCTTTACACATTTATTTATGCATAAATTCTATTTAAGGAGATTAATACTTTCGAAGTAAAAATCAATCTTTTATGCATCCTCCTATGCATAAATTCATTTTAAATAAAAATGACATTTTTGAATTAAAATTCAATCTTTTATGCATCTTCCTATGCATAATTTCAATTTAGATGAGAATGACACTTTTGAATCAATCTTTTATGCATCTTCCTATGCATAAATTCAATTTGGTAGGAATTACACTTTTAGAATAAAAGAATTTCTCTTATGCATCTAAGTTATGCATAAAATCCATTTATGATGAAAAATCACACTTTTAGTATAAAAAGAATATCTTTTATGCATACCTATATGCATGAAATCCAATATGATAAAAGTAACACTTTTGATATAAAAAATTTTCTTTTATGCATACTTCTATGCATGAAAATTAAAAATGATAAAAGTAACACTTTTGATATAAAAAATTTTTCCTTTATGCATACTTCTATGCATGAAAATTAAAAATGATAAAAATAACACTTTTGATATAAAAATTTATCCATTATGCATACTTCTATGCATGAAATAAAAATGGTAAAAATAACACTTTTGATATAAAAATTTATCCTTTATGCATAATATTAAAATTCAATTTCTCCATGATTGTAATGAAATTCTTTCAATTAATCTAGGATGATAATTCCTAGAATATGGTAGGAAGTCCTCTTTTTATGCTTTGAATGAGATTATTTTATGCATAATTTTTATAAAAATTTTGCCATAGCTCCGCTGCTATGACTGATAAATCTCAATTTTTCTAAGGGATAATGCTTATCATTAAGGAAATAATTAAAATGATCTCTAATTGGATTATTAATCCATAATGGATTGAATCATCAATATTCATAAACTAAAAGCATAGAAAAAAGCCATTAATTTGGCCTCAAGCATAGTTAATCTTGGGTTAAGGAAAAGCTTTATGAAAAGCTTGATTTGGATTGAGAACGGGTCATGAGTATGACCATTTCTTGAGTGAGAGAGAGAATTTACATAAGAATCATTAGAATTTAAACATAAATGAAAATTAACTTCAATAGCATTTATTAAATTATGTAACTCTTCACTACTATTCAAACTTCAATAGCATTTAAAAAAAACCATACCAATTAAACTTCTCAAGCTTGAGAGGGGTTGAGAAGAGAGAAACATTGAGAAATTATAGAAAAGAGAAATATTCACTAATTACCTTACAAATTGCTTGATTCTTTGTTCACGGTAGAGGCCCCCAACCAATCAATTGGTTAAGTATGTTGATGGAGCCACTAATGGGGATTGAAGAAAGAAGGAAGCTCCAAAAACTAGTGAATTATTAAATGAATTCACAGTTCTTGGCTTAGGTGGAGTAGAGTAACGATGCATAAACACTATATATTTTTCAACAAGGGGGAGGCTTCTATTTATAGGAAAAATTGAGCTCCTAACCAAACAAACTGATTCTAGAATTTTCTAAATCAGTTTGGTCAATATTTGACCATTTTTAGATCAGTTAAGCTAACTTTTTGGAACTAGACTTGAATGAGGAGAGAGGAGAGATGAAATATCTCAATTTTTATGAGTTTAAAACTCATTCAAGCATGTGAAATATGCACCTCCTTTAAAGAACTCCCCTTCCTTACATATGTGTCATAATGGAATCATTTTAATATTGCTCATAGTTTTTTTACTAATAAACCTTGTACATTTTCAACTCTTCATCTTATGTGAAATATGCACCTCCTTTAAAGAATTCCCCTTCCTTACATATGTCATATTTTTAATATTGCTCATAGTTTTTTACTAATAATCCTTGTACATTTTCAACTCTTCATCTTATGTGAAATATGCACCTCCTTTAAAGAATTCCCCTTCCTTACATATGTCATATTTTTAATATTGCTCATAGTTTTTTACTAATAAATCTTGTACATTTTCAACTCTTCATCTTATGTGAAATATGCACCTCCTTTAAAGAATTCCCCTTCCTTACATATGTCATATTTTTAATATTGCTCATAGTTTTTTTACTAATAAACCTTGTACATTTTCAACTCTTCACCTCATGTGAGCATTTACTCATTTTTGGGTATCTTCTTTTTCAAATTGGATTTATCTCCTCCCTACACATGGATTGATGCTATTGGCCCATAGGAACCTTAATTGGACCATAATCCAAAAATTTCTGAAAATCTAGACCCTTAGACTAAGGTCCTTTATACACATTTCCAATTAATTCCAATTGCACATTGGAAAGTTCTTTTTGAATTTCTGTTTCAGGGGAACTTATTTTAATAAGATGAGATAATTTTCTATCCAAAAATATTAAAAATCTGAATATTCTCTCTCTAGAATATTTTCTCTCTCTAGGTTAAAACAGTTAGAAACAAGTCTTTTATATTTCTGATGAGGGATTGATTATAGAAGAAGGTACTAGACATCAAAAAGGGTTTGGGGGAGGAATCTTACATTCTACCCCACTTAAAAAACGCGAGATGTCCTCATCTCGCAAACTGGGATAATTTTGCAAGATGCACGAATTATGAGACTTAGAGAAAAATTTAAATCAGGATTAACCACGAAGAAAAAGTCTCAAAGAGAGCAAGATTCAAGATAAGAACAAGATTTAAACTTTATTCATTCTCGGAACTTATACAGTAAAGATAGAAGAACTCTTTACACTTCCATAAGCCCGTCCATCATATGATCACAAAAGCAGCACTCACAAGCTGCGCATGTATAAGGTAACTCATCTATGGGAATAATTCTGTTGGTTATTGCTGCACCTATCTCAGTGGTACGAGGTGATCTAACAAAAGGACCTCTGAGAGGTAAGCCAAAAATGGGGTAAAAGCATATCTTCTCATGAGGAAGAAAACACGCCAGTAAGAAGACTCGCTCAGAAAACCCAGGATGCCTTGATCTCATGATGCAGTAGTATCGGGGACCCAAACCCAAAGCTTCAATAACCATGGCCAAGCGGACATTGTTACGGAAGTGCTGCTGACCCCAGGGTGTTACCCTAGTTATGTCTTGATAGGTCCGCCATTTTGTCTGCGCTACAGAAGTTCCCAAGTGAGGAAAAAGTGAGCGCTCATACTGTTCTATAAAATCCTTCTTCACAGACTCACTTGCGTCTTGAAGGTGAGGAATCATTATGGATAAAACTAATTCTTGTTGCCAAGCCATGAAGGAGATTAAGAAACAAAGGAGATCGATGGGAGTAAGATTAGTGTGAGCGACAAGTAAAAGTTACGACTTATATAAAGGAAGGAGCTAGCGTAACTTAGAAGCCAACGGTAACTTGCCACTGAAGTTTTACCGTCTTTCCATGATTTGGGTTTGACACATTTTTCTATAGAAGGCATTCAGAACTTTGAGATGAGGGGATAAAAGAAGTTCGTAAGCTAAATCACCTACTTTCTTTGGTCCACAAAATCTGGGAGATAACTTCTTATACTTCCCAAGAGATAAAGAACTTCTTTTGGGCCGTACTCGAATGAAGACCAAAACCTTGGTATCCAAAACACCGATTTTCACTTCTGAACTCATTGTTCTGAATCCTTAAAACAGCGTGACTCCTGAGAAGTATTCTAGGGAAAGGGTCTTCCTTTTTTTAAACAGAATCTTTCTTTTATTTTTGAGAGGGAATAATTATAAGATCAAAAAGGGAGATTCTTACTCCTGTATACCTCGAAGGCTGGGGAGGAATCTTACATTCTACCCCACTTAAAAAAGTGCGAGATGTCCTCATCTCGCCAAGTAGAGGACAACTCTTTTTCTTAAGATCCAATTTATTCTAGGGTTCCTTATATTCTGGTCAACCCAACAGAATACGGGGATAAATATCCCTTATATAGAACTCATCATTAAATAAATTCATTTCAGATCATATCATTCATATCTTTAACACGATAATGGTCCATCAGATCGAAATTTTTTTCTTTCTGAACATTCCTCCACGGGAATTTCAGTCAAGCAAGTTTTCAATTTGTCATCCCTTAACTTGATATACCGAGTCAAGTGTTAACAGTAGTACTTTGACAGCACAATCCACTAATCTCATAGTGATTTGTTGAAATCATTATCATCATTTATCATTACAGGGACTCGTCCCATTCATCCTCATTGCGGTTTTGCTCCAGTTATTATATTTCAACTAAATTTCAAAAATCATCATTTTTCAATCAGAATCCCAATCAATTCATCAGTTCCCAAACAGAATTAAAAATCATATCAACCACATTCAAATTCATCATCTGGATAGCATTAACGCTTATAATTTCAAGTCTTAGATTTACTCGTATATACTGTCAGTAAAGAGCTGCAGTTATACTCTCGGTATATACGGATAGTCACGGCCCTTGGAATTATAAGGTAATTACCATCATGTCTAGGCCTCAAGCAAGTCAGGGATTCTATATAATTGCGGTACTTCCATCTGAAGACCCAATTACCAAATTACGAATTTCAATTTGAATATCAAATTGTATGAATTATATCACACAATTACAACCTTTTTGTGTTTCTTGATAAATTTCTGACCTATTTGTCTTCTCAATTGATCTTTATTAACCAAATGCTCTGATACCAACTGTGAGATCCCCCTGTTCCCACCGAGCAACGGATTCGAGTACTAGCAGCGGAAGTAGCACTTCTCACGCGGGACAGGGGTCCCACATTCGGGGCCTCGTCCACGGATATCCGGACAAGAGACTAATCCGTCGGTTTTTCAAAAATCGAACCCAAAAAAAACTTCTCTTACCCGGAAAGCATGGGCGATTCCACCAGGATAACTCTTTACTCTAACTTAGTCAGATCATTACTGATCAAACCGATCCGACTGCACCTCTAACGGTACTTGATCAGATCAAGGAAGAACTTGCACTTGGATCATTGGGATCAACGCTTTTTTCCCCATCAAGAGGCACAGCCGTTGATTCCTATCCATAGAACAATTTACTATCCGGGATTTACTTCATCTATCGTAATAATAGAATTTAAATCTCGATTTACGGATCCATCAGTCCAGCCTAACCCCATCCAATCCCATGGGTTAGCCAACCGCCCAACCACTGTAGTGATGGGATCCAATTTGGAATTTGGTTAGGTTTTGTCCCGGGTACCAAGGAAAAGGGTTCCAAGGCCCCCTAGCCGGAAGTTCATGCAAACATAAAATTAGGCACACCACTTACACACCCAATATGAAATTGCCTTTTTCTTAGCATCAGCTAACTTTAAAACAATCCTTTAATGAAACCATAGTACCACTGATCACAGTCTTCCAAATTATCCGGTTGATTCTCAAATTTCCCATCATTCCTTCATCATCAGAGTATCTATGGCATCATTGGCAACTAGAACGCTCACCGCCTGACCACTCAGGGGCCGTTTCTATAGTTCCTAGCCCATAATACTCGTAATATAATCACTTATCAAGATGGACTCTCATTGAAGATCAGCAAGATCAACCAACAGATCCATATAAAAGAGCCATGGACTCATCCGTTGAGGACCAGCAAGGTCAGTCAACCAGATCCATGCTCGGTTTCACAAAACAACTCTTACTCCTTGTTCCAATATCTTCCTCGACGCACGCGTGGGTATCCTGGGCGACCCAGAGCCCGAGCACCGTATGGTCAGCACCCTCTAGGATCCTTCGCAGGTGACCTAGCGCTTCACTCATAGGCCGCTTCCTTGGTCCCTCATCCACCGTACCGGAAGCTCACCATTTTAATCGAACCGAGGCTGGTCAAGACCTCGGCCGACCTTGCTACGCGAGACGTCCTCCATTGACTCTCCGTCAGCAGTTGCAACTTTATCAATTAGGTCTCCACGACCTTAATCACAAGATGGTCAAAATGCTTCTCCAGCATTCTTGACATAAAACAGCCATTTACAAACAGCATTTATAAACAGCATTTACAAATACAATCTTTATATTAACTCTCATTTTTTCACATTAATCCTCATTAATCCACATTACTTATTCCACATTCCATTTATATGTGTACTCATCCAATCCCATCATTTTCCATCTCTTCACTTCAGATTCCTTCACATCACATATCATAATTTCACATCCATATCCACATCCATACATCCACATCCACATCCACATTCACATCCATACATCCACATCTACATGCTTACCTCCATTTTCACATCCTCATTTATACATCCACATCCCATATCCACATTCATACATACACATCCATATCCACATCCATACATCCACATCCACATCCATACATCCACATGCATACATCCACTATCACGTCCTCATTCATACATCTACATCCACATACATACATACGTCCACATCTACATCCACATTCGCATACATCCACATTCGCATACATCTACATCCACATTCGCATACATCCACATCCACATTTCCATTCACATCTATATATCCACATCTACATCCACATACATACATACATCTATATCCACATTCCCATTCACATCTATACATCCACATCTACATCCACATACATACATCCACATCCACATTCCCATTCACATCTATACATCCACATCTACATCCACATACATACATAGATCCACATCCACATTCCACATTCACTTCTATACAGCCACATCTACATCCACATTCACATCTATACATCCACATCTACATCCACATTCACATACATCCACATCCACATCCACATTCCCATTCACATCTATACATCCACATCTACATCCACATACATACATAGATCCACATCCACATTCCACGTTCACTTCTATACAGCCACATCTACATCCACATTCACATCTATACATCCACATCTACATCCACATTCACATACATCCACATCCACATTCCACATTCCACATATATACATACATCCACATCCACATTCTACATTCATATCTACATCCACATTCACATCTATGCATTCACATCTATGCATATACATCTTCATGCATATACATCCATTTTCACATTCATACATCCACAATCCCATCTCCACATCCACACATCCACATACATACATCCATCTTCACATTCCCATTCATATAATCCCATATGCCTTCACATCTAATCTTTTATATCACATCCATTCTTGCCCTATCACAACCCATATACATCTTATCCTATCACATACACTTCTTATCTCATCCCATATACATCTTATCACATCTTAATTCATCTTATCACCTCCTAACTTATTTCATAAGCATCTTATCACCTCTTATCACATCTTATACACCTCTTATCACATCCTATCACATCGCATATCTATTTATAGAATACAAGAGGATTCTTATATTTGATATAAGATTTCTTTACACATTTATTTATGCATAAATTCTATTTAAGGAGATTAATACTTTCGAAGTAAAAATCAATCTTTTATGCATCCTCCTATGCATAAATTCATTTTAAATAAAAATGACATTTTTGAATTAAAATTCAATCTTTTATGCATCTTCCTATGCATAATTTCAATTTAGATGAGAATGACACTTTTGAATCAATCTTTTATGCATCTTCCTATGCATAAATTCAATTTGGTAGGAATTACACTTTTAGAATAAAAGAATTTCTCTTATGCATCTAAGTTATGCATAAAATCCATTTATGATGAAAAATCACACTTTTAGTATAAAAAGAATATCTTTTATGCATACCTATATGCATGAAATCCAATATGATAAAAGTAACACTTTTGATATAAAAAATTTTCTTTTATGCATACTTCTATGCATGAAAATTAAAAATGATAAAAGTAACACTTTTGATATAAAAAATTTTTCCTTTATGCATACTTCTATGCATGAAAATTAAAAATGATAAAAATAACACTTTTGATATAAAAATTTATCCATTATGCATACTTCTATGCATGAAATAAAAATGGTAAAAATAACACTTTTGATATAAAAATTTATCCTTTATGCATAATATTAAAATTCAATTTCTCCATGATTGTAATGAAATTCTTTCAATTAATCTAGGATGATAATTCCTAGAATATGGTAGGAAGTCCTCTTTTTATGCTTTGAATGAGATTATTTTATGCATAATTTTTATAAAAATTTTGCCATAGCTCCGCTGCTATGACTGATAAATCTCAATTTTTCTAAGGGATAATGCTTATCATTAAGGAAATAATTAAAATGATCTCTAATTGGATTATTAATCCATAATGGATTGAATCATCAATATTCATAAACTAAAAGCATAGAAAAAAGCCATTAATTTGGCCTCAAGCATAGTTAATCTTGGGTTAAGAAAAAGCTTTATGAAAAGCTTGATTTGGATTGAGAACGGGTCATGAGTATGACCATTTCTTGAGTGAGAGAGAGAATTTACATAAGAATCATTAGAATTTAAACATAAATGAAAATTAACTTCAATAGCATTTATTAAATTATGTAACTCTTCACTACTATTCAAACTTCAATAGCATTTAAAAAAAACCATACCAATTAAACTTCTCAAGCTTGAGAGGGGTTGAGAAGAGAGAAACATTGAGAAATTATAGAAAAGAGAAATATTCACTAATTACCTTACAAATTGCTTGATTCTTTGTTCACGGTAGAGGCCCCCAACCAATCAATTGGTTAAGTATGTTGATGGAGCCACTAATGGGGATTGAAGAAAGAAGGAAGCTCCAAAAACTAGTGAATTATTAAATGAATTCACAGTTCTTGGCTTAGGTGGAGTAGAGTAACGATGCATAAACACTATATATTTTTCAACAAGGGGGAGGCTTCTATTTATAGGAAAAATTGAGCTCCTAACCAAACAAACTGATTCTAGAATTTTCTAAATCAGTTTGGTCAATATTTGACCATTTTTAGATCAGTTAAGCTAACTTTTTGGAACTAGACTTGAATGAGGAGAGAGGAGAGATGAAATATCTCAATTTTTATGAGTTTAAAACTCATTCAAGCATGTGAAATATGCACCTCCTTTAAAGAACTCCCCTTCCTTACATATGTGTCATAATGGAATCATTTTAATATTGCTCATAGTTTTTTTACTAATAAACCTTGTACATTTTCAACTCTTCATCTTATGTGGAATATGAACCTCCTTTAAAGAATTCCCCTTCCTTACATATGTCATATTTTTAATATTGCTCATAGTTTTTTTACTAATAATCCTTGTACATTTTCAACTCTTCATCTTATGTGAAATATGCACCTCCTTTAAAGAATTTCCCTTCCTTACATATGTCATATTTTTAATATTGCTCATAGTTTTTTACTAATAAATCTTGTACATTTTCAACTCTTCATCTTATGTGAAATATGCACCTCCTTTAAAGAATTCCCCTTCCTTACATATGTCATATTTTTAATATTGCTCATAGTTTTTTTACTAATAAACCTTGTACATTTTCAACTCTTCACCTCATGTGAGCATTTACTCATTTTTGGGTATCTTCTTTTTCAAATTGGATTTATCTCCTCCCTACACATGGATTGATGCTATTGGCCCATAGGAACCTTAATTGGACCATAATCCAAAAATTTCTGAAAATCTAGACCCTTAGACTAAGGTCCTTTATACACATTTCCAATTAATTCCAATTGCACATTGGAAAGTTCTTTTTGAATTTCTGTTTCAGGGGAACTTATTTTAATAAGATGAGATAATTTTCTATCCAAAAATATTAAAAATCTGAATATTCTCTCTCTAGAATATTTTCTCTCTCTAGGTTAAAACAGTTAGAAACAAGTCTTTTATATTTCTGATGAGGGATTGATTATAGAAGAAGGTACTAGACATCAAAAAGGGTTTGGGGGAGGAATCTTACACATTTACAATTTGAGGTCAAATTCATCAAGATATGGAGCGGAATATTGGAATGTTTGGGCTCAAGGTGCAGCAAGTGATGACACAGAAGGGGCAGACCAGAATGCATATGTAGAAGACTTGGAAGATGTGGAAGAATATGATGGTTCAGACAGAGAAGATCGTCGAATTAGGCAGTTTATTGGAGGAGCATTTATCCATGGAGCTTTGCGGTCAAGAAGAAGACTGCAATTTGATCCTTTAAGAGCACCAAGACAGTTGCGGGTGCGCATTCCATTGGCATTCTCAACACCATCTTCGGTGACACCACAAGTGTCATCAAATTCGTCATCTTCAGTTTCAACACCAGCAAGTCCAGCGTCTCCGAGAATGGCGGCAGCTCAGGCAAGGCAAGACCTCCGAGTCAGATTCAAGACCTTTTCAGGAAAGTCTAAAGAAGACCCTGATTGCCATATAGCTCAATTTGAGAGGAAATGGCAGGCCAGTCAATTTGACGGAGTGTACGATGCCCAGACCAAGAGAATGCAATTTGAAGCCACCTTGGAAGGCAAGGCTATGCAGTGGTTGAATAATTATGGAGCAGCACATTTTGCTGACTACAATGCATTGAAAGTGGCATTTCTGAATAGATTCCGGAAGGAGAAGACTCCTTTTGAGGTACTCACAAAGCTGAAAGAAATTCAGCAAAAGAAGATGTTTGTCGAGGATTATGCCCAAAAATTCAACAGGTATCTGAATCGGTTAACTGCTCAAGAAAGACCGACAGATGAAATGCTGGCTGGATATTTCATGAATGGATTGAGGAAAGAATTGCGACATGCAGTTGCAGGAGTAGATATTGCAGGAGGAATGGATGACTTAATTGAAACAGCTACAAGGGCTGAGAAAAGGTTTGGAATGGCTTCTTTGAGAAAGTCTTCTAGGAGAGATACAAAGAAGAAGTCTAGGAGAAGCAAGAGGTCAAAAAGTGATGACAGTGATGATGACTCTGGTGATGATTCAGAGGAGTCAGAAACAGATGAATCTGAGGATGAGGAAAACTCTGAAAATGACAGTGATCAAGAATCAGACAGTGAGTCAAAGAAAAAGTACCGCAAGAAGAAGCGGAAGGAGGAAGAAAAGAAATCCAAATCGGATGAAAAGGAGGCTGAAACCAAAATGGAGAAGTTGTTGGCTAAGAAATTGAAGGAATTAGGAGTCACAAAGGAAGTCAACAAGAAGAAAGATCAGTGTGAAATTTGTGAGAAATTCCACAAGACAAAGGATTGCTGGTATAACCCGAATTACAGGGGACCGGTTCCACCAAGAGTCCAACAAGTCATGGCAGAAGCTAGTGGAGTTGTTCCTGAGCAGCAAAGTCCTCAGCAAAATGTAGGTTGGTCAAATCCCATGAATAATTGGCAACCTCAGGGAAGGCAGTTTCGTCCTCGGTTTAATCCAAATTTTCGTCCTCGATGGCAGGGTGGTAGACCACCTTGGGGACCAAATTGGCAGCAGACACAGTCACAACCAAATTGGCAACAAGGTTGGCAAAATAATCAACAGGGATGGCAGCAACAACAGCCGAATTGGCAGCAACCTACACAAAGCTGGAATCAGCAGAGTTGGAATTCACCACCGTGGATGCAGCAAAATGCAGCACAACAGTTACCTCAGTTGACAGCACCAGTGACAACTCAGCCAAGCACTGAGAATGTGCCAACAACAAATGTAGTGAACATTGTGATGGCTGAAGAAACATTAAAAGGAGTGGAAGTACTGGAATGCATGCCGGAATGCGATTGTTCGGATTGCAACAAATTAAAGGTAGATGCAATGGCTGTCACCAGATCAAAAGCACGATTGAAAGCTCCCATAGATTGGGAAGAGCAGAAGGATGTGCGGAATGAAGTAAGCAAAGCAGTTTTGAAAGAGCAGAAGAAGCTTACCCATAAGGAAGCAGAAGAGGAAGACTCTGATAAAGTTCTTGAGAATGGCAAGTCAGAGGATTTGTTTGAGCGTCTTATGATGACACCAATGCATTTCACACTGGATCAGCTACTTTCTTTGGTTCCGATTTTCAGAGACAAATTTTACTCAGCAACAAAGGGTTTGTCAAGCAAGCCAGGCATAAAGACATTGGAGGATAGTGTGGATGCATATCAAGTGGATCCGGAAGATGTTGACTTCACAATTCCGACTGTCAAAGTTCATTGGAATGAACAGGTATATCAGGATGTACTGCTTGATGGCGGTTCAGGAGTCAATATATTGGCAGAGTCAGAATTCCTCAAAATGAAACATGTTAAGTTGGAACCAGCACCATTTCAGGTTAGGATGGCAGATCAGAGACGTGTGCAGCCAATCGGAATGTTGAGGAAGCAAGTAATTAGAGTGCAAGACTTGAGTTTTCAAGTAAATTTTGTTGTCATCAGAATGAAGGAAGAAGACAGTTCTTATGTCATGCTATTAGGCAGACCTTGGTTCAAGACAGCTAGGCTGAAACAAGATTGGGAGAAGAATGAGATTGTGATCAAGAAGGGAGGAAAAGTGGCAAAAGTGCCAATGATTTCTAAAGTGACAGTTCCAAACTCCATAAGACCAATGTTGGTTCAGACTCTCAATTTGGCATCAGAGGTGGAAGATGAAGAGGAGACTGAATTCTTTAATGCCAATCCAACAGTCATTCCAATTTTTGAGGTTGATGTGGTAGATATTGTCAGCAGATATGTTGATCGGAATGCAAAGCAGAAGGCTCATTTGGATACTGGACAGCAAAGTTCAGAAGTGTTTAAAAAATCATAGGAGGATGTTCAAGAAGAAGATTTGACACCACAAGAGGCAATAGATAGAGCTGAATCTTTGTATGATAAGTTAGAAAGCAGCATATCAAGGGTGCAGAAGCCTGTAAATGGATTCAGGTTGAAGAAATTTTATGGCAAAGTGCCTGAGATCCCGAGATGGATGTTAAATAAAGCAAGTGATGTGGGAGTTAAGTGTGTGAATGTTGAGATGGAGCACAGGGGTGTGTCAGGTAGTCATGAAATTTTGCCTGACAAGAAGGCACCTGAGAAGGAGAAGCAGCTGACAAAATTCTGCGTTGATGACAAATTTCAGAGTCATGGCAGAATGCAGAATTGTGAAGTGGAAGAACTGCGGAGAGTCTTGGAGGCGGATCATAGTCGAGGTCCAGCAGTGTCATTCATTGAAGGCAGAGCAGATGTCAAGCCAAGCGGACATTTAAAGATTTCATCGATTCTGCACAGTATGGCTACAAGTTCGCAGAAGGATTTCCAGGAGGAGGAGCAGAAAAGTTCGGATGATGCTGATAAAGGCACAGGGGAGCTGGATAAAGACGAGAAGACAGAGGAGAAGACAGACAAGGAGGCAGTGAAGATTTCGGAGAAGGCACTAGATGCGGATGCGGATCAAGGGACTGCGGGTAACGAGTCCGCCTAGCGCTCCACCGGACAGTGCCAGGTGTTAGGGGCAAGGCAAAGAAGGCATTTTGGAAGGCACAATGGACGACAAGTGTGAAAGCGGCAAAGAAGGCATTTTGGAAGGCACAATGGACGACAAGTGTGAAAGCCGGATTGAGATCCGAAGAGTTGTGGCCTTTTAGCCTTTTGGCGATCTATGTATTTGGCGGATTAGTTATCATGCAGCGTGTTCTGTAGGAAGCGCAAGATGCAGTATTTTGTCATGTGTTTTGGCAGTTTGTAGTAGATGAAGTTTCAGTTTCTGTTTTGTTTTTCCTTCATGATGATGTAGCCTTGTTTTGGATTGATGAAGAAGCAGAATTTTTGGTGTCTTTGCAATTCATGTTTTGTCACATTCATTGTCTTTGTTCATGAAGAATGTTAGTGATGATTCTCTTCTCTTTGGCATGCGAGTAAACACTGGCGATCACGGTGATAGTGGTGTGATACCATGGTCGAATTCATCATCTTCTGTGCATGGGTGACGTTTCGTATCTCCAACAGAATTCAGCGTGAAATCAGATAGTCAGACTTGGAGAGGTCACAACAACCCACTCGCATTTACAATTTGAGGTCAAATTCATCAAGATATGGAGCGGAATATTGGAATGTTTGGGCTCAAGGTGCAGCAAGTGATGACACAGAAGGGGCAGACCAGAATGCATATGTAGAAGACTTGGAAGATGTGGAAGAATATGATGGTTCAGACAGAGAAGATCGTCGAATTAGGCAGTTTATTGGAGGAGCATTTATCCATGGAGCTTTGCGGTCAAGAAGAAGACTGCAATTTGATCCTTTAGGAGCACCAAGACAGTTGCGGGTGCGCATTCCATTGGCATTCTCAACACCATCTTCGGTGACACCACAAGTGTCATCAAATTCGTCATCTTCAGTTTCAACACCAGCAAGTCCAGCGTCTCCGAGAATGGCGGCAGCTCAGGCAAGGCAAGACCTCCGAGTCAGATTCAAGACCTTTTCAGGAAAGTCTAAAGAAGACCCTGATTGCCATATAGCTCAATTTGAGAGGAAATGGCAGGCCAGTCAATTTGACGGAGTGTACGATGCCCAGACCAAGAGAATGCAATTTGAAGCCACCTTGGAAGGCAAGGCTATGCAGTGGTTGAATAATTATGGAGCAGCACATTTTGCTGACTACAATGCATTGAAAGTGGCATTTCTGAATAGATTCCGGAAGGAGAAGACTCCTTTTGAGGTACTCACAAAGCTGAAAGAAATTCAGCAAAAGAAGATGTTTGTCGAGGATTATGCCCAAAAATTCAACAGGTATCTGAATCGGTTAACTGCTCAAGAAAGACCGACAGATGAAATGCTGGCTGGATATTTCATGAATGGATTGAGGAAAGAATTGCGACATGCAGTTGCAGGAGTAGATATTGCAGGAGGAATGGATGACTTAATTGAAACAGCTACAAGGGCTGAGAAAAGGTTTGGAATGGCTTCTTTGAGAAAGTCTTCTAGGAGAGATACAAAGAAGAAGTCTAGGAGAAGCAAGAGGTCAAAAAGTGATGACAGTGATGATGACTCTGGTGATGATTCAGAGGAGTCAGAAACAGATGAATCTGAGGATGAGGAAAACTCTGAAAATGACAGTGATCAAGAATCAGACAGTGAGTCAAAGAAAAAGTACCGCAAGAAGAAGCGGAAGGAGGAAGAAAAGAAATCCAAATCGGATGAAAAGGAGGCTGAAACCAAAATGGAGAAGTTGTTGGCTAAGAAATTGAAGGAATTAGGAGTCACAAAGGAAGTCAACAAGAAGAAAGATCAGTGTGAAATTTGTGAGAAATTCCACAAGACAAAGGATTGCTGGTATAACCCGAATTACAGGGGACCGGTTCCACCAAGAGTCCAACAAGTCATGGCAGAAGCTAGTGGAGTTGTTCCTGAGCAGCAAAGTCCTCAGCAAAATGTAGGTTGGTCAAATCCCATGAATAATTGGCAACCTCAGGGAAGGCAGTTTCGTCCTCGGTTTAATCCAAATTTTCGTCCTCGATGGCAGGGTGGTAGACCACCTTGGGGACCAAATTGGCAGCAGACACAGTCACAACCAAATTGGCAACAAGGTTGGCAAAATAATCAACAGGGATGGCAGCAACAACAGCCGAATTGGCAGCAACCTACACAAAGCTGGAATCAGCAGAGTTGGAATTCACCACCGTGGATGCAGCAAAATGCAGCACAACAGTTACCTCAGTTGACAGCACCAGTGACAACTCAGCCAAGCACTGAGAATGTGCCAACAACAAATGTAGTGAACATTGTGATGGCTGAAGAAACATTAAAAGGAGTGGAAGTACTGGAATGCATGCCGGAATGCGATTGTTCGGATTGCAACAAATTAAAGGTAGATGCAATGGCTGTCACCAGATCAAAAGCACGATTGAAAGCTCCCATAGATTGGGAAGAGCAGAAGGATGTGCGGAATGAAGTAAGCAAAGCAGTTTTGAAAGAGCAGAAGAAGCTTACCCATAAGGAAGCAGAAGAGGAAGACTCTGATAAAGTTCTTGAGAATGGCAAGTCAGAGGATTTGTTTGAGCGTCTTATGATGACACCAATGCATTTCACACTGGATCAGCTACTTTCTTTGGTTCCGATTTTCAGAGACAAATTTTACTCAGCAACAAAGGGTTTGTCAAGCAAGCCAGGCATAAAGACATTGGAGGATAGTGTGGATGCATATCAAGTGGATCCGGAAGATGTTGACTTCACAATTCCGACTGTCAAAGTTCATTGGAATGAACAGGTATATCAGGATGTACTGCTTGATGGCGGTTCAGGAGTCAATATATTGGCAGAGTCAGAATTCCTCAAAATGAAACATGTTAAGTTGGAACCAGCACCATTTCAGGTTAGGATGGCAGATCAGAGACGTGTGCAGCCAATCGGAATGTTGAGGAAGCAAGTAATTAGAGTGCAAGACTTGAGTTTTCAAGTAAATTTTGTTGTCATCAGAATGAAGGAAGAAGACAGTTCTTATGTCATGCTATTAGGCAGACCTTGGTTCAAGACAGCTAGGCTGAAACAAGATTGGGAGAAGAATGAGATTGTGATCAAGAAGGGAGGAAAAGTGGCAAAAGTGCCAATGATTTCTAAAGTGACAGTTCCAAACTCCATAAGACCAATGTTGGTTCAGACTCTCAATTTGGCATCAGAGGTGGAAGATGAAGAGGAGACTGAATTCTTTAATGCCAATCCAACAGTCATTCCAATTTTTGAGGTTGATGTGGTAGATATTGTCAGCAGATATGTTGATCGGAATGCAAAGCAGAAGGCTCATTTGGATACTGGACAGCAAAGTTCAGAAGTGTTTAAAAAATCATAGGAGGATGTTCAAGAAGAAGATTTGACACCACAAGAGGCAATAGATAGAGCTGAATCTTTGTATGATAAGTTAGAAAGCAGCATATCAAGGGTGCAGAAGCCTGTAAATGGATTCAGGTTGAAGAAATTTTATGGCAAAGTGCCTGAGATCCCGAGATGGATGTTAAATAAAGCAAGTGATGTGGGAGTTAAGTGTGTGAATGTTGAGATGGAGCACAGGGGTGTGTCAGGTAGTCATGAAATTTTGCCTGACAAGAAGGCACCTGAGAAGGAGAAGCAGCTGACAAAATTCTGCGTTGATGACAAATTTCAGAGTCATGGCAGAATGCAGAATTGTGAAGTGGAAGAACTGCGGAGAGTCTTGGAGGCGGATCATAGTCGAGGTCCAGCAGTGTCATTCATTGAAGGCAGAGCAGATGTCAAGCCAAGCGGACATTTAAAGATTTCATCGATTCTGCACAGTATGGCTACAAGTTCGCAGAAGGATTTCCAGGAGGAGGAGCAGAAAAGTTCGGATGATGCTGATAAAGGCACAGGGGAGCTGGATAAAGACGAGAAGACAGAGGAGAAGACAGACAAGGAGGCAGTGAAGATTTCGGAGAAGGCACTAGATGCGGATGCGGATCAAGGGACTGCGGGTAACGAGTCCGCCTAGCGCTCCACCGGACAGTGCCAGGTGTTAGGGGCAAGGCAAAGAAGGCATTTTGGAAGGCACAATGGACGACAAGTGTGAAAGCGGCAAAGAAGGCATTTTGGAAGGCACAATGGACGACAAGTGTGAAAGCCGGATTGAGATCCGAAGAGTTGTGGCCTTTTAGCCTTTTGGCGATCTATGTATTTGGCGGATTAGTTATCATGCAGCGTGTTCTGTAGGAAGCGCAAGATGCAGTATTTTGTCATGTGTTTTGGCAGTTTGTAGTAGATGAAGTTTCAGTTTCTGTTTTGTTTTTCCTTCATGATGATGTAGCCTTGTTTTGGATTGATGAAGAAGCAGAATTTTTGGTGTCTTTGCAATTCATGTTTTGTCACATTCATTGTCTTTGTTCATGAAGAATGTTAGTGATGATTCTCTTCTCTTTGGCATGCGAGTAAACACTGGCGATCACGGTGATAGTGGTGTGATACCATGGTCGAATTCATCATCTTCTGTGCATGGGTGACGTTTCGTATCTCCAACAGAATTCAGCGTGAAATCAGATAGTCAGACTTGGAGAGGTCACAACAACCCACTCGCATTTACAATTTGAGGTCAAATTCATCAAGATATGGAGCGGAATATTGGAATGTTTGGGCTCAAGGTGCAGCAAGTGATGACACAGAAGGGGCAGACCAGAATGCATATGTAGAAGACTTGGAAGATGTGGAAGAATATGATGGTTCAGACAGAGAAGATCGTCGAATTAGGCAGTTTATTGGAGGAGCATTTATCCATGGAGCTTTGCGGTCAAGAAGAAGACTGCAATTTGATCCTTTAGGAGCACCAAGACAGTTGCGGGTGCGCATTCCATTGGCATTCTCAACACCATCTTCGGTGACACCACAAGTGTCATCAAATTCGTCATCTTCAGTTTCAACACCAGCAAGTCCAGCGTCTCCGAGAATGGCGGCAGCTCAGGCAAGGCAAGACCTCCGAGTCAGATTCAAGACCTTTTCAGGAAAGTCTAAAGAAGACCCTGATTGCCATATAGCTCAATTTGAGAGGAAATGGCAGGCCAGTCAATTTGACGGAGTGTACGATGCCCAGACCAAGAGAATGCAATTTGAAGCCACCTTGGAAGGCAAGGCTATGCAGTGGTTGAATAATTATGGAGCAGCACATTTTGCTGACTACAATGCATTGAAAGTGGCATTTCTGAATAGATTCCGGAAGGAGAAGACTCCTTTTGAGGTACTCACAAAGCTGAAAGAAATTCAGCAAAAGAAGATGTTTGTCGAGGATTATGCCCAAAAATTCAACAGGTATCTGAATCGGTTAACTGCTCAAGAAAGACCGACAGATGAAATGCTGGCTGGATATTTCATGAATGGATTGAGGAAAGAATTGCGACATGCAGTTGCAGGAGTAGATATTGCAGGAGGAATGGATGACTTAATTGAAACAGCTACAAGGGCTGAGAAAAGGTTTGGAATGGCTTCTTTGAGAAAGTCTTCTAGGAGAGATACAAAGAAGAAGTCTAGGAGAAGCAAGAGGTCAAAAAGTGATGACAGTGATGATGACTCTGGTGATGATTCAGAGGAGTCAGAAACAGATGAATCTGAGGATGAGGAAAACTCTGAAAATGACAGTGATCAAGAATCAGACAGTGAGTCAAAGAAAAAGTACCGCAAGAAGAAGCGAAAGGAGGAAGAAAAGAAATCCAAATCGGATGAAAAGGAGGCTGAAACCAAAATGGAGAAGTTGTTGGCTAAGAAATTGAAGGAATTAGGAGTCACAAAGGAAGTCAACAAGAAGAAAGATCAGTGTGAAATTTGTGAGAAATTCCACAAGACAAAGGATTGCTGGTATAACCCGAATTACAGGGGACCGGTTCCACCAAGAGTCCAACAAGTCATGGCAGAAGCTAGTGGAGTTGTTCCTGAGCAGCAAAGTCCTCAGCAAAATGTAGGTTGGTCAAATCCCATGAATAATTGGCAACCTCAGGGAAGGCAGTTTTGTCCTCGGTTTAATCCAAATTTTCGTCCTCGATGGCAGGGTGGTAGACCACCTTGGGGACCAAATTGGCAGCAGACACAGTCACAACCAAATTGGCAACAAGGTTGGCAAAATAATCAACAGGGATGGCAGCAACAACAGCCGAATTGGCAGCAACCTACACAAAGCTGGAATCAGCAGAGTTGGAATTCACCACCGTGGATGCAGCAAAATGCAGCACAACAGTTACCTCAGTTGACAGCACCAGTGACAACTCAGCCAAGCACTGAGAATGTGCCAACAACAAATGTAGTGAACATTGTGATGGCTGAAGAAACATTAAAAGGAGTGGAAGTACTGGAATGCATGCCGGAATGCGATTGTTCGGATTGCAACAAATTAAAGGTAGATGCAATGGCTATCACCAGATCAAAAGCACGATTGAAAGCTCCCATAGATTGGGAAGAGCAGAAGGATGTGCGGAATGAAGTAAGCAAAGCAGTTTTGAAAGAGCAGAAGAAGCTTACCCATAAGGAAGCAGAAGAGGAAGACTCTGATAAAGTTCTTGAGAATGGCAAGTCAGAGGATTTGTTTGAGCGTCTTATGATGACACCAATGCATTTCACACTGGATCAGCTACTTTCTTTGGTTCCGATTTTCAGAGACAAATTTTACTCAGCAACAAAGGGTTTGTCAAGCAAGCCAGGCATAAAGACATTGGAGGATAGTGTGGATGCATATCAAGTGGATCCGGAAGATGTTGACTTCACAATTCCGACTGTCAAAGTTCATTGGAATGAACAGGTATATCAGGATGTACTGCTTGATGGCGGTTCAGGAGTCAATATATTGGCAGAGTCAGAATTCCTCAAAATGAAACATGTTAAGTTGGAACCAGCACCATTTCAGGTTAGGATGGCAGATCAGAGATGTGTGCAGCCAATCGGAATGTTGAGGAAGCAAGTAATTAGAGTGCAAGACTTGAGTTTTCAAGTAAATTTTGTTGTCATCAGAATGAAGGAAGAAGACAGTTCTTATGTCATGCTATTAGGCAGACCTTGGTTCAAGACAGCTAGGCTGAAACAAGATTGGGAGAAGAATGAGATTGTGATCAAGAAGGGAGGAAAAGTGGCAAAAGTGCCAATGATTTCTAAAGTGACAGTTCCAAACTCCATAAGACCAATGTTGGTTCAGACTCTCAATTTGGCATCAGAGGTGGAAGATGAAGAGGAGACTGAATTCTTTAATGCCAATCCAACAGTCATTCCAATTTTTGAGGTTGATGTGGTAGATATTGTCAGCAGATATGTTGATCGGAATGCAAAGCAGAAGGCTCATTTGGATACTGGACAGCAAAGTTCAGAAGTGTTTAAAAAATCAGAGGAGGATGTTCAAGAAGAAGATTTGACACCACAAGAGGCAATAGATAGAGCTGAATCTTTGTATGATAAGTTAGAAAGCAGCATATCAAGGGTGCAGAAGCCTGTAAATGGATTCAGGTTGAAGAAATTTTATGGCAAAGTGCCTGAGATCCCGAGATGGATGTTAAATAAAGCAAGTGATGTGGGAGTTAAGTGTGTGAATGTTGAGATGGAGCACAGGGGTGTGTCAGGTAGTCATGAAATTTTGCCTGACAAGAAGGCACCTGAGAAGGAGAAGCAGCTGACAAAATTCTGCGTTGATGACAAATTTCAGAGTCATGGCAGAATGCAGAATTGTGAAGTGGAAGAACTGCGGAGAGTCTTGGAGGCGGATCATAGTCGAGGTCCAGCAGTGTCATTCATTGAAGGCAGAGCAGATGTCAAGCCAAGCGGACATTTAAAGATTTCATCGATTCTGCACAGTATGGCTACAAGTTCGCAGAAGGATTTCCAGGAGGAGGAGCAGAAAAGTTCGGATGATGCTGATAAAGGCACAGGGGAGCTGGATAAAGACGAGAAGACAGAGGAGAAGACAGACAAGGAGGCAGTGAAGATTTCGGAGAAGGCACTAGATGCGGATGCGGATCAAGGGACTGCGGGTAACGAGTCCGCCTAGCGCTCCACCGGACAGTGCCAGGTGTTAGGGGCAAGGCAAAGAAGGCATTTTGGAAGGCACAATGGACGACAAGTGTGAAAGCGGCAAAGAAGGCATTTTGGAAGGCACAATGGACGACAAGTGTGAAAGTCGGATTGAGATCCGAAGAGTTGTGGCCTTTTAGCCTTTTGGTGATCTATGTATTTGGCGGATTAGTTATCATGCAGCGTGTTCTGTAGGAAGCGCAAGATGCAGTATTTTGTCATGTGTTTTGGCAGTTTGTAGTAGATGAAGTTTCAGTTTCTGTTTTGTTTTTCCTTCATGATGATGTAGCCTTGTTTTGGATTGATGAAGAAGCAGAATTTTTGGTGTCTTTGCAATTCATGTTTTGTCACATTCATTGTCTTTGTTCATGAAGAATGTTAGTGATGATTCTCTTCTCTTTGGCACGCGAGTAAACAGATACACAAGAAGACGGATATGGAATACACTATGATGTTATGCTTTTATGTTTATCTTGTATCTTTTATCTTGTTCTTGATCCATGCCTTCTATGTTATATGCACATTATGTGTGCATACTAGGAGGCTAACCCACATTAGGCTTGTGAGCATGGGAGCATGGGAACAAGCTCTAATGGAGCATGGGTTAGGACTAACCTTAAGGGTTAAGGTTAGGGTCAGGCATCCAAGGGTCACACATGGGAGACGGAGAGTCAAGAGTCACTTGAGGGCCCTCCTATATAATAGGGGCATGGGGCGCACTCAAGGGAGGCTTAAGGCTTAGGCTATGGTCTCTTGATGTCATCTTGAGGCTAGGTTATGTTATGTTCTCTGGTGTAGAGAATCATAACTACTCACCTACCATTTCACACTATAGCTACATGTTGCTAGATTGGAGTTATACCTCTTGATGGTATGGGACATCAAGGTAAAGGTATGATGTACTTCATTATAATTCATGTGTGCATCCCTTGGGCTCGAGGAGGGTGGTCTGGGGTGGATGAGTTTATGCCTGATTTATGTATGTTTATGCATAACAATTATATAGAGAGATCTTACGGTTTTAACAGTGGTATCAGAGCAATCTCTAGTTAATTATTGTTATTTTTTCTTTCTTATTGTAATTTTTGGAATTTTTTGAAGTAAATTTTAATATTTACTAAATAAAAATATTATTTTGTTGATTTGTGTTGATGATTTGCACGTGGATTGTCAATATGGTAGTTAGAATGCGTGTTACTACTATTCAATGGATGAATCAACATTTTGCGGGGGAATTCTGTGAGTTTAATGCTATTTTTTTCTATTTTTTATGGTTTTTAAAATAAGTATTAATGGAAAGTTTTACCAAAATACCACATATTTTATTATAGATATTTTTGGTGAATGGATTCCCTAAATTTCTATAATTTTTAGGAAATTTTTCCTAATTTTTTAGAAATTTTTTGAGCATTTTTATGGTTAAAATTATATTTTTTATACATTTTTGCGGGTTTTTCCGCGGGTATGCTATCAAATTTTTATCGATTTTCTGCTAAAATGCAGTAGAGGGGAATCATGTTGATGCATGGAATGCTCTCTTGTGTGTGTGGGACCCTCTTCGCCTCTCAATTCTGAATTTTTCCTTCTTTTTTCCTCTCCCGCGTGTGAACGCCTTTTAGTTGGCATAATTTGATTAATTTTTAATCATAATTAACTTTTAATTATGATTAATAAAAAAAGATTAATTAAATTGTTAATCCTCCTCTCTGATTACAGAGAAGAAGGGGGTGGAGAGAGAAGGCTTCTTAGTTGGAGAAGAAGGGGAGAAGAGAGGTGAGAGGAGAGGGGAGCCTGCTCCTCCCTCTCCATCTCTCTCACATCGCCAACAACAGGGGGCTGGGCAAAAATCGCCCCCCCCCCTTCCCCCCAAAAAAATCATTTTTAAAAGGTTTTTTAAAAACCTTAATCAAAAATCTTATTAAAGTTTTCTTTATTATTATTATTATTATTATTAAAAGTTTTTTTAAATCCAAAAAAAAAGATTTTCTAAGCTCTTCAAAAAAGCTTGAAAAAAAAGAGAAAAGAGATTTGAAAATTTTCATTTATTTGTCTAAAATTCTCTAAAAATTTTCTGGAGTCTTTTGACTTTCCTCATTCCCAGGAAACCTATTGGCTTTCCGAATTCCGAAAAATCTTTTGGCCTTTTGGATTCCGAAAACTTTTGACCTTTCACATTCCGATTTTTTTTTTGTCTTTTCATTTTCTTGAAACTGTTGGCTTTCCTTATTCCGGGAAGACCATTGGGATTCTGAAATTTTTGACCGTTCGTATTCTAAATGCGTTTAGGGTAAATTAAAAATTCTGAAAAATTCTTGAAATTTAGTGGAAAATTAGACAAAGGTTATTTTAAATTTCTGGAAAATGTGGGGTTGGTGTTTGGCATGTGGTGTGTCCATTCGGGCGCCCGTGTGACCATTCAAATTCTTTTAAAAATATATTTTTGGCCCAAAAAATTAGAAAATCCATAAAAGTTATAAATTTTCATTGGATTTGAGAATTTTCGGGCGGAATTGGAAATTTCGTGAACGATGGGATTCTGAGGAAAAATTAGGAATATTCTAGAAATTATTTTTAGAAATCCTAGAAATTGGTATTCTTTAAAATATCAATGGTATTTTAGCAAATCTATTTGCTGAAAATTTTTTGGAAAAATATAGGTTTGGAATACCACAAGATAGGTTTGGTGGAATTTGAAATTATCGTATTTTGAGGCCCTATAAAATTAGAAAAAATTAGAAAAAAATCATGATAATTCTTGTTCTCGAGAATTTAATATTTTTGAGGGTATTTAATATTGAAGTATGTTTTCTCGTGCTGACATTAGATAGATGCGGGTTATTCACATATTATTAATACGATTATATCTCGTATTAGTAGATATTTATGTTTGATTAATTCTAAACGATATTTTTATGATTTTTTGCCATTGTTTAGCCATTCTTTTTGGACATGTTCCATACTTTTGATGGCTAGAATCTGCGTTCAAAGTGTGTCTCACCTTTGACACTTTTTCATGATAATTTATTTTGCACTTATTTAAGTGTAGTCTATGCTTAATTTCTTAAGCCTAAGATAAATTCTATCATGGGTCAGTTGATCGATTTGTTTTGGTGGATTTTATTGGATGTTTTCTAAGTTTCATTTGGACTCGTCAGGTTCTGCCTAGATCACTTGTGTCTAGGGGTTTCTTATTGAGTGCTACACACATGTGTTTCACTTGCTTGCTTTGGAGTTTTGCTTGAACGACACCACGTTCGTATACTCCGAATTGATGAGTTGGCCACCAATTTTAATGCTTCTTTTGGCATGATTAATGTCCATTAGAGGGTATGCATTGATTTTTATGATCAACTATGGTTTTCATAGATTTGAGAAGCTTCTATGCTTTTATCCATGGTTTTAAGGATCTTTTGATCTTTTGGATAATTTCATGTGCTTTGAAGGTAGCATTTGCCTTCATTTTTTTGCACGTAATTTTGGACTATGTTCCTTGTACTCTTGTACATATTCCAACTCGGATACCTAGTTGCTTATGTATCTAGGTGAGTTATTTTTCTACCCTAACTTTATTGTGTTTTGGGTAGTTATCATTAAAAAGGCGCCAATAATTCAAAATTCTTTTCTAATGATGTACTCGGAAAGAGTTATTCCTTGATGTGGTCTTAGGAATATAGAGAAAGGTTTTAGTATGTGAAAGTTTGGGATAAGGCCATCTTATTTCTTTTATAAAGGATTTTATTCATATCTCCTAGACGGCATACTAGGGAGTTTCAAATTAATAAGGTATTTATGGGTGGTATCATGGTGGTATGAGACGCTAGCGATCCCTCACATATATTATCTTATGGGATAATTTGGACTCAAGATTGTTGCTTTGCTAACATCACTTAGCATTTGACCTCAACATTCAAAGACAATCTCATTTTAAGAATTCATTAAAATTTGTTGTATGGGTATTCTCTAGATAAACTTCTTTTATCTATAGCTTGCATGTATTGATGAGTGTAGTCTCGTCAGCATTTTCACTTGTTGAGATCTCTTTCTTTAGAGTTCAACATGTTTACCTTGTTGTGTTCGGATTAAGGAAATTTGGATTTTTCCTTTGTTGGCATTTCTTTCTCTAGTTCCGTACTTTAGGTGATTTATACAATCAACCTGATGGTTTTTATGGATGGACATATGTGACTCATCAAGACGTTGATGACTCTCCATGTTGATATAGGTAACTTGGGATGCCGATAATTCCATGAGCAGATGTGGGGTACATCGGGCCGCCGATGTGGTGGATACCTGGTTTCTGCTGTTATAATGCCATGTTTTCCTACTTTATCACGAATGGTTTACAACGAGGAAACTCCTTTGAGTATGAATTCCTCTGATTATCCGCACTCTACTGATGGGTAAACAAACAGTATGAATCAGGTTGTAGAGGATATGCTTCGTGCAAATGTCTCTGGAAAAGCATCAAATTGGAAAAAATATCTTCCAATGATGAAATTTGCCTATAACAATTTTAAACATACGGCTATTGGTTTTAGTCCGTTCATGCTAGGTATCAACCCAGGGCACCTATTGATGTCGGTCTTAAGGACATCAAGGGATTTCTTGCGTGATATGCAGGAAATGCTGACCGAAGCTCAGGATTTTATCAGGAGTGCTTAGGATAGGGCACGATTCTATGCTGATAGTAGAGGATGCTCAACTTGGTCTTTTGAACCAGGAGCGTTGGTTTATTTAAAAGTTCCTAAAGATTTTCAGACTTTGTTAAAAGGAAAATGCTCGAATTTATCTCCTAGATATTGTGGTCCATTTCGATTTATACATCGGATTGGCACAGTTGCGTAAGAACTTAAACTACCTCCACATGTTAGAGTTCATCTAGTCTTTCATATCAATAGATTGAAAGGAAAACTGGGAGGTGAGGATAACATAGTTACTCCCTCAAGAACTCGTTGAAGTCGAAGAATTATCCTATGTTCCACATGAACTTGATAAGGTACTTGAATTCAAGGAAAGGAAACTTTGTAGTTGACTAATCCCTGAGGTTAAAATAAGGTGGAAAGATAGGGAAATAGAGGATTTGACTTGGGAGTCGATTGAGATTGTTCAGCGCAATTCTCCTTCTTTTCATTGCAAGAGTGCAATGTTTTGAGAGAGGGGAAGTATGTTATATGCGCATTATGTGTGCATATACTAGGAGGCTAACCCACATTAGGCTTGTGAGCATAGGAGCATGGGAACAAGCTCTAGTGGAGCATGGGTTAGGACTAACCTTAAGGGTTAAGGTTAGGGTCAGGCATCCAAGGGTCACACATGGGAGATGGAGAGTCAAGAGTCACTTGAGGGCCCTCCTATATAACAGGGGCATGGGGCAAACTCAAGGGAGGCTTAAGGCTTAGGCTATGGTCTCTTGATGTTATCTTGAGGCTAGGTTATGTTATGTTCTCTGGTGTAGAGAATCATAACTACTCACCTACCATTTCACACTATAGCTACATGTTGCTGGATTGGAATTATACCTCTTGATGGTATGGGACATCAAGGTAAAGGTATGATGTACTTCATTATAATTCATGTGTGCATCCCTTGGGCTCGGGGGTGGTCTGATGGATGAGTTTATGCCTGATTTATGCATGTTTATGCATAACAATTATCTAGAGACATCTTAGGGTTTTAACATTCTACTTCATGCTCATGTGTACATGTGTACTCCATGGCTAAGTATGTAGGAGCATGTGATTTCCCCCATGTTAGCAAGGCTATGCTAACACTTGTCAAGACTCGGCACTTACATGGTTCCAGACCACCTAGTCAGCTTAATGTGATTTCCCCCATGTTAGCAAGGCTATGCTAACACTTGTCAAGACTCGGCACTTACATGGTTCCAGACCACCTAAGTATGTAGGAGCATGTGATTTCCCCCATGTTAGCAAGGCTATGCTAACACTTGTCAAGACTCGGCACTTACATGGTTCCAGACCACTTACATGGAGGAGCAGCTACTAATATAGTTGTGCCCAATGCAACAAGCCAACGCTAGGACGTTGAGCTACCTGTTTGCCTAAGCGTAGGGAGATTGATTATGACTACAAGGCATGCTAGTTCCTCAGGCCGTCTCGACTTTGGACAATACTCCACATCCAAACAGAACCAAACTTAATACATGATTGAATATTGAATAGACATAGATGAATAGAGAGAAACAACAATAAGACAAAGACCAATCCATTCTTTATAATACAATGCCTTTTTTTTTCGAGAAAAGATCCTTTCATTAGTTATATAAAAACGCCCGTAGGGCTACAAAAGATCTCTCCTGCTCCTAAGAGAGATAGAGCAGCGAATACATCATGGCAACCCGGGAGACTCTCCCTAGGTGCTGCAAAATACAAGCATCAGTACAAAGAACTGAGCGGCTAAATCATACAATAGGGGGGGGAAGAGCCAAACAGGTGGCCTGTAGTGCCAACGGGGGGATCCCGTGTGCAAGGTGTAGAAAGGGCCACAACGCCAAGTGGTGTGAAAGGCCTGGCGCCGTATGACCCTCCTCTGCACATGGGCCCACACAGTCTGTCTACAAACATCCCGATCCTCAGTGGTGGCTGGCTCCGCTGAAAGTAGGTCACTATAAAATGCAGTAGCAATGGCTCTGATCTCCCCGAGCTCAGTAGTAGCTACCGATCCATCCGGTCTACCAAGCTGGCGGACTCCTGCTCGCGCATGACGGGGTCCAGTGATCTCAAAAAACTCTCCAGTCACTCTATCACCAAGCTGCGTCCACTGAGAGGCCTGACGACGATAGTAAAACTCGTGTCTCTGCTCCTCTACCTCTCTAACCTCCTGGCGTGCCTGGCTCAGCTGGGACGCCACCCACTCACATGCAGGCTGCTGCTCCTGAAGGCGCTGTAGCGAAGCAAGACTGCGTCTCAGCTGTTGCTCCTGCTCGCGAATCTCTCCCAGTCGTGTCAAAGCTGCAGCGTGTAGAAAAGAGCTAAGATCAATGAGTCCCTGGGCACACTGGCCCGCTGCATCCTGGTCAGAGCACTGACTATCATACCAGATCCTCTCAATGTCCTCAGCGAGACTGGGATCTGTAAGTACCCTCTCTGGGATCCTCAACTGCAAGCTGGGCTCCCGGGTCCCCTCCTCCAATGTCAATATTACTGGCGCATGATCTCAAAATGAGGTGCCAGCGAGAATGCCGACGGAGCCCCCTCGCTCCCCTAACCAGTCGCCCACATAAAAGCGATCAATCCGTGATAGATTAGTCCCTCCCTGCCCGGCGATCCGACCGAGAGAAACTAAGACTGTCCTGAGACCGGGAGAAAGCCCCATGCTGCCATGCATCAGTGATCCTCAGTGACATGCAAAACCGGTCCCAAGCTGCAAGCTCCGTGCCATGCACTGTAACATGACTGCCTCCCACCCTATCTGTCGGGTCCTCAAGCATGTTGAAGTCTCCCCCAACACACCAATGTGCGGCCTCTGGCAATGCATCTATAACCTGAGTCCAGAACTCTGCTCTGGCACTAGCATGATTGGGCGCATAGATGTTGAGCACACCCAATAGCTCATCATGCATCCT
Source organism: Cibotium barometz (assembly GCF_041138505.1). Lineage (NCBI taxonomy): Eukaryota > Viridiplantae > Streptophyta > Polypodiopsida > Cyatheales > Cibotiaceae > Cibotium > Cibotium barometz. The sequence goes on from NC_141110.1 coordinate 11,915,647, forward strand.
TAGAATGACATACTGTGCTCTACCAAGCACAATGATCCCTCGATCCACAATGGCCTGCCGCCATACATCTGCAATAACCATTCATACTCCTCCCTGTCCACCCAAAGGACCAAACCCTGCAGACCAAAAAGTGTCCCATCTACCAGGCATCACCGAACCATATCTCCGGATCCTGCTCTCACCCAAGTGATGCTCTTGCATCATCAAAATGTCAATGCTGCCACCAACCAGGCATCTCCAAAGCTCCTGCCTCAAGCAACCTTGATAGCATATAAAGTGTGCTCCGCCAAGGCCCTGTACATTCCATGAGATGATCCTCATGGATGCCCTGCTGAGGTGGATGCTGTCTCAGCCGTACGGTGGGCCTTCGCAAGCGGCTTGGATGGAGAGTAGTCCCCATCCGAACGGCTGCGAATCTGCCCACTCGGTGTACTGCAAGAATCCCGGATCAGGCGCCAGTGGGCTGTGGCCCATGGCGACTGCCTCCTACTCTGACAGAGCAACCTCGTGTATACTCACATATCCAGGGTCGCGTGCCAAGTCTGCCACTATGCGCACGACCAAATGCCAAATCCCTGAGGTATCCACACTCCCGGGATCCAAGAAAAAATGAGCCAACTCCCAAAGTCGGCCTATCACATCTGTCACCTCCAGATCGCTCATGTGATGAGAAAACTCAACTGCCTGAGTCTTCAAAGTGCTGAGAGCGAGCTCTAGAGTCCACTCCCGGTCACAAGGTCCACAAAGAGGGAACGAGAAGGCCACCGCTGAGTCTAGTGCCTCCTCCCCGCGGGCTGGAGGTATCACTACATGAACTCGAATGGGTGCTGGCTCATGGGGGCCCTCTGCTCCAAAAAGCCGTGTGAAGGTATAATCAAAGGCCTCCGAGCGCTAATGCCAAGGCGACTTAGCCGACTGCGGATAGATGAAATCCGTGAGGCCCTAATCGGCATAGGTCTCCTCTGTGATACTCGAGCAAGGTCAGTGCTCAGCGCTCTCTGGGCTGCAGGTGAACGCCAGGGAACTGCCAGGGCCTCCCGGGAAGGTGAGGCGGGCGGAGGGGGAGGAGGGGGAGGCGAGGGAGGTGGAGAGGGAGCCGCTGCCGAAACCGGAGCAGAAGGAGGCGATGGTGGAAGCGAGGCGGTGGGAGGGGACGGGGTTGGGGGGGGTGAAGGAGGGGGAGCTGGCATCTCCTGGTCCTCAGTCGTCGCTGCAGGGGTCTCCTCCTGAAGGGGAGCAAAGCTGTTCCTCACGGGAACCCAGTGAGGCTGAGACTGTGGCTGCTGCTGCAGAGCGATCTCTGGGCGTGCTGCTGTGGCTGTCTCCCTCGGTGGCGCCCCTGTCCAGGCTGCCACTCCGAGGTCTCTGTGGCCTGAGCAGGTGTCCCGGAGGCAACCTGCCGAGCCGAATCTGTGGGCGGGCCATCAGTAGCCTGCTGTGCTGTGGTGAGGGTCGAGGTCTCCTACGAGGGCAAGCCTCGGCCAGATGACCGACCTGCCTGCAAATGAAGCACTGGTTCGGGAGCCCCGAGAACTCCACTCTCTGATCTATCCACCCCCCCTATCCTAGGTAGCTGAATGACTTTAGGAAGGGAGGAGATGTCAGACACCAACACTCTGACCGAAGGTAGCCTAGCTGCTCTGGCCACCACTGAAGCTGTTGAGGGGCCCGTCTCTAGTACCGAGCCCACCAAAGCTCCGAGCCTGGAGAGGAGCGGAAGATACTCCCGGCGGAGACCAGGGAAACAAACTGTAACATGGAAGAGGCGCTCTCCCTACTCCGCCACGCTGCTGGGTCAAATCCATGCTGCCAAGGTCTGAAGAAAGCCCGAGCACCCCTGATGTCAAGGGGACTCATGGCAAGGACCTTGGCAACGCTCTGGGCGGCCTCGAACTCGATCTGATAATGTCCCCGGCCCAGAAGCTGTACATCCAAGATCTTTTTTCCCTGCATCTTCTTTGTGGCCTTCCTCCCTCTCCTTTCTAGCTCCTACTTGTGCATTAAACAGGGTTGTCAGATACGTGCTAATCTTCATTTTTATGTCTGGGCAGTTGTTGATTTTTCCTATTTGATCCTTTAGATTGTGATACAACACCTCCACCCAAGCCACCTTTGTTTCAGCTCTTCCACAACCTTCACCATCCCAAAGGCCTTCCTCGACATGCAATATGACTTGTGGGTGAGATTGATAATCTCCACCACAAGGTGCATTTGCTTTTGTCTGTCTTCGTCTGATGTGCTTGTGACCTTAAACTCCTTGGCCTTGCCCTCCAGTGGGCTGAACTCCTTTATTAGGTCCTCAACATCAGCTAGCTTGATCTCAGCAGGCAATTTGAATACCTCGACGATGTACAGAAGTTGAACACTCTCTTCTCACCCGCCGATGGGAGCGTGATGATATTCGATTTTTGAAGCTGTTCCAACTACTCCATGACCTGAAGGTCCTCGGAGGGTAGCTCCAAAAATTCCTTCAATCCCATCTTCTCGAGCCCCATTGGGTCCTTATATAAGGTAGAAGAGAGGTACTCAAATTCCACCATTTCTTTGGCTTTGAGTGTGGTTGGTTTGAGAGATAGAATGTGAGGGTGAAAGTAGAGTTTAGAGCGCAGGGTAGCAAGTTTATTATTAAAACTCTACTGATTCCAGCCTACCCCATCCGGCCCATGGGTTAGCCACCACGCCCAACCACTGGAATTTGGTAGAACCAGACAAGTACTCACCCACTCATAATTGAATGCCTTTCTTAACTTTAGCTTTAGAAAATAGATACGCACACACTCCTCTTTAAAACTTGAACTTATAAAATGATCCATTGAACAAACAGTTATTGATTTACAGATATCATAACTCAAAATTTCCATCCAGTTCCTTGTTTCTCAAAAACAGTTATTGATTACAGATATCATAACTCAAAATTTCCATCCAGTTCCTTGTTTCTAAAAAACAAGTATCACTCTGGACTCTCTGTCGAGACCAGCTAGTCAGCAACGAGATCTAGTAACAGATTACAATATTTTTTTTTCGTCATCATACATATATATCTTCCACGACATATGCATGGGTGTCCTAAGCACCGCGAGCCCGTGCATCGCCTGGTCAGAACCCTCCAAGATTCTCCTTAGGTGTCCTAGCACTTCACTCATGGACCGCTTCGTCGGCCCTCGCCCATCATACCGGAAGCACACCATTTTTCACCATACTGAGGCTGGAGGCAAGTTTTTGCCGCGTGAGCCATCCTTTGAACACTCCCCGCCACCAGCTGTTACAACCGAACTTCCCTTAGAAAAACACATATACCAAATGCTCCCTCCAGCATTCTGACGTAAGATAGTCCTTTAAGAAAACAGGGTTTCTATGTAAGTTTTCAATTTTGATTTTCTTTTGAATACAATGAGTATATCTTAAATCCGTATCCAAGACTTCTAGATCATAGGTCTGAATTCCAAACAGAATTCCTCGAATTCTGTAACCTTGATCCTCAGATCAAAATCAAAGGGTCTCAACTTAGTTTCAAATTTGGTAGGTGATTTGAGTGTATTTTTCTTGAATTGGTCACATCATCTTTCCCTGAAAAAGCTGACGAAGGAGTTTGGTCTTGGTCATAGCCTGATTTAGGATTTGAGTCTGGTAAGGTTCTTCCTGAACTATCTTTCTCAAAAGGGGGATAATATTTCAATTACTATTTTTTTGAATTTCATTCATTGAATATTTGCTTAACTGATTTCTAAACTAATCACAAATTCCTATAAAAAACAACTTTGATAGTTTTTTCTGAGTTTTTTCATTACCATCCCTGAGTGAATATGAAACGATAGAATTTCATTTATCAATTATTCATGGAAATTAAACATAGAATTAAAGAGAACTCTAGTTTTGATATAAAAATCCTCTATGCATCAATTTATGCATAAAATCATTTTTGATGAAAGTAACACTTTTATAATAAAAAAATTCTTTTATGCATCATTTTATGCATAAAAATCAATTTTGATGAAAGTAACACTTTTATAATTTAAAAAAAATTCTTTTATGCATCACTTTATGCATAAAAATCAATATTGATGAAAGTAACAGTTTCATAATAAAAAAATTTCTTTTATGCATAAAAATCAATTTTGATGAAAGTAACACTTTTATAATCAAAAAATTTTCTTTTATGCATAAAAATCAATTTTGATAAAAGTAACACTTTTATAATAAAAAAATCTTTTATGCATCACTTTATGCATAAAAATTAATATTGGTGAAAGTAACACTTTTATAATAAAAATTATTTTCAATATGCATCTTTCTATGCATAGAAATTAATTCTAATGAAAATAATATTTTTTTAATAAAAATATTTTTAATATGCATCTTTCTATGCATAGAAATTAATTCTAATGAAAATAACGCTTTTATAATAAAAATATTTTCAATATGTATCTTTCTATGCATAGAATGAAAATAACACTTTTAGAATACACAAACGGAGGGGATTACTCTTTTTGAATAACATAAAGATAAAACTTATTTCTACAAAATTTAAGAAAATTTTGCCATAACCTCCTTTGTATGGCTGACCATTTTTCAATTTTTACATCCTAAATCTACTTAGAATTTATCCCAAGATGAATTTAGCACTCTAATCTAATCAATTCTCATTTTTTTAAGAGTAAACAATACGAAAAGTTTAACTCTATTTAATTGATTACACATCTTGGATAAAGAAGGATTGAATTCAATGAAGAGAAGAGGGAAGCCTTTCCATCAAGGCATAACATCCAATTTCAATTTAAAAGAAGCAAGAAATCATAAAACCGTATAATAGAATTAGAAAAAAGTAGAATTTCTAACTTACGTGGAGTTTTGTGAGGTATCCTTTGGCTTGAGGAATTGAGGGTTCTACTCTTGTTTGGATCAAGAGTGGCCACCAATTCTTTGTAGAGGAATTAGTCAAAAACAAGTGAATTATCAATAAAGTCAATGTTTTTGGCTCTGAGGGAGGAGTAGAGTAACAGTGCATAAAACACTATTAAGCTTCTACAAAGGGGAAGGCTTCTATTTATAAGAAAAAGTGAGCCTCTAACCAAGCAAATTGATTCTAGAATTTTCCAGATCAGTTTGGTCAATTTTTGACCATTTTTGGGTCAGTTCAGCTTACTTTTTGGAACTAGACTTGAATTAGGAGAGAGGAGAGATGAAATATCTCATTATTTGAGAGTGTAAAACTCCACCACACATGTGAAATAGGCGCCTCCTTCATGAGGGGGAATCCTCACTCTGAGGTGCCAAAAAGTCATTTTTTTAGTATTTCCTTTGGTCCTTAGTCCACTCTTCATCTTATGTGAGTATTTACTCATTTTTGGGAGGGTTTTATTTATTTCTTCAATTTATCCCCTCCCTACATTTGTATTAATCTTATTGGTCCATAGGAACCTTAATCTAAAATTTTTAAAAAATCTGGATCCTTAAGGCTAAGGCCTTTTGAACAGATTATAATTTATTTCTAATGCACCTAATCTGAAATTCTTTTTTAACTTCTATTTCAAAAAAAATTATTTTAATAAAAAATGATATTTTTCCATCCAAAGATATCTAAAAACTGAGTTATCTCTCTCTAGAATATTTTCTCTCTCTAGGCCAAAGCAGTTAGAAACAAGATCTTTTATTATTCTGAAAAGGGGATTGATTACAGGGGAAGATACTAGACATCTTGAGGGGCTGGGGAGGAATCTTACATCTATACTGCATATATTACAAAACCTTTGGTCACGACACACCCCAATGTCCCAATTCACCTACAATTAACTCAAAACCTCAATCTCCTATGTCCCAACCAAACAAAGTTCAAAGGGTCGAAATTGCTCAGGCAGCAGTTAAGAAAAAAACTACTCAGGCAGTAGTTAAGCAAACACTTCAGTGTTTGTATTGTCATAGACTACACGAAGTGGCAGACTGCACAGTTTGGAATACTTCCATGCCCACAGTCACACTGACACTTTGCAACCTATATGCGAACGATGTGGCATCAATCACATATTCCAAGATTTCCCAAGGCGAGTTTCTTCAATGCAACTTGTCTTGCAGAATACAACTCTTAACGGCAATTGTCCACAGTATCCTTGAATGGGCTTACACGCTTGCAAGCCAAAGCATGAGAAACAGTTAGAAAGAATGTAAAGGAAAACACTTCAAAATGGGTAGACGAGCATGTTTTAAAGCAAAAACCAAAAGAGGAAGCAAAACCTTCTAAACCCAAGAAAAATAAAGGCCAAAAAATTGTCAAAACCAAGGTTGAAATAAAGGACAAGGGAAAGGAGCCTGTGGCGGTCCTAACCCCAAACAAGCCAAAAGCCACACATGATGCAGAAGCATCCACCTCAAAGGCTAGGCTACCACTCAAACCACAAAACCCACAGGTAAGGGAGAGAAAAAAAAAGCAAAAAAGAAAGTTCGTTCTCGTCGCATGGGCAAACATAATGAAAACCTAACGATCCAAGGAAAGTCAGAAGACTGGGGTATGTGGCTACTTAATTCTTACTTTCCCCTTGTTCATCATGATTGGCTGAGTGGTGGCTACAATGACCTTTTCTAGTGGCTATAATGGCATCCTATCAAAGAACTATAGAGTTTCCTTCTTGGGAACTTCTTCAAGAAAGGCTTCATGGTGGATGGGGCTTCATAGATGTCTTAAAAAAGCATACATATTGGTCTTGAGCTAATATAGCATTGTCGATGCACATAATGACAACATAAATAAACTATAATACAATGTAGGGATACAAAATATATGCAGGTAGGGCTTAAAAGTGTGAAGGTATCATCAAAGAATGTCATGGCAAGGGTGGGTTAAGAAATGTTGTTTACATGGGTTAGTAAATTTACGAGTTGATGAGGAGTAAAGGGGTGGGGGATAGAAAGGTATTAACTTAAAGGAGAGAGATGGTTAGTGTGTCACGAGGGGTAAACAGCCATATAAGAAGATTAAAAGGTTCAAGACATCATCATGAAAACATTAACCTTGCATTTTAGTTCTTCATTTGGATTGATATTCAAAACTTTTGTATCTTATGCTACATCCAAATTTGCATATCAAACAACTTTGAACTATCATATTTAACAAGCTAAATGAGAGTTAGCTTCTCTATAGGAGAGTAGTGGTGGTAGGTTTACATGAATAGTTATTGAACCTTTGTAAAATATCATGAGAATACTTTTGTTGTGAAAGAACAATCTCATCTGCAATGTCATTCTCTAAGATCCTTCATCTTATATTTCCTTGCTAATTATCTCTTGATTGCATTTAAACTCTCCATATTGATACCAGTGATGAGTATGAGAGTAATGTGATTATCTTCATGTGATTTCCATAATGAAAAGAGTAACGTGATTTTCATAATGAAAAGAGGAATGTGATTTTCATAATGAAAAGAGTAATGTAATTACCATCATGTTTGATGTAAAGAGTAGGATTTGTTAGAATTTTATGAAAGCCATGATTTGTGAGAAATTGGTTGATCTTGCTATGCCCTTGGAGCTTGTTTAAGTCCATAAAATGCCTTTTTAAGCCTACATGCTTTGTTCAGACACAGGTAGCTGTCAAGGGGTCGATTGGAAGAATAACAAGATAGGCATCCGTTGATTGGATTCAAGGAAACACATAAGATGCCTCCATGAATATGTGTAGATGGATTGGTGATTATTCATCCTATATAAATCTAAAATTTCAAAAAATAGGGCAAATGTTTTCAAAAAATTCCCTAAAATGTTCAAAATTGGGCGAATATTTTTTTAAACCCTTCAAAACGGCCAAAATTTGGCGAATGTTTTAAGATACCGAGTGAATGTTTTTACAAAAAACCCTCAAAAATAGCCAATTGGCAAGGATTAGTCCCTATTTGTTTCCTTGATTGGATTTCCCAATATGGAAGATCGCCAATCTACAGGCAGCAACAACGCAGTCCGACACATGCATACATGGATGTAGACAAGTACACACACGGACACTATGTAGACGTAAACAAGTACACACATGGACACTATGTAGATGTAGATAAGTACACACACGGACACTATGTTGACATAGATAAGTACACACACGGACACTATGTAGGCATAGCATGAAAGAAGGTACAAGTAGTAGCACTATCTTTACAATAAATCAAGGGGCTAGTTCTACATTAGAAGGTGGTATCTCCGCGTTCTTGAATAAGGAAGGTGGTGACAAATATCAAACCCTTGGACATAATTTCAAATGGAAGCAAAATTTTATGTTCTGGTGTCTCCTTATCAAATTATGCACCCCTCTACATAAAGAACTTTTGATGAGATCATCTAACGGATTAAACACTAGAAAGTGAGGGGCAGGGTGGACCCGAAAAGTGATTTGTAAACAAGAAAATGGAGAAAATCTAAGAATCAACTTAGATTATTAAATTTTTAGAGGAAGTAAGATAGAACCCTTCCCTTTATAATGGAGGAATAAGATGTTGTGTTGAGCCTAAGGAAGCCACTGAGATGCCTCTTATTTGTCAAAATTATGAAGATGACATTTTACTTGTTGGAGGAATATGATTCAATTCCTAGCGTACGGTCTATTCTAGTCCATCTATGTTGAGAAAGTTTTTGGATTGGATATTGATGAATGGCGGCCCTAAGTGAGTTTGCGCTACCCCTAGTTTGTGATGGAGTTGGAGATTGGTTGCTTCTTTTATGTTCGGGTCTCACCACTTTTACTCTGAAGGGAGGTTGGTTGGGGTTCTGTCTTCTCTTTTAACAGGGGGTACTCACATCTAGTATCATAGCCAAGGTTTTAAAGGCCAAGAGATAGATTTGTATTTTCTCTTGAGAAGATTAAAGTGATTGTTTTTTGGGTGATGTGTAATAGAGTGGGTTAGAGGAATCCGGTCATTACTATATATTATCTCATATGAACATTTTATGTTTAGATGGCTAGAGAGATTTTATGTTTAGATGGCTAGAGAGATTTCCACCATTTTCTTATGGGTTTGATGATCAAATATAGGATATGATAGCTTTTTTTTTGAGCACCTCTTATTGACTCATGGGCTGCAAAGCGAGGAGGTTATTGATCAAACATTTTGAGGAACTATTCTTTCATAATTAACTAGAATAGAAGACATCAATGGTTTGTTCGACTTCAATGGATTTACCCTTATTATAGTCAGGGTGAGATGCTTCAAGAAAATATAAGCTTAGCCTTGATTAATTTTAGGATGAGTATAAAACTAGAACTCCGTGTGTATGGACCCGTACACCAAAGTATTCAAATCCTTAGCAGAATTAATAAGGTTGTGAGCTTCTTCTTTCCTCATCATAGAATAACCCCTAGTTGTGTCACTAGTTACTCTTATCACGGTATGATGACAAGGGCTTATATCAAGTCTATTAGTTAAAGGATGGACCAAAGAAGATTTCTAAAAAAATTATGATTTTTTTTTGGAATAAAGCTTTTTGTCTCCTTCTTGTAAAGAAATTGTACTTGCAAATAGTGTCGTATATAAGAATTGAGTATATAAGTTGAATTTTGGACAAGTGTAGAAATGGCACAAAACATGATAATGGACGAGGCCATTAACATCACCTTTGAATATTTGTTGGTGACAATGTTTTCCACAATGATGGACTGCTACTTGTGTCACTAGTTACTCTTATCACGGTATGATGACAACTTACAAGGGCTTATATCAAGTCTATTAGACAAAGGATTAGACAAAGGATGGACCAAAGAAGATTTCTAAAAAAATTATGATTTTTTTTTGGAATAACGCTTTTTGTCTCCTTCTTGTAAAGAAATTGTACTTGCAAATAGTGTCGTATATAAGAATTGAGTATATAAGTTGAATTTTGGACAAGTGTAGAAATGGGACAAAACATGATAATGGACGAGGCCATTAACATCACCTTTGACTATTTGTTGGTGACAATGTTTTCCACAACGATGGACTGCTACTTGAGAACATTACTTTGGACAACCTTATCGATCTCTTTCTTATGGCCACATGTGTGGGATGATATAGATTTCGGATTTTTAACCCAAACTAAACTACCACAACCAAGCCATCATAGTTATGGATGAAGTGGATATAGATAAAGGCTAAACTTATGTAGCCATTGAGCACCAAGCGCCAAATCGTTAATCCTTAGTCATTCAAGATCTAGCAAACTATTGCGGTAGACTTCAAGCTTTTAATTGATTTCGAAAGAACTTATTCATTTATATCATCTGGCTACATGCAAAGCTAGTGCTAGAACAGAGGTATGGTAAACTAATGCAAGTTGAACTGGCAAGTATGGGACGCCTTTTCACTGACCCATAAGACCAATATGATCCGATTCCTCCTGGACCTAACCGAGTGTCAAGGTGTTACAATTATGAATGTATGATGGGATAGTCAGAATAGATTGGCTTATCCAAAACCAATTATCATAAAGGAACTATTTTCTTTCTTTACCTTAACAAAAATCAAGTCCAAGGAAGCAGAGAGATGAGCCACCCGTAGATATAGCTAGTTAATGTAAGAAAACTATTGATGGGGCTTAAGAAGTAGCAAGCTATTTACATGATCAAGCTAAACCTGGTGGTGGACAAGGAGTCCAACACCACATAACCTTAATGGCTGATGAACATGATGTTATCTTCCCCAAGGAGCTTACTTAACGAGATCTTGCTAGTCCATGATGTCCCCTGACGTAGATCACGAGACAGAATTAGTACCAGCGGTGGCAACTGATCACCAAGAGAGCTTATAAGATGGCCGTGCTAGAAGCTATCAATCTCAAAGGAAGATTGTGGAAAATTCTAGATTAAGGGTTTGTTCAACCTAGTGTCTCATCTTAGGGAGCACCTGTTCTGTTTTAGAAGAAGAAGGAAGGAACCCTCATATTACGCATTGACTATCGGGGGCTGAACCAATTAATTATCAAAAATAAATGTCTCGTGCACATTCCCCAAATGTTACCAAGATATATCTTAAGTCCGGATATTACCAAATCAGGATCAAGCAATAGGGTATTGCTAAGATCCTTCAATACTCACTATGGTCATTATGAGTTCACAGTGTTGCCATTTGGACTAACCAATACCCCAACCACATTCAACCAACTAATGCAAGAAATTTTCAAAGAGCAGTTGGATGACTATGCACTGGTATTCTTTGATGTGACAACCTAGTGTACTCTACAAACCACAAGAAACATGTACACAAGGTGTTAGAGTTTCTAAGGAAACACAAGCTCTTTGCCAAAAAGAGAAAGTGTAACTTCTTCACTAATACCTAGGATTTATAGTATCTAAGATGGGATTTCAACAGATCCAGTTAATTTATTAAGGCAATAATAAAGTGGTCGGAACCGAAGTTAGTAAAAGAAGTTAGGGGATTTTTAAGGTTGATAGGGTGGTTAAAGGATTTTCATATTTAGATACGCTAAAATAGCCACACCCCTAACCGTTCTCCTAAAGAAGAATGTAATCTTTCTAGGGGTCTCCCATGTGCCATAGTGCCTTCGACAAGTTAAAGTGTATTTGACAAAGGTAAAGGTAGCTTGAATCACTAATCCCATGTAAACTTTCCCGTGGACTCCCATGTGCCAAATTGCCCCTCGATAAGTTAAAGGTAGCTTTAGTTATTCCAATCCCATTTGAAAGCTACTTGAGTTTGGCAAACTATTTGAAGTCACAAGGTGCCAATGGATTTTCTATTGGAGGAGTTCTCACGCAAGACATAGAAGGCTAGTAGCCTATGAGTCTCAAAAGCTCAGACCTCATGAGAGAAATTATGCAGCCCACGATTTGGAATTACTAGAAATTGTTTATGATTTAAAGTTATGGAGACACTATCTTCTAGGGCAAAGCTTCACATTGGTCACTGGCCATAAGAGCCTAAAAGGGATATTTACTCAATGCCAACTTAACATACGATAGAGGAGATGGATGCAGACTCTCTAGTAATTTGACTTTAAAATTAAGCATAGGCCAAGAAAGTAAAATGTTGTTGCAGTAAAGGAGGGGGTAAAGGATCACTGTGCAAGTGACAAGTTCTTTTCCCCAAATTTATCACTGCTTTTACAAGGGTGAAAGTCCCCTTCAGAAGTAAATAAGGTACAAGGATTTACCATTGTTGTGACAATTTTGATAATATAAAAACTATTGATTCCTAAGTATTTCAAAAAGAGGTATGTAACCATTAAATAACACCTTTTTATCCCTAGAACCCTATAATTTAAGATTATGTATAATAATGTACCAAGGGTAGCATAAATTTACAACATGAATCTGTAGAGAGAGAAAAAGGTCCTAAAATTGAGAAATTTTATTTTTAATACATGAATTAATAATTTTAAGCCCTAGCTATATGTAGAAACCCTTGGTAGAAATTTTTAATCATATAAACCCCGCACATGTGCACATTTGGTGTACATTGCACATTAAATTATTTTAGATTAAGGCTTAAGGTGAAAAAGGGAATTAATATTATTTGATCATGAGAAAACTAAATTTAATATCGCAAATTGTGTATAAGATCAAGAGTTAAGGTAGGAAAAATTTGGTTTATAAAATAATTAAACTAGTCCATTGGGGATGTACACATGGTGCACAAATTAATTTAATACTAAGGGATAAGGTCTAAAGTCCATTCAATTAAATAGGTTTACATTAAAGGGCAAGGTTTAAGCTAAAAGGATAGGGTTCTATTAGTAAAGGGACTCCAAAATTAGAGCATAGGGATCCATGTACACATATTTAACCCTATATTTGCCCAAAATAAAGGGGCCAAGGCTAAAATAAATAGGATAAGGGTGGGAAAAGAGAAAATAAAGGTAAATATAGATGAGAGATATCGTGCACCCCAACAAATAGATAAGAAGGGCTATATTTACCATAAAAGCATGCTAAATATGCATGCATGTCCCAAGCATTCAAAGAAAGCATAGGGGGGCTTGGGCTTATAAATATGCCCCTTCTCTTTCTTTTTTCCAATGCTCCCACTGACTACACTTTGTTGATCTCTTGTTCTTTGGTGCTTCTAAGATTTTCTACTCTCATACATGTGTGGTTTTCCATGGGAAGCCTTGGAAGCTATGAGAGTAATTTGCAATCATCTCAAGTCCTTTTTCTCATATCTTAGGTGCCAGAGATACACCCGCAAGTGGAGTGGTCCCTTTTTGTCTACTAGTACTATAGTTTTGGAGTTTATGAGTGCACTCTCCCCTTCAAGGAAAACTCGTGGACTTCTCCTTCATGCTTGAGCTCTCCAGCAACCCTACTTGCTAGCCATTTACTCCAAATTCACCTCTACACAAGGTTAGTCAAAACTATTATTCAATTTTTCGCATTGAATTTTTTAAGGTATAGTTTGTACTTGTGTCCATGCAAATTCAAATTTGAATCAAACACTCATGATTGCCTTCTATTTATCCATTTATTTAATTTTTTAATAATAGTAATAAGTTCTTAGGCTTGCTATTTAATAAATCAGCTTCCTTTAACCTTTGAAAGCCAAGGATGCATAGTTTTATGCTTTTTACCCCTAGAAGGATTTTTGGATAAATTTCTTGCCCAGAACTATCTCTAACCTTAAAACTCATACATATTTAAATTAATTAATTAACTATTCAATTAGAGATTCATTTTGTATATTTGTGAAGTCCTAGGCTAAGAAAATTTATTCTCGAATTTTAAAATTTTTCTTGGTTATGGTTCACATGTGGAAATTTTCCCTAGTATGTTTTATTAAGGGTTGTTCCTATGCAAAAGCTAGTAGTCTAGTATTTGTTTTTACCATATGCTAAAAGTAGAAATTTCTATACTTATTTTAGCTCTCTACTTCTAAATTTATCTTTTCAAATTACGTGTATAGTTAAAGGCTATTCACATGCAAAAGTGGAGAAATTAGCACTCCATGATAAATATAATGTCATATGCTAGAAATAACCACTATGCTTTTAAAAAAAGGACCTAGGTAGAGCTAAAAATAGCACCTAGTGCTATAAATAGAGTCCAATAATAAAAAGATAAAATCTCCTACCAATTAAGGTGTTGTTAAGGTTAAACTTAAGTGGGAATCTAGAGATTTAAGACTAAGGATTATTGAGGGAAACTATGGGGGAAATTTGGAACTTATGACCTTCATTTAGAACCCTCAGGGAGAGAAAGGATACATCAAATTACGAAATTTTTCATACCACTATGATTTGTCTTGTTGATGCTTGGTGCATGTTTTTCAAGAAAGAATTGCTTTGTTTGTGAAAGAAATGTTCTTCTTTTGTTTAGAGTGGTGGCTTGTGTGATGTTTGGTCACGTGCTGGGGGACTTCACATGAAGTCATTTCTCTAAGAATCCGCTCCCTCTCAGACTGAACATGGATCATTCTAATAGACAAATCAATGAGGCATGTAGCCCTAGTTTACATATTGGGGGGGTGAGTAGGTGCCTCGAAATTTTTGCTAGCAATGGGATTGAGTAGATCTCCCATTGGTATTGTATAGTGGGGTGAGTAGGTCCTCCACAGTGGCGATGACAAGATTGAGTAGATCTCCCGGGTGTGGTTGATTTTTGGTCCAATCTGAGGACTCATACTCTCATTTGTTGTGGAGAGACCATGACCTATAATTTCTTAGTGAAAAATGATGATTATATCTTTTTGTAAAGGTACTTTTGTAAATGTATGTTTTTACGAAATATTGTGATTTTTTCAGTGTAAAATATAATTGTGTAAAGCGTGTGTGAGTGAAAGCTAATTCAATCATGGGTGTATATGTCAATCACCAAATCCAGGGACCAAGTTGTCGTTAGGTGGAGGCTAACCCATTAGGCCACGTGGAGTTAAGATTATCCAATGGATTTTATGGGAGTTGAATGGATTAAACACTAGAAAGTGGGTGGCAGAGTGGATCTAGAAATACGGGTACTTTCCAAATGTCAAGACCAAAAGTGATTAATATACAAGAAAATGGGAAAATTTAGGAATCGGCTTAGATTATTGAATCTTCAAAAGAAGTAAGGGTGAAACCTTCCCTTCATAATTGAGGAATAAGATGTCATGTTGAGTCTACGGGAGCCACCGATGCCTCTTATTTTGTGAGAATTATGATGAAGAGGATATTTTTACTTCTTGTTGAAGGAATCTGATTCAATTCCAACTGTTGAGGGAATAAGATGTCATGTTGATCCTACGGGAGCCACCGATGCCTCTTATTTGTGAGAATTATGATGGAGAGGATATTTTTACTTGTTGAAGGAATCTGATTCAATTCCTACCAAATGTCGATTCCAATCCAGCTATATTGAGAAAGCCATTAGATTTCTAGAGTGATAGGATATTAATGAATGGAGGCCCCAACTGAGTTCGCTCTACCCCAAGTTTAGTATTCTGCCCTGCCATGATTTCTCTTTTAGGAAGGGGTAGAGATCTCACAATGGACATGGAGGTGGTTCAGTTCTCTTTTTCCAAGCTCCTCCACTCTTTACTGCATTATTTCAAAAATATTTTCTTGGAATTGCTTCCTATACATCCTTAGTTTTTGTTTTGTCTGCTTTCTTCCTGAGCATATATACATGTTCCTCCAAGTTGTGGATATAAGCTATCTTGTCGGCATTCTCCAAATGCTCCAAAATTGTGTTTGTTAAAGTTCCTAATACCTACATCACAACCTATGATTCTTCTCCCGAGTCATTGCACCCATTATTGGAAGGCTAAGATTGCTTCTAGATTCATCAAAGAGGATCAGTGTGTGTGCCTCAACTACATGTGCATAGATCCTTTGAGGCAGATTGCACTTCTCACACATGTGAAGAATGGATTCACCACTTACTCCTCTTTCTCCTAATACTTTTTGGGACAGAGGACCTAATGTAGGATACACTTACTATCTGAGCTTTTTATTGGGCTTTCTCCTCCTATAGCTTGGTCTTCTCCGGTATATGTGTTACAACATTCTGAGTCGAGTGTTTGTTAGAGCAAAGGGGTTTCTATCAAAGGATTTGGGAGGAGGTTGCTACATCTTCTACACCTAAGGAGTTGAGGGTTAAGCTTCTAATGGATTTTTTTACTTTTGTTTCTTAGATTCCTCCTCACTTTCCTCCAGGCTATGGTGTATGCTCTCTATCTCCTCATCTCCTTCTTTGTCAAACCATTATGGGCTTCCACCTTTAGATGTCTGCCCATCTTCGAGTGTCCTCCTAATGAACTTATCTTTTGGGCTTGAGGCCACCGTGTTGCTTGAGATTATTATTCCCCAATTTACCTTTTTTTTCTTTTGACAAGTTGCGATTAGACATTTTGCTCATGCTGGCATTCTTTGCCACTAAACACACCATGTCCAGGTAGAATCGCATCTATTTTTGTCATGGCTCACCCAAACCCCGCTTGAAACACATCCATCAAGAATATTACCACCTGGTGAACTGCAACGGCTGTCGTGAGGATCTTTCCAATGGCCAAGCTCGTAACCCTTGACGTCTCCAAGATCTACAACTCCTTTTGAGAAGTAATTCCACCGTGCCTCCTGCAAGCGTTGTCACACCGCCATGTTGCACTACGTGTACTCGTCCCTCCTCTCACCTCACATTATGAGAGATATTCACTTATATGCATGGCCATAAGTGTTCACACTCACTTAAACCATGGCCAACCGGGCATTTTAGGCCCATAAGAGGCTTAGTGCTATTACAATGACTACTCTCATAATATATTCATGAAGTACATTACTTGTGACTTCATCCTAACTTACTACCACATGCTCTTGAAGCGAGAATTTTCATAAGTATTCCATCGGGCCATTATGGATGCCCATCCAAGTTATAGATTTGGACACCATTGCTTCATATCTTGAATGTATAACCTTTTGGTGTGTATCTACCTTGACCCCTTGATATAAGATAATGGCAGTAGCTCTTGTTAACGCTAGGAATGGGTTAACATTCCCTCCTTCCTGATGCTGATCGCGTCCTCGTGATCGCGTTGAAGACCTTTGTGTAGGGAGAATTGACAAGTTTTATTGATGTGGCTTTTGATGTTGAGTGATGTTCAATGGACCTTGTTCCTCTAGAAGGAATAAGAAAGGCTAGTTAGTAAATTAAAGTGTTAGAGATTAGTGGGAATTCCTAAGGAGGTGGGGGTTCTTTTTCCTTTTACTTGATAGCCCGCGAGACCACTGCCTCAAGTGCCTAACTCATAGTCCTTGACACTCTCTCTCTATGTGTACAAGGCTACTACAAGTACCCGTAACTTTGACTAAAGTGCTCACACATACATCTACCACATGGCCTACATCATCGGGTGGCTCAAAGGTGGTTTTACTCTATTGGGGCAGGTTACATTGGGTTATGGGGCTTCTCTCTTCCTCTCTCAGAGAAGATATTCTGACTCCTCTACCTTAGGAGTCTCCAGGAAGTTTGCAAATACCAATCCTTCTTCATTTGGTTTGTTGTAGCAGTCTCTAGCCATGTGTCCTAGCTTTCCACAGTTGTGGCAAGTGAAGATCCCTGCTCCTCCCCTGCTCCTTCCTCGTCCTCGTGCAAGGCCTCCTCGGGTGTAGAGTGCTTTCTCTTCTCCAGTTGTTGGGTCCATTCTTTTCTTCTCTTTGACCTTGTTCTCTTGCTTTAGTAGAGCTCCTTCTATCTCATGCAGCTTCAAATATGGTACATTCTTTAAGGTTACCACAATGTTGTCATACTCTCCCTTGTCCACACTCTTTAGAAGCATTGCTAATGCCTCATCATCTTCTACTTTCTTTCCAATGGTTGCAAGTTGTTGTTTGATGCTTTTGTATTTGTTCAATTGTGTGGTTAGAGATTCACTTTCCTTCATGTCAAGTTTGTAGAATTACATTAGCAGATTTATCTTTGAATTCTTTGCTTGAGTGCCAAATAATTTGTTAAGTTCATCCCATACATCTTTAGCTTGTTGTAACCCTGTAATGTGGTGAATGATTTCATCAGTTAAGCTAAGTGCAATGAGTCCTAATGCTTTCTTATTTCTGCTCTTCCCCTCATTCTCCCCATTCTCCACTGGACATTCATCTTTTGCCTCAACTAGCCCCCATAGATTATTCCTCATGAGCACATACATGGTTTTTGTTTGCCATGTATGGAATTGCTCCTTGTTAAACTTAGCTACTTCTTGTGCAATAGTCATGATGATGTGAAGAGGGTCTTACCTCTTGATTCAATTCAAGATTCAAGGATAGTGTCTACCCTTCTACAACTCCAATTTGGTGTTTAATGACGATTACAACAAGTTTACAAGCATGAATACACCAAAACTTGCATAAGCCAAGGATAGTTGGTTTTGTACTGGATGATTGGAACATCAAACCAACTTCAAATTGCAATCTAAAGTAATAAAGATCTGTATCAGATACCCAATAGTAAGTTTGAACCATCAATTGCACCAAAATACATTAACTAGTGCTAATTAATCACTAATTAGTGAGATTAATCTCCTATTTTGTGTGCAAAAAAATAGAGTGCATGAGGAGACCAGATCTAGTGCCTTAGAGTTCAAATGAGCTTAAATCCTTTTAAGGATATCAATAGCAGTTAGTCTAGTAAAAGATCAACTCCAAAAACATAAGATTTGACCAAATATTGAATGCTTAATCTCTAATTTACCAAAGTCACTTCAGATTAAATCCGGAGCTTGATGCCACTTCTCCTTGATGAATTACTGAAATCTGAGATCATAGGTGTATAGAGCACCCTTGAAAATCCCTAGAGCCGAGAGGATTTAGACTAATTTCATCTGTGGAAGTATGAATCTATAATTTTCTCCAGGAAAAAGACCCTTGCAAATTCGTGATTTTTGGCTACATCCAACGGTGGTTTGAAGACTTGTGGTGGCAGGCTGATACGTGGGAATACTCCCTAGGTGTGGCTAAAAAGATTTTAGCTAATTTAAAGGCTGGAGGGAGATCAAGCCCCTCCACTAGCTGGGGGTGTAGAAGATTAGTGGAATAGAACTAAAAACAAGGATTAACTCCTAATTCATGATTAGCAAGATGATTAAGCTTAAAACTGAGTTGAATTCTAAGCTATGGCTTTGATATCATGTTAAATTTGCAACAATGTGATGAGCTATGGTGGATCAAATGCAAGAATCGACATGATTACCAATAAATTCTCATTAGGCCAATGTCTCAATTCATAGCTTTTACATCCACAAGGTGCCAAGCATCTAATCCCACTAATTTCTCCTTGATTTGTGCCACCTCCCCTACATCTGGGAGCACCTTTTCCAAGAATCTTTCCACACCCCTATATTCGCTCATGCTACCCTTGATTCTCTCATTCAATAGATTCTTCTCACCTTTTCACTACTACCCACTCAATTACAGACTCCCTCTTACAGTCTCTAGCTAAGGGCTTGTTCCCGCACATACCCATTCACTTGCATATTTCAATAATTCCACCATTAGTGTCATCTTATTCATATCCTCCAACTAACTCTTCTTATTTACTCTTCCTTGTCATTAACATTTTCTTTCTTCACTTAAATCACCTTCTTATTCCTCTTACTCAACACCTTCCTTCAATCTTACTTCTTCCTCTCCTCTATACATTAATGTGGGCACCACAAAATTTGGATTCACAAATGTCTTTATAAATATTGCAATCCTTAGTGCATCAAACTTCTTAAGAATCCTATGAAGACATGAACCCTAAAGTAATAATGATCAAGAGCTTAATATGCTCGAGCCACAAGAGCATACTTGAGATCCATGCAACCAAAGGAATGAAGGTGATAAATCTTTTTAAATCTCCTAGAGTTGAGGGATTTTCTATGATTCTCAAAAAGCATTTTGATGGCTTGAGGCAACAACATGCATATATGACACCAAGGGTGGCTTTAACCTACCAAACCAATTTATTCACACTATGTGCTTAATGTACATGCAATTTAGTAAATTTTGGCTTATAAATCCATAGTGGAAAAAGTTAGTTATACCATGTAAATTAGAATTAGTATTCTAGAGTTGCTTACCCTTATGTGGCCAAATGCCATGTAAATGAGGATTAGTATCCTAGAGTTGCAAATATATAAAGACTACTTATATTTCTCAAAGGCCTAGGTTTTTTTGGCATTTTTATTTGGCCTTGTGGTGTGCAACCCTACCTCATAGGTTATACTAGGTTGTGATCAAAGCATATGCGCTCCCTAAATCCATTGATGTATATATTAACGTTGATTTGTTTGTTGTAAGATGAGATGAGAGTTTATCATTAATACATATTTTTTTCTTACAAAAATGGGATAATTTTCTTACATAATAGAAAAATGCTTCTTGTCTCTCTAAGTACTGTGGTAGTACATTATGTGTGAGAGGGGGAATGCTTCTTGTCTCTCTAAGTAATGTGGTAGTACATTATTTGTGAGAGGGGGAACTCTTGCCTACTCGTGAGTGATTTCTCTACTCTATTCTACTACTACTTATTCTCTATTCTACTTTGCATCATGTATGAGGGGGAGCTTTTGCCATTACTTGTGACTAATATCTCTACTCTCTACTCTCTACTATAATGGGTAAGCACGATAGGAAAGGCTTGAGGAGAGCCCCACAACACTCCACTCAACATCCACACATACCCATTAACTTGGAGTCCATTTGCAAGGTGACAACATGTGGGAGTGACATGGTGGATAACTATGGACCTCATTGACACGATATTCGATTAAGCTATGTCCTAAGTTTCTAAAGACCCTTACAAACATGCATTTCTATTGCTAGATTTTTGCATACACAAAACAATTTCCAAGAAAGAATAGCTTCAAGGATAGAGGGAAAGTGCAAGACAAGTTGAGGGATGGAGATGGAGATGGCTTTTTGTGCCTTCCTCCAAGAGTCACCATACCAAATCACCCTAGAAAATTTCTTGACCAAAATAACATTTTGAGATAGTGAAAATCTCATTAAACTTAGAGGTTACACTTTAATGTCTTGCATTACTTAAAGGATATAAAATAAGGAGATAGTCATATGAATAGCTCTAATGGTTGTCAATTTGAACCTTTGCTTATTCATTAAAACACACTTGGATCATCCCCGGAGAGAGAGAGAGAGAGAGAGAGAGAGAGAGAGAGAGAGAGAGAGAGAGAGAGAAACCATCACTCATTCAAATAAAGAGGGAAACAAATAATGTGATAAGAATTATACGATTATTGGCATCGTTAGGAGGGCAACATATCAACATGGCTTGAACACTTTTGTACTTTCAAGTTAGAGGAGATGAGAATTAAGCATAAAACAACTTAATAGTTAGGAATTACAAGTTTTAGTGAAATAGACGGCAAAATCATAATCTATGTTATTTATGTAACAAATCTAGGTTAAACTTGTCCCTAAAGGCCACATAAGCTTGGAAATTTTAGAAAAATACATCACTCAACGCATGAGGTAGTCCACACCTGGACATCCTTCTTCGATCAGATGTGAATACACATAGCTTCGATGGTCTGAAAAGAGCGTGCTCTTAAACTTAGAAGGTTCCCCTGTCTTATCTAAGAGTTGTGGGAGCGGAGTCAAGATTGGATCCCCACTTGAATGGTAGAAGTAGCCAATTGAGTAGCGAGACTCCGTTTCATTAAGCACCACACGATGCCACCCACTTCGATAATGGTTATTGCTCCAAACCTAAGGCAAGCATTATTTTAAAAAAAGGCTTTCATTAAGCCTAACTTATTTTGTTTTTAAATATAAATGTCACAAAGTATATACATTAATATTTAAAAGTACAAAGTTGGAAGGGTCCACTAAGTTGTGTTCAAATGTGGGTGTTATGTGTGCATGCACACGCACGCGCTTTGTGTGTGCGCGCGCGCGTGCATGTGCGTGTTCGTGTGTGTGTGTACACACTATGTGAAATGTGTGTGAGTGTATTTGTATGTATGTGCATGTGTATATGTGTGTGTACGCATGTACGTGTGCATGTGTGTGTGTGTGTGTGTGTGTGCGCGCGCGCGCACGCGTGAGAGAGAGAGAGAGAGAGAGAGAGAGAGAGAGAGAGAGAGAGAGAGAGAGAGAGAGAGAGAGAGAGAGAAACTTATTTAAAATAAATTAGAAAAAACTTATTTAAAATAAACTAATGGGATCATGTGATGCTGGTATAATGGAGGAGAAGAGTAAGACACTGTAAAAACAAACTTATTTAAAATAAATTAGAAAAAACTTATTTAAAATAAACTAATGGGATCATGTGATGCTGGTATAATGGAGGAGAAGAGTAAGACACTGTAAAAATAATTCTTCTATTGGTATCTAACCATCGTAATATCAAATTGTTATAATGGAGGAGAAGAGTAAGACACTGTAAAAATAATTCTTCTATTGGTATCTAACCATCGTAATATCAAATTGTTAGATACCAATAGAAGAATTATTTTTACAGTGTCTTACTCTTCTCCTCCATTATACCAATAGAAGAATTATTTTTACAGTGTCTTACTCTTCTCCTCCATTATACCAGCATCACATATCAAATTGTTAGATACCAATAGAAGAATTATTTTTACAGTGTCTTACTCTTCTCCTCCATTATACCAGCATCACATGATCCCATTAGTTTATTTTAAATAAGTTTTTTCTAATTTATTTTAAATAAGTTTCTCTCTCTCTCTCTCTCTCTCTCTCTCTCTCTCTCTCTCTCTCTCTCTCTCTCTCTCTCTCTCTCTCTCTCTCTCTCTCTCCTTGCAAAAAAGAAATCTAGATGGGGATGATAAGACAAGTTTTGAATTTGCTAGGGAATATCTATTTCACCACAGCAAGCTGCAGTAGGGAAAGATGGATGAAAGACTGGTGTTGGTTTAATGAGGTCCCCTAAGTCTATCTTACAGAGAAGGTTGTGCTTCCAACCAGATTACACATTATTGTAATAATACAGAGAGTTAAATGGGGGCTTTTTCACTTGGAAGGTTAGAAGCTGCTGTGGAAGAGCTGCATATTTTTTTTATGGATGTGGGCTTTACGTGTAGGGTATAAGCTGGTCAAGAGGAATTTTACCTCGCATTCTTGCCCCAAATTCATGTCTGCTTTGGAGGATGGAGACATACCTTTTGGACATGGCCCATCAATAAGGAGCTTTTGGACTGATATGAACAAATTGACTTTTCTGAAACTGGGAAATAGACTCACATGGGCAAGCTGGTTGATTGGGAAAGTGATTAAGGAGGAGGCAGAACTTAACCTCATAATAACCATGATTAGGTACTCTATCCTCTAGGAAATACGATTGTCTAAGAAAAACAGGGTGTTCAAGGTAGGGGCTGAGTAAGGTCTGGACAGTGAGCATGCGAAAAGGGTGTGCAAAGCCAACTGTGTAGGTCTTACAACTGTGTATAAAATACAAAATGACAAGGCTTCTGAATGGTTACAAAGGCTATTGTAGCTGGGTGTTAAGGATTGCTGTGTAGCATTTGAAGGGAAGGATCATGTAATGAATGAATGAATGGGTTGATTGCTTAGACATACCTGGAAGATGTCACCAAGGTTGACAACTAGGGCATCACGTCTGGGCTTGACTGCGATCCAAGTTCCATCCCGCTGCTGCACCTGCAGACCCCCAACCTGGTCTTGCCATAGCAAGGTTAATACGGACACATCGGAATGAGGGGGGAGGCCTAGGGTCTTATCGGGTTGGGGGCATGGGGGGTAATGGCTCAGCTTCAAGCCAGGAGTCTCCCCACTCTTTATGTACCCTTCCACCACTTCATCCCCTTTGAGGCCCAGCCCTTGCAGCAGAAGTATCGTCAACTGTTGCGCTAGCTCGGTGAAGCCAGTGGTGCACTCCTCCAAAGCATCACTGAACACACGCTAATCACATCTTGTTAAACACATTACGAGCTCCTAAAACCCCTATTAATCGAGTACAAAATAGCCAGAAATTCATGCGACAGAGCAAAATCTGGCAATTACAACACAGTTGCTCAAATCTTGACACAGCTATAACTAACTACCTGAAAGCCTGCTGATCTTGCTCCTCATCCCACAAGCAGTTGGCAACGTACTGTATGCTTTCCTGGCTAGTAGAGGCTACTCTGATACCCTCGGCCCACCATTTGTTGGGGCTATCGATGGGGCTTCCACACCTGTAGCAGGAGGGGAGGCCAAACCGGGCGAGCAGAGAGTTGCCGGCTCTGTATTTACGCTCTAATGGGAGAGAGAAGAACTTGAGGCCATAGGAATAGAGAGTGGCTAAGGAAGAGAGGGAGATGTTATGGTTGAAAACTTGGAAGAAGCCACGACTTGCTGCAGCTCGTGAGAGGCTACGGACCAAGGGATCATGAGGAGTGAGGTTCTGAATAAAATTGGGAGAGGCGGAGATTAGGGGTTGCAGGTCGATTTCCGGGATAAGATGGCTGTCGGAGAAGAGATTGAAGGGTAGGCAGGGCCTGAGGTTTGGCTCCCACTCGAATTCCTTCAAGGAGAGGTGGCCATTTAGGAAGGCCGCCAGACCCTCGGTTTCCACCGCCATGTATCCGACTGCGTAATCCTGGAGTTGTAAAAGGTTCTGATTAACTACTACTACTAGCCAAGCGAAGGCGCACTGCAGTCTGCTACCACACACGAAACTCGGCTAGCGCGAGCTTTTCGAAGAAAAACGCTGGCCATGAAAGCCAGGAAAGCAGCCGTGATCTTGTGGAGATATAAAGTAGTTTATTTTCCAAGCACGTGAGCTATTTCTTGTGACGGTTTCAAAGTGGTAAGGTTCTTGGGCAATAATTCATAAGAACTCCACAAGCTTATCTTACTTCTTATTATATATTACAGGGCAAACTCCCCAATATACCTTAGATACCATGTGTCCTTTTTTTCAGGCCATGTGATAGAAACCTAAGAACTACTCTCATTGAATGGTTCAAAGCTAATCAATTCTCTCTTACTTCTTACTACATATTATAGGGCAAACTCCTCTATACACCAGATACCATGTGTTCTTTTCTTTAGGCCATGTGATAGAAATCGAAGAACTACTCTCACTGAATGGTTCAAAGCTAATCAATTGGATGCAAAGAAAATAGCATGCTATATGTTGATTTCCCTTTTGCAAGTAGGTGTGGAATTCTTCTCTTCGGTCATGGATTAAAGAAAAAAAAAGAAATGTGATTGGACATATGTATAATGTTAGTCCGAGTGCATGTGAGCAATATTATCTACACATGCTACTCATAGTGTGTAAAGGCTGCAAATCTTTTGAGGAAGTACGTACAGTGAATGGGCAGTTATATCCCTGTTTTTAAGATTGCATGTGAAGCGAGAGGAATGCTGGAGAGTGCTGATGAGTGGTATACGTGTCTTCAAGAAGCTACATTTTAGAAAACAAGATTCCAGCTACGTCGACTTTTTGTTATCATTGTTAAGGTCACCCTAACCCTCCTTGAAACATATCCAAAAAGAGATTATCTAGTGAACCGCAATTATCGTGAGGATCTTTTCCAATGGCCGAACTCGTAACCCTCGAGGTCTCCAATCTCTACAACTCCTTGAGAAGCAATTTCACCGCGTTTCTCGTGAGCGTTGTCACACCGCCGCGTTGCACTACGGGTTTTCGTCCCTCCTCTCACCTCACTTCACTCACACACACTCACTAGCATGCATTAGGGAGAGAGATTAGCAAGAGCAAGATTCAAGTGCACAATGGGAGAGTCTGTTGTATTATGAGAGAAATTCACTTATTTACATGGCCATTAGTGTTCACACTCACTTAAACTATGGTCGGTCGGGCACTTTAGGCTCAGAAGAGTCCTAATGCTATTACAATGACTACTTTCATAGTATATCCATGAAGTACATCACTTAGGACTTCATCCTATCTTGCTACCACACGTTCTTGAAGCGGGAACGATCACACGAGGATGCGATCGTCATAAGGAAGGGAGGAATGTTAATCGAATTCTACGATTAACAAGAGAGCTACCGCCATTATCTTACATCAAGGAGTCACGATAGATACACCAAAGGGTCATACATTCAAGATATCAACCAATAGTGTCCAAAGCTACAACTTGGACGGGCGCTTGTAATGGTATGACGACAGAGACCTTTGTGTGGGGAGAATAAACTTAGTCGATGGCTTTGATGTTGAATGATGTTTAATGTCTATGTTCCTCTGGAAGGAATAAGAAAAGCTAGTTAATGAATGAAGACGTTAGTGGTGTATTGGGAATTCCTAATGGGGTGGGGGTTTTTGCGAATGATTGCATTTTTATATTTGTGTGAGCCTTTTTTCTTTCTTTCTTTTTTTGCTCAATTTGTTTTTGGCAATCATTGGCAAGGTTACATTTGATTTTTGTTAGTGGGGATACTAAGAGATGTTAATAATGGGAGAGGAGAGAAGGATCCGGAGGAACGTAGATTAAATCATCAGAATGAGATGATGATTCTCAGTTCCTCATTTGATTCATTGAAGCAACATTCATCATTTGAAGTATTTGGCTTGTGATGATGTCCCTTTGTGTGGCAAGATTCTGTCAAATTTAGTTGAATACGACCTGATCCTGTTTTCTTCTGCCCATGTGCTTTTTATGTTTTTATGCATAGTTAAGTGCTCTTATAAAGTATATTTACATGAAGTACACGAATTGAGTCATATAGACTCTTATTGTTTGAGTCATATAGACTCTTACTGAACTACTCTATGTTGAAGTAGCCACTTGTTGTGAGGATTGAAAGAATTATGTCGACTTGTGAGGCTCATATAGATATCTTCACTAGGGATTGAAAATCATTAGGGATTGAAAATCATTGAGTTGTGAAAATCATATAGACTCTTACTGACCTCTTACTGAACTGCTCTGTGTTGAAGTAGCTACTCGTTGTTGGTAAGGATTGAAAGAATTATGTCGACTTGCGAGGCTAATATAGATATCTTCACTAGGGATTGAAAATCATTGAGTTGTGAAGATTGTGGCGTTGTTTGGAGATGTTTGTAATTTAAAGGAAAATTCTAGGCGATGGGTATTGACCAGGCTTTTGCCCACCATGGCCCCCCATCCACAGATATACATGGAAGTTGTCGATGGTGGTGAGGCTTTGGTGCAAATGTTCTCCAATGCATGAGTATGGATATGTACTCATAGAGCAGTTGCTACATTAATTTAGCCAAAAGAATAGTAAGCAATAAGCTTAAGAAATATATAGTGGCTATTGTGTGATATGGCTTAATCCATGATGAGACTTGAAATTGCAGGTTCTTGAGCCTTGAGATGGAACTCCTTGAATTTGTAAATATTGATATCGATTTTTTTTCCACGTGAACTGCTAAGATGTGAAACACTGAGGCATAAAAGACCAGACGTGAAAGTCAAGACGTGAGCCATCATGATGTGAATGAGCAAACGTGAAAGTCATGACATGAATCTGCAGATGTGAAAGTCATGACGTGAATTTGCAGACGTGAAAGTCATGACGTGAATCTGTAGACGTGAAAGTCATGACGTGAAGATCCAAGACATGAAAGTCATGACGTGAATCTGCAGACGTGAAAGTCATGTGATGACATGAATCTGCAAACATGAAAGTCATGACGTGAATCTATAGACGTGAAAGTCATGACGTGAATCTATAGACATGAAAGTCATGACATAAAAGAGCAGAAGTGAAAGTCATGATGTGAATTAGTAGATGTGAATCTATAAACATGAAATTGCAGGGAGGACTGACATGGAGGACTGACATGGGCTATGAATTTATAGCTGTGTTTGCACATGCTTAGGATGGATCATTTACAGTTGTGTTTGCACATGCTTAGGATGGATCATTTATCAGTTCCAGAGGGGTGACAAGAGCATTATTATTTTTTTCTTGGTGTGCTCTTAAGTCTCCGTATTTGATCTTGAATTTGTTGCTGGAATGATGTCGAGGCAGTAGGGAAGACTGCTGATTATTTGCTTAAAGAGACAAGCTCTTGTGTTGGTGCTGAATGCATGAGAGTGGTTTTGTTTGCTTGATATTGCTTGGGCCTCCATTCTTATCACTTTAGGTGAAGTTGTTGGGGTTGAAGTCAGTGGTGGTGAGGTTTTCTTCTCATTGTTCGATTTTGGCAACCATATGATGATAT
The DNA here is from genome assembly GCF_041138505.1 of Cibotium barometz. Lineage (NCBI taxonomy): Eukaryota > Viridiplantae > Streptophyta > Polypodiopsida > Cyatheales > Cibotiaceae > Cibotium > Cibotium barometz. The sequence goes on from NC_141110.1 coordinate 11,943,701, forward strand.
TACCATCATAGTATCCTTGTTGTTGAAGCACATGCACAGGCACCCATCTTTGATGAATATTGTAACCGATGTGCTTGGTGCTGAGGCTTTCTTTTTTGTGCAAGATTAGGAGACTTTGTGATGCATTTGGGGACCCAAGCTTTGGTATTTCTTTGGTAGTACCCTTGTGCTTGCAGCAATGTTTTTTGGTACCCACACTTGTTGTATTGGAGGAGTTCGTTGAGGAACTCGCATAGGCTTTTGTGGACGATGTTGTGGAGTACTCTTCTTCTTCCTTGGCTTTCGAGTGCTTCGTTGAGGAAGAGTTTTTGACTGTCGAGGCACCCAAATTTGATTGGCACCTTCGTAGTAGTAGCCTTGAGCTACAAGTAACTGCTTCTCCACCCACATTTTGATACTATTAAGATATCTTGATTATGGTTGTCGTGGTGGAGTTTTCTTTTGGGGTGATGTGGAAGGTTTGGGGCCCTCCTTGACTTTTGTTGGCACTGAGGCTGCAGAGTTGAGACTCATGGGCATTGTTGATGATGAGGTTAGAGTCTCTTGTGGAGTGGCTATCGATTTGACGAGGCCTTTGAGCATGTGGTTGTCTCCTTTGATGAGGTTTGTCGATGAAGACGCATAGGATCTGGGGCCTCTCCTTTGAGTTTTCTATTAGAGATAGATGGGTTGTCTGTGGGAATTTCTTCAAGAATAGATGTTGATTGCGAGGTCTTGGCATCAAACTTTGTAGGTGAGAATGGGGTTGAAGGAGTAGCTCAGGCTTTATCAGAGTTGGTTGTTGACACAGATGGTAGGTCCTTGTGTAGAGGGGCTTTTGTGGAAGAGGCTTGTATCCTTTTGCATTCAGCATCATAGATATCCATTAAAGTTGGATCCTTTTTCCTTGCATTATGGTATTGTCAACTTTTTATTATTGACCATCATGAGATGACTCTATCGCTATAGCAAAGCACAATGGTGCTTGGGCAACAATAGTCCATTTATGCTCCAAGATGAAATCTGCTTCCAACACATACTCAACCACAAAAAACTTGCAACAAGTGAGGGGGTTAGTTTCAATATACATTATATGTTCAAAGTACCCCAAACATGGCATGTTCAAGTCTTGTGTAAAGGTAATCCTTTTAGGATGTGCTGGTTGACCTAACAAATCCCATAGCTCGAGAGTCATGAGATTGTGTTCTCGTGTTGGATAAAGTTGTTGGTGATTTTATTTGCAATTTCTAATCTAACCAAAATTATAGGGGTCTTTTCCAGTAAAATATGTTGGAAGTTCCAGGTCCTACAAGGCTTCTTCCTCCTGTAATAGCAATTGTACATTACATGTAGAAGTGTTCAAGGTGATTGTTTGCATGGATTCAACTAGTGAATACAATGATTCACTTATCCAAGGTCCGCTAAGAATGACATCATACTCAAGGGAATCTAGGGTAATATGAAATGTAAATTCCATATCGTCACATCGATTGTTTGAGTAGTGTATCTAAAGTAGCTTGGAACTTCAATGTTTTGTACATTGGTTTCTTTTGCAAGACTCTTTCTTGTCGGGGTGAGTTTAGGTTGTCTCAATGACACCCAAGTGTCTATAGTCATGATGTTATGACTTGCTCGAGGGCTAATCAATGCGCGCTTGTGCGCTGAACATCATTGGAAATCCAACCATACCATGATAGAGTCTTCCACCCAAAGGAGCCATGGGTGTTTCGATTATTGTTTCAACTTCAAATCCTGTGTCTGTTTCATATTCCCATTCACTTTTATCCTCTGTTTGGGTCTCAGCTTTTTCAAGAGTACCCAATGCATACAATGGCACACTTGGCCCTCTGACAATTCTTAATGAGGTCTGTTTGGAAACTTGCTAATCCTTACAGTCCTGGTTTATGTAGTTCGTTATGTCCTTGTATAACTCAGGTTGAGCCATTAAAGGTGCAAGTGTTGATATGATGCTGTCATGAGAGAAGAGCATTCCTCCGAATGAGGTTTTGAGAGACTGTTTTAATCTTGTAAGTGAATTATCGATTTCCTTACGTGCTTTCTCAAGCCTATAGTTCGTACAATCTGTCTCAATTGACTCTTCTATAGAGAGTATATCTTCCTCTTGAAAGGGAAAGCGGTACTCCTCTAGGCTTTGTATCTTGGTTACTGGTGTAGGTTTGGCATTATGACGCTTAATCACAACTGGTGACCTTGTAAGACATTCAACCATGCTAAGCATGCACTCTTGAGCTTGTTTTTTGCATTCTGCATATGTCATGTGATCATTATTATTCATTTGGGGTGGTTGGGTGGGTTCTAGTTTCTTGAGTGGTCTATGTGGTGTACTAAAGAGCGAAGAGTAAGAACTTGTCTCATCCTCACTTAGTGATGTACTAGAATTTGTTTCGTTCTCTGACTTTCTTTGGTTTGTCAGTTTTTCACTATGTTTACCCTTGCGAAACGAGATCGAATTTTCTTTTGGGTTTTTGTATCCTGTGTTGCACATATGGGTGTTGAGGTTTATGTGGTGGTCTTTGAGGTTTATGTGGTGGTCTTTGAGGTGGATGCATCTGCATCATGTATAGCTTTTGGCTCTTTTGTGTTTATATCCCCTTTTTGGTTTATGTCCTCTACAGACTCCTTTTCCCTATCTTTTACTTCGACCTTGGTTTTGATAGTTTTTTGTCCCTTGTCTTTCTTGGGTTTAGAATTTTTTGTTTTCTCTTTTTGGGTTATGTTTTAAAGCATGTTCTTCTACCCATGTTGAGGTGTTATCATGCCTTGGCTTGTAAACGTGTAAGCACATTCAATGGCAATTTGGACAATTGACCGTTTTGTACACTTAAGATGTTAAGAGTTGTATTTTATGAGACAAGTTGCATTGAAGTGACTCGCTTGGGAAATCTTGGAATATGTGATCTATGCCACGTTGTTCACACATTGGTCGTCACAAGGTGTCAGTGACTATGGGCATGTAAGTATTCCAAACTGTGCAGTCTGCCACCTTGTGAGGTCCATGACAATAAAAACACTGAAGTGTCTGATTAACTACTTCATGAGCAATTTCTACCCTTTAGATAGTTTCTGTTTGGTGCACAAAAGATGGAGGTTTTGAGTCCATTGTGGATGAAGTGGAACACTTTTTAGTATCATGGTCAAAGGTTTTACAATATATGTATTATAGAAAAACAGGTACTTTGTATGTACAATGAGGATTGGGATGGTCGTAGTGATTGCATTCAACACAAGGCATTTCACTTGTCACTTTTATAAGTATTAAGGATGTTCGGTTTTGAAGGTTTATATCCTCTCTTACAGATGTTGGCTATAAGGTTTAAAACAAGCTTGCATAAAATTCTGGGAATGTCAATTCCGAGATCGATCTTTCTTTTGCCATTGCTTCACTTGGTTTAGATGAGGAACACCTTGTAGCATGATCATCTTCTAGCATGTTGTCATTTAACCATATTGCTTCTTTGCAACATTGATCGAATGTTTTTGGATTGGATACAATGATCAAGTTGTGTAAGCTGTTATTCTTCAAGCCCATCTCATGAAACATCTCCTCAATTGAACATCGTTTAATTTTTCCCATGCCTCACAACGTGAGTCCTGGAGTTTTATCCGAAGGATAAAATCTCTAATGGATTCATTGGGTTGACGTTCAATTGAATAGAGTTATGTTACTACACTCCACCGATCACCTTGTTTGGAAAAGCCATGTATAAAGGCTGATTTCAAGGTTTTGAAGTTGGTCTTGATTGTCGGCATTAATGCGATGAACCATTGATTAGCTTTTCCCTCTAAGTTTAACGTATGTACCTTAGTGGGGCAATTGGGATTTCCAAAGGGTTCACATCTCAAACATTTGAATGAATTGAATAGGGTCGGTTGTTCCATCATATTTGTCCCAAATCTTGAAAATTGGTACGGCCGTATTTCTGTATGAATCATTGAGGCCGTATGTGAGTGCTCGTGTTGGAAGAGACTCACTGAGTCCTTGGGCCACCCCCCCTTCCTAGACTAGTCAGTATGTCCAAGGTGTGGGCATCCCAGGAAAGGGTTGGTACTTATAAGACTTGCAAGAATGTTAGGCAAGAGGCCAAAGCCTGGTGGGATCAAAGTCATAGGGGGTGTAAAACCCGATGACACGCTTGTTATAGGCATGGCCAATGGCATTGGGAGGGAAATTTATAGCATGGGTCTCAATGGCTCGAAGATGTCAACCATTGGTGGGTTTAGTCCTTGTGTGACCCCTAGCCATCCCTCCATCGGCCATGTCGAAGTGCCTAAATTCTCCTAAATGAGCAATTACAGTTTTTTTTTTGTTAGTAATTTATGGCATGGGTCTCAATGGCTCGAAGATGTAGTCCTTGTGTGACCCCTAGCCATCCCTCCATCGGCCATGTCGAAGTGCCTAAATGCTCCTAAATGAGCAATTACAGTTTTTTTTGTTAGTAATTTAGTATTAGTATGTTAATATGTGAGTGTATAGTATGTTAGTGATGAGTCACTAGGCATGAAAATGACGTAAAGTCCAGGAGATGAAAGTCTAAGACATGAATTAGGAGACGTGAGGGACTAAGACGTGAACCATATGACGTGAATGTCCAAGACGTGAGTGAGCAGACGTGAATTATCAGACGTGAGTGAGCAGACGTGAATTATCAGACGTGAAAGTCTAAGATGTGTGAGAGTCTAAGATGTGAACTAGCAGACATGAAAGTCTAAGATGTGAAAGTCCAGGACATGAATTAGCATACGTTGTTTTTTAGTCTAGTGGAAAATACAAATTTTCCTTTTTGGGGAGAAATATTTTTTTAATTTAGAATGAAAGGGATATGGGCATTTTCCCAAAAAAGGTAAGTGGAATCAAAAAAGTCAACCTTTTCATGACACACCTTACACCCTTCATAAATGACCCCCAAAATGGACAAATTCACAACTCAGGAGCATCTTCTAATTGAATGCTCATTAGCCTTAATGAGTTATGTAAAAAAGTGATTAAAGATTAATCCAAGATTAATCCTTTCACTAATCTTTCTCTCTTTTACACTATATCAAGGACTAATTAACCACTAATCCCTAATTAATGCACACAATTGAGCACACCATTGGATAGAGCAAGGAAAAACTAATCTTTATGCATCAAAAATTGTGTAAATTAATATAATTTAGGAGATTAATTAGACTCTTAATTATAGTCTCCTCTTTAAGGCAAAATTAAGCAGGCAAAATTAAGCAAAGACAGTCAAATTTCTCCAATTGATCAAAAAATTGATGTGATTAGATGTTTTGATGCATCTAGATGCCCTCATCAAAACACTCAAAAACCCTAATTTTGACTACTCATATGATCAATTTAGAGTCCAATTAACATATTTTTTAATTTTTTAGTCTTTTGGATCAAGATTAATCACCATTAATGATAAAAACCAGTCCATTAAGAGAAATTGGTCAAATTCAAGGATTTTTTAATGGTTTTAACATTTTTTTGAAAGATTAAGCTACTTCTAATGCTTGCTAACACTTTAATCCAAATAATTTCAACAAAAAACTCACAATTAAAAACTAGAATTAATGATCTTAGATCTATGTTTAAGCTAAAGAGAGCTAACATTCACTAAGAAATGCATTATCTTGCATTGTTTGATGCAATGGATTCAAACTAAGCCTAGTACAAACTATTTGCAAGCCCTAAGAACATGAAAAATCATGAAAACAATAACAAAAACAATAAATTGATCTAAAAATCAAGCAAAAAAAGCATTCTTTTCAAAAACAAAAAAGAGAGCTACTCTACACTGAATCTCACACAAATCACCATCAAATCCATATCTTTTTCATGGAAAACCATTAATCAAGATAATGGGAAATGGATTATGTGTAGATTAGAGGCAAAACGATGGGGGTCCTCGTCCCTCCTCTCACCTCACTTCACTCACACACACACACACACACACACACACACTCACTCACTCACTCACACACACACACACACACACACACACACACACACACTCACTCACTCACTCTCTCATACACACACACACACACACACACACACACACTCACTCACTATCATGCATTAGGGAGAGAGGTTAGGAAGAGGATTAGCAAGAGCAAGACTCAATTGCACAATGGGAGAGTCCGTCGTATTATAAGAGAAATTCACTTATATACACGGCCATAAGTGTTCACACTCAAACTATGGCCAGCCAGGCACTTTAGGCTCATAAGAGGCCTAATGCTATTACAATGACTACTCTCATAATATATCCATGAAGGACATCACTTAGGAATTCATCCTATCTTGCTACCACATGTTCTTGAAGCGAGAATTGCCCCATAAATACTCTGTCACACCATTATGGGTGCCCGTCCAAGTTGTAGCTTTGGACACTATTGCTTGATATCTTGAATGTATGACCCTTTGGTGTATCTACCGTGACTCCTTGATGTAAGTAATGGTGGTAGATCTTGTTAATCCTATAATTGGATTAACAATCATTTTGGTTTTTTGTGTCTATATCTCCCGAGAGGACAGCTTTGGGTCAAATTTTGTGCCAAACTTTCAGATGATTTTTTCCATAGCTTGCAGAGAAGGTGTGTTGACGTTGGTGTTTATCAATCTATAGCTAAGAATCAAGCTCTGTTACACTTGCAAGACCTCTTACAACAATATGGAAAACATCTACATAATTTTGAAGGTGTGTTGACGTTGGTGTTTATCAATCTATAGATAAGAATCAAGCTCTGTTACACTTGCAAGACCTCTTACAACAATATGGAAAACATCTACATAATTTTGAAGGGTTGCCTCTTCCTAATAGATCAACTGTTGCTGCTTTCAACAATGGGTTATTGATGGAAGAGATGACGTTTGGTGGTGTTCAACAGGCTGATTTGGCTCTTTCCATGGAAAGGAGTCTTAATAGTTATCAATTTGGATCATTCTATACCATCCTTGAGGCAATTGATTTAAACAATGGTGGTGTTTTTCTCCTCAATGGACCAGTAGGATTAGGCCGTCTACGTAGTCATGATCTTCTAGAGATATAAAGTAGTTTATTTTCCAAGCACGTGACCTATTTCTTGTGATGGTTTCAAAGTCATAAGGTTCTTGGGCAATAATTCATAAGAGCTCCGTAGGATTATCTTACTTCTTATCTTATTATATATTAGAGAGCAAACTCCCCTATGTATCGTAGAATCCCATGTGTCCTTTTTTTAAGGCCATGTATAGTACCATGTGTCCTTTTTTTAAAGGCCATGTGATAGAAACCAAAGAACTAATCAATTGGATGCAAAAACAAATAGCTTGCTATATGTTGATTTCGCTGAACTTATGCTTAGAGGGAAAAGCTAGTTAATGGTTCATCGCATTAATGCCGACAATCAAGACCAACTTCAAAACCTCTTCGGTCATGGACTAAAAGAAAAAAAGGAAATGTGATTGGACGTTGTCAGGTTTTTTTTTGTAAAGGTGTTTTGAGCCCGTGTACATATGGGATGCGTGGTGTGCAATAAAACTTTGCCCTGAATGCCCTGGCAAGTGTACAGGCCAGGTGGTTTTACAGTGAGCCGGTATATGCACATGTTTTTTTGGGAGAAGACGCTAGAGATCTGGAGTTTTTATTGCAATAGTGTGGTGTGCAGATGGTTGCTTATAAAAGCAGGGCACCGACTGGGAAATGGTCATGTGCACATACATGATGTTGAAGGTCCCACAAGTTAAGCATGTGAAGGCCTTAGTTGCTTTGGTCAATATATTTGCATAAAAGGAGTGTATACATTATGGGTATAGAAGGAATATGATGCTTATAAGGGGAGCTTGCGTGGGGCAGCAACGAAGAAAGGCATATCCGAAATTAATGAAAAAAAAAGGGAGCGCTCTTGTTTTTCAAACGGGGGAAATACGAAAATATAGCTGCAAAAGGTGGTGGGGCGCCAACTCCTTGCGGGAAAGGGAGGAAAAACCAGAGAAGTGAAGGGGGGGCGGATATCAGAAGTCGGTCTGCAGAAAAAAAAAGGAGAACCGCCTTCGACCAGAGGTTCTAAATCAAAACTGGCGGCTACTGTTCAAAGCTTGTAGGAGTTAGAATTGAAGAGTAAATTGAGTGTTATCTAATGATGGGATTTTCAATATATACATGTTTTCTGCCCTTCGCGGCCCGCAGCGAAGCGTCGTATGGGAGTTAACAAAAATCAAGTGAAATTCGCCTTGCTACTTTCAGATAAGTGATGATTTAATTTAATTTTATTTCACTATCCTACCTACCTACGATTTGAAAAATCGTAAAGTCTATAAACCTTTAAAGGTTTTGTAAATCAAGAAGGTCTTGAAATGAAGAGTTGTGATATTAATGCATCAAAATACGTGGAATCAAAGCATCAAAAATGCAGCAAGGATTCTGGCAAAATTGATTTTGTTTCTACCCAAGTGGATCTAGAATGCAAGTCATGGAATTTCTTAAAATCATGTGAGCATGTTATAGTTATGCCATATATCGTCTTTTGTTTGTGAGTTGTTGGAATTTAAAGGCAGGTTTTCAGGTGATAAAGAACATCATGAGATGATGGAATTGATGACACTGGTGGATGTATGGAATGTAAATGGTCACATGTATGTTGGAAATATTTGAAGGTTATGTTATGCCTACATGTGATTGGTTTGAGGGATTTGGAAAGAGGAGCCAGTGAATCTATGCTTCAAGGGACAAGCATTTGGTACACAATTTTTGTGCAATCATCAGGTTGAATTCAAGGATGTATTGAGGTGAATTGACACATGTATATGTCATTAAAAATGGATATGTCCTATGCTCCTTGGAGAATTTTGTGTGTGAGTTTCCTTGTGGAGTTTGGTACCTACTCTCACAGCTAGAAGTCTCGTACTTTCCCAGCGACACCGTCCACGTCACGACAGCTTTTTGGTGAACCCGACGTGAAACTGCTGGGGTGAGAGTGTGGTGAAACATACAGGGAAGCTATGGCTGAGAATTCTGAGGGTCAGGGGGTTCATTTTGACCCCGGAGTTATGCAGATTTTTCAGATGTTTACTATGTATATGCAACAGCAGCAAGGGGACAAATTTCCACGACCAAAGCACTGCAATCAATTGTGAAAAAGGTGGATCAATTTGATGGAAAGGATATCACAAAGTACCTGCGCAATTACATAAAGGAAATGGAGCTAAACAGGGTGACTGAGGAGGATATGGTTTGAAGCTTTGAGCTGGTATGTGTTCCTGAAATAAGAGAGCGCATAAGAGGATTGCAGACAGCACATGGTGGCAGAAATTGGGAGGAGTTCAAGCTTGTTGCTTTAAAGGATGAATATTTCATGGAGGATTCTGAGCGAGTGACCAAACGAACTTTCTTGGAATGGGTCACAAAACCCAAAATGGGAATTTCTACCCCACAGAGCTGCTAAGAGAGTTTGAGAAGCGCTATGCCCAGCTGTCAAGGATAGAGCGTACAAATTTGGACAGAGAAAAAACAGAGCTCTTCTTACAAGCAGCTGGGAAAGATCTCCAAGAAAAACTAGAAATTCTCCTTGAGGATAAGGATACAGAGCAGGGACTAAAGAGTGATTGGAATGATGTTGAGGATGCGGTCACCATGCTAGCAAAATGGCAGCGAAGGAGGGATAAAATGGTGATGAGCTCGGCAACTCCTATAACTGCTGTTATCCCTGAGAATCTACCAAAACCAGCTGTGCTGCAATCCCAAAGGTAGAAGGGCTGATGGAAGAACTTATTAAGGGCATGCGGGACCTAAAATTAAAGATGTCCAGGATTGAAGAAAAGGGGCTACCATTAGGGCAGGCTTCTATGCAAAGGCCTCAAAGCAAAGAAGGGTTTACATACAGATGCATATGGTGTGATGACCCAGAACATGCAAAGAAAGATTGTGCTAGCTATAAAGAAGCCCTTAAAAATCAACTTGTGTTTTTCAAAGATGGGAAAATCCACCTTACAGAGACTGGTCTTCCGTTAAGTACAAACTTTGGGAAAGGAGGAATGAAAAAGCTGGTTGAGGATATGGCTGCTAGTCATGCCATCTCTATGGTTGAGGAAGCAACCTATGGATTAAAGGCTGGTCAATCAAAGCAGGGATCTGAGAATGATGAAGATTACGAGAATGAAGATTTTTGGCCATCAACAATGGAATTAATTGCGTCAAAGAAGGTGTCTAAGCAAGCTTTGCATGAGGTAGGTGACTGTATACGTCTTGAGACTGGCTGGGAGGAGCCTGTGGATTTTTTATCTGTTCATGCCTACATTGCTAAATGCCAAAATAATGAGGCACAGGTAGAGGAGAAGCATAAAAGGGAAAATGAGGAAGGAGGGCCATCAAAAAGAGTTACACGTGGAAGTGAAAAGAAGGATCCTGGGCCATCACATATGCCTCCACCGCATAGCAGACCTCCACAGGAAGTATCAATGGAAGAAGTGCCAGTAAAAATGAAGCATGAGAAGGAGAAGGGTAAAGGGAAAAGTCCACTCTACAAGCTTCAATCTGATATTGAAGCCGCAACAGATCTCAAAAAGGTGCTTGAAGAGAGGATTCTAAACAGCAGGGTGGATTGGGGATTGCAAAGAAAGAATTCCATGATGAGATAATTGATATTATACGAAGGAAAAGGCAATCCATAATTGAATCTATTCCATCACAAGGGGAGGCAAGCACTTCCAAGACTCATGGAGTACAGGTACAGCAAAAGGAAGAGAGAGAAAATGTGGTGGAATGTAATCACTCTGCTGATGGGGCACGACAAGTGCGCTTTGTGGAAGAGGATGATGAGATTGAAGTTCTTACAAAGAGTCATTACTCCAGGAGCCATTGGGCAAGAGCAACCACTGAAACCCTTGTCAAGATAGGTGATTTAGAAGAGCCATATGTCGCTCTAATTGATCATGGGTCTGAAATAAATCTTATGGCTAAAAATCTCTACAACAAATGTAAGTGGCCAATGGATGTAGATCATGGGTGGATGATTAAAGCAGCTAATAACTCATCTGGAGAGCTCTATGCAGCATGTCCAAATGTAAGGGTAACTATAGGAGATGTGAAAGATGATCAGAACTTCTTTGTTCAGGAGATGTCATCGTATCCCCTCATCCTTGGGCAACCCTACATTACAGCTGTGAGGATGGAAACAAAGGTTTTGGATGATGGCTCGGCATATGCAAGAATAAGGAGTAAAGATGGCAAGAAAGCTGTTCAGTTCTTGACAGTTTGCATTAACCATGAAAGGAATCGTGAGTCTCTTCGAGCACAGTCACTCCCAAAGATAAATAGAGAATTCATGAATTACAGGGAGATGAGGGATTTTGGCCAGGTGCCATTGTAAAGCGGGATTCCAATGGTACAAGGGAAAATGAGTTCTCGCAGGACTCAATCAATGTAAATAACTTTTCAGCAAATTTTCAGGGATTCTCTAGCTATGGGTCACTGGTCTTTGTAAAAAGCAAGGATTTGAAGCATGGCATGCGTAGACATGTACCAAATGAACAAAAAAGTCTTGAGCAGTGTGGTCTTTTGGAGAAGAATGAGTTCATTTCAGGGGTGCTTGATGAGGTGTCATTTGTAGATACTATGGATGTGCTTTTTGATATGGGAAGAGCATGCTTACAGGATGGAAATGAGATGATAGAGGTGTCATCTGTGGAGATGTATGATATAATCCGGGAATTTGAGGGGGTGGAATGTAAAAACATGAATTGTGAGATGGATGCTCATGTTGATACAAAATACAAAACAGTTGCAAAGAAGGTGAAACCAGTTGCCTTGCCTTTGCCACCAGGAAGCAAGGAGAAGATAGATGAAGCTTCTATGCAACCAAATCTCAGAGATCCGAAGAAAATTGGGCATAAGTTTACACGAAACTTTTTAAATAGCTGAAGATTGGTGAAAGGGATTTTCTGTTGTTGCCAGTTGAAAGGGAATGCTTTGAGGAGATGCTTGTAAAACATGGGAAAGCCTTTGCTTTTTAGCCGCATGAGATAGGCTGTGTTGATCCAAGTGTAACAGCACCAATGGTGATCTTTACTGTTCCACATGTGCCCTGGAACCTGCGGCCAATTCCAGTACCAAAGGCTCTCTTGCCAAAGCTGATGGAATTACTAAAAGAAAAGATCAGGATGGGAATTTTGGAGCCATCATGCGCTCCATATTCCAACAGATGGTTTACTGTGCCAAAGAAAAATGGGACATTGCGCTTTATTCAAGACATGCAACCTGTAAACAAAGTCATAATCAGGAATGTGGGAGCAGGTCCAATTGTGGATGAGTTTGCGGAAGCATTTGCAGGGAAAGCTATATACTCTATGGGTGATTTGTATTCAGGATATGATCAGTTCCAGCTGGATATACAAAGCAGGGACTTGACCACAATGAGAACTCCTTTGGGATTAGTAAGGATGTGTACCTTACCACAGGGAGCCACCAACTCAGTGGCACATATGATGAATGGAATGAATAAAGTCTTGCGAGACTTCATACCACAAATTACTATGCCTTTTTTGGATGACGTACCAATAAAAGGCTGTGATGAGAAAAACAAAGACGGGGATTTAGATTCAATGGGGTGCCGCAAGTTTGTGGCAAATCATATAAAGGATTGTGATATGATTCTATCCAGGCTTGAAGAGGTGAATCTTACTTTATCTGGACTGAAATTAGTGTTTGGAGTTGGTGAAGTGCTAGTAGTGGGACATCTTTGTAGTACTAGTGGACGCCGACCTTGTCCAGCCAAGATAGATGCAATACAAAGAATGAAAGAGACATGCATTAATGTTACAGAGCTGAGGAGATTTCTTGGAGCATGTGTCTTTTATGTTATTTGGATCCCACATTATGCACATGTAGCAGATCCTCTTTATCAACTTTTGAGGAAAAATCAAAAATTTCTGTGGAGTGTAGTACATATTAAAGCTATGCGGAAGCTGAAATGTTTGCTCCAATCACCTACTCTGAGGAAGGCAGATTATGAGTATGGCAAGCCTGTGATTGTTACAGTTGATACTAGTCCTACTGGGATAGGATGGGAAGTAGGGCAAGATGATGAGGATGATCACAGGTATGTAATCAGATTTGGAGCAAAGGTATTAAGCATCCGACAAAGAAAATATCTGCAGATCAAGAGAGAGTTATGGGGAATAGTCACTGCTCTAAAATGTGAAAAAGAATATCTTATTGGGGCATCTGTACTTGTGGAAACTGATTGCTTGCCACTTCTTGGGATGATAGCAAGTTGTACCACTCCAGATATTGCTATGCTTAGGTGGATTGCCTATATCAAGTCACTAAATCCTAAGTTTGAGCATATTACGGGAAAAGATAATCCAGTTGCAGATATGCTATCAAGAGCCAGGTATGAAGATGAAAAAGAGATGATTAGTGACATTGATGATGTGGGTACAAAGTTCTACACTACTGCATATGCAAAGGGGGACCATATTTGCCTATCAAATGCACTTGAGTCTTTTACTGAGGAAATGTATGAAGGAGATTGGTTGCTTATTGGTCAATACTTGAGTACTCTGACAAGACAGGAAAATTGGTCTGACTCAGAATTTAAGAGGATCCGCAAAAAAGCATATGGTTATTTTCTGAAGGATGGGTACCTCTGGAAGCATCCTAAGAAGAGGAATGCTATGCCACAGAGAGTCATATGTGATAAAGAGACTCAAGGGAAGCTTGTGAAAGAATTCCATGAGAGTCTCTGGGATGGACATCGAAGTGTGTGGGCCACTTTTACCAAAATAAAGGAAAAATATTGGTGGAAAGGAATGTACAAGGATATTTCCCAATATGTGGAAACATGCATGGTATGCCAAATGTACTCAAATGTGCGACATCGTGATGGCTTGCAACCAACCTACCCACCTGCCATGCACTACAAATGGGTAGTGGATCTAGTTACAATGCCTTTTGGAATTTGGCAGATGCGGTACATTTAAGAGAAGATTTGACAAATCAGGTAGAAGGGCGTGCTCTTAGAACAAAGAGTACGGAAACAGTATGTAAATTTCTCTTGGAAGATGTGATTTGTCGGTATGGTTGTGTTGGGAAAATAACAGCTGATAGGGTTGAGCTAGATGTTGAAGAAGCAAGGTAATTCTTCTCTAGAATTGGCATTAAACTATCCCTAACATGTGCTTACAATCCTAAGGGCAATGGTAAAAAGTGAGCGAGGACATCCTCCAATCATTAAAGCTTTGGCTAAGGCATGCAGAGAAAGAATGCGAGAGTGGCCAAGGCTGCTACCATATGCTTTGTGGGCTGACCGTACAACTCATAGCTCAGTGACAGGATATATGCCTGCAGAATTAATGTATGGTCAGAAGCCAGTAATGCCAGTTGAAGAAGTAATTCCAACTTGGAATGTATTGCCCTGGGGTGGAAGGATTGAGCAGGGAAGACCTCCTTGCATTGCGAATAAGGTAGTTAGAGAGGAGGCCTGAAGATGTAGAGCTTGCTAAAGCTCGCTTGAAAGATGCAAGGTTGAAAAATAAAGAAAGATTTGATAGAAGACATAGACTCCGACCAAAACCTATTGAAGAAGGTGATTGGGTCCTAATGTACGATAGTAGCAGCTTCATTAAGCACCCGCTCGCAATCAGTCCTTTCCAGCTCCTAGTCGCTTCAAATCCCTTCGCTCCTTGCTTCTCTGTAGCAGCCGACCTCTTCGTACTCTGCTCTGCACCTCAGCTGAAGGTTTCTCTACTATGCCACCAGCACATTACCAGTTCCCAAAGCAAAAAACCAGTCACCCTTCTGACTTTGTCACAAACCCAATAACCAGCCCAACACAAACAAAACCCAGCCACACCTCTGAACTTCCCTGCTTCTCAGAGACGGCATCCACAATACTAGAACCCAAACACTCTGACGTCGACCAGCCTCCCCAACAGCCCACCAAAAGCCTGCTCGTGTGCTATCAGCCCCCTCTGCCGGCTTCACAATAACCTAACTCTTTCTCTGTCTCTTACCTGCGCACAGCCCTCACGTCTTGACGCCATCCACTTGTTGCTCATTGTCGCCAACCTTGCACCTTGACTTGCGCTGTCAGCCCGTCAACCAGCATCTCATTCTTTGGCGCCTCATGCGCTACCTACTGCAGCTGCGCTCCACACTTGCAGCCCGTCACACCGTCGACCAACAGCTCCCGCTTCTGAACTCAGTCACACGGCCCCTCTAGCCACTGCTCTCCTCAGCGACCCAAACCAAAAGCCACCCACCGTCGGAGAGTCTCTGTTGCGCCTCTCCTCTCCAGCCAACCTGCCTCCTTGCAGTACGTCAACGTCTCTTCCCTCTAGCGCCTGGCGGCACACGCCCCCAGAGCCTCTCAGCTCTCCACACGGCGAACTCCCTTCCTAGCCCACGTTTTCTCTGTGTCTGTGGCCACCCAAACCACACGGGGCTCTTTCGTCCTCGCGCTCTCTCCATTTCTGAAGCCCCTACTCCCCGTTTCCATTGCTGCGCTGGCCAGCTTCCAGAAGCACCTCAATGGCGGCAGCTCAAATCTCCACGCCACCTTTCCAGAAGGCCACATCATTCTTATTTTATTTTGTTTATTTTGAAGAAAAAGGCCACCACGTTATCCCTTTCACACCAATGCCCATGGCACATGGCCCCCCTTATCTTTATTGCCCTTGCTTCCACATACCTCTTCAAATAGCAACCTCGAGTGCCCGCTTATCCTTGGGGGACGCGTACACATATCTAGACATCCGAGCACCTGACATCATCTCCAGTGGACCTCTCACCGGATAGGCTTATACATGCTCACATCAATACCATCTACTCTATACACCTGGCAATGCTCCCAAAAGCAAAACTTCACACACGTATGTACACATTATCAGCCTCTATTTTTAGCCACACATATTTAGCAACCCCCTTACTTCTGCTGAGACATTTATGTTCGCACAATCATCAGAAACCACTTATCCTCTTGGATCAAACAAAAACCTTGGTGCATCTACCTTCCAATCCCTCAAGCTTTTTCCTCCATCAAACAACCATTGATACACCTTGTCATGATCTTTCGCTTTCAGCAACCCCGTAGGCTCTTCATATATGGCATCATCAATATATTCTACTGCACTTCCTCCTCCATACCAGCTCACACAGTTTTGTGATGGAAACATCCATTCCTCACCTCTACTCCCCTCTGAC
Source organism: Cibotium barometz (assembly GCF_041138505.1). Classification (NCBI taxonomy): domain Eukaryota; kingdom Viridiplantae; phylum Streptophyta; class Polypodiopsida; order Cyatheales; family Cibotiaceae; genus Cibotium; species Cibotium barometz. Next base: position 11,959,870 of record NC_141110.1, read on the forward strand.
ACATCTGAGTCCCACTCATAATCATATACCGAAATAATACACATCTGATCATCAACTCCCATCTCATAGTCATCCAATTTGCAGTCCACATCATTGGCTTCCAACTCTCCCTCTGAGCAAACTGCCAGACCAAGACTATAACCATACCACTCATCCATATGCTGAGCATCAACATGTGGTGTGTCCACCATAAACCCATTTCCCTTCAGCCCATCAACATCACACACAGCAACTCCATGCACTGCAGACTCATCATTGTCACTTTCCTGTAGTTTCTCCAGCTTCAAGACCATTGGTGATCCTTCAAGATTCTCCACATCTTGCACAGGCATCTCTACCAAGTCCAAGCTCCCCAAACTCCCAGGCAAAGCATCCTGGTCCCCCTGACCAACAACAATAGCCTCACATGCATTCTCACCAACTGACAATCGACTCATTCTCTTGGGCATGACAAGGAACACACACCTTTTGATCAGCAACCGCACCTGCGAAATCTATCACACCATCATCCAAAGTAGCATCCCAACTCATCATCAGTCACACCATTACTCTCTTCCTGCACAACTGGCATGCAAGCATTTGTTACCTTCTCCAAGGAAACCAATTCCAACAGATCATCCAGTGCATTATCAAGAACACTGTCCAGCTCACCATCCACACTCTCACAGGCTGCAATATCCAACCCATCACCCAGATTATCCATACGTGCTCCATCCATAGTATCTTCATCATTAGTAACACCTTGATCATCACTCTCTACCTTGACTGGCTGAAGTACTGGCACACCTACAAGTCATTACTCTTTTTCGAATCAAAGAGATCATCCAAGCCATATCCATACTCAAACACATCAGGCTCCTCAGCTTTAGCATCACTTTCACAATCCACAGCACCATCAATTATTCCATCCTCCTCCTCCTCACTTTCTGAAAGCTCTTCAGGGTTGATTCCAGAAACCTCACCCTTCTCCATTTCCAACAGGTGAATCTATCCCATATCCTGCTCTGCAAATGTGACCTTATGGACCTCACAAACATTGGGCTAAATTGCATCCTTCATCTGCATATTAGGGCCACTCACCCTATCATTCATTCCCATAGACAATTGATATATACCACCATTAGCTTTGGCTGGTCTCTCACATTGTGGACTGATATGACCCCACTCACCACAATTCCGGCATTGCACATCACACGGATACCCTCTCCCTCTTCCAATATCTGCTGAATTTCCTTCAGAATCAGATGATGCATCAGTCTTCCTTCCCATAACATCTATGCCTCTTCCTCTTCCTTCTGCAGACTCTATCTAGTTCACGCTTAAAGATTTCATGATCTTCATTGCTTCATGAACCTCCCTCTTCAAAGAATCCTCCTGTTTAGGAACAACAGCAGCTTTTCTTCCAGGATGCATACTCTCAATCCCTGGTATCTTCACAAACCTCTTTGGCTTTTCCTGCATTCCCATCTGCCCTCAGACGCTTCACCTTCCACTCCTTCTCACGAGCAACTCTGATAGCCTCCTCAAAGCTATCCAGGTTCTTCAACTCCACCTTCAGTCGGAGGGTTGGCTCCAAACCAGCCACAAACCGCTCTCTCTTTTTCATCTGTGGGGGTACTTCAGAAATCAAAGCCTCACACCATAGACTCCACAGTCTACCAAACTCTATCAGATCCTGATCCACATCCTGACCGTCCTCAAAGTCAAAATCTGAGAAAGGATCTCTGGGGTTGCCCTGTCTTTCATCAAGGCTGTAAACTCCATCTTCTTCAGAAACCTGGTTGCATTCTCCTGTGGCAATCCCCAATACTCCGGAAAATCTTGAGCCATCTTTTCAAATCTTACTTCACACAGTCCCTGTCTTCTTTCACAAACCAGAGGAAATCTGTTCCTCTGTGGAGGCACCAAAAAGTGATGGCACGGAAGCGGTAAAGCTATCTACGCCTTTATAGAGTGCCACACTTCCACACACGTATGCAAACACACCAGAACACCAGACCAAAGAGCATGAACAAGACTTGTATTTCAGAAAGAACCTTTATCTTAACATAATTGGATATCCAAGATATCCCAGACACCAGCTTCATCAAGCACCCGCTCACCAATCAGTCCTTTCCAGCTCCTGGTCGCTTCAAATCCCTTCACTCCTTGCTTCTCTGCAGCAGCCGACCTCTTCATACTCTGCTCTGCACCTCAGCTGAAGGTTTCTCTACTATGCCACCAGCACATTACCAGTTCCCAAAGCAAAAAACCAGTCACCCTTCTGACTTTGTCACAAACCCAATAACCAGCCCAACACAAACAAAACCCAGCCACACCTCTGAACTTCCCTGCTTCTCAGAGACGGCATCTGCAATAATACTAGAACCCAAACACTCTGACGTCGACCAGCCTCCCCAAAACAGCCCACCAAAAGCCTGCTCGTGTGCTATCAGCTCCTGCCGGCTTCACAACAACCTAACTCTTTCTCTGTCTCTTGCCTGCGCACAGCCCTCATGTCTTGACGCCAGCCACTTGTTGCTCACTGTCGCCAACCTTGCACCTTGACTTGCGCTGTTAGCCCGTCAACCAGCATCTCATTCTTTGGCGCCTCATGCGCTACCTACTGCAGCTGCGCTCCACACTTGCAGCCCGTCTCACCGTCGACCAACAGCTCCCGCTTCTGTCCTCAGTCACACGGCTCCTCTAGCCGCTGCTCTCCTCAGTGACCCAAACCAAAAGCCACCCACCGTCGGAGAGTCTCTGTTGTGCCTCTCCTCTCCAGCCGACCTGCCTCCTTGAAGTACGTTGACGTCTCTTCCCTCCAGCGCGCCTGGCGGCACACGCCCCAGCCTCTCAGCTCTCCACACGGCGAACTCCCTTCCTAGCCCACGTTTTCTCTATGCCTGTGGGCTGCAGCTAGCCACCCAAACCACACGGGGCTCTTTCGTCCTCGCACTCTCTCCATTTCTGAAGCCCCTACTCCCCATTTCCATTGCTGCGCTGGCGGCAGCTCAAATCTCCACGCCACCTTTCCAGAAGGCCACATCATTCTTATTTTATTTTATTTATTTTGAAGAAAAAGGCCACCATGTTATTCCTTTTCACACCAATGCCCATGGCACATGGCCCCCCTTATCTTTATTGCCCTTGCTTCCACATACCTCTTCAAATAGCAACCTTGAGTGCCCGCTTATCCTTGGGGGATGCTGTCGTGACGTGGACGGTGTCGCTGGGAAAGTACGAGACTTCTAGCTGTGAGAGTAGGTACCAAACTCCACAAGGAAACTCACACACAAAATTCTCCAAGGAGCATAGGACATATCCATTTTTAATGACATATACATGTGTCAATTCACCTCAATACATCCTTGAATTCAACCTGATGATTGCACAAAAATTGTGTACCAAGTGCTTGTCCCTTGAAGCATAGATTCACTGGCTCCTCTTTCCAAATCCCTCAAACCAATCACATGTAGGCATAACATAACCTTCAAATATTTCCAACATACATGTGACCATTTACATTCCATACATCCACCAGTGTCATCAATTCCATCATCTCATGATGTTCTTTATCACCTGAAAACCTGCCTTTAAATTCCAACAACTCACAAACAAAAGACGATATATGGCATAACTATAACATGCTCACACATGATTTTAAGAAATTCCATGACTTGCATTCCAGATCCACTTGGGTAGAAACAAAATCAATTTTGCCAGAATCCTTGCTGCATTTTTGATGCTTTGATTCCACGTATTTTGATGCATTAATATCACAACTCTTCATTTCAAGACCTTCTTGATTTACAAAACCTTTAAAGGTTTATAGACTTTACGATTTTTCAAATCGTAGGTAGGTAGGATAGTGAAATAAAATAAAATCATCACTTATCTGAAAGTAGCAAGGCGAATTTCACTTGATTTTTGTTAACTCCCATACGACGCTTCGCTGCGGGCCGCGAAGGGCAGAAAACATGTATATATTGAAAATCCCATCATTAGATAACACTCAATTTACTCTTCAATTCTAACTCCTACAAGCCTTGAACAGTAGCCGCCAGTTTTGATTTAGAACCTCTGGTCGAAGGCGCACTGGCGCACTGGTTCCCCTTTTTTTTTCTGCAGAATGACTTCTGATATCCGCCCCCCCTTCACTTCTCTGGTTTTTCCTCCCTTTCCCGCAAGGAGTTCGGCGCCCCACCACCTATTTCCCCCATTTGAAAAACAACTTAGCGCCCCCTTTTTTTTTCATTAATTTCGGATATGCCTTTCTTCGTTGCTGCCACGCAAGCTCCCCTTATAAGCATCATATTCCTTCTATACCCATAATGTATCCACTCCTTTTATGCAAATATATTGACCAAAGCAACTAAGGCCTTCACATGCTTAACTTGTGGGACCTTCAACATCATGTATGTGCTTCAAGACACTATATCACCCATTGTTTTGCAACCTTGGGAGCTTCTTCATGATGAACATGGGCTTCATCTATAGTACCTTTGTTGAAAATTATGCATGAGTTTCATGTCACATTGATTTGGAAATGATGATGAAAAAGATCTTCATCCACATTGAGGGAAGTCCATATCATGTACATGGGTAGCCATTTACATCATTCACATAGCCCTTTTACGAGCCACCCATACCATCATTTACATAGCCACACAGCCAAATATGTAACTGAGTGTTTTCTACTGCAAGGTCTACCATAAGCATAAGGCTCCATAATTCACACCACACTCATATACAAGCTTCGAGACCTGACTCAGCCTCAGCTCGTCTTATTGAACCTCATGTACAATATGAACATATGTACATAGGCATCATATAATGACTCGTCATAGCACTTAATCCCATGCATCTAGATTTGCATTTGATAGTCTCATATGCATGGTTTCACACCATAGACGTGCCATGGCACGACATCCACCCCCTCTAAACATGCACATCCTCTGGTATGTGCCAAATCATCATCAAGATCCACATATATCTGGATGTCGTCCTCATCCTCAATATTATTAGGAAAATCATCCTCTTCCTCTTCAGCCATATCCATGTTATCACTATCAAGCCTCTCATCCTGAGTTCCCTGTGAATAAAAAGGATCACTGTCAAGCCTTCTTTTAAACATCTTGATCCTTCTGCCTGGTATACAAATTTTTTTATCTCTGTTCCATCAAGCTCACACAGGGTATACGTGGCATTTCCATGCACATGCTTGACAATGTAAGGGCCAAACCATCTTTTTGCAAATTTTCTTTGAACAGTGAATTGAAGGCGTAGACAGCTTTACCGCTTCCGTGCCATCAACGTCTAGGTGGATATAATAGGGAATGTAAAGAACAAGTCGATTCTCTAAAAGAGCAAGTATGTACATTAGGCTTGGAGGTATTGAGGCTAAGTATATCTCTTAATCAACTCAATGCTATTATGAAAAAGATGAGCCGTATGTTGGAAACTATGGTAGTTTCCTAGAGATTTTGTGAAAGTAATGATGCATTTGCTCAAGGGTCAAATTGTATTGTAACTTTCCAGATCTGGCTCTTTGGGGTGATAATTATGATTTCCCTATTTTCTCAAATTCTTTACTTCTCTCTTCTATGTTTTTCTCTCGCTCTTTTTTTTCCGTCTCTCGACCTGTTTTATATTTTTTAAAATTTCTTGCTCTCTCTCTCTCTCTCTCTCTCTCTCTCTCTCTCTCTCTCTCTCTCTCTCTTGTCGCTATATATATAGGCAGTGATGTGTGTGAACACACTTAGGACCGCCGTGGCACTTTTTTCCTCTTTAGGAGGTTTTTTCCCCCGGCTTCTATATACGCCCATTCTAGGGCTAATTTATCTTTTGTACATTGACACAATCTAATACACTTTGTGTTGTGTGCATTCTTGCTGCTTCTTCTCCAAGCTTTGTGTGCTTTCCTGCAACCCTTATTCCAACAATTGGTATCAGAGCAGGCATCGGCTCCCAGGGCTACGTCGCTAGCACCCTCCGACTCACGTTCTCCGATTGAGGTGAGCTTTCTCGAGCGCTTGCAAGTCCCTATACTCTGCAGAAATTGCATCTGTGGTCGTTTCGGGTTCCGTTTTTGCATTTCAAGTTTTGCACAGGTGTATTCGTCAATTTGTGTAGAAATTTTGACAGTGCAGTTTTCTGCAAAACAGGCATACGTATTCTATTGTGGACCATGCTACATAGAACGAGTTGTTTTTTGTTCAATCTTTGCTTCATTACAAGTAGCTTTTGCATCAGTTTCAGTCAGTGGCCATGGCTAATAACAGCATTGATGTATTTCGCATGTTGTGTCTGCTGGTGTGACTGGATGGAGACAGCAACTACCCACTTTGGGCATACATGATGCAGCATGTTTTGGTTGCAAAAGGAGTGTGGAACATTGTGCAGGGTATGGATGTACGTCCAGGTTCTATGGATGTAGGATCTGTTGAGGATGCTGCAGGTTCTAGCAGCTCTACTGTTGCTGCTATTTTACCCACTACTGAACAAGCTCGTTGGGATGGCAAAATTGCGCAGGCTCATGCCTTGATTGCACTTTCTGTCAAACGTAACATCACCCCACATATTCGTTCAGCTAAAACAGCAAAACAGGCTTGGGATATTCTAGCTGGTTTGTATGCAGGTCGTTAGGCAAAAATCTCTTACTTACGTAAAGAGCTAGAATCGAAGATTATGCAAGAAGATGATGACATGAATGTTTTTCTTGCTTAGATTAAAGATCTCAAGGAACAGTTGATTTCTGCAGGTGAGATTATTCCTGATCATTCTCTTGTGTAGACTGTTCTTGATGCTTTACTTGAGTCATATCAGACTTTTGCTTCCACGTGGAGACTTGTTACTGAAGGACAGACCTGATGTTGTCAAGTATGATACTTTTAGTGGAAGGGGTGTATAAGGGAGATGTATATTCTTGTAGAGTTATGATTTCAAGTAGCACACTTTGATACTTGAAAGCATGTAGTCAATAAGCTCTTGCAAGAAGCAATCCAGGAAAAACAGGGCTAGGCAGCGTGCAGTTGATCAAGCATTTATTGATGCCCAGCGCATCAGAGAAGAAGTGGTAAGGTAGTCCCTTCCTGTGTTTCTTCTCCTATTAGTAGGTCTGTAACTTCTTCTCCTTCCATAGGTAGCAACAATAAGTCTGAGAAGGCTCTTGATAAAGGCAAGAAAAAGATCAGGTGCAATTATTGTAAGGCAACTGATCATGTCATTAAGAATTGCCCTAAGCTAAAGGCTAAAGAGGCAAAGAAGAAAGAGTCAAATGCAGCCACAATAGCGGATGCTTCTACAAATGCAGATTCTACAAATGTTGTGCAGGATACAGAATGGGCATTTAGCGTGTATTGCCAATATGACCCATCTGTACATGATGCATGTTTGGCAGTTTCTGTTGACTCTGATGTATGGTATTTTGACAGTGGTGCTACAAAGCACATTACCTTGCATCGTGATATGTTCACTTTGGTAAAATTATGCTTACTGCTGCAAATGGCAGCGCTTTCACACTTTCAGATGCTTTGTATGTACCAGGGATAAAGAAGAATCTATTGTCTATCTCTGCGCTTGCTAGACTTGGACTTGTAGTCAAATTTGTGGATAACTGTTCATGATTTGACTTCTGGTGATACGATTATTGTATCTGGCACCTTGTTTCGTGGGCTCTATAGGAGGCTCAATTCTTATGACAAGTGTGTGGAAGATTCAGCAAATGCAGTTTTTGATGAAAAGGCAATTTCAGATGCAAAACTATGGCATGCTCGTTTTGGTCATCTAAACTTTGCTAGTTTGCTGCGTTTGCAGAAATTTGATATGGTTGCTTCATTGCTCCCTCTTGAGGTACCATTGAAACATGTTTGTGAAGGCTGTATTTTGGGCAAAATGCAGCGTTCGGCGTTTCCAAAGGATGGTTTTGTGCGGGCCGCTCGCAAATTGCAACTTGTACATAGTGATGTATGTGGGCCTATGCAAACTCCGTCATTTGGTAAACACTTGTACTTCGTGACTTTCATTGATGATTACTCAAGGCATGCATGGGTATATCCACTGAAGGCAAAGTTCGAAGTGTTTTTGTGCTTCAAACAGTTTTTGCTTATGGTTGAAAATGTATCCAATTGTACTGTGGGCACCCTCCGTTCTGATCGAGGGGGGGAGTACATGTCTAAAGAGTTTGATGCATTTCTAGCTAGTCGTGGGATAAAACACCAATGTACAGTGCCGTATACCCCTCAGCAAAATGGTGTTGCTGAGAGAGGAAAAACAGGTCACTTATGGAGATGACACGATGTATGGTGTCAAGAGCCAAGCTTTGCCACATGCGTTTTGGCTTGAGGCTATCATGTGTGCTGCATATGTACTCAACAGGTGTCCCACTAAGGCCTTGCAGTCTATTACTCCATACGAAGCTTGGCATGGTAGGAAGCCTTCTATTGGTCACTTGCGTGTCTTTGGTTGCTTGGCCTATGCTTTAGTGCCTGTGCAACAACGTAGAAAATTGGATGATAAGGCTATCAAATGCATTTTTGTTGGTTACAATGCTGAGAGCAAGGGTTACAGATTGTATCATCCGCAGTCAAAGCGTATCTTAATTAGTCGAGATGTTATTTTTGTGGAAGATGCTGTGCAGCCTTTGTTATCATGTACCAAAGAGACAAGTGTGAGCTCACGGGATGTATTTGATACGTTGTTGCCTCTATTTACAGGTGGGAATTCAAATGTAAGTCCGAATGAGGTAAATATTCAACCTATGCAGATTTCAAACGACATCATAGATCAGCCTATTTCTCATGCAGATTTACAGGATGTAATTTATGAGGATAGGGCTGAAAATCAGCAGGCTAGAGGTATGCCTAAATGGCTGGTGCAAACCTGGTGCAAACCTTGCGTGATAGTAAAATTGATGCACCTATGTCTAGTCATACTCGTTCGGGTTTTCAGCATGCCTCTTATGCATCAGATTATTATGCTTTGGCTGTGTCTAGTATGTGTGAAGAGTAAGAACCTCTTTCATTTAATGAGGCACAAAAATCAAAAATTGGTTGTCTGCAATGCAAAGTGAATATGATGCTATAATGAAGAATGGTACATGGTCTTTGTGTGATTTGCCTACTGGTAAAAAGATCATTGGATGTTGAAACGAAAACCAGATGGCAGTGTTGATCGCTATAAGGCTAGACTTGTTGCAAAGGGTTATGCTCAAGAAAAGGGCATTGATTTTGATGAGACCTTTGCTCTCACTTGTCGTATGACTACCATTCGTAGCATTTGTGCATTGGCAGCTCACAATGGTTGGAATATACATCAGTTGGACATAAAGACTGCATTCTTGAATGGAGATTTGCATGAGGAGGTGTATGTATTGCAGCCTCGTGGTTTTGTTCAAAGAGGGCAAGAAAACAAAGTGTGCAGGTTGAAAAAGGTTTTATATGGTTTAAAGCAAGCTCCACGAGCTTGGTATGAAAAGATACATGCATATTTGACTGCACATGGTTTTCAGAATAGTCCAACAGAAAGCACTTTGTATGTTAAACATGTGGATGATGTACATCTAATCATTGCTCTCTATGTCGACAACATGCTGCTCACAGGACCAAATGAGAGTCATATTGCTGATTTTAAGGCTGATTTGAATGCCTCTTTTGAGATGTCAGATTTGGGCATTTGCATCATTATTTGGGGATACAATTTAAGCAGTGTGATGGAGGTATTGCTTTGTGTCAGTGGGTTGTCTGTGGGAATTTCTTCAAGAATAGATGTTGATTTCGAGGTCTTGGCATCAAACTTTGTAGGTGAGGATGGGGTTGAAGGAGTAGAGGCTTTATCGGAGTTGGTTGTTGACGCAGATGGTAGGTCCTTGTGTAGAGGGGCTTTTGTGGAAGAGGCTTGTATCCTTTTGCGTTCAGCATCATAGATATCCATTAAAGTTGGATCCTTTTCCTCGCATTATGGTATTGTCAACTTTTTATTGTTGACCATCATGAGATGACTCTATCGCTATAGCAAAGCACAATGGTGCTTGGGCAACAATAGTCCATTTATGCCCCAAGATCAAATGTGCTTCTAACACATACTCAACCACAAAAAACTTGCAAGTGAGGAGGTTAGTTTCAATATACATTATATGTTCAAAGTACCCCAAACATGGCATGTTCAAGTCTTGTGTAAAGGTAATCCTTTTAGGATGTGCCATGAGTGTTGGTTGACCTAACAAATCCCATAGCTCGAGAGTCATGAGATTGTGTTCTCGTGTTGGATAAAGCTGTGCTTGAGCTATGGTGATTTCATTTGCGATTTCCAATCTAACCAAAATCCTAGGGGTCTTTTCCAGTAAAATATGTTGGAAGTTCTAGATCCTACTGTTGAAATATACAAGTGAATAGGGTGTGTGCGGGAACAAGCCCTTGGTTAGAGGCTGTAAAAGAGAATGTGTAAATGTGAGAGAACCTATAAGGTGAGAAGAATCTACTGGGAGAGAATAAAGGGTAGCATGAGAAGATTTAGAAAGTGTGGAGATATTCTGGGAGAGGTGGAGAGAATCAAGCAAAAGAGGTGGAGTAGAAATTAGTGGGATTAGATGCTTGGATATAAACTCTATAAATTGAGGCATTGGCCTAATGAGAATTTGCTGGTTTTTGATTATCCATCACCTACATGCTATTGGCACCAACAAGTGGGTGTAAACTGAAGCAGAATCTTGACATCTCCATTTTGTGGTATAAGGCTCAATTAGTCGCCAAGGGCTATGCCTAGAGGGAAGGCATTGCCTATGATGAGACTTTTACACCTACATCACGCATGACGACCATCGGTCTTTGGTTGCATTGGTTGTGCATAAAGGTTAGCATGTGCATCAGTTGGATGTCAAAACTGCATTTCTGAATGGTGATTTGCAGGGAAAGTTTATGTCACACAACCTCTTGGATTTTTTCAGCAAGGTGCAAAGCATCATGTATGCCAATTATGCAAAGCACTATATGGTCTTAAACAAGCTCCTCGTGCTTGGTATTAGAAGATACATGCCTACCTGCTCTCTTACATGTTTCAAAATATCACCACTAAGAGAACTCTTTAAGTCCGCAAACAAGGGGATCATCTCCTTATCGTCAACCTTTATGTGAGATATCTGCTCATGATAGGCCATGATACATGCACATTGCAGCCTTCATAGCTAACCTATAAAATGCCTTTGATGTTTCTGACATGGGTCTTCTACATTATTATTTGGGTATCTAGTTTATTTCAACTGAGGGGGGCATCATGTTATCTCATAGAAGATACATTCAACAGCTCTTGGAAATATTCCAAATGACAGATTTTGCAAACCTGTTTATGTGGGAACCCGGTCTCCGACTGTCAATTGTGGACTATTTTGAGCCCTTTGATGTAGCCACCTATTAGTAAGTTGTTGGATGCCTTATATATATGTGAAATACCTATGTGGATGTTTAGTTTGTTGTGTTGCAAATTGAGCAATTTATACATTGTCTTGACACTTGGAATCGGTGAAGCAGTGAAGCGTGTCTTCCGCTACCTTCAAGGCACTCAACACTATGCGTTGTTTTATGGCTTACATAGACAGTGACTGGGCATGATGTTTCAACATAAGAGTGTCAACCAATGGAAACTGTTTCCTTCTTTGGCAGCTCATGCATCTCATGGCTCAGCAAGAAGAAGCCGATGGTAGCCACATCCAGTTGTGAAGCTAAATACGGGGCCGCCTTCACAACTACTGTGAAGTGTGTCTGGCTTCATTGTCTTTTGGCTGATAGTCTGCTTCTACCCTTTACACTGACAATCAGAGCGCATTAGCAGTTGTGTGGAATCCAATTTTCCATGCACAGACGAAGCACATTGAGGTGCATTATCACTATGTTAGGGAACGGCTCCATGCTAGAGAGATAGCCTTGACCTACGTGCCGACGTAGGCTAATGGAGGGCTAATGTGGCAGATGGATTCACCAAGTCCCTTTCCAGGGAGACGTTTGAAGCTTTCCCCAACAAGCTTTAAACTTATTACCTCTACCAGGGTAGTTTGCTACACCTTGTATCCGTTCACACCATTTACTTTAGGGGGGTTTGTTAGCCTTCAGCCTCCGAGAAGTTCAGGTATGAATAGAGCTGATAACGAATGCTTTTTACCATGTGCTGGCAGGGGTTTTTTCCCCGTGGGTGAGAACACACCCTTAGTGTGTAAGCTACCACATCATCCCTACCAAGGCTATTAGTACGTTGTACTCCACACTCGCTTCTTATCTTATCGAGTACATTCCAACTACTGCTATCATCTCTGTTGCTCTCTGAGCTCATGTGGATAAACCTACCAGATATATAAGGGGTCTTAAAAATAGTAGAAAAAAAATGAGCTTATATAAAAAAGCATGTTAAATATTCAAAATATCCCTAAAACACACATGGTAACTAGGCTAGGTTTTCTCTATGTTAGATATATTGGTACTAGGGTACTCCATTCCTCCAATCAATAAAACTTTAGAAGGGGAGTTCTTATTATGAATTATTGCCCTATGACTTTGAAACCGTCACAAGAAATAGCTCACTGTGCTTGGAAAATAAACTACTTTATTTATACAACTACGTGGACGGCTTCTCTGACTTTATATCACCCTCTCTGCCTTAGCCACTATCTATTCCTTTGGCCTGAAGTTCTTCTCTCTCCGATTAGAGCGTGAACATATGATTTCAAGTAGTTATAACTGTGCCAAGATTTGAGTCACTATGTTGTAATTGCTAGATATTTCGCTTTGTTGCATATGAATTTCTATAGCTATTTTGTACTCGATTAATTAGGGTTTTGGTTGTTTAAAAAGATGTGATTAGCCTGTTGACGGTTTGGAGGAGTGCACCAGTGGCTTCAACGAGCTAGCGCAACAGTTGACGATACTTCAAAGGGGATGAAGTGGTGGAAGAGTACATAGAGAGTGGGGAGACTCCTGGCTTGAAGCTGAGCCATTACCCCCCATGCCTAAAGTGCCTTTGCCTAATCCTGCACATTGATCTATATCAAATACGACAACCTTCTTCTTCTTCTTCTTTTTTGAGAAATTTTTTTATATAGTAGAACCTTTAAGACACTTGGAGACCCAACTCAAATTTCTCAACACAAAAATTAGAGCATAATATATACTTGCATAAATTCAACTCCTAAACCTTAATAAACCAAATAAAATAAACAAGAGATGGAGAATAGAGTAGAAGTCACCGTGTGGACATAAGATTGGGTTGAATCTCTCCTCGGGGTAGAGTGTGACCTTTATACCACTCTCCCATATTTATATGTATTAGAAAAAGTGCTTCCTTTTCAAAAAGATAATTCCAAAAACAAATCACAAGCAAGTTGAGTTTATGAGCATGTAAGCTCTACAAAAATATATCAAGCATTAATATAAAGTCTTGGGTCTACCAAAAAGTATAAAATACTATTTAGTATGTATAAAGGTATGAGGCCTTAGTCGTAGGTGCCTAAATATAAAACCATAAAAAGTGTTCACATGTCATAAAAAATATCCCATAGTGGTTCACATGTTTCACCCACGATTAACACATAATCTGTCACTCATTCATTGCCTTTATCCAAAATAATATTAGTTAGTGCACATAGCTGATTAAACACATTAATCCTGGTAGAGACATCATACCAACGTCGCATACAACTTAATTAAACACATTAATCCTGGTCGATGATATAAAAGACGCATCCAAAATAAAACATTCTAAAATAAAATATTGGGCATCTGTATAGAGGTTACATTCCCTCTTGCTCGGGTTGCAATTGACCTCAATTACATGGATAGTAAGAGTGGATGAGATTTTGGTAAGAATGAAAAAAATATTTTGGCATCCATTTAGCATCTTCAATATGATGATTCTAAAAGGTCATAAGATACTTAACATAAGTGTTGCTCGTGCATGTAGTGATGGTCTCATTGTTAATGATAATCTTAGGTGTAAGATATAAATGTTGTATAATCTTGAAAGGTTGATAAAATTTATGAGCTAATTTTAGTATATGTTACTTCCGTGTTCTTAATTAATTTATTATTTATTGCTTTATTTATTTTTAAAGCATGTGAGGTGAAAATTGCTTTTCAATAGGTTTAGCCATACCTAGAACATCGAAAATACCTTTATGTATAGAATTACTCTCTTGCTCAAGAGAAAAGCCGTCATCGTCATGGTTGACTCTTGAAATATAATAACCCTTGATTTAATATGATTCTTGCTAAGTGAAAAATAAACTTGGTTGTCTCGCTTTATGCCGATAAGAAAATATATTTTTGAAGTCGAGTGCAATCGAGAAAGAAAATAATTCCTTGATGTTGGATAAAATGATTTGTAAATTGCCGATTAGCAAGAAATCCGAGCGATTCAGAATTTGGTGAAGCCCAAGCTATGCATTAAAGTGCTTGAGACATGTTGCGAAATTCCACTTGAAAGATTTGTATCCATGTCTTTTCTTTATTAGTGAAAATTTTTGGTCTTGTGGTTGAATAATTTTGGGATTATTGCTTCTTGATGATATATAATATCGTTTGAAAGCCTTGATTTAATCTACATAAAGCAATGCTAGAAAAATTGTGAAAGTATTTGTTTGCCTTGGTAAAATCTTTTGAAGTTTCGCATGTTGATATAGTCTTCATGAATAAATTGTTGAAGTAATCCAATTTTCACCTTTGAGATATTTCCCTTTGTCCCCAAAATCAACTCTTGAACTACCCGATTTTGTAGAAGTCCAAAGCTTTTTGTGATGAGGGGTGAAGAAGGTTGCAGCTTTTAAAAAGCTTGAATTGTGTGCTTTTTTGGAGCTTCTGTATTAATGTGAAAGAGAAAGTAAAAGAGTTTTTTTAAAAGTTAGAATTATAGGCTCTTGATGAGGGCTTTGAGTTTTTTTTTAAAAGGAGCTTTATACTTTAAAGCTTTTAACACAAAGTTTTTTGTTTTTAAGCTTAAATACCAAAGCTTTTTGCTTTAATGCTTAAATACCAAAGCTTTAATATAAAAGCTTCAAAACCAAAGCTTAAAGCTTTGAAATAAAAAGCTTAATGAAGCTTTAATAGTGATCTTGCTAATGGTGGAGACGGTTGATTGCACATAGCAAAAGAAAAAACAATGGCATGTAATTGATTTGTGCACAAATGAGAAGAAAGAGGAAAAAGGAGAGATAATGTAAAATTGAATAGCTAGAAATGGAAGATAAACATGCATGTTTTTGTCGAGGGTGCTAGATGGCAACAAATATATATTTATGTATTTTTAAGCTTTAAAAAAAATTAAATCTTAGCAAAGCTTATGCAAAAAGAGCAGGTAAGTAGCTAGCACTTCAGCGCTATAAAGAGGAAGAAAAGAAAAATAGGTGATTGCCCATTTGGTGCAAAAAAAGATGAGGCTCTCGCTGATGGGGCGCAAACAAAGGAGAGAAGCGAGTGGAGCTAAAAAGTTTTATTTTTTATTTTTTTAAAACTAGAATTCTTGAGTAGCCTTATCCACCTATACAAGTGCATCATGCAATTGTATCGAAGCGAACTCGTGTTTGTCAGATGTACTTCATTTTGAAGGCTCCGCTAAATTTTGCAGTAGTGATAGTTTACTATGCGTCTCCGCTTCTTTGATTAAGCTAAAATGGGTCATCTTTGTACGTGGTTCGTGGATGATGTTGGTTACAGCATCTAGCGAAAGTACACACAGGCCCAAGCCTTGTGTCAGGACATTCTTCCGAGTGTCTTGTACTTCTTTATAATTGGATTGTTCACTATATTGTATGCAAGCATGCTTGCAACTAGTTCGGAGGCTAGGTCTTTTGATATTATGCGAGCCCCGTCAAAATCAATCGACCAAGAGATTAGGGGTTGTCTAGTATAGATCTTCTCTCCAGAATGCATCTTGCGATGCATTTGTTGTGGAAGTGACACTAATTGACACATATATGATGCTAAGAAGTTGGTATGTAGCTAGTTTCCTGTTATAGCATTCGTCATAAGTAATCTGGAAGTAGGGGCACTATACTTTCTTGTCTCGTCATATCCTTTTTGTAGTTGTAGCAAGCACACCAGTGTGCTTTAACACCATATTTGTTTACGGCATCCAGTAACAGTACACTTGCTAGCTTAATATTAGTCATGCAGCTTTCACTTTTAGTACGATGTCGCCTTGTCAAAAATGAACACATACTGCATCTAAGATATAGTGCAATGTTGCTGGCAACAATATCACACTCAAAATGCCATTTCTCATTTAACATCTCCAAAGGTCATACCACATGGAAGTGTTTGGTATGAATAGTTATTTTCTTTTCCTCGAATTCCTAAATTTTGTAGCACGTCTTCTTTAAAGGTGTGTCCTTCCCAAGTTCCCATTTGCAATGTTACTTATAGCAAAATTTTCTGTGGTTTTGATTGACATATCATCTCAAAGGCAAAGTTTAAAATTAACAAATATACAACCATGCGACTTTACTTATAAATGTCTTGAAGTGATCGAACGAACATGAATCTATAAACATACTTGGAAAGGGTGCTAGAGGCACGTTCGTATCGATGAACCACACACCTATGCTTATGATCGATGGAGATGTTGAAGTATCTCACAAAAAGGATAATTGAAAATTGGTTAGCACTGCACGTTGATGTTTAAGTCATACGAGTTTTGTGCAAGTGAAAAAAAACCATACACAAAGTATGGTATGGAGTTGGCACAATCCTCCCCAAAATTTTATAAACATAAGGGAACGTGCCCTTCCCCTCTTTCCCAAATAACACTCTCCGTATTGAAAATGGACCAAAGATACACCTTCATTAGTTTGTTCGAATATAAAAGAGAGAAAAATAGGAATACCTTTATTAGCACTGCGATATTGAAGTTAATGCGATGAGTCTCATATGATATTGTTTCTTGATTGTTGATTAATGTAGATTTATAGTTGTTGTTAGTCTGCACGAGTTATCTTTGACCTCGTAACCGAAGCCATAATCGATAAAAAAACATTTAAATCAAGAACAAAATTAAGATGCAAGAAAACCTTCTCCTACAAATGGCTATCAAGGCAGCTTGATCAAATACCTAAGCCTAAAGAGGGAATGCTTGAGGAGCTTCTTTCTTCGGATGTTGTCTTTTGGAGTGAATTTTTTGCTATATTCAGCGCCACATGGCTTTGTTGTAGTCACTTGCTTTCCTGCAAGTAGCTTAGGCTAGCGAAGGTAGAAAGGGTACATAAGCGAAGACTCCTTTGGATTAGCTATTAGCTTTCCTGCAAGTAGCTTAGGCTAGCGAAGGTAGAAAGGGTACATAAGCGAAGACTCCTTTGGATTAGCTATTAGCTTATATAAAATAAAGAAGGGCATCAAGGTCATCAATCTACCATATATTAAGAGAGAAAAGAAGCTTTCAATCTCTGTTTCATCAAACGTAGCTAATAGGCAATCTTAGGCGCTTCACCAATTTGATAAGCTGGTTAAGCTTGCAATGTAGCCAATGAGATGGTGCCAGCATAGAAACTAAGGCTGCTTTGTGCTAACGTGGCTATGTGCCTCTTAGTCTTGGGTGATCACCTATGCGTCCAACAGCACCACGTGCAACAGTCTCCTTTGTCGATAAACGTTTCCATACCAATGGCCATCCAGGTGTGCAGTCGGACAGAAGTTGCAGGTAGCCTACTACACCGTGGGCCTCCAACACTACTCCTTCAATGGCTCTGCCTGGGTCCTCTATAATGCCACCACTGATCTCTGCTCTACAACAAGCATGAGGCCTCCAAGGGTGGGCCCGTGGGTCGGCCAACACTTCTTCTTGGACGTTGATGGGCGGCTACTAGCATCATGGGAAAACTTCATCCTGAGCACGAGTTCATCACTACCAAAGCCCTCAAGACCGTTACCATAGACCCCGACAACATCAACTGGAACCTCTTTGAAACTACTAGCGAGAGAAAATGCACGTAAGATTATATACTCTTCATCAATGCATTAATCAAACACTTAAATTGATTAGGGCTTCTAAGCTTTTCATGTGTGTGTGTGTATTCTTCCTTTTGCAAAAAAAAGTGTTTGTATTCTTCAGGGAGCTTCTTGGCATCGTCACTTACCTGTAGAGAGTTGAAACCAAGGGTACCCTACTTCTAGCTCCGATGACACACAAGTTAAAAAACTTGTGCACCGTCATGCTTACCTTGGGCTTTACAAATGTTGTGTTTACCTTGGGCTTTACCAGCGTCGTGTTTACCACTGCAGTTAGAGGCTACCTCTCCTAAACTAGCAATTGGCAAGTACTTTTACCCTGCTCTTCCAAGTAGTTATGCCTCTCCTTCGGCAAGTACATCTACCCCTAACCAGAGTATGTGGATATACAAAAACACTTAATCTACTCTTTTAAACTTTTTAGAATGAATGTGAAGAAGAGGGCCTCATTTAATTTTGGGTGGTGACCAAGTGTTTAGAGGATTAACCTACTCTTTTAAGCTTGAATGCAAATATCAAGGCCTACTTTGACTTAGGGTGGTAAGCACATGTCTCCTTCAACTCTTTCAACCTTTTCAGAATGAATGTGAAGAAGAGCGCCTTGTTTGATTTTGGGTGGTGACCCAGTGTAATCAGAAGGAAATCTTTGCTCTCAGAAATGGTAGTGGACCTCACCAACCTCCACACAAGTGAAGGACCAAGTGAAGGACCAAGTAAAGCGTGGACTCCTTTCAGATGTTGTAATCAGCAAGGGCTCGACCATCTTCAAGCAAAAATTAGCCTCTGCTGGCCCGGAGGAATCCCTTCCTTGTCTTGGATCTTAGCACTTTAACATTGTTTGGCCTTGATTTCACGCTATTATAAGCATACAAATGAGTAGTATATTCCACATAATAGAGTATTTCTTACACCATTAACAATATTTGGCACTCCTTACTCCTATCTAAGATCCAAGACAAGGAATCCCTTCCTTGTCTTGGATCTTAGCACTTTAACATTGTTTGGCCTTGATTTCACGCTATTATAAGCATACAACTGAGTAGTATATTCCACATAATAGAGTATTTATTACACCATTAACAATATTTGGCACTCCTTACTCCTATCTAAACTAGTTTAAAATAGTACTCACTCATCTAGACTATTAACAAAAGTAGGACCACCTACTATTTTAACAATAGTAGGCACTCCTTACTCCTATTTGAACTCGTTTCAAACAATAGTAGGCAATCCTTACTCCTATTCAATTTCGTTTTTCAAACAATAGAGGCACTCCTTACTCCTATCCTAACTCGTTTCAAATAGTACTCTCACTCCATCTAGACTAATCCCTAAAAAGTAATGCGGATTGGTGTTGGGCATGTTCTACCCACTTATGATTTATGAGACCTTGACCCTCTACTAAAAGAGAAACCACAGTGGAAGACTAATCTAAGGGTAGAGTGAACTCGCTTAGGGCCTCCATACACTTCAATAGTATATCGCTTAGAAATCCAACAACTTTCTCAACATAGGTGGATTAGAATAGACCTTAAAATAGGAATTGCATATGCTTTCTCTAAGTAAAAATGTCCACTTCATAATTCACACAAATAAGAGGCATTGGTGGGCTCCCAGCACAATGTCTTATCCCTCGAATATGAAGGAAAAATTCCACCTTAATTTCATTAAAGATTCTATGATCTAAAGGTGTTTCCCATATTTTCCCCAATTTTCTAAGTTTGTAATCAAGTTTGGTCTCTAGATGCATCACAATATGTAGAGTCGCACTTTAGACATCACAAAGATAGAACACAGTACAAATAACATACAAAATCCATTAAGATAGATAATTTCCAGCTCTAAGATACACAATCTAGCTTCCACTTATCACTTAGGCAACATTTGACTCTTAGCTTCATCACCAATTGACTAGCTATTGCCAAAAGTTAAGATGTTCTCCGTATAAGATATGACTCCATTAATGATATGGCAACATGCAACACTGTTATTAACCACTCTATAGGTTAACATAAAACACTATTATTAACCACTCTATAGGTTAACATGGTTTCACCCATCGACCTGCTATAACGCGCTATACCATGCTACCCACTCGAACAAGCAATTATCTTTTACAACACAATGCAGGAATGTACAAAGAAGCCTTACCATATTCTTAATGTCCAATAGGGAAAATCTATAGACTTTGTGTACATAGTCACTTAATACTAGTAATAGAGACTCGACCATTTTGAAGTTTGGGTGGCCTAGTGCAAAAACTAGTAATTGTAGTCATTTTTGACAATAAGTAATGGACAATCATCCTTTGAGTTTGCAAGTTTTTTCTCTTAGATTTGGCACCATACTACAAGAATAGTTATTCATGCATAAGAGATTGTCTTTTGCATCATCTAAATTCTTATCATGGTTATGGTTTTATTGCATCCCCAGGTGCTTTTGCGAGTTTATTATTTTAGGCTTGGGGGCATGCATGCTCTCATAGCTATGTTCTTTGGTTCCAACATGTATAAGCTAATATTTTCTTGCTTATTTTAGCTCATTGTTTCTAGGTTATCTTTGTTGAAGCTTAGAAGCAAGCAAGCTCTCCCGCCACCACAAGAAAACAATCTCTCCATGGGTAAGCCTTAGTTCTTTATTTCTAGGTTATCTTTGTTGAAGCTTAGAAGTAAGAAAGCTCTCCCGCCACCATAAGCAAACATGCTCTCCATGGGTTAGCCTTAAATACACAATGTTTTCTTATGATGCACCCTTGGATGTTATGGGAGAATTTATTTTATTTGTTTTATGTAATATTGGTTTTAGAATCTATTCATAGTCTTATGCATGGACTTTATGCATAGAGTCCATAATTAAGACTTTGCAAAAGAGAGAATATGACTATACATAGTCAACCTTGTGCATAAACGCTATGCATAGAGTCTATGCATAGTGAGCCTTGTGCATAGACTCTTCTGCATAGAGTCTATGCATAGCTAGTCTTGTGCATAGACTCTTATGCATAGAGTCTATGCATAGACTCTCATATAGTCTTATGCATGGACTCTATTGTGCATTCTATGCATGGACTCTACTGTGTAGTCTATGCATAAGACTCTTATGCATAGAGTCTATGCATAAACTCTTATATAGTCTTATGCATGTACTCTATTGTGTAGTCTATCCATAAGAATCTATGCATAGAGTCTAATATAGTCTTATGCATGTACTCTATTGTGTAGTCTATCCATAAGACTTTGTGCATAAGAATCTATGCATAGAGTCTAATTCATTGTCTTATACTACATAAGACTCTATTCTTTGACTATGTAAAGAGTCTATGCATAGATGCTATTGCATAGTCTTATGCATAAGACTTTATTCATAGAGACACTCTATGAATTATGCATATAATTCTATACTCTAAGTCTATGTAAGAGTCTATACATAAGACTATATCCATAAAGTCTATTCCCCAAGTCTATGCTTCAAGTTTTGCAATAGGATCTCCTTTTCTTATCTATTTTTGGTTTCCTACATGCTATTATATTATTACATGTTAGATGGATGCTCGTTTGAATAGGTTTGATTGTAAGTGTTTCTCTTTCATCAGCTTCTTGTTTTTATGTATTTTATGAGAGAGAACCATCACAAAGAACCATATCTTGTTTCCTCCATCTAAGCATAGAAAGCCCTCCCTTCACCCCTTTTGTATTTTATGAGAGAGAACCATCACAAAGAACCATATCTTGTTTCCTCCATCTAAGCATAGAGAGCCCTCCCTTCACCCCTTTTATGTATTTTATGAGAGAGAACCATCACAAAGAACCATATATTGTTTCCTCCATCTAAGCATAGAGAGCCCTCCCTTCACCCCTTTTGTCAAAGGAACATTTTAGTATGACAATAGAGACAGAGGATATGATGAATGAGCTAGCACATGCACATATGAAAGTTACATTTGCGGCTCTAAGACAAGACCTAAGAACACATATTTTGACAAAGCTAAGGTAAGATCTTGACTTAAGCATATTTGGAACTGCTTTTATTGGGACTAGCCTAGGGCTTAGCTCCATCGTCTGCAAGAATATTTGGTGCTACTTCTACTAGGCACTAGCCTAGGGCTTAGCTCCATCAGCTCCAAGAATCAGCTCCAAGAAGATAATGGGATTACCCATAATGGGACGAGCCTAGAGATTACCCAATATTCTCCAATGTTGATTAGTAGGTCAGATTCCATAAAACATTTGATTTTGAAGTCATTGGATTTGTTTAGTTTAGATTTGAAGTTTACTTGCACTAGGGCATTACATTTTCATCTATTGGAAAGAAAAAATCCTAGTTCATTGCTAATTTATATGAAATTGGTAGCGAATAAACTTAGATTTCATTGCTTTTTGAACTAAGTAATAGCTTAGAAATTGTGATAAGGAGTGGAATCCACTCCAAAATATGAGCATTGAACTCCATTTAGGTGGATTAGAGTGGGACAATCACCAATTATGTTCTTGTACTTCTCATAATTGTAGAGGAATAGTCATCAATTTGTTCATGCATTTCATATTTTTTATAATGTTTTCATACATTGTTAAATTGATAGCTTAGAAGCATCTAAATCCATCAAAATACTTAATTACTTATATAATAATAATTAATTAAGATTAAGACCATTAAGCAAACCCCATCAAGTCGAAAAAATCCCAAAAACTAAGCCAAACCAACTCTCGGGTTGGTGGGGACGTGACAGTTATTAACCACATTGGCTAACATTACTCCATGTGTGGCAACTTCTTCAAGCCATATTTTTTTACTGCAATGTGCTTCATGTAAACCAATTATGGGAAACTTACAGCGACATGTAATGTCAAAAGATACTTAAACACTAAGCTTACGACTTGTGTAATATTGGTGATGTACATTTAAGCTAGGAAATCAGCCCCTAGACTAGCTTATTAGGCCCCTAGAATCAGCCCCTAGACTAGCTTATTAGGCCCCTAGAATCAGCCCCTAGACTAGCTTATTAGGCCCCCAAATATTAGCCGAGCATTGTGCAAATGAGTATTGTATATAAGACATTTTGACTTATGAGAAAACACATAATCAAATTCTCATAATAATTGATTTTGAGTCTTCTTGTTGTTATTGAGTTGCTCATATGCTTTTGTTTTTTGTTGCATACATGCTTAGGGATTTTGTGGGTGTGATGTTGTTAAAGTATGCTTCTCTCTCTCTCTCTCTCTCTCTCTCTCTCTCTCTCTCTCTCTCTCTCTCTCTCTCTTATCTACTCTCTCAAGCTTTCACTCACTGTGGCATAGAAGTAGAGGTTGATCTTTCTATAGCTCTCTTGTCCTTGCTTCCCATGCATTTCTAAAGCTCATTTGTGGTGACAACAAAGGAGGTAAGGTTGAGGACCCAAGAAGAGAGAGTTACTTTACCCAAGAGTGGCTTGAGGTGCAAACTAGTATGACTGGTGCATTCTCCTCTTCTTCTCTCTACCTTGAAAGGATTGAGTTTTCTCTCCCATGAACATCTTTGGCACCACGGGGAAGTGCCTTTGCTTAGGACCCCCTTGCTATACTTTGAATTTGGAGTATTGTTATACCTCGATTGGAGTGCAAATCCATCGATTTTAACCTTTGTTTGTTGATGTTTTATGGTTTATTTTTCTTACCTTGTATGGAGCATGGAGCAACCCTTCAGGCTCAAGTTGCATGGCTACAAGTAAGTTTCTATTTCTATTTCCTTTTATTTGGTTGATTCCTTTGTACATTTATAATTTTTTGAGTTTTTATTCATCATAGGAATTAATCTCACCATTAATCTTTGTAAAAACATAATTAGGCTACATAAAGTAGGTTAGTAAAAGCTAAAGCATGTTATCAAATAAAAAATCTAAAAATATGCACCATCAAGGAGAAAAATCTAGATTTTAAGGCCATCATTAGGTAGGTTAGGAAAAGCTAAAGCATGTTATCACATAAAAAATCCAAAAATATACACCATTACGGAGAAAAATCTAGATTTTAGGCCAAAACATAAAAAATTGCTCTCTAGTTTGGCTGTGTATGTGCTCGACTGGGCCTCAATATGCACATTCACAAGTGTGACAGGGGAAATCTGTACAATAGAAAATATTATTCACATAGATACTTGTAATGATAAAAATGGTTGAAAATTGACCATCACATGGCCTTGATTTCCACTATTGCAAGTGGTAGACTTGTCAAAATTCTATACGTACGTGTAAAAGTAGGAACATATGTTCTCACATATGAATGCATGTTCTCATGTATAAGTGCACGTTCATAGTTCCTTGGTCATGTACATTCCTAATTTTCTTAGTCACATACGTTACTACCTCAGAATGCACATTCATAGCTCCATAGATTTCACCTGGCCATACATGTTCTCACTTTCCAACATTGTGAATGGATGTTCACAGATCTAACTAGGACTTGGTCATGCATGTTCACAGCTCTAACTAGGAAAGAATGAGAAGCATCAATCCGGTAGAGAAAGGAGTAGCTCTTCCTAGAACCACAACATGAATGGTTGTTGAGAACTTGAGACAGCTGCTTTTGGCTTGGCCAGCTCATAGAACATGAACTTTGGTGTGTTCAGAATAGCTTGGAGAACCATTGTCTCCTCTAGCCTCACTACATCTGACCCTCGTACAAGTAATGACTATAGAGTCCACAATAGCAACCACTAAAGCCACTAGGGCGGCAGAGGAGTCTATGTAAGCTATTGCAAATGCACAACCATGGGAGCCATATGGCATAGACTAGGGAGTTTTAGGTTAGATCCAACTCTACGAGGAGCATACATGCCAAAGTATGAACTAGCCTTGCACCACTATTCTCCACAATACCCAACCTTGCCTCTAGAACAAGAGAAACACCCAAAAAATCCCACGCCTTCACCTATGTACCCATACTCATACTACCCCCCAAAGCCACTGCCTTAACCATAATTTTGATTTCCACCCTCTATTCTAACCATGGAAGGTATCTTGAGGATTACAACCCAAATAGGGAGGGGGTAGGAATAGTAGTAAGACCTCCATAGGTTGCAACCTTGTACGACCAAAACCTAGGCATCAAACTACTATTAAACCCATAAAAATTACAAAATTATTTTCCAAGTTCAATGGGACTAGAGACTCCATCGCACACCTAGAAGTGTTTGATCAGATGTGTGCCACATGATGCAGATGGCCTTGTGATGACCTTGTATGGGTAAGTTCCTTCGGCCTTACCATGGAAGCAAAGGCAAGACAGTGGTTTATATCACTAAAACCAAAAGGCAAGGCTAACTTAGACTCCTTGAAGATTGCTTTCACAATTGTGTACTCTTGCAAGGAACCCAATGGAACCCAATTGATCACCTTTACCATGTCAAATAGCAAGAGAAAGAATCCATAAGAGACTTTACCAATAGAAAAGTGAGATACATTCACTCACGATACTCAGACAGTAATAAGTTCTCTGATGAACAATTAATTCAGAGATTCCTAGAAGGAATCCTTGATTCGACCTTGCATATAACACCTTGTACTCAGAAAATCATAAGAACTTTGAGCCATGTTGTAGACGTGTTGATAACTTCTTGAAGGAATATCCCTAAAAGGAACCCCTTCTGAAGCATCCTTTGGCATAATACCTTTAAAGTTTGGCATCAAAAGGAAAGAGCCACTGAAGAGGTGGCAACTCAGGGACCTAAAAGATAAAAAAGGGATGAGCTATATCTTTTCCAAGGTGGGAAAGAAAATCATTGGCTTTGATATGCCGAAGCCATAGACTCACATGTAGACTTTTTCCATCACTGTGGAAGAAAGAGGTCAATCTTTCTGAAATTCTTGTCAAGATAATTGTCATAGAGATAGACGACCCTATTGGATAAAGTGAGTCCATAAAACTCTTCTTGCTCTACAAGAAGAGAAAAGAAGAAAGCTTTAGCAGAAGCTAAGCGCACCCTAAAAGAGAGTTTCTATGTGGGTGCCTAGCATTTCAAAACATACAATGTGGGTGCCTTCTTTGTACACTTTGAGAAGGCAAAGAGAACCCCTAACGAGAAGCCTCAGACATCTTATGATGGATCGATAAAGATTAAAGAGGTCACCTTAGGAGGATCTGGCAAGGATCCCAAACCTATATGCATTGGGAAGGATCTATCTACTAAAGAAGAAAATGACCTCAGCAACCTATTCACAGAATTCCAAGGGTACTTTTCTTGGAAATATATGGACATGAGCTGCATACCCCCACCGGAGGTGGTTAAGCACACCATTCCCATTATGGAAGAGTATCACGGCCCCATCAAGGCATAGATCCTGACAAATGAATCCAAAGTATTCTAGAAGGGTCAAGCATGAGAATTCAAAGGCTACGTTTCTTGGAAATATATGGACATGAAGGGCATACCCCTGCTGGAGGTGGTCAAGCACACCATTCCCATTATGGAAGTAGCACGGTCATCAAGGCATAGAGCTTACACATGAATCCAAATTATTCTAGAAGGGTCAAGCACGATATTAATAAAATCATCAAATTTGGATTCATTCATGAGATAGAGCACACACCCCCAATAGTCATAGTACCTAAGAACAACAGGAAGATCTAGGTTTGCATTAACCTAAAAACTGTTAATGCAACCATGGTAAAGGACCACCGAGCATGTGTTGGAAATAAGTAGTAGGAAAGATAACAATAAATATGTCACAGCTTATATAAATAAATATTTTAAAAAATATAAAGTTGAAAGGCTCCACCGAGCTATGTCAAAATGTGTGTTATGTGTGCATGTGCATGTGCATATGTGTGCGTGCATTGTGTGTGTGTGCACGCGTGTGCATGTGTGAAATGTGTGTGCATGTACATGTGTGAAATGTGTGTGCATGTGTGCATGTGTGAAATGTGTGTGCATGTGTGCATGTGTGAAATGTGTGTGCATGTACATGTGTGAAATGTGTGTGTGTGTGTGTGTGTGTGTGTGTGAGAGAGAGAGAGAGAGAGAGAGAGTTTGTGCATGTGTGTCTGTGTGCGTGTGCATGTGTGCATGTGTATATGTGTGTGCACGCATGTACATTTGCATGTGCTTATATGTGTGTGCGCACGCGCGCATGTGTGTGCATGTGTAACCATTCTGAGAAACTACGACCCTTCAAACCAATCAATTAGAAAGCAATGGGTCCCTGTGAGCCTCTTGAAGACATAGGGCTATTATATGAAGGGACTAAATAGGTTTGGATACCTAAGAAAAAAGTGAAGAGATTCCTGGCTCATGATCAAAATAGTCCATGACATCGAAAACCAAAATGGGAAAGGGAATAACAATTAGAAGCCAAAGGTGTTGGATACCGTAAGACTATTATAATAGCACAAGGAAACTATGAGGGAAACACAAAGATTTGGATACCCAAGAAGTCCCAAGAGCTAAAAAAGTAAAGGTCAAGAACACAGCTCTGCAAGGGTCAAAAATCATGCATAGCACTCCACAATGGTCAAAGGAATTAGAATATTAACTCAAAAGTATGATATTTATAAGTTCAGCTGCATAAGTTTAGATACTCCTCAATCACGACTATGAGTATCTAAAGGTTTTCATGTCCAAAACATTTATTCTAATAGGCATGAAAATCATACCAAAAAATTCCAAGGGATCACATGAAGTAGACCATCACATTAAAAGAATGAAAATTAAAAGGTTTTTTTTGACATGAAAATCTAGTAGAAGTTGACGACTGTGAATATCTTGAGTTTTTCAAGACAAAAATAAGGTTAAAATATAATAAAAGTTATAACAAGGTCTTCACAATGATCAAAGGATTAAAAAATAATTAGCTCAAAAACATAAAATTTAAAAGTTTTTTAATGTGAAAAACCAATAGATGTTCACGGCCATGAAAATCTCAAGTTTTTCACTCCCAAGAAAGTGCTTCAATCTTGTCATCTCAGGCATTAAGCGCGTGTGAGAAGGACCTATGTTTGGTCAAAATGATAAAACAACAAACTTTTTTTGGTGTGAATAACTTGTTCATGAGTAAAAGAACTTGACCAATGAAATGATGACATGTGTTCCCACCTATTATTGATTACTTCTTAAAGGAATCTCCCTAAAGGAATCCCTTTTGAGGGAATCTTCGTGAATGAATTACTTTTGAAGCATCCTTTGGCACAACAGCTTTAAATGTTAGCATTAAAAGGAACGAGCCATTGAAGAGGTGGTAGCTCATGGCCCTAAAAGATAAAACATGGATGTCCTATATCTTTTCTAAGGTGAGAAAGAAGACCATTGGCTTTGGTATGTCGAAGCCATAGACTCCCATGTAGACTTTTGCCCCATCGGTGGGCAAAAAGAGGTTAATCTTTCTAAAATTCTTGCCAGGTTATTTGTCATAGAGAGATTTGACCCTATTGGATGAAGTGAGTCCATAAAACTCTTCTTGCTCTGCAAGAAGAGAAAAGAAGAAAGCTTTAGTAGAAGCTGAAAAAGTAGCTAAGTGCACCCTAAAAGAGAGCATCTATGTGGAAGACCTTAGATAGGTGCCTAGCATTTCAAAACATACAATGTGGGTGACTTCTTTGTACAGTTTGAGAAGGCAAAGAGAACCCCTAACAAGAATCCTTGAACATCTTAAGATGGATCGATTGAGGTTAAAGAGGTCAACCTAGGAGGACGTAGTGAGTATAAGATTCCTCCCTCTAGCTTTTGAGGTGTACAGGTGTAAGAACCTCCCCATCTAATCTTGTAATTATTCCCCTCTTTGAAATAGAAGAAAGATCCCGTTTTACCCTGTTTTGGCCTGGAGAGAGAAAATGTCTAAAGAGAGGTAATCCAAAATTGAGATATTTTTGGATTTAAAAATCCTCCTAATGTCTAAAATGGTTTCCCTTGAAATAGAAATTCAAAAAGAACTTTCCAATGTGCATTTGGAGTTAATTGAAGACGTGTATAAAGGACCTTAGCCTAAGGGTCAAGATTTTCAAAAATTTCTAGATTATGGTCCAATTAAGGTTCCTATGGACCAATAGGATTAGTCCAAGTGTGGGGATGAGATAAATCCAAAGAATAAAAGAAAATACCCAAAAATGAGTAAATGCCCACATAAGATGAAGAGTTGGCTAAGTACAAGGTTTATTAGTTAAAAACTATGAGATATTACTAAAAAAATGAGATATTTTGGTATAATGATACATTTTTGACACCTTGGTAAGGAGCGGGGGAGACTTCAAGGAGGCGCCTATTTCACACATATGGTGGAGTTTTTAATTCAATAAAATTATGATATTTTTATCTCTCCTCTCTCGTAGATCAAACCAAATCAAAAGGGAGTCAAACCAGGTCCAAATCTTGTCCAAATTCAGCCAAACTGAACCTGAAAATTTCTAGAACCTAGTTGGACTTGGTTAGAGGCCTCCCTCACCTATAAATAGATCCTTAGTTGGACTTGGTTAGAGGCCTCCCTCACCCTATAAATAGATCCTTAGTCTTTTGTAAAAAAACTATGAACTATACCATGCCAGTATTACATTAAAATAATGATATTTTTTATTATCCCTTAAAAATCCTCTACTTTTGGAGAGAGTGGAGAGTCTCTCTCTCTTCAACCATCCTTGGAGCTTTCCTTTCAACACACTAACCAATTGATTGGTTGGGGGCTTCTTATAAGATAGAGAAGCAAGCAAAAACAAGAGGAGTGTAATTTTATGGTTTTTCTCTACTATTCTCAATGTTTTCACTTCTCAACCCCTCTCAAGCTTGAGAAGTTTCTAAATTAAGTGTTTATAATGCAAATCAAGCGTTTCTTAAGAGTTGTATATGAATAATTAAGAAAAGTTTATATTTATACTTAATTAGGATGCTTTTTATGCTTATCTCTCTCTCCCCCAAAGAATGGTCATTCTTATGACCAATTCTCTATTCAATTGATGCTTCTTAGATCAAATTCTAGGCTTGTGAAGCTAGAGGTTAAGAAAATGGTTTTTTATACTTATATGCTAGTGAATTATGGTAATCTTATGAGTTAAATCCATAAATTAGATTTAAGGTTCAAAGATAGTTATACTATCATAATTACATTACTAAGTCTTATTCTTTTCAAAAATATTAAAAATTATCAGTAATAGCAGCGAAGCTATGGTAAAATTTTTAAAAAATTGATACATAATTCATTCTTATGCATAACATGAAAAGAGGACTTCCTACCATATTCTAGGATTGAATATCCTAGGCTAAAAGAATGATTTTCATCACATTCAATGGAAAACTAATTTTTAAGGTTATGTATAATTAAATAATTAAGAAAAGAGAAAATTATGGTAATTTTATTTAAATAATAAAAGAGAAATTCCCATAACATTTGAAATTCAATCATTTAAATAGGAAGAGTGAAATTCTTAGCAAATTAAAATTAATAGATATTTTATTTAAATTCAAAAATAAATTTATTTTCTCCGACCGCCGGTGCCCTCCCCGATGACTCCAACCACCGTCTCACTGCCAGTGCCCTCCCACCGCTCCGATGACTCCAACCACCGTCTCACTGCCAGTGCCCTCCCACCGCCCCGATGACTCCAACCACCGTCTCACTGCCAGTGCCCTCCCACCGCTCCGCCGGTGCCCTCCGACCGCCAGTGCTCTTTGACCCCTCAGACACCGGTGGTCCCCTTCGACATCTCATACGTGCATGGCCAACTCTCATGGCACTCATGGAGGCAACACCCCTCTCCCTTTCCCAAGGTAGGGAGAGATCCTCTTTGAGATCCTGAGCACCATCTTCCTTTTCCCTCTCCCTTTCCCAAGGAAGGGAGAGATCCTCTTCGAGATCCTCTTGAGCATCACCCGAGGAGGAGGACACCCAAGGAGGAGTTAAGGGGAGCACTCTCTCGGCAGCATACAGACAGTTTGGGACACACTCTCATAGAAGAGGATGCTCTCTCGTGTATCACTTTGAGTTCTAGCATAGTCCTTCTATCAGAGCGGAGTCTCCCTTATAGCATTCAATTTTGGTATTGTGATTGTAGTGTTGCGCTTTGTTGGTTTTTGTCTATCTCTTTGTGTGAGCGAGGTGAGTGAGGTGTGAGTGGTGTGTCTGGTGTGAGTGAGAGGCCTGTAGGGGTACTGCGGTGCTAGGTGGTGGCCGGAGAGCACGATAGACAGTTTAGAGCGCATAGGTCTTGCATGTCTAGCTAGTGAGGTCAACTCATCCTGATAGGTATACTTCCCTGAGAGGATCCACGCTCCCTTCTCCCCCAACCATAGTGTTTGTGTTAGTTGTCTTTGAGCTCCCTAGCAACCATAGTGTTTGTGTTTACTGTCTACCATGCTCTTGGACCACCACCTAGCACCGCAGTACCCCTACAGGCCTCTCACTCACACCACACACACCACACACACCACTCACACCTCACTGACCTTATTCACACAAAGAGATAGACAAAACACCAACAAAGTGCAACACTACAATCACAATACCAAAAAGGAATTCTACAAGGGAGATTCCGCTCCGCCGATAGAAGGACTGTGCTAGAATGCAAGGTGATACATGAGAGAGTGTCCTCTTCTGTGAGAGTGTGTTCCAGAATGTCTGTATGCCGAGAGAGTGCTCCCCTTAACTCCTCCTTGGGTGTCCTCCTCCTCGGGTGGTGCTCAAGAGGATCTCGAAGAGGATCTCTCCCTGCCTTGGAAAAAGGAGAGGGGAAAGGAAGATGGTGCTCAGGATCTCGAAGAGGATCTCTCCCTGCCTTAGGAAAGGGAGTTGCCTCCATGAGTGCCATAGGAGTTGCCATGCATGTATGAAATGTCAAAGAAGGGGACCAACGGCGGTCAGAGGGGTCGAAGAGCACTGGCGGTCAGAGGGCATCGACGGTGATGGGCGGTCGGAGCAGTCAAAGGGCACTAGCAGTCAGAGTGGTCGGAGCACACCGACGGTGACGTGGTCAGAGTCATTGGGGGCATCAGAGTGGTCGAAGCACACCGACGGTGACGTGGTCAGAGTCATCGGAGGGCACTGGTGGTGAGGGCAGTTGGAGGCGGTCGGTGGAGTGTTGGAGGAGCTGGCTTCCCATCCACCATAGGTCACCCACTACTACTCAATTCATCGTCCCAGTGAATGCCAAGAAAACACAGGAGAGCCTCCGGGAAAAACATCCGGCAAGCAGGCTGCCAGGCATACCTCATACAATGATCCTTCCAGGCAAACCTTCTGGATGTTGGAATTAGGGCTTCAGAAAGCACACAAAGCTTGGAGAAAAAGAAGCAAGAATGCACACAACACACAGTGTATTAGATTGTGTCAATGTACAAAGATGAGTTAGCCCTAGAATAATGGGCGTATATACAAGCCGAGGAAAAAATCTCCTAAAGAGGGAAAAAGTGCCCCGGCAGTCCTAAATGTGTTCACACACATCACTGCCTATATATGTGGCAACAAATCCCCCCTGGGAGTGATGGTGTGAACGAGAGCTGGCACTCATGTATAGGGAAGTGCCATGCCCGAAGTAGATCAGTCCACAAAGGAGAGCAAGCCCAAAGCTTTGCGGAAAGCTTCAAACTTCTCATGAGGAAGCGCCTTTGTGAAAAGATCGACGAGGTTGTCCTGTGTTGGCACATATGCCAAGGTGATCTCTCCTGCTGAGAGTCTCTCCCTGACATTGTGATAATGCACTTCAATGTGCTTTGTGCGAGCATGAAAAACTGGGTTTCTCGCAACTGCCAATGCGCTTTGACTATTAGTGTAGATAGAGGTGGCAGCAGCCAACACCCAAGTCAGCCATAAGCCGTCTGAGCCACACACACTCAACCGTAGCTATGAAAGCTACCCTCCTGTACTAAGCTTCACGGCTAGAAGTGGCCACAGTAGGTTGCTTCTTGCTCAACCAAGATATGTACGAGCTACTGAGCATGAAACAAAAACCACTTGTGGACACTCTTGTGTCATAGCAACCAGCCCAATCTGAGACCGAAAAAGCATGTAAATCTCGCGGCAACGATCCCCCCTTGGGATAAAATAGCCCAAGATGTATGGTGCCACTCAAGTAGCGAAAGATGCATTTAACTACCTTCCAATGCTGAGACCCTGGCTATGCATAAACCTGCTCACCTATGAGACTGCAAACTGACTGTCCGGCCTTGTAATGCATACATAAATGAGGCAACCAAGAGCTGTCTGATAGAGTGTGACATCAAAGTGATCTCCAGCATCATGAAGACAACTTCAAACCTGTCTCCATTGGAGTAGCAATAGGCTTGTAGTCTTCAAGGCCAAATCTCCGCAACAATATCTCAATATACTTTGTCTGACACAAAGCAATACCTCCATCACACTGCGCTTAAATTGTATCCCCAAATAATGATGCAAATGCCCCAAATCTGACATCTCAAAAGAGGCATTCAAATCAGCCTTAAAATCAGCAATATGACTCTCATTTGGTCCTGTGAGCAGCATGTCATTGACATAGAGAGAGCAATGATTAGATGTACATCATCCACACGTTTAACATACAAAGTGCTTTCTATTGCACTATTCTGAAAACCATGTGCAGTCAAATATGCATGTATCTTTTCATACCAAGCTCGTGGAGCTTGCTTTAAACCATATAAAGCCTTTTTCAACCTGTACACTTTGTTTTCCAGCCCTCTTTGAACAAAACCACGAGGCTGCAATACATACACCTCCTCATGCAAATCTCCATTCAAGAACGCAGTCTTTATGTCCAACTGATGTACATTCCAACCATTATGAGCTGCCAATGCACAAATGCTACGAATGGTAGTCATACGACAAGTGGAAGCAAAGGTCTCATCAAAATCAATGCCTTTTTCTTGAGCATAACCCTTTGCAACAAGTCTAGTCTTATAGCAATCAACACTACCATCTGGCTTTTGTTTCAACTTAAAAACCCACTTACATCCAATGAACTTTTTACCAATAGGCAAATCACACAAAGACCATGTACCATTCTTCATTATAGCATCATATTCACTTTGCATTGCAGCCAACCAATTTTCTGATTTTTGTGCCTCATCAAATGAAAGAGGTTCTTCCTCTTCACACATACTAGACACAGCCAAAGCATAACAATCTGATGCATAAGAGGCATGCTGAAAACCTGAACGAGTATGACTAGAAATAGGTGTATCAATTTTACTATCACGCAAGGTTTGCACCAGCCATTTAGGCATACCTCTAGCCTGCTCATTTTCTGCCCTATCCTCATAAATTACATCCTGTAAATCTGCATCAGAAATAGGCTGATCTATGATGTCGTTTGAAATCTACATAGGCTGAATATTTGCCTCATTAGGACTTACATTTGAGTTCCCACCCGTAAACAGAGGCAACAACGTATCAAATACATCCCGTGAGCTCACACCTGTCTCTTTGGTACATGATAACAAAGGCTGCATAGCATCTTCCACAAAAACAACATCTCGACTAATCAAGATACGCTTTGACTACGGATGATACAATCTGTAACCCTTTCTCTCAGCACTGTAACCAACAAAAATGCACAGCCTTATCATCCAATTTTCTACATTGTTGCACAGGCACTAAAGCATAGGCCAAGCAACCAAGACACGCAAGTGACCAATAGAAGGCTTCCTGCCATGCCAAGCTTCGTATGGAGTAATAGACTACAAGGCCTTAGTGGGACACCTGTTGAGTACATATGTAGCACACATGACAGCCTCAAGCCAAAACGCATGTGGCAAAGCTTGGCTCTTGACCATACGTCGTGCCATCTCCATAAGTGACCTGTTTTTCCTCTCAGCAACACCATTTTGCTGAGGGGTATACGGCACTGTACATTGGTGTTTTATCCCACGACTAGCCAGAAATGCATCAAACTCTTTAGACATGTACTCCCCCCCTCAATTAGAACGGAGGGTGCCTACAGTACAATTGGATACATTTTCAACCATAAACAAAAACTATTTGAAGCACAAAAGCACTTCGGACTTTGCCTTCAGTGGATATACCCACGCATGCCTTGAGTAATCATCAATGAAAGTCACGAAGTACAAGTGTTTCCCAAATGACGGAGTTTGCATAGGCCCACATACACCACTATGTACAAGTTACAATTTGCACGTGGCCCGCACAGAACCATCCTTTGGAAACATAGAACACTGCATTTTGTCCAAAATACAGCCTTCACAAACATGTTTTAATGGTGCCTCAAGAGGGGGCAATGAAGAAACCATATCAAATTTCTGCAAACGCAGCAAACTAGCAAAGTTCAAATGACCAAAATGAGCATACCATAGTTTTGCATCTGAAACTGCCTTTTCATCAGAAACTACATTTGCTGAATCTTCCACACACTTGTCATAAGAATTGATCCTGTACAGCCCACGAAACAAGGTGCCAGATGCAATAATCATATCACCAGAAGTCAAATGAACAATACATCTGTCATCCACAAATTTGACTACTACAAGTCCAAGTCTAGCAAGCGCAGAGACAGACAATAGATTCTTCTTTATCCCTGGCACATACAAAGCATCTGAAAGTGTGAAAGCGCTGCCATTTGCAGCAGTAAGCATAACGCCCTTCACTAGGTAAGAAGCATTATTGGCACATGTGATAGTATTCCCATTAGAGATAGCCTCACGACAAGTGAACATATCATGATGCAAGGTAATGTGCTTTGTAGCACCACTGTCAAAATACCATACATCAGAGTCGAGAGAAACTCCCAAACATGCATCATGTACAGATGGGTCATACTGGCAATACACGCTAAACACCCATTCTGTATCCTGCACAACATTTGCAGAATCTGCATTTGTAGAAGCATCCGCTATTGTGGCTGCATTTGACTCTTTCTTCTTTGCCTCTTTAGCCTTTAGCTTAGGGCAATTCTTAATGACATGATCAGTTTCCTTACAGTAGTTGCACACCTGATCTTTTTCTTGCCTTTATCAAGAGCCTTCTCAGACCTATTATTGCTACCTGTGGAAGGAGAAGAAGTTGCAGACCTACTAATAGGAGAAGAAACAGTGGAAGGTGATGCCTTACCACTTCTTCTCTGTTAGGCAGGCAGCAGCAACAAATACCTGATCAACTGCACGCTGCCTAGCCCTATTTTTCGTGGACTGCGCTTCTTGTTGCAAGAGCTTGTTGACTAAAGTATCATACTTGACAACATCAGGTAGTAACAAGTCTCCACGTGGAAGCAAAAGTCTGATATGACTCAGGTAAAGCATCAAGAACAGTCTACACAAGAGAATGATCAGGAATAATCTCACCTGTAGAAATTAATTGTTCCTTGAGATCTTTAATCTCAGCAAGAAAAACATTCATGTCATCATCTTCCTGCATAATCTTCGATTCTATCTCTTTACGCAGGTAAGAGATTTTTACCTCGTTACGACCTGCATACAAACCAGCTAGAATATCCCAAGCCTGTTTTGCTATTTTAGTTGAATGAATATGTGGAGTGATGTTACATTTGACAGAAAGTGCAATCAAGGCATGAGCCTGCGCATCTTTACCATCCCAACGAGCTTGTTCAGTGGGTAAAACAGCAGTAGCAGTAAAGCTGCTAGAACCTGCAACATCCTCAATAGATCCTACATCCACAAAACTTGGACGTAAATCCATACCCTGAACAATGTTCCACACTCCTTTTGCAACCAAAACATGCTGCATCATGTATACCCAAAGTGGGTAGTGGGTGTCTCCATCCAATTTGTCATCACAGCAGACAACATGTGAAATACATCATTGCTGTTATCAGCCATGGGGCCACTGACTGAAACTGATGCAAAAGCTACCTCTAATGAAGCAAAGACTGAACAGAAAACAACTCATGCTATGTAGCACAGTCCACAATAGAATACGTATGCCTGTTTTGTAGGAAACTGCACTGTCGAAATTTCTGCACAAAATGAAAACACCTGTACAGAACTTGTAATGCAAAAACGGAGCCCGAAACGACCTCAGATGCACTTTCTGAGAGTATAGGAACCTGCAAAACGCTCGTGAAAACTCACCTCAATCAGAGAACGTGAGTCGGAGGGTGCTAGCGACGTAGCCATGGGAGCTTGTAAGATTCCTCTCCCAACCCCTTTTTGATGTCTAGTATATTCCCCTGTAATCAATTCCTTTTCTAAAATATAAGAGATCTTGTTTGTGGCTGTTTTAACCTAGAGAGAGAATATTCAGATTTTAAATATTTTTGGATAGAAAAATATCTCTTATAATTCAGATGAGTTTCCCTGAAACAGAAATTTAAAAAGAATTTTCCAATGTGCAATTGGAATTAATTGGAAATAGGTATAAAGAACCTTAGCCTAAGGGTCTAGATTTTCAGAAATCTTTAGACTATGGTCCAATTAAGGTTTCTATGGGCCAATAGCATCAATCCATGTGTAGGGAGAAGATAAATCCAAATTGTAAAAAGAAAATACCCAAAAATGAGTAAATGCTCACATGAGGTGAAGAGTTGAAAATGTACAAGGTTTATTAGTAAAAAACTATGAGCAATATTAAAAATATGAGATATTTTGGGAATAATGATTTTATTATGACACATATGTAAGGAAGGGGAGTCCCTTAAATGCTCACATAAGATGAAGAGTTGAAAATGTACAAGGTTTATTAGTAAAAAACTATGAGCAATATTAAAATGATTCCATTATGACACATATGTAAGGAAGGAGAGTTCTTTAAAGGAGGTGCATATTTCACATAAGAGGAAGAGTTGAAAATGTACAAGGGTTATTAATAAAAAACTATGAGCAATATTAAAAATATGAGATATTTTGGGAATAATGATTTTATTATGACACATATGTAAGGAAGGGGAGTCCCTTAAATGCTCACATAAGATGAAGAGTTGAAAATGTACAAGGCTTATTAGTAAAAAACTATGAGCAATATTAAAATGATTCCATTATGACACATATGTAAGGAAGGGGAATTCTTTAAAGGAGGTGCATATTTCACATGCTTGAATGAGTTTTAAACTCATAAAAATTAAGATATTTCATCTCTCCTCTCTCCTCATTCAAGTCTAGTTCCAAAAAGTTAGCTTAATTGACCTAAAAATGGTCAAAAAGTGACCAAACTGACTTGGAAAATTCTAGAATCAGTTTGTTTGGTTAGAAGCTCAAATTTTCCTATAAATAGAAGCCTCCCCTTGTTGAAAAAAACATAGTGTCTTATGCTTTGTTACTCTACTCCTCCTAAGCCAAAATAGATAGTGTCTTATGCTTTGTTACTCTACTCCTCCTAAGCCAAAATAGATAGTATCTTATGCTTTGTTACTCTACTCCTCCTAAGCCAAAATAGATAGTGTCTTATGCTTTGTTACTCTACTCCATCTAAGCCAAAATATATAGTGTCTTATGCTATGTTACTCCACCTAAGCCAAGAACTGTGAATTCTTTAATAATTCACTAGTTTTTGACACTTCTCTCTTTCTTCAATCCCCATTGGTGGCTCCATCAACATACCAAACCAATTGATTGGTTGGGGGCCTCTACCGTGAATAAAGAATCAAGCAAATTATAAGGTAAGTATATTGAATTTTGATCTTTCTATAATTACTCAATGATTCTCTCTTCTCAACCCCTCTCAAGCTTGAGAAGTTTAATTGGTATGGTTTTTTAAATGCTATTGAAGTTAATTGGTGAATAGTAGTGAAGAGTTACATAATTTAATAAATGCTATAGAAGTTAATTTCCATTTATGTTTAAATTCTAATGGTTTTTATGTAATTTCTCTCTCTCACTCAAGAAATGGTCATACTCATGACTCATTCTCAATCCAAATGAAGCTTTTCATAAAGCTTTTCCTTAATCAAGCTATGCTTGAGGCCAAATTAATGGCTTTTTGCTATGCTTTTAGTTTATGCACATTGATGATTCAATCCATTATGGATTGATGACCCAATTAGAGACCATTCTAATTATTTCCTTAATGATAAGCTTTATCCCTTAGAAAAAAATTGAGATTTATCAGTCATAGTAGCGGAGCTATGGTAAAATTTTTATAGAAATCACGCATAAAATAAGTTCATTCAAAGCATAAAAAGAGGACTTCCTACCATATCCTAGGAACTATCATCCTAGATTAATTAAAAGAATATTATTATGCATGGAGATATGGATGTTTGCATGTAGATGTAGAGGTATGGATGTGAGTGTGAATGTGGAGGTGGATGTATGCATGTAGATGTAGATGTATAGATGTAGATGTGGATGTGGAGGTGGGTGGATACATGTAGATGTAGATGTATAGGTGTAGGTGAGAATGGAGATGTGGATGTATACATGTAGATGTAGATGTATAGATGTAGATGTGAATAGAGATGTGGATGTATACTTGTAGATGTAGATGTATAGATGTAGATGTGGATGTGGAGGTGGGTGGATGCATGAAGATGTAGATGTATAGATGTAGATGAGAATGGAGATGTGGATGTATATATGTAGATGTAGATGTATAGATGTAGATGTGAATAGAGATGTGGATGTATACATGTAGATGTAGATGTATAGATGTAGATGGGAATGGAGATGTGGATGTATACATGTAGATGTAGATGTATAGATGTAGATGTGAATGGAGATGTGGATGTATGCATGTAGATGTAGGTGTATAGACGTAGATGTGGATGTAGAGGTGGATGTATGCATGTAGATGTAGATGTATAGATGTGGATGTGAATGTGGAGTGGATGTATGCATGTAGATGTAGATGTATGGAGGTGAATGTGAATGTGGATGTGGATGTATGCATAGGGATGTAGGTGTATGCATGTAGATGTGAATGTACGCATATAGTTGTGGATGTATGGATGTGAATATACGATTGTGATGTGAGGGAATCTGAAGTGATGAGATGGAAATGATGTGATGGGATGAGAATACTTATAAATGGAATATGGAATAAGTAATGTAGATTGAGGAGGGATAATGTGGAAAAATGAAAGTTAAAATAGAAATTGTATTGTAAACTGTTTGTAAATGCTGTTTGTAAATGCTGTTTGTAAATGATTGTTTTATGTCAAGAATGCTGGGGGGAGCATTTTGACCGTCTTGTGATTAAGGTCGTGATGAGAAAGTTGCAAACTGCTGACGGGGAGTCAATGAAGGACGTCTCGCGTAGCAAGGTCGGCCGAGGTCTTGACCAACCTCGGTGCGATTAAAATGGTGAGCTTCCGGTACGGTGGATGAGGGGCCAAGGAAGCGGCCTATGCGTGAAGCGCTAGGTTACCTGCGAAGGATCCTAGAGGGTGCTGACCATACGGTGCTCGGGCTCTGGGTCGCCTAGAATACCCACGCGTGCGTCGAGGAAGATATTGGAACAGAGTTGGAGTTGTTTTCTGAAATCGAGCATGGATCTGGTTGATTGACCTTGCTGGTCTTCAATGGAGGAGTCCATGGCTCCTTATATGGATCCGTTGGTTGATCTTGCTGATCTTCAACGAGAGTCCATCTTGATAAGTGATTATATTGCCGAGTATTATGGGCTAGGAACTATCGAAACGGCTCCTGAGCATTCTAGTTGCCAATGATGCCATAGATACTCTGATGAAGGAATGATGGGAAATTAAGAATCAATTGGATAAATTGGAAGATGGTGATCAATGATACTATGGTTTTATTAAAGGATTGTTTTAAACTGGTTGAATCTGGTTGAAAAAGGCAATTTCATATTGGTGGGTGTGTGAGTGGTGTGAGTAGTTTTATTTTGCATGAACATCCGGCTAGGGGGCCTTGGAACTCTTTTCCTTGGTACCCGGGACAAAACCTAACCAAATTCTTAATTGGATCCCATCACTACAGTGGTTGGGCGGTTGGCTAACCCATGGGATTGGATGGGGTTAGGCTGGACTGATGGATCCGTAAATCGAGACTCAAACTTTTGTTTTTACGATAAAAAAAAAATCCCGGACAGTAACTGTTCTATGGATAGGAATCAACGGCTGTGCCTCTTGAATGGGGAAAAAAGCGTTGATCCCAATGATCCAAGTGCAAGTTTCTTCCTTGAACTGACTAAGTATCTTATAGATGTAATCGGATCATCTCGATCAAAAATGATCTTGACTACGTTAGAGTAAAAAGTTATCCTGGTGGAATCGCCCGTGCTTTCCGGTAAAGGAAGTTTTTCCGGGTTCGGTTTTGGAACAACCGACGGATTAGTCTCTTAGCCGGATATCCGTGGGCGAGGCCCCGAGTGTGGGACCCCTGTCCCGCGCGAGAAGCGCTACTTCCGCTGCGAGTACCCGAATCCGTTGCTCGGTGGGAACAGGGATCTTACAGAGCTGATGCCTGCTCTGATACCAATTGTTGGAATTAGGGTTGCAGAAAAGCACACAAAGCTTGGAGAAGAAGAAGCAAGAATGGACACAACACACAATGTATTATTGGCCAAAACCTTCCACCTCCTCTTTCATATGGTCGGTTGATTGAGGTCATGTGGGTGACCTGGTTAACGGCTGGGGCTTGATCCGATATGGTGGAAGCATTTAGCTTATGGAAGTCAATGTAGACCCTCAACTTCCTATTCTTCTTCGTGAAAATGACTATTCGTGAAAGCCATTCTGCCCTATCCACCACTGGATAGGATGAACCCTACTCTTAGTAGCTTATCAATCTCCTCCTTCACCTATTTGGCATAGTCGGGGTTCATTCTATATCCTCTCTACCTAGTAGGAATTGCATCCTCTTTTAGGTTGATCTTGTGTGGGTAGAAGCTAGGATCAATCCCCTTCATGTCAAAGTAGTTCCAAGGGAACACATCTTTGTAGAATTTTAGTAGTTCCCAAGAGTCTTCCTCTTGCGGGTCGGCTGGCCAGATTGCTGTATTTGGATCCATTTGTTGCACAATGGTCAGTCCAGGAGGGCAGTGGACCAAAGGGCTAATTGGCACCAGCACTTGTGCTCCTCGCGACACACTAACCTCAGACTCAGTAGTCTTTGATGAAATATTGGGTTAGTTTGCAATTCAAAGTTTGGGCGGAAGCATTAAACACAAGGGATAATCTGTGGAAATGGGCTGGAGTTCAAATTTTGGGTGAAAGCAACAAACAAAAGGGATCACCTTTAGAGATGAAAAAGTACCCCAATACCATCCAATGGATATTGTGGTCCTTTAAGAGTATGGCACATCGAAAATAGATACATCAAGAGAGAAAGTACACTAAACAATGCAATAGAGATAATGGAAAGTTTTTAAAATTCTAATTATACCAAACAAGAGATAGCTACAATAATATGACGTGTTTTCCACCCGTGTGCTCTAGTGTAGACCGTAGATGGCAATCTTGATAGACTCTGGATGGAGGGTTTACTGAGAGTATAGGGAATATATGCTCACAAGCATTGGATACCTTTGCTTATGCCAACTATGTCCATTTATAGTGTTGCAGGTAGTGCGGTGGACACGTCCAAGACATGGGTGGCTACCCTGCATTGATGCGGCTCACTGCCTGTGTAATCATAACGTATCCCAACCGACCATCGGCCACCACTAATGATGAAATTAGTATCTGAGGAAATATTCCTTAGAATATTCCATATACCTTTTCGGACCCCTAGCTAATGCTTATACTCCTCATCATCTCCTAGCCCATCAATGATCACAACTACGACCCCTTCCAACATCTAAGCTAGGACTCCCACTAAAGATATGTGCTCCAATGGCTTCTCCTCATAATGGGTGCCGTACAAATGTACACCATACATCAATGTGAGATACATTCTGAGAGGCGGGCGTTGAACATATACTAATAGGTCCTCTATCATTATGTGAACTGAAAATGCTATATTAGCTCAAGACCAAGATGTATGCTTTTTGAGACATCTATGAAGCCTTTCTTAAAGAAGTTCCCAAGAAGGCAACTCTATAGATCTTTGATTGTACATTATTACCACTAG
This sequence comes from Cibotium barometz, assembly GCF_041138505.1. NCBI lineage: Eukaryota > Viridiplantae > Streptophyta > Polypodiopsida > Cyatheales > Cibotiaceae > Cibotium > Cibotium barometz. The sequence goes on from NC_141110.1 coordinate 12,002,703, forward strand.
AAAAAGGCATTGTAGCCACCACTCAAATAATCATGAACAAAGGGAAAGTAATAATTAAGTAGCCACATACCCCAGCACTCGCCACATGTGTATCCCACCATTAGCCTCTTCTTATTCATATCATCCAACTAACTCTTGTTACTTACTCTTCCTTGTTCTTAAAGAAGTTCCCAAGAAGGCAACTCTATAGATCTTTGATTGTACATTATTACCACTAGAAAAAGGCATTGTAGCCACCACTCAAATAATCATGAACAAAGGGAAAGTAATAATTAAGTAGCCACATACCCCAGCACTCGCCACATGTGTATCCCACCATTAGCCTCTTCTTATTCATATCATCCAACTAACTCTTGTTACTTACTCTTCCTTGTTATAACATCTCCCTTCTTCACTTGAGTCACCTTCTTATTCTAACGTCTTATTCTTCTTAATCAACACCTTTCCTTCAATCTTACTTATTCCTCTCTCTCCACCATACATTAACGTGGACACCATAAAATTAGGATTCATAAATGTTTTTATAATTATGCAATCCTTGGTGCATCCAACTTCTCAAGAATCCTATTAAGACATGAACCATAAAAAAACAATAATCAAGAGCTTAATATGCTCAAGCCACAAGATCATGCTTATGATATCCATGCAACTATGGGAATGAAGATGATAAATCTTTTAAAATCTCCTAGACTTGAGGGTGTTTTTCGAGGCTCTCAGACAAAATTTTGATGGCTTGAGGCAACAACATGCATATGACACCAAGGGTGGCTTTAACATGCCAAAAAATTTTGTTCACACTATGTGCTTAATGTAGATACAATTTAGGAAAGTTTGGCTCGAAAATCCACAGTGGGAAAAAGTTAGACATACCATGTAAATGAGGATTAGTATCGTTGACTTGCTTACCCTTATATGGCCAAATACCATGTAAATGAGGATTCGTATCCTTGGTTGCTTATGCTTATGTGGCCAAATATAAAATAGACTACTTACATTTCTCAAAGGCGTAGAATTTTTGACATTTTCATTTCTCCTTATGGTGTGCAAGCCTCCCTCATAGGTTATACTAGGTTCTGATCAAAGCATATGCACTCCCTAAAGCCAATGATGTATATATTAATGTCGATTCACTTATAAGATGCAATCGGGGGTTTTATCAATACCTCGCGGGGGGTTCACCTAAAAATATATAAATATAGCACGTGAGGTCAAATGAAAGGGTTTTTTAATTCAAAAATTTAAGGTAAATTTACAGAAGGGATTTTTTAAATCAATTTTGAAAGAACGTTGTAATTCCTTAAAGAAAAAGGGGTCATTTTATTCATGTAAAATTCATAGGTAAGGGGTTTTATACCCCTTGAACGCACGAGATACATGGGTTTCTTAGTAGTGTACCCCCGAGATCAATACATAATTTTATTCTTGCAAAAATGGGACAATTTTCATACATAGTAGAAAAATGCTTTCTTTCTCTCTTAGTAATGTGGTAATACATTACCATGTGTGAGAGGGGGAACTCTTGCATACTTGTGAGTAATTTCTCTACTCTATTCTACTACTACTTATTCTCTATTCTCTATTCTCTACTTTGTATCATGTATGAGAGGGATGTATGAGAGCGGGAGCTCTTGCCATTACTTTGTGAATGATTTCTCCAATATCTACTATCTATTATGTTTTATAATGGGTAAGCACAATAGGCAAGTCTCAAGGAGAGCCCCACACCAGCCCGCAGAGCCCCACACCACTCCACTCAACATCTGCACACATACCCATTAACTTGGAGCCCACATCCATTAAATTGCAGGGTGACATGTGGGAAGGACATGGTGGATAACTTTGGCACTCATTGACATGAGGGCTACATATTCGGTTGAGCTATATGCTAAGTTTCTAATGACTCTTACAAACACGCATTTCTATTAATAGATTTTGACAAACATAGAACCATGTTTTTACTTTATTTTAAGAATTCCTTTTTCTCACATATTTTCCTAGAAAGAATAGCTTTAAGGATATAGGGAGAGCGCAAAGAAAGTTGAGGGATGGAGATGGGTAACTAAGCCTTCTTCCAGGAGTCACCGTAGCAAATCACCCTATAAAATCTCTTGACCAAAATAAGATTTTGAGATAATGAAAAGCTCATTAAACTTAGGTTACACTTTAACGTTTTGTATTTCTTAAAGCATATAAAATAAAATAAAGTCATATGGAAAGCTCATATGGTTTTCATTTTTCTCCTTTGTTTATACACTAAAATATACTTGGATCATCCCCATCTAGATTTCCTTTTTAGAGAGAGAGAGAGAGAGAGAGAGAGAGAGAGAGAGAGAGAGAGAGAGAGAGAGAGAGAGAGAGAGAGAGAGAGAGAGAGAGAGAGAGAGAGAGAGAATCCACATAAAGAGGGATACAAATAAGGTGACAAGAAGCACATGATTATTGCCATCATGAGAAGGGCAACATATCAACATGGCTTGAACACTTATGTACTTTAAAGATAGAAGAGATGAGAATTACGAATAGAACAACTTAAATAGCTAGGAATTGCAAGTTTTAGCGAAATAGATTCCAAAACCATAATCTATGTCACAAATCTAGGTTGAACTTGTCCCCAAAGGCCACATGAGTTTGGAAATTTTAGAAAAGTAAATCACTCAACACATGAGGTATTCCACACCTTGACATCCTTCTTGGAAGATATGTGAATAAACATAGCTTCGATGCTCTGACAAGAGTGTGTTCTTAAACTTAGAAGGTTCCCCTGTCTTATCTAAAAGTTGTGGGAGTGGAGTCAAGATTGAATCCCCACTTGAATAGTAGAAGTAGCCAATTGAGTAGCGAGACTTCGTTTCATTAAGCACCACACGATGCAACCCGCTTAGATAATGGTTATTGCTCCAAACCTGAGACAAACATTATTTTTTAAAAAAGTTTTTCATTAAGCCTAACTTATTTTGTATTAAAATATAACAATAAATATGTCACAAATTATATAAATAGTATTGGAAAAAAAAAAGTTGGAAGGCTCCTTTGAGTTGTATTAAAATTTGTGTTATGTGTGCATGTGCACGTGTGTGTGGGTGTGGGTGTGGGTGTCCGCACATGTGTGAAATGTGTGTGTGAGAGAGTGTGAGTGTTGTGTGTGTGTGTGCGTTCATGTTTGAGTGTGTGTGTGTGGGTGCATGCATGTGTATGTGTGTGGGTGTACATGTGCATGTGTGTGTGCACATGTGCATGTACATGTTTCTGTGTGTGTGTGTGTGTGAGAGAGAGAGAGAGAGAGAGAGAGAGAGAGAGAGAGAGAACCTAATAGAGAAACTTATTTAAAATAAATTAGAGAAAATTTATTTAAAATAAATTAATGGTATCATGTTATGCTGGTATGATGGGGAAGAAGAGTAAGATAATGTAACAATAAGTCTTCTATCAGTATCTAACCATGATAACATCATTTTAGGGAACACCCAAATCTTGATATGACATGCTTGTATAAGAATTTGGCAATTATATGCCTTTTGTTTGGCTTTTGCTTCAACCCACTTTAGTGAAATAGTTGGTGGTAATAATTATATATTTGGCTTGCATCTGTTGATGCGTAGCCAGGCTAATGGGTCTAATAAAGTCTATTCCCCATTTTTCAAAAGGTTGTACCATAACGATTAGGTCCAAAGGCATCCTATCTTCTTCGTGAGGAATGTTTCTCTAATTGTGAGATAAAAATTTAACGTCTTAAGTGCATGCCAACTCTTGCAACACATCAAGTATTACATCACTATTAAAATGAGTGATGCTAGAGTGCCAAGACACCTAGTCAAAGTTATCCCACATGAGAGAAGTGAACCCTTAACTTGTTTCACTTAGCCAAAATTGAACTTGACCTTGAATTCTTTACCATTACCACTATAGACTACTGAACATAGGATAAAACAAAGCATGCAATTTTAATTCGTTACCACATAGAGCACACACATAAGCCCTCCATAAATATAATGATATCATAACCCCATCATCTTAGCACGTAAAACACACATAAGCCCTCCACAAATATAACGATATAAAATCTATTAGGATTAATAATTTATGGTGTCCATTAGGATTATTATTATGATGTGATGATGATCCACATAAGGATTGTTGTTATTATGATATGATGATAATAAGGATGATGATATTATGATATGATGATAATAATGATGATGATAGGAACATGTTGAAGTTCAAGAGCCTTTGGATTGTGATAAATTCCACCCTTGTACTCTCCTCAAGATATTGACAAGTTAAAGAAACTCCACCCTCATAAAATTAGGTTACTTAGAGGACTTATTTATGACATCTGATGTGTTTGACTAAGAATAGGAAATTTCCTTATTTACGACATCTAACATCTTTAGCTACTAAGAATAGGAAATATCCTTTGTGTTCACAATTTCTTACATATAGTTATGTACCCCTATGCTAGGCAAACAAAAATTGATTATCGGCTTGTAGTCGTATGATCTTAGACAAAATGGATCTTGACGTCATCTTCTTTACCATTACCACTATAGACTACTGAACATGGGATAAAACAAAGCATGCAATTTGAAATCATCACCACATAAAGCACATATAAGCCCTCCAGAAATATAATGATATAAACTCCATCGCCTCAGCACATAAAACACATAAAAGCGCTAAGAAATATAACGATATAAAATCCATTAGGATTTATAATATATGATGTCCATAAGGATCATCACCACATAAAGCACACATAAGCCCTCCAGAAATATAATGATATAAACTCCATCACCTAAACTCATAAAACACATAAAAGCCCTAAGAAATATAACAATATAAAATCCATTTTAAGATTTATAATTTATGATGTCCATAAGGATTATTATTATGATGTGATGATGATCTACATAAGGATTGTTGTTATTATGATGTAATGATACTAATGATGATGGGGCAACGATGTTATCTACTGATGCTTATGTGTATGGATTATCATTACGATATCATGATGAAGATTTTCATATAATTAATTATTTTCTTAATGATAGTGGGCTAAGTTTGATGAGGGATTCAGATAAAACAGGTTGTCTTTTGACTCGGGGGGTTCTCCTAAAAATAAGTGAGTATAGATAGCACGTGAGTTCAAATGAAGGGGTTTTTTAATTCAAAATTTTAAGGTAAACTTACATAAATACATATATAGAAGGGATTTTTTAAATCAATAAAAAAAACCTGTAAGTCTATAAAGAAAAAAGGGTCATTTAATTCATGAAAAAATCACAGGTAAGGGTTTTTTTAAATACCCCTTAAACACGTGATGTATAGGGTTTCTTAGTGGTGCACCCCTTGAGTTTTTTGATCAGATAATGCAGAGGAGGCATATACATGAATATGAATGAGGAATCCAACAGGCTTGATGGTGGCTAAAGAAAAGAAGGTAGAGCACATAATGCCTTTAAAGTAGGAGTGGAGAGAAAGTTCTTAAGGAGAGACAAAGTTTAGGGGGTTTCCTAAAGGAGGAAACTTACGGCCAATAATTCCTTGCTGAAAGATTCTCTAATTGAAGAGTTGACTTTGGAAGCTATTGTTAACCTAAGAAGTAGGGGCTCAAATAGTGGGTCTTGGATTTGGTTTGTTTCATGATATGTAGGACATCATCAAACATGTGGGGAAGATTAAGACAAAAGAAAAGAGAGAAGCTAGAGGTAAAATAAAGCTCAAGTGGGGATGCTTACAAACGAAGAGGCAAACAGAATCTCTATCAAGGCAAGAAAGGACCGAGAATGCGAAATGTTAGGAACTTCTAGCTACTATGGATGAGAAGTTAAGAGGCAAGTGTTAGTACTAGGTGCTAGAATGTCAACTTTCAAAAATAACAAAGGGATTGTGAAAAATGTAGTTAAAGATTTCACGGGACCGAAGAAGGGGGAGATAGTGGGACACATAAAGGTTGCAAAGGATAAATGGTTGACTCAACCAAGGGAGATCATTAAAAGGTAGGTTGATTACTTGGGCACAATCTTAACTTTGAAGGAGGATTTATCTTGCACCAGATTTAAAGCTGAGGACAAAATCTTAAAGTTATTACCTAAAGTTGTTCCTCGTGACACAGATGCAAGAATAGAGAGGCCTTTGGCCATTGGCCATATAAGATGAATGTAGGCACGCCTTCTGCCTGCTTAGGCAAGAAAAAACTCCAAGCTGGGTTGGTCTGTTAGCCTTCCCTTAAGGGGACCTTGTTTCAAACCTTCAATAGAGCTTTCTTAGCTAGGGAGCTTGCTGTCGAAGATGGATATCCCTAAGAGATGCACTTGAGCTTTATTTTACCTGTTGGAGGAAGACCTGATCTCAAAGTGTGGGCTGAAGGAGATTGGTGAGTTTCCAAAAGGGGCTGCTAGCTTTGCCCTCTTGTACTCTAGCATGCAACTTGGGTTTTAGCTGAGATGGGACCAGTCATCCTTCATAGAAGTAGACGAGGCTTGGAAGTTGGTTTGTATGCTGTTAAACTATGAAGGCTAGAATGGTGTGTATGGAAGCATCAGTTTTTGTTTCCCATAGTATTGTTTTGCAGCTACTCTCCGGTATAGCAAGTTGTAAAAGCAAGATGATTCTGTAAGGCGGTAGTATCACGTATAGATGATTCTTTGCCCTCTTGTACTCTAGCATGAAGTTATAGTAATATATATAAATATTTCTTTTAAAAAAAAGTTGATCTTTTTTTTTTGATATAGATCAATGTAGAGGATTAGGCTAAGGCAGTTTACACGCGAGATCTCCCCTTTGTCCCCTATACAGAATCACGTATAGATTATTCTTTGCCCTCTTGTACTCTAGCATGCAGTTATAGTAATATATATAAACATTTCTTTTAAAAAAAAGTTGATCTTTTTTTTTTGATATAGATCAATGTAGAGGATTAGGCTAAGGCGTAGGTGTGTGTACTATGTAGGGAAGGTATTACGTAATGAATGTGTTGATTGCTGACATACCTGGAAGATGTCACCAAGGTTGACAACTAGGGCATCATGTCTGGGCTTGACGGCGATCCAGGTTCCATCCCGCTGCACCTGCAGACCCCCAACCTGGTCTTGCCATAGCAAGGTTAATACGGACACATCGGAATGAGGGGGGAGGCCTAGGGTCTTATCGGGTTGGGGGCATGGGGGGTAATGGCTCAGCTTCAAGCCAGGAGTCTCCCCACTCTTTATGTACTCTTCCACCACTTCATCCCCTTTGAGGCCCAGCCCTTGCAGCAGAAGTATCGTCAACTGTTGCGCTAGCTCGGTGAAGCCAGTGGTGCACTCCTCCAAAGCATCACTGAACACAGGCTAATCACATCTTGTTAAACACACTACGAGCTCCTAAAACCCCTATTAATCGAGTACAAAATCGCCAGAAATTCATGCGACAGAGCAAAATCTAGCAATTACAACACAGTTGCTCAAATCTTGACACAGCTATAACTAACTACCTGAAAGCCTGCTGATCTTGCTCCTCATCCCACAAGCAATTGGCAACATACTGTATGCTTTCCTGGCTAGTAGAGGCTACTCTGATAGCCTCGGTCCACCATTTGTTGGGGCTATCGATGGGGCTTCCACACATGTAGCAGGAGGGGAGGCTGTACCGGGAGAGCAGAGAGTTGCCGGCTTTGTATTTACGCTCTAATGGGAGAGAGAAGAACTTGACGCCATAGGAATAGAGAGTGGCTAAGGCGGAGAGGGAGATGTTATGGTTGAAAACTTGGAAGAAGCCACAACTTGCTGCAGCTTGTGAGAGGCTACGGACCAAGGGGTCACGAGGAGTGAGGCTCTGATTAAAATTGGGAGAGGCGGAGATTAGGGGTTGCAGGTCGATTTCAGGGATAAGATGGCTGTCGGAGAAGAGATTGAAGGGTAGGCAGGGCCTGAGGTTTGGCTCCCACTCGAATTCCTTCAAGGAGAGGTGGCCATTTAGGAAGGCCGCCAGACCCTCGGTTTCCACCGCCATGTATCCGACTGCGTAATCCTGGAGTTGTAAAAGGTTCTGATTAACTACTACTACTAGCCAAGCGAAGGCGCAACGAAAGGACTGCAGTCGGCTACCACACACGACACTCAGCTAGCGCGAGCTTTTCGAAGAAAAACGCTGGCCATTTATTTGAAAGTCAGGGAAGCCGTCCGTGATCTTCTGGAGATATAAAGTAGTTTATTTTCCAAGCTATTTCTTGTGACGGTTACACAGTGGTAAGGTTCTTGGGCAATAATTCATAAGAACTCCCCAATACACCTTTGTGTCCTTTTTTTTAGGCCATGTGATAGAAACCTAAGAACTACTCTCATTGAATGGTTCAAAGCTAATCAATCCTCCACAAGCTTATCTTACTTCTTACTATATATTATAGGGCAAACTCCCCTATGCACCAGATACCATGTGTTCTTTTCTTTAGGCCATGTTATAGAAATCGAAGAACTACTCTCACTGAATGGTTCAAAGCTAATCAATTGGATGCAAAGAAAATAGCATGCTATATGTTGATTTCCCTTGCAAGTAGGTGTGGAATTCTTCTCTTCGGTCATGGATTAAAGAAAAAAAAAGAAATGTGATTGGACATATGTATAATGTTAGTCCGAGTGCATGTGAGCAATATTATCTACACATGCTACTCATAGTGTGTAAAGGCTACAAATCTTTTGAGAAAGTACATACAGTGAATGGGCAGTTATATCCCTGTTTTTAAGGTTGCATGTGAAGCGAGAGGAATGCTGGAGAGTGATGATGAGTGGTATACGTGTCTTCAAGAAGCTACATTTTAGAAAACAGGATTCCAGCTGCGTCAACTTTTTTTTATCATTGTTAAGGCTCACCCTAACCCTCCTTGAAACACATCCAAAAAGAGATTACCTAGTGAACCACAATTGTCTCGTGAGGATCTTTCCAATGGCCGAACTCGTAACCCTTGAGGTCTCCAATCTCTACAACTCCTTGAGAAGCAATTCCACCGCGTTTCCCGTGAGCGTTGTCACACCGCCGCGTTGCACTACGGGTTTTCGTTCCTCCTCTCACCTCACTTCACTCACTAGCATGCATTAGGGTGAGAGATTAGCAAGAGCAAGATTCAATTGCACAATGGGAGAGTCTGTTGTATTATGAGAGAAATTCACTTATTTACATGGCCAGAATTGTTCACACTCACTTAAACTATGGCCGACCGAGCACTTTAGGCTCATAAGAGTCCTAATGCTATTACAATGACTACTCTCATAGTATATCCATGAAGTACATCACTTAGGACTTCATCCTATCTTGCTACCACACGTTCTTGAAGCGGGAACGATCACACGAGGATGCGATCGTCATAAAGAAAGAGAGGAATGTTAATCCAATTATACGATTAACAAGAGAGCTACCACCATTATCTTACATCAAGGAGTCACGGTAGATACACCAAAGGGTTATACATTTAAGATATCAAGCAATAGTATCCAAAGCTATAACTTGGACGGGCCGTAATGGTATGACGACAGAGATCTTTATGTGGGGAGGATGAACAAGCTTGGTCGATAATGGTCTGTGTTCCTCTAGAAGGAATAAGAAAAGCTAATTAATGAATGAAGACGTTAGTGGTGTATTGGGAATTCCTAACGAGGTGGGGGTTTTTGCGAATGATTGTATTTTTATATTTGTGTGAGCCTTTTTTCTTTCTTTCTTTTTTGCTCAATTTGTTTTTAGCAATCATTGGCAAGGTTACATTTGATTTTTGTTAGTGGGGATACTAAGAGATATTAATAATGGGAGAGGAGAGAAGGATCCAGAGGAACGTAGATTAAATCATCAGAACGAGATGATGATTCTCAGTTCCTCATTTGATTCATTGTTGTAGACTGCATCGTGGCTATGCACGCGGCTATAGATGCAGCTACACCCGCGTGCCCCTAGCCGCTTAGGAAAAATTTGGTGAAAAAAATAACGGGAAGAAGATTGGGAAAAACAAATCCCAAAAGAACATTTATGATGATTTATATATGTCCAAAAAATTTTGAGGATAGAATGGAAGAGCTATGGGGATTGTGTCATGATGTCTCTTTGTGTGGCAGGATTCTTGTCAAATTTAGTTGAGTATGACCTGATCCTATTTTCTTCTGTCCATGTGCTTTTTATGTTTTTATGCATAGTTAAGTGTGCTTATTAAGTAGATTTACACGAAGTACAAGAATTGAGTCATATAGACTCTTATTGTTTGAGTCATATAGACTCTTATTGAACAACTTTGTGTTGAAGTAGCCACTTATTTAAAAGAATTATGTCGACTTGCGAGGCTAATATAGATATCTTCACTCGGGATTGAAAATCATTGAGTTGTGAAGATTGTGGCATCGTTTGGAGATATTTGTAATTTGAAGGAAAATTCTAGGCGATGGGTTGTACCATTGACCAGGCTTTCGCCGACCATGCCCCCCCCATCTAGAGATATACGTGGAAGTTGTCGATGGTGAGGCTTTGGTGCAAATGTTCTCCAATGCATGAGTATGGATATGTACTCATGGAGCAGCTGCTACATTAATTTAGCCAAAAGAATAGTAAGCAATCAGCTTAACAAATATATAGTGGCTATTGTGTGATATGGCTTAATCCATGATGACACTTAAATCGTGAAATTACAGGTTCTTGAGCCTTGAGATGGAACTCCTTGAATTTGTAAATATTTATATCGATTTTTTTTCCACGTGAACTGCTAAGACGTGAAACAGTGACGCATAAAAGACCAGACGTGAAAGTCAGGACGTGAGCCATCATGACGTGAAAGTCATGACATAAATCTGCAGATGTGAAAGTCATGACGTGAAAGTCGTGACGTGAAGATCCAAAGTCATGATGTGAAGATCCAAGACGTGAAAGTCATGACGTGAATTTACAGACATGAAAGTCATGATGACGTGAATCTGCAAACGTGAAAGTCATGATGTGAAGATCTAAGACGTGAAAGTTATGACGTGAATCTATAGACATGAAAGTCATGACATAAAAGAGCAGACGTGAAAGTCATGATGTGAATTAGTAGACGTGAATCTATAAACGTGAAGCTGTAGGGACTGACATGGGCTGTGAACAGCTGTGTTTGCATATGCTTAGGATGGACCATTTATCAGTTCCAGAGGGGTGACAAGAGCATTGTTATTTTGATCTTGATGTGCTCTTAAGTCTCCATATTTGATCTTGAATTTGTTGCTGAAATGATGTCAAGGCAGTAGGGAAGACTACTTATTATTTGCTTAAACAGACAAGCTCTTGTGTTGGTGCTGAATGCATGAGAGTGGTTTTGTTTGCTTGGGCCTCCATTCTTATCAAACTTTAGGTGAAGTTGTTGGGGTTGAAGTCGGTGGTGAGGTTTTCTTCACATTGTTCGATTTTGGCAACCATATGATGATATTACCATCGCACATGCACAGGCACCCATCTTTGATGAACATTGTAAAGTGGTGGTCGATGTGCTTGGTGATGAGGTTTTTTTTGTGCAAGATTAGGGGACTTTGTGATGCATTTGGGGACCCAAGCTTTGGTATTTCTTTGGTAGTACCCTTGTGCTTGTAGCAATGTTTTGGTACCCACACTTGTTGTATTGGAGGAGTTCTTTGAGGAACTCGCACAGGCTTTTTGTGGACGGTGTTGTGGAGTACTCTTCTTCTTCCTTGGCTTTAGAGTGCTTCGTAGAGGAAGAATTTTTGACTATAGAGGCACCCAAATTTTATTGGCACCTTAGTAGTAGTAGCCTTGAGCTACAAGTAACTACTTCTCCACCCACATTTTGATACTATTAAGATATCTTGATTATGGTTGTCATGGTGGAATTTTCTTTTGGGGTGATGTGGAAGGTTTGGGGCCCTCCTTGACTTTTGTGGCACTGAGGCTACAGGGTTGAGACTCATGGGCATTGTTGATGATGAGGTTAGAGTCTCTTGTGGAGTGGCTATCGATGATGACGAGGCCTTTGAGCATGTGGCTGTATTGAGACATTGTTGCGGGAGATTTGGCCTTGAAGACAATGGAGACAGGTTTGAAGTTGAGTCTTCATGATGCTGGAGATAACTTTGATGTCACACTCTATCAGACAGCTGTTGGTTGCCTCATTTATGTATGCATTACAAGGGCGGACATTCAGTTTGCAGTCTCACAGGTGAGCAAGTTTATGCATAGCCCAGGGTCTCAGCATTGGAAGGCAGTTAAACGCTTCTTTCACTACTTGAGTGGCACCATACATCTTGGGTTGTTTTATCCCAAGGGAGGATCATTGCCGCCAGATTTACATGTTTTTTCGGACTCAGATTGGGCTGGTTGCTATGACACAAGAGTGTCCACAAGTGGTTTTTATTTCATGCTCGGTAGCTCATGCATATCTTGGTTGAGCAAGAAGCAACCTACTGTGGCCACTTCTAGTTATGAAGCTGAGTATAGGGCAGCTTTCACAACTACGGTTGAGTGTGTGTGGCTCAGACGGCTTATGGCTGACTTGGGTGTTGCCACATCTATCTACATTGACAGTCAGAGTGCATTGGCAATTGCGAGAAACCCAGTTTTTCATGCTTGCACAAAGCACATCGAGGTGCATTTTCACTATGTCAGGGAGAGACTCTCACCAGGAGAGATCAGCTTGGCCTATGTGCCAACACAGGGCAACCTCGCCGATCTTTTCACAAAGGCACTTCCTCGTGAGAAGTTTGAAACTTTCCGCAAAGCTTTGGGCTTGCTCCCCTTTATGGACTGATCTACTTTGGGCATGGCACTTCCCTATACATAGTGCCAGCTCTCGTTCACACCATCACTCCCAGGGGGGATTTGTTGCCATATATATCGAGAGTGATGTGTGTGAACACACTTAGGATTGTCGGGGTACTTTTTCCCTCTTTAGGAGGTTTTTTCCCCCGGCTTGTATATACGTCCATTATTCTAGGGCTAACTTATCTTTTGTACATTGATACAATCTAATACACTTTGTGTTGTGTGCATTCTTGCTGCTTCTTCTCCAAGCTTTGTGTGCTTTCCTACAAACCCTAATTTTAACATCTCTCTCTCTCTCTCTCTCTCTCTCTCTCTCTCTATCTATCTCTCTCCTTCGCTTGCTCTCTCTTTGGAGATGAAGAGAGGTTTTCTTTTATTAGTGTCATAAGGAGATGGATTGTGTTATACTCACTTATCTATTATAAATCTCTCTAATAATTACATCATGTTTCTACTGTGTGCGGACTCTATCTCAGAAGAGTAGGGTCACATCGTGATAATGGCACTTGAAGTCGAATAAATATAACAAGGTAATTTATGTTGTCTGTTTGAAGTTTGGAATAGGTACTTTAATGAAAATGGAATCAAAACATTTGGAAGGTATGAAAATGAGAAGGAGCATAGAAAATTCCATGAACCCACTTAGATGCCAGTGAGGAATATTAGATTATTCAGGCACATAGAGATATAACACGAGGTGCCCTGTTTCTTTTGATTTAAATGAGCTACCTGTAGATGAGACCACTCCTATATTGATAATTTTTAATCTATTTGTTGTGTTGATAATGTGAAAGGTATTAAATTTGAATGTCACTCTATAAGGCGTGTGTTTTCATTTCCTTGAGATGTTAAGCACCCAGCAACTATGGTGGTATATTCTAGAGATTGTACTCTTCACTCTTTTAAGAGACCTTTCTTATAAGTACCATTTTTGTGGTTCTCTAGTTTGGAAATGTGAGGTGTCAAGAAAGTTTGGACAATGTGTAGGCAAACACTATTATGCAATTGGAAAAATCTCTTTACTGCCTTTGGCAAACCCTCCTCCTAAATTGGTTGGGTTGTTATTACTTGGTACTTGGTAATGATAATGCAAGTAAGGAATACATGAAGAATATATGCTCTTATAACAATGCCTTGGCATTTGTTTCACTGGGTGCTCACTCAAATAATATGTTCACTAGGGGGGAGAAGTATTTAGTTTTCAAATCTATGGAACTACTTATCGTCATGTTGTTTCTATAATACCTGATGAAACAAGAGATGCGACTCCCAAATTTGCCCAATTATATGTGTATGATACGGAGCATGAATCGAAGAATAGAATTCATGGGATGCCTTCTTTAAATCATAACATGCTTGAAAGGTTGCAAACAATGATATATGAGCATAATCCGTACTCCTATGCACATCGTACAGTGAGAGAAATGTTGTAGTCAAGTCCACATGCAGATTTGAGAATGGTCATCTCACTGAAGCATGATCTACATCAAGAAAGTACGTGGTTCCTATAGGAAGTGAGGTAGCAGCTATCATGCCAGGTCAAGGAGATTATTTTTTTTTTCCGGGAAAAAGATCCTTCTATTAGTTAATGAGAAAACGCCATAAGGCTACAAAGCTCACCTCGCAAGGAGGGATAAAACACAGTGAACTCCTGAGCTCCACCCCCGTGGCTGGCCGCTCTCTGGGGGGGGCTACCTAGTAATACATATGGAAGGTGAGAAAAGCCAGACTGGAGGCCTGTAGTGCCAAGTGACATCCTCGCCCCTCGCGGTGAGGAAAGGGCCAGGGTGCCAAGTGCGGAGGAAAGCCTTGCGGCGCCCTCTCATGCGATCCGAGTCGCCCTGGAGTTTCCCCCAAGGTGTGAATGATGTCCACCCAGAGGGCCTGTATGACCTCCGCCGGTGGAGTCGCCTGGCGGTCAATGGCCTCCCTGCATCGGGCTCTCCATATGTGCCAAGCCGTCATGCTGCTGATCATCTCCCATCTGTGCCCGACCCCCTCCTGAGGGGCTGCCGATGAGAAGTCTGGCGTCGGAACCACCGCCATCGCCCTGTCAGAGACCTGGATGGTCGCGCTGCCAGGGACGTCCTCATATCCAAGGGCCGGGCCGCTGTCCGTGGCCCAAGCCACCGCACCCCACGTCACCAGCATCTCACCTGGTGAGCCTGCAAAAACCATCCTGAGAGCGCACTGCCAGACCTGCTGAGCCTGTGGTGGGCAATCCCATAAGCAGTGCCGCTGCGACTCCTGTGCATGGCCGCACCGAGGGCAGGACGCTGGGTGTCTGCCAAAAGCTAGCCATGCCCCCACTGCCAGTCCTCTATGCGCTGTGAGCTAGAGAAAAAGCGTCACCTTCCGGGGCCGAAAGCTGGCCCAAAGGCGCTGCCAGAAGTCCCTAAGAAAGGCAGGGGAGAGCCCCTGTCGCCGCCAATGCTCGGCCGCCGCCGGGGTGCTCGCTATCCTGTGCCTCTGAATCCGCCGCCCCAGCCTCGCTGTGTACTGAAAAAAGGGGATGCCTGGGCTGGTAGGGGCCAAGTAGGGATCTCGCCAAAACCACTCACCTGGATCCCACTGAAGGCGAATAAGAGGCCTGCTGTCCCAAGCCCATAATCTCCAAGAACAGTCCTCCCCTATCGAGGCCGGTGAGGGGTCTACATGCCACTGTCTCTGATGAAAGCCGACCACCCGCACCCTCTGAAGAATACAACCCTGGAGCCCATCCAAATCTAGTCGTGTCCTCTGAAGCTGGCCACCCTCTCCCACCTCGAAAGTGAGTGGGGCGACTCTCTCCGCTGTGCCACAGACCGCTAGAAGGATCTCATGCCATGTAAAGACACCCATCCACTGTGGAGGTGGAGGGTCCTGTACTGGGGTCCGCCACTCCCGGGGGATGGCCGCCTCAATGTCCTGTCTCATCAACTCTCTGCCCCTCATCCCACTGAGTCTCCTCTCCTGAGCCTCTAGAGGCAGCTGCTGAAAACATATCCAGTCGTCTAGGGACTGGGCTGGGCTGGAGCTCAAAGGGCCCCACGACACGTGAGACCACGATCCAACCATATGGCCACTGGGAAGTCGAATCAAGGGGTTCCAGATCAATGGCTGCCTCAGGCGCTCCTCATCGGTGCCCGGAGGAGTCTGGAAGAGTGACAGCCTCAGATGCGACCAGGCCCTCAGAAGGCTAGCTGCAAAACGCTCCTCGAAGCCAAGGCCCACTCCTCTGGATCGCTGCTCTGTAAAGATCCACCTAATGCTGGGGGTCCAGGGGCCGCTAAGAGAAGGGGTGCGGCTGAGCATCGTGGAAACAAGAAACTCCTTCCACGGCTCAGCGCCTTGGCAGGAGGCCACGAACTACCAACTTGCCAAGCAATGCTCGGCTTTGGCAAATAGGATCAACAATGCCCAGGCCGCCTCTCTCCCTCGGCTGAGTGATCACCGCCCATGCCACCTTGGCCCTGGCGGGCCGCCCGTCGCCACCGGACCAAAGAAAGTTCCTGATGAGCCACTGCACCTGGCCAATGCATGCCCGAGAGAAGGCCCAGCAGGAAGTGATGTACCACATAGTAGCAAGCAGAACCTGGTTGGCCACAACTACTCGGCCAGCCAGAGATAATCGAGCGGTACTCCAATACAGAAGCTTCTTCCGAATGCTCAGAAGAAGGGGGGCTATCTGCTGCTCCGGAGATATGTCAATGCCCACATAACATCCCAAATAACGCACTGTAGTGCCAGGGGGCAGCCACTGAAAACCGTCAACTGGCCTCCAAGTCGGGGGGGGGCATAGAGCTGACCCACAGCCCACACGACTTGTGCCAGTTGATCAAAGCGCCCGAAGCTCTGCAAAACCTGTCCATGGCTAAGGCGAAGCGGCGGAGGTTCTCCTCACCTCCCTGAAGATAGACAGCAGTGTCATCCGCAAACTCCGAGTCTAGGAGCTCCTCCGAGGTACGGATGGGAAGCTAGAGGCCCCGCAAACCTGTATCCTGTGCCGTCAAAAAAGTGCTCATGGCCTCCGCCACAAAAAGAAAAAGAAAGGGCGCTAAGGGACACCCCTGCCGCACCGAGCGCGAGAGCTGGAACCTCTCTCCGCGCACGCCCTGTATCAGCACCTGGCTATGAGCCGATGAGTAGAGTGCAAAGACCCCACGGATCCACTGAGGGGGGAAGCCCATCCTCTCCATAGTGCCTTCCAAGAAGGCCCAGTCCACCCGATCATATGCCTTCTCGAAGTCGAGAAGGAGCACTGCCAGATCCTCCTGTCGAAATCTAGCCAGAGCCGTAGCCTCCCAGAAGGAGAAAATGTTATCCAGAATGCTCCTATCCTGGATGAAGCCAGTCTGCGTGGAGTGGATGATGTCCGAAAGGTGAGGCTGAAGCCGCCTGCTGATCGCCTTAGCTAGGACCTTGTAGGCCGTGCCTAGCAAGGTGATCGGTCTCCACTGTCTAATCTCCAGTCTGTCTCCTCCCTCTTTGGGGATCAAGTGGATCAAACCCTCAGCCATGTTGTCCGGCATGACTCCTGACTCCATAATCTCCTGGAATGCCAATCTGAAGCCCCTGTGTAAGAGGCCCCAGTACCTCTGGAAGAAAGCCACCGAAAGACCGTCCTCTCCTGGGCATTTGCCCCGAGGTAATGCCTGAAGAGCCTCCTCCAGTTCCGTATCCGAGAAGGGGGAGAGAAGGGAGTGCTGTAAATGGGCCGGCACAACCGGTCTCGTGAAGCTCCAGACTGCCTCCCGAGCCTCTCTCACCCTGTCATCTGCTGGCTCAGCAGAGAGAAGGTCCCTGTAAAAATCTGTGGCTATAGCCCGAACCCTGGGGGGATCCACCACAACCTGGCCATCAGCCTGCCGGAGACGCCTGAGGCCCTCTCGTCTGAAGCGAGGCCCTGTCGCCTCAAAGAAATCTCGAGTCACTCTGTCCCCAGCCTGTGTCCAAAAGGAAGCCCGAGCATGGAATCAGAACTCCACCCTCCTCTCCTCGAGATGGATCTGATCTCCGTGCGAGCTGACTCCATCTGCTCTGAGATCCAAGGGCTCATAGGATCCCTCTCCTGGAGTCTCTGGAGGGACGCTAGACTCCTCCGTAGGCTCCTCTCCTGCTCTCTGAAAGCCTCCAGCCGGTCCAAGGCAGCCTGTCTGAGCATCTGGCTAATCTCCTGCAAGCCACTGGCAAGATTGCTGGCTGTCGATCCTCTCCTGAACTGCAGCTCCTGCCAGACCTGCTCAACTCTGATCGCAATCTCGGGCTCCTCTATGAGACAATCTGGAATCCGGACGCTCTGGCCCTGCTCTCCTCTCGTGGGGTCCTCGATCTGGAGAAGCACTGGATAGTGATCTGAAAACGAGGAGCCTGCAAGTATGCCCACTGTGCCACCTCTATCACAGGCCCACTCATCAATGTAAAACCTGTCAATGCGGGAAAGGTTAACCCCTGAGGCCCGTCTATCCGAGCGCGAGAAAGATAGGCTCCCCTGCAACCTGCCAAACTCCGGGAGAGTCCACAGATCCTGGCCTCTCACCTGAAGCACTAGTTCCTCCCAGGCAGCTAGCTCCGGCCCATGAATGGTCTCCTGGCTGCCCCCCATCCTGTCCTCTGCATCCTCCAGCATGTTGCAATCTCCTCCGAGGCACCAGTGGTCTGCCAAGGGGAGGGACTGCCTAATGGTGCTCCAGAACTCGGCTCTCCCGGTCGCCCCATTAGGGGCGTAGAAGTTGAGGAAGCCAATGCGGTCTTCCCCAACCCGAAGGATGATCCACTGCGCACGACCCTGGACCAGAATGCCAGAGTCCACAACTTCAGATAGAAGCTGCTCGCTGACTGAGATGCATACTCCACCCTGGTTCCCCTGGGAGCCATATGCCGGTGACCAAAAAGTGTGACTCCTGCCTGGCAAGATCTTCCCGCAGGTGCGGGTACGCCCGGCAGAAAGGTGGTGCTCCTGGATGAAAAGGATATCGATGGGTCCTCCAACGAGAGCCCTCTGGATCTCCTGGCGAAGTCTGCCCCGGCCAATGTAGCAGCGATGTCCACCGAGACCCTGGATGTTCCATGAGAGGATCCTCATGGATGAGCTATGGCAAGTGAAGCAGCCTCCACTGGCTCACCCCTCTCAGCCGGCCCGGATGATCTGCCCTCCACTCTGTGAGTCTTGGGCGCCGGCTTGGAGGGAGAATAATCACTGTCTGTCCGGGTGCGGAGTCTCTCCAAAAAGAGGGTGACCTGTCTCTGTGTCCAGCCCCACTCCGCCTTCGCCCTGTCCAGGGCATAGGCGTGAGACCAATCCTCTGCATATATGTATCTAAAGGTAGGCTGCACCCTCGGGGCGGCATGGAGGAGAATCAGAAGCACCGCCTCAATTGAGGTGTGGACCGGATCCGCCCGCCAGTCTCCTATACCAAACAGGCTCATGCGGGCTGAGTGTAATCGGGTCTGCAATAGGTCCGTGAGCCCCAAGTCACTGAAGTGGTGAGAAAACTCCAGTATCTGATCCCGCAAAACTTCCTCTACAGAGTTGCAATCCCATGCTGTGTCTGGGGCAACACTGAGAGGAAAGGAGAAAGCCACCATGCTGCTCACCACAGAGGGAGAACGAGAGGGATGGCACACCACGCAAACTCGCAAGGGCGCGACCAGTGTCTCGAACGGGGCCAGCGTCCAACTGGAGGCACCTGAAAAAACCGTAATCCACTGGTAGCCCCATCACTCGCGGGGGCCCCCCAGGGGAGGCTGGAGAGAACTCTGTGGCGGGCGAGGCGAGGATCGCCATCTCCACCGGCCCGGAGTGGCGGTGGAACAGCCGCTGGACTGAGCTCTGGCCTACCCAGCTGCGCTGCCCCGGGGCAGTGGGTGGTCTGGCGAAGTATCCTGGAGAGGCCGAGGGAGGGATGGGGGCTCGTGGCGAGGAGGGGGGAGAGCGAGGAGAGGATGGAGAGGCATCTGCCAGAGGATAGGTGTCAGGGGGGGCCGTCGGGGGAGGCGGGAGAGGGGGGGCTGGGGGGGGAGAAGGAAGGGTGGAAGGAGTGCTCTCCGGGTGAGGGGAAGGGGAGCCGGGGGTCGAAGAGTGCGGCCCAGGATCCTCAGGAATCTGCTCCAAGGAGGGTGGGGGGCCCCCCGCGGGGGGAGGCGGGAGCGGGGTCTCCACGTGGGAGGCTCCACCAGCGGCCTCAACGGGCACTGAGTCCGAATCCTCGTCCATCGGGGTGGGACCTGCTGGCCGCCTATCCCTGACAGGAGCATAAGTGCGGATAGGTGCCTGTACGCCAGCCGGGGTCGCCTGTCCCCCGCCAGCCTGTGCTGCCTGCTGGCGTCTACGACGACGGTCCCTGCGGGCCGGGCGTTTCCGCCGGCGAACCTCCTGCCATCCGCCAGCCTCCTGGGACTGCGCGGCATCCTCCGCCGGGGCCTGCTCGTCAAATGATGGCGCCTGCTGTGACGAGCCAGGGATGTCCGGTCTCTGAAGTGGATGGCCACCCCTCGGGTCTCCTGCAGGGGGTCCGGAGGCGGCATAACGTGAAGGATGAGCCCCCTTGCGGGGACAGGCGCGTGCGAGATGGCCCATCTCCCGACATATGTAACACTGGCCGGGGAGGCCCGAATACTCCACGCGCTGTATCATATGTCCTCCAGAAAGACAAGGGAGAAGGATCGTCTTCGGGAGGGACTCCGGTGATGGAACCACAACCCGAATGGCCGGGAGTCCTGCTGCCCGAGCAATCACTGAAGCCGCTGTCTGAGGCGTCTCCACCACCTGCCCGAACGCCTTGCCAATGGATGACAAGAGGGGCAAGTACTCCCTACGGAGTCCAGGAAAACAGATAGTGACGGGGAAACCTGTCGCGCCTGCTAGCGGGTCAGAAGCGGGGTCGAAACCATGAGTCCATCGCGCCAGGAACGCCCGGGAAGAGCGGAGGGCAATGGGGCTCCGAGCCAGCACCATCTGAGCTGCCTGTGGGGACTCGAAATCCACCTGATAGTAGCCACATCCCAAAAAATCCACGCTTTAAACTCCCAAATAATGAGATATTTTTATCTCTCCTCTCTCTTGTTTCAACTAGATCCAAAAAGTGAGCAAAACTGACCCAAAAATGGTCAAAAATTGACCAAACTGATCTGGAAAATTCTAGAATCAATTGGCTTGGTTAGAAGCTCACTTTTTCCTATAAATAGAAGCCTTCCCCTTTGTTGAAACTCAATAGTGTTTTGCACTGTTACCCTGCCTCTCCCAAGTGCCAAAAACTGTGAATTTTACTCATAATTCATTAGTTTTTGACCTTCCCTCTTCTAAAAGATTGGTGGCCACTCTTGTTTCAAACAAGAGTAGAACCCTCAAACCATCAAGCCAAAGGAAAGCTCTCAAATTATCTATGTAAGTTGGAGATTCTTCTCTTTTCTATTTCTTTTATGGTTTTTTATGATTTTTGTCTTCTCTAAAATGAAATGATGTTATGCCTCATTGAAAAAAGGCATTCCCCTCTCTTCTTTAGTAAATCCAACCATTCTTTATCCTAGATGATTGATTATTGGATAAAATCAAGTTTTTCATAATGTTTCTCTTAAATAAGTAGAAAATGTTTACATTAGAATGATTTAAATACTCTTGGTAAACTTCTAATTAAATTTTGAGAGTTAAAAATTGAAAAATGGTCAGCCATACAAAGGAGGTTATGGTAAAATTTTCTAAAAATTTGAGAAATAAATTTCATCTTTTATTAATAAAAAAGAGTAATCCCCATTGTTAGAGTATTCTAAAAGTGTCATTTTCATTCATGCATAGAAAGATGCATATTGATTAATTTTTATAAAAGATTGATTTTCAATAGAATTAAATTCTATGTATAGAAAGATACATATTGATAATTTTTTTATAAAAGTGTTACTTTCTTCATTATGGATTTTTATGCATAAAAGTATATTTTTTTAATTATAAAAGAGTTACTTTCATCATATTAATTTTTATGCATAAAAGAATATTTTTTTTAATTATAAAAGTGTTACTTTTATCACTATTGGTTTCTATGCATAAAAGTATGCATAACAGAATATTTTTTTAATTATAAAATAGTTACTTTTATCATTATTGATTTTTATGCATAAGAGAATATTTTTTTATTATAAAAGTGTTACTTTTATCATTACTGATTTCTATGCATAAAAATATGCATATAAAAGAATATTGTTTTTAATTATAAAAGTGTTACTTTTATCATTATTGATTTTTATGCATAAAAGTATGCATAAGAGAATATTTTAAAAGTAAAAGTGTTACTTTTATCATTATTGATTTTTATGCATAAAAGAATAATTTTTTTATTATAAAAGTTTTACTTTTATCATTATTGATTTTTATGCATAAAAGTATGCATAAGAGAATATATTTTTTAATTATAAAAGTGTTACTTTTATCATTATTGATTTTTATGCATAAAAGAATATTTTTTTATTATAAAAGTGTTACTTTTGTCATTATTGATTTCTATGCATAAAGGTATGCATAAAAGAATATTTTTTTAAATTATAAAAGTGTTACTTTTATCATTATTGAATTCTATGCATAAACATATGCATAAAAGATATTTTTTTATATTAAAACCGTGATTTTCATCATAAATGATTTTTATGCATAAATGGGTGCATAAAAGATATTTTTTAATATCAAAAGTGTGATTTTCATCATAAATGATTTTTATGCATAAACATATGCATAAAAGATATTTTTTTATATTAAAAGTGTGCTTTTCATCATAAATGATTTCTATGCATAAATGGGTGCATAAAAAATATTTTTTTATATCAAAAGTGTGATTTTCATCATAAATGATTTTTATACATAAAAGATATTTTTTATATTAAAAGTGTGATTTTTATCATAAATGATTTTTATGATGATAAAAGTGTGACTTTCATCAGAATTAGATTTTATGCATAAATAGATGCATATAGAATGATTATATTTAAATAAGGGTTCTCATAATCCTCTGTTTAATTTCTATAAAAATTAAAAAAATGAATAAGTAGATAATCTATGAGAAGAAATGCTACCGTTTCATTTTCACTAAGATGGTAATGAGAAAATTCAATTAAACTATCGAAGTCTGAGATCGAGATAAATGATTATTTTATTCTTCACAAGAAATTCATGTTTTAGAAATTTGTAAGAAAATATTCGTCGAATGAAATTTAGAAAAAAAGAAATTGAAATAGTACCTTTCGAGAAAGATAGTTTAGGAAGAACCTTTCCAAACCCAAACTCTGATTCAGACTATTGACCAAGACCTAATTCCTTCGTCAATGACAATGTGCTTAGTTCAGGAAAAATGCACTCAAACGAATCCGAAACTAAGTTAAGACCTTTGATTTTGATCTGAGGATCAAGTTAACAGAATTTGAGGAATTCTATCTAGAATTCAGACCTGGACCTAGAAGTATTGGGATACGGATTTAAGATTTATTCATGGTATTATCAAAACTAAAAACTTACATAAAAACCCTGTTTTCTTAAAGGACTGTCTTACGCCAGAATGCTGGATGGAGCATTTGGCATATATGTTTATCTAAGGGAAGCTCGGTTGCAACAGCTGGCAGGGAGTGTTTGAGGGACAACTCACGTGGCAAAAACCTACCCAGGTCTTGACGAGCCTGGGTATGGTGAAAAATGGTGTGCGTCCGGTACAATGGACGAGGGTTGACGAAGCGGTCTCTGAGTGAAGTACCAGGACACCTAAGGAGGATCCTGGAGGGTTTTGACCAGGCGATGGATGGGCTCGCGGTGCTTAGGACACCCATACGTATATCGAGGAATATATATATGTATGTTGACGAAGTGATTATTGTAATCTGTTATTGGAACTCATTGTTGCTGACCAGCTGGTCCCAACGGAGAGTCCAGAGTGGTACTGTTTTTGTGAAACAAGGGATTGAATGGAAATTTTGAATTATGAAATCTGTGATCATATCTATTTTGTCAATGGATTATTTTTATATTAAAGTTTTAAAGAGGAGTGTGTGCGTATCTGTTTTCTAAAGCTAAAGTTAAGAAAGGCATTTCAATTATGGGTGGGTGAGTACTTGTTTGGTTCCACCAATTCTAGTGGTAGGGTGGTGGTTAACCCATGCGCCGAAATCAGTGGAGTTTTAATAATCAAACTAAAAAGTCTTAGGATTACTCTAGGATTCGAGTAGCTAGTTAATTCTCTGATAAATTTCTCAATTGAGTGGATCAACGGCTGTGCCTGATCTTGATCAGGAAAAAAGCGTTGAAATTACTCAGTTGATCAAATTATATCAGTGATAGTTTCCTTCTATCTCGTTTATTCAGGTGAAGGATAGTTTAGAATTGATCTCGTTAGAAAAATTCGTTAAGAAAATTCAAAATGGTGGAATCGTCCCCGCTTTTCGGGCATGGGAAATTTTCTCAGTTTCGATTTTCGGAGTGACCACCAACCTAGCCTCGTGCCCGGACATTCGTGGGCAAGGCCCCGAGTGAGAAACCCTACCCCGCGCATGAGGGGGCTGCTTCCGCTGTCAGCTACCAGGAGTCCCGCGGTGCGTGGAGGGGGCAGAGGGATCTCGCAGTTGGTATCAAAGCTTTGTTGAAAGCTAATAAAGATAAATAAATTCTTATCAGAAACAGAAAAAGCATTTTCATAATGTATTTTTCATTCCGTAAGCTTCTTTAATGAAGAATTTTTAATCAAAGAAATTATTTTTATAGATGGAAGTTCCCTATTTATCTGGTATTCCCGACCTCACCCAGTCTCAAGATATGACTGCATTCGCCTTCGAGCATCTCATTTCTTCCACTTCAACTCGAACAAGCCGAGCTAGACTCGCACGCCATTTCAAGGATTTATATTTTCCTAACCCAGTGGAGAAACTACAGCATAAGTGGTTTGCAGGGCAGTATGTCCATGCCTCTTGTGACCGCCGTACAATGTTGTGGCAGAACCTCTCATTGGCAATGATTCTGTTAAAACTGAAAAATGGTACATGGCGTCATTTTATATCATTCGACACCTCGAAATTTCAGACTTTCATGCCAAGTCTACAGACTCCTTAGGTGTTTTATTCGTAAGGAAAAAATAATAGCTCCCTTGTCAATAAGTGAACGTTTGTATCAGGGTATGGCTATGGCCCAGTACCATCCTCTTATGCGACTCCCGAGGAGATTTTGAATTTTGGAGCCAAGCTGCTCTATGTACATATTGCAACTTTTATATAAATATAGAAATGTTTTCTAGAAAAAAAAATTCCCTGCTGTATAAGTGATTGTTTACGGACGATCTGATAAAGAAAAATGTGTTATCGGACATATGTCATAGATCTCCAATAAGATCATTGTCTTGTTTAAGAAATTGTTTTCCGAACCTCTTAAGTCTTAGGATCTCGTGGATGATATCAAAATAAAAATTTAATAATATATAAATTTTTGGCAGAATCTTGAGACGAGGAAACCGTGGCCGTCAGCCAGACCCTCTCTCTGAAAATGACAAGCTTGACCCTGATGTTCGCAAGGCTCTTCATAGGACTCAGCCACCAGGACCCTTCAAAGAAGAAGGGGAGAACTTGGGCGAGGCTGTGGAGAAATGGGTGGAAGCCATGGAAGAATATTTTGACGTCATAGGCTAGAATGAGCGGAGCAAAATGGCTCTTGCCCGGCTGAAAATAGTGGAAAGCCTTTGTAGTAAAGGTCCCGCCAAAGCCTGCACCCTCTAACTTTAAAAGATTCCAAGCCCAAGGAAGTACTTCAAACTTTCCACCCCCGAAGAGGCAGCAAGGCCCGAATTAGAATCGGGATACAGGGAGATTCCGAAGTGAAGGAAGATCCTTCCCCTAGAACACTTTCTCAGGAGCCCCACCTCTTTCAAGAAATTAGAAGGATGAGCTCAGGAGTGAAAACCGATATTTTGGATGCCAAGGTTTTGGTCACCAACTGAAAGACTGCCCGACTCCTGCCATTTCAAGGGGACAAGGAAGTCAAGGACCCCGAGTTCAAAGACCAACCCCTTCATACCAGTCTAATCAGGGTCTCTCGCCCAAGCCAGGGTAACCCTAAAAGGACTCCAGCTCAGCCATCTGCCTCTGTCCAGAGTAACCTCAGAACTCCTTCCCAGAATTGGGGCAACCAAAGAGAAGAGTTCTGCCTCAGCAGACTGCAGCAGCCAGAGCAGTCACAATTTCAGATGTAGTAGAAGAGGAAAGAGGGCAGATCTTTGGTGCAATTGAAAACCAAGGACCTAACCGTCAATTCTCAATCATCCATACTCCAGCAGAATATTAGGGTAATCCTTTTAAGCTTTTGATTGATTCAGGGAGTTCTCAATCATTCATTTCCCCTGGATGCTTGCATAAGCTAGTCTTAGAACAGAAATCAGGGAAACCTATGCAAGTTGAGTTGGCCAGTGGGAAGACTCTTTTCACTCACCATGAGACAAATCTTATCCAGTTCAATCTAGATGGTAATGTAACCGACTGTCAGTTCAAAGTCTTACCTTTGGGAGTTTTTGACAGGATCCTTGGAATTGATTGGCTCCACAAAAATCAAGCTAACATACACTGTCACAATCATGGAACCATTTCCTTCCATGACCTTCACGAGAACAAAGTTCAAGGAACTGGAGTTTTCGGATCCCCAGACCTTTAATTAGTAAAGGCTTCTAGGTTGCTGAAAGGACTTAGAAAGAAGCAGTAAATTTATGTTGTCAAAATGAACCCAGTAGACTCAAAGCTTAAGGCTAAAGAACCAGAATGGTTAAATGAATTTGATGATTTATTCCCAGCAGAATTAAAAGAGATACCTCCAATTCGGGAAGTAGATCATGTGATAGAATTAACCCCGAGCTCAGCCAGTAGATCATGTGATAGAATTAACCCCCGGAGCTCAGCCAGTAGCCCTACGCACATACAAAATGCAAGTTCCTGAAACCATTGAACTCAAGGAAGAGCTTAGACAGCTGTTAGAACAAGGGTTTGTAACCCCGAGCTCAGCCAGTAGATGAAATGGATCTAGAGCAAAATATGGAATCAAACACATCAAAGCAAGAATCTAGCATCCATTAATCATGAGATTAGTGATCAAATGGCTCATCAC
Organism: Cibotium barometz; assembly: GCF_041138505.1. Classification (NCBI taxonomy): domain Eukaryota; kingdom Viridiplantae; phylum Streptophyta; class Polypodiopsida; order Cyatheales; family Cibotiaceae; genus Cibotium; species Cibotium barometz. The sequence continues at coordinate 12,029,545 of NC_141110.1, forward strand.
ATGAATATACAAGAGAGAGAGAAAATCTATAAGTGCATGTAGAAAGAGAAGATGCACAAATAGCCTAAGTGTGTTTAACCTCTCACCAAGAGGATGACCATGGAAGGCCAAATCTCCATAGATGGAGCCCAAAGGTACAAGATGACCAAAGTTAGTAAAAGTGTCAAAAGGTCCTACCAAAGTATCCCAAGCCCTATTTATAGTCACTATCTCCTTTTGCCCATGGGCCCCTATGTACATGTGGAAATCAAGCTCTATGGTTCATGACAAACCATCCCTTCCCAAAGATTTTGTCCTCAAAATCATACAGGATATTTACAATTGAATCGCAAACTCAATGTAAACCCATGGGAAGTAGAGAGGTCTTCAAAAATGCACCTCGAATACATTTGGAATAGGAAAACCAAATGTAGTGAAGCCGGCAAACTCCTCCTCCAAAAAAAATAGCATGTAGGACTGTTATGGCAGCCATGTTGTCGATCAAGCTTCCCTTGAAATTCTTCATAAAACCTCCATAAAATGAGCTGCAAATGATGCGTAGCCGCACCCAAAAAAGTCCCACATATGTGTCATCAAACCAAACAATCTTCCAAGTGTGTTGGAGTAGATTGGTAACCCCAACAATAGATCCAACCAAAGCTGTCCAGAAATTACAGCACACATAAAACCTCATGATATGCCCATTCTTCATATAATAATCATGCCACTTGATCAAGGAATACTTCCATCAAGTAAACCATGTTGTTGAACATACTCCATTGATTGCCAAGTAGCCTCATCTATGGGCAAGCGCTTCCATTTCACAAGGAATTCATCAATGTTCCGGTTCCTCAAAACCCTTGTCCTCTTGTCCACAATCCTCTCCGGCTCATAGATAATCTCCCCTTCTTCATCCATCGGTGGTAACTCTTCAATCTCTTGAGGAAGAGAGCCCACAAACCTCTTAAGGTTGGATACATGAAACACATTATGAATCCTTGTAGAAGGAGGTAGGTCAAGCTTATAAGCCAAATCTCCCACTTTCTTGACTACCAAATATGGTCCATAGTGCCAAAGAGTTTGCCACCAAAGAGGGAAATTGACCATGCCATTGTACTTGAGCCGAATGCAAAGGTTGTGAACAAACCTCCTTACCGGTTGTCAAAGGTGGAAAGGGAAGAAGTGGCAAAGCAAGTACAAGAATTACTTTCCATGGGTCTCATTCAACCCTCACAATCGCCGTTTGCATCTCCCGTTCTATTGGTGAAGAAGAAGGATGGTTCCTTTCGTATGTGCATAGATTACCGTGATTTGAATAAGGTAACCATCAAGAATAGATACCCCATACCTCGCATCGATGATCTTCTTGATGAGCTAAAAGGGGCAAAGTTATTCACCAAGATTGACTTGAGATCGGGATACCATCAAATAAGGATGAAGGAGGGTGATGAAGAGAAGATGGCATTTAGGATCGAAAGAGGATTGTTTCATTTCATGGTTATGCCTTTTGGTCTCACGAATGCCCCGGCCACCTTCCAAGCACTCATGAATAGAGTGTTGGCTCCTTTCTTGTTCAAATTTGTACTTGTGTTCTTTGATGACATATTGATCTATAGCAAGAGCAAAGAAGAGCATTTGGTACATGTGAAGCAAGTTTTTGAAGTCATGAGGAAGCATAGATTGTTTGCAAAGGAGACAAAGTGCACTTTCATGGTGAATGAGGTTGAATACCTTGGACACTTGGTGGGAGAAAATGGCATTAGGGCTGATCCAAAGAAGGTGGCATGTGTCAAAGATTGGCCAATCCCTACTAATACAACTCAATTGAGAGGATTTTTGGGTCTATCTTCTTTCTATAGAAGATTTATGGAGCACTATGCATCAATTGCGGCACCTCTTACCGATCTACTTAAGAGGGAAGCTTTCTCTTGGGATGCCATTGCCGACAAGAGTTTCAATGAGCTCAAGGCTTTACTTACATCAGCTCCTATTCTTGTTTGTCCGGATTTCTCAAAGACATTCTATGTGAGAGCGGATGCAAGTGGAAGAGGTCTTGGGGCAGTTTTGTATCAAGAGCATGGTGTCATTGCATTTGAGAGTAGGAAGCTTTCCGAGAAGGAGATGGAATTGCATGTGTATGAACAAGAGATGTTGGCTATACTTCATGCAATCAAGAAATGGCATCACTATCTTTATGGTGCTCATTTCAAGGTGAGAAGTGATCATAGGGTGCTGAAATTTTTCCTCTCTCAACCCAATCTTTCTCCCAAGCAAAAGAGATGGTTGGCTACGCTTCAAGGATATGACTTTGAGATATCCTATACTCCGGGAAAGGACAATGTAGTAGCGGACGCATTGTCTAGAATGTGGGCTTGCACCTTGACATCAATTGGAAGTGTAAGTGGATGTAGAAGAAGGTAGACTTTTTCCCACATTTGAAGAAGTGTGAAATGGCTTATGAAAAGGTACATTGGGCTGAACCCTCTTATACTTTGGCTCATATAACTCTGCCAACCTCATAGCCTCTTTGATAGTGCTTGGTCTTTGTGCCGAGACATCCGCTTTGATGTATGAATCTAGACCATGCACAAACTTCTTCAATCGCATGCCTTCATTGAGTCCATCCACGAACATAGAGAGCTTCATGAACCTCTTGATGTACTCCCTAACCGACATGCCCTTTTGTGTGAGTTCATACCATTCTTCATGGTATCGGTCAAGAACCAAAGGCGACACAAATGTCAAATTCATTTCATGCTTGAGTTCTTCCCAAGTATGTGGCATAACTCCTTCCTTGAGCATATGTCTCCACCATTGATGTGCATAGTCTTCCAAATGCAAGGATGCAAAATGCACTTTATCCCTTTCATTCTTCGGATAGAGCTGAAAGTATGTATCCAACTTATTCATCCATTCTTCCAACTCATGTGGGGCTGAACCATCACCCTTGAACTTAGAGAGTGAAATCTTGTCCTTTACATCCTTTGACACGGTTGACGATGCATTCTCATGATGGCGTGAGGGCTTGTGCTTTTGCATTTGCACAAAAGATCCAAGGAATTGTGCAAAGTCCTTGTACTCCCTCTTGAGGAAATTTGGCATTTCCATCCACCTATCATAAGCTTCTCTTTGTCTCTCAATGAATGACATATGTTCCCAATCAAGCTCAACCACATCATCCATATCATACACCTCCTCTTCAAGCATGGAGAACTGATTTGCTTTGGGTTTCAAAGGTACTCTCCTCGGATCCCCAAAATTTGACTCCTCATGTCTGAATGTAGGTGCATGTTGCTTTCCATCCAATTGAGAAGAACCCGCTTGGAATGTAGTAGGCTTCATCTCCCGCATAGAAGGCCTCCTAGCATCCGCCATGAATCCAAAAGTGACATTCTTGGTGGAATGCTCATGTGTTACCTTGGGAGAAACCTCTTGTACCATGGGTAGCTTGCCTTCCCTATGGCCTTCAAAAGCTGTCCCAAATTGCTTGCCTTCATGTAAAGCACCATGACCACTATCATAGGAAGGTTGGCTCATTGGCCGAGCGACCCTCTCTTCCAAAACTTCCATCCTTGTAGCCATAGTGTCAAGCCTACCATTGACTTCCACCCTTGTAGCCATCGTGTCCATCTTAGCGTTCATTTCCATCAGCATTTGCATGATCGACTCGATGGGGATGGTATGCGAAGATTGTGGGGTGTGCTTATGGGCACTTCCGACATTCAACTCCTCATTCCTTTCTCTTGAAGTATGCCCAAAAGTATCCCCTTCTCTTGAAGTGTGCCCAAGAGTATCCTCCGGAGCATCCAAAATTCCTTGTCCCATCATTGCCTCTTCATCTTCTACCTCTTCGGAAGCCAAAGTGTTGCGCCTCGGTCGCCCTTTTGGCTTCGGCCCCATGGAAACCTTCGGTTTTAGAAATTTGGCTCTAAATTGAGGTAGGGATGTCCGATTGAAGTGATCTAAAGCTTGTTGGAGAGCTAATGAAGTGTACTAGACCACTATGTAAAGACTTGTAAGAGATGAGGTGTGCTACTATTCTCTGTTTTAGGGTTTACAGGGTTATAGGCTGAAACGGTATTTTGGGTATAACTTGAGCTAGGAATATCCAAATGCAAAAATTTTTAGCTCAAATCGAAGCCCTCGATGAGTACTACAAGCCTATGTAAGTAGATTTAGAAGACCTTCAAACCCCTGTGACTGAATTAGGGTTTACTGTTTCTACAAAAACCCTAAATTCTACCCTAAAGAGATATCGAGAGGTTAAGGGCTTGTTGGGTAGCTCTAAGGAAGCACTAAGAGCTCATATGGTCCCTTTTAAGTCAGTCCAAAAGGGTTGGGACTGAATTAGGGTTTTTGGAAACCTGCAGATTCTTGCCAAAGTGACCCTTTTTGTGCCCAATTGATCCTTGTTTGCTCCCAAACCAATGTCAATACCTTCCGCACCTCATTGGCATCCCAAGGTCTGCAAATTATGCTTCACCAACCTCAATTGCCCATGCATAACCAGAATTTTGAGAAAATTTCGACATAGTCTCCTTTGTCTTTGGAGCTAAATCTCAATATTTCTCAAATAGCAATGCAATAAAAATTCCACAATCTTCTTATCAAATTCAATTTACTGCATAGCATGTGCCTCATTGCATCATCAAAAAGGCATCCCAATCCTTGCAATTCCAAGCATATGCATCACCAAAAAGGCATAGCAATCCTTGCAATCCCAAGCATATGCATGAACCAAGAGAGTGATCGTTTGAAGAGGATTGTCGGTGTAGCGCGTCGAAGCTTGCCGATCTCCCGGCCAAGCTCTTCCCACCCTCGTACCTAGTTCGAATCAAGGCACGAGTTGAGGCCAAGTCTTCACCACCAAACCTAATCCTCCACCGTACCGCTTTCCCAAGGCAATCACGGCACGGTAGATTCAAGTCATGCTCTACCCACGGGCCTCTCCACCAACACCCGGGGTACCCTCACCACATATCTAGTTTCTAGAAATTTGACGTGAGTGTAAACAATCGTGAGGTGTATGTAACTTGAATCTCAAAATGAGGTGAATGTAATGGGGGGGAAACACTTACAAGGATGTGGCATGACTCATGCCATTTACAATATACTCATGAACCATGACGCATGAACTCATGCTTATCCTCATAGCTCCAAGTGTCCACCATTCATCCACAAATCCAACATCAATCATCAACAAGCACAAATCAAGTAATACCATAAACCAATGGTATCAAAATCCACTTGGTATCAATCCCATGAGCATTGCTTATGAGTAATTGGCATCAAATGGCATCCAAGGGCATCCATTGCATTTGAATGTAGTATTGCCAATTGATTCCACTCATCATCAATCAAGCTTTTCCAATGCTCACTAGCATCATTCCCATGCATAGAAGCATCATGCTCATGGCAAAAGCCTTCATATTATGAACCAACATCCATTCCATGTATGGGGTTCAATCAATGCATCAAGGCAAATGCATTCCCTCTTCCATTTATGCATAGATTCATCAATTAATGTTCCATTTGTCTCTCCAATGGCCCATTGCATCCAAATGAGTGTGATTAACAAGAAATGTGAGCAATGAGAGTATGTAACCACTTTCCAAATGATTATGAGTTATGTATGAGTGTTGAATTTCTGTAAATTAGGGTTTTCCCTCATGAATAACCCTAATAGACCATGGCATGAAGAATAATCACCATTGCTTTGAGGAAATGGTCATAGCAACTCACCAATGGCATGTCGGAAGCTTCAATGGTTGGAAATTTGCTTGATGGAGCATTCAATTAGTCCAATGCTTGAAGATTTTCCCTCTTTTTGATGATTGTTGTGGGCTGCTCAAACCTCCTCTTCTCCCTCTCCAATAGCCATGAAAGACTCTCCAAAATCCACCAAAGAGAGGCCAAACACCTTAGCTAACAACCACATGGAAGTAATGAAGTGTAATGGACTCTCCCTTGTATGATTTTTGGCCGTGAGGAAGGGCTGAAAAACGGCGCTCAATGCCTTCCCATGAGTAGAAAAAAAACGAAAATAATCTCCAAATCTAGCCCTCATTAGCCATAGAATACTCTTTCAGCCATGTAGAGTGAGTGGAGATGGACAATGGTGAGCTATGTGAGAGAGATTAGGGTTTGGAGCAAAGGAAAGGAAGAGGGAAAAAAAATTTCAGAAATTTTCAGAAATTTGCATGTAAATTGGTACTCTATGTGTTCCTCTCCTCAAGCTCAACAAAAGCCCTAGCAAATGGAAGCAAAACGGGGCAAAGAAGAGAAGTAATGGCTATGGAAAGCTTGGAAAATAAGCACAAAAGATAAACATGATTAACAGAGAGATTAAAAGATGATTAATTCAAATTTTCCCCAATTTTTGTACCCCGCCCCAAAAATTTGGTCCAGAGTGCCCAAATTAGGTCCAAATGAGCTAAATCTCCATGAAATCACATGAAATCACATGAAATCACATGAAATGATGCTTCCCCTCCACTAATCTCCAAAGATTAAGCAAAAATTAAGCAAGATTAAGCCAAAACTCCAAGAAATCAAGAGAAAATTCAGAAAATTATCAAGAAAATGACTAATCTCATGCCCAAAACCTTGAAAATGGATCAAAATCAAGGCTCTGATACCAAATGAAATGGATCTAGAGCAAAATATGGAATCAAACACATCAAAGCAAGAATCTAGCATCCATTAATCATGAGATTAGTGATCAAATGGCTCATCACATGAATATACAAGAGAGAGAGAAAATCTATAAGTGCATGTAGCAAGAGAAGATGCACAAATAGCCTAAGTGTGTTTAACCTCTCACCAAGAGGATGACCATGGAAGGCCAAATCTCCATAGATGGAGCCCAAAGGTACAAGATGACCAAAGTTAGTAAAAGTGTCAAAAGGTCCTACCAAAGTATCCCAAGCCCTATTTATAGTCACTATCTCCTTTTGCCCATGGGCCCCTATGTACATGTGGAAATCAAGCTCTATGGTTCATGACAGTAGATCATGTGATAGAATTAACCCCCGGATCTCAGCCAGTAGCCCTACGCACATACAAAATGCAAGTTCCTGAAACCATTGAACTCAAGGAAGAGCTTAGACAGCTGTTAGAACAAGGGTTTGTAACACCCAATGTTTCACCTTGGGGTGCGCCAGTTCTCTTTCAAAAAAAGAAAGATGGAACGCTTAGACTCTGAGTGGACTACAGAGGTCTAAATCAATAGTTAAGAATAAGTATCCTATCCCAAGAATTGATGAGCTTCTGGACATGCTAAATGGATCCCAGATCTTCACAAAGATAGATCTCAAATTCGGGTATTACCAGATCAGGATCAATGATCAAGATATACTGAAAATAGCCATCAATACTCGCTATGGGCATTATGAATTTACTGTCATGCCGTTCGGATTAACTAATTCCCCAGCTACATTCAATCGCCTAATGCAGAACATCCTCAGAGAATACTTGGATGATTTTGTTCTAGTTTTCTTTGATGACATTCTAATTTACTCAAAGAATGCAGCTGACCAGGAGACTCATGTGAGAAAAGTTCTTGAGATTCTAAGGAAGCACCAACTCTTTGCAAAAAAGAGTAAATGCACTTTCTCTGCCGACCATGTTGAATACTTGGGCTTTCTTGTATCCAAAGATGGAATTTCTCTAGATTTTGCAAAAGTCCAAGTAGTCATAGATTGGCCTGAACCAAAGACAGTGAAAGAAGTCAAAGGATTCTTGGGATTGACTGGTTGGTATAGGATTTTTATACCAAAGTATGCTCTCATAGCTTCCCCCCTGACTAACCTTCTCAAAAATAATACCCCATTTCAATGGTCTACCAGGTGCTAGAGTGCTTTTGATAAGCTGAAGACCACCTTGGTAGTCCCGTTCTAAAGCTGCCAGATTTCTCTCTACCCTTTGAGGTAGTAAACGGATGCAAGTGGTTTTGCCCTGGGAGGTGCACTCATGCAGGAAGGTTATGCAGTGGCCTATGAATCCCGAAAGCTCAGAACGCATGAGAGGAATTATGCTGTTCACGACCTGGAATTACTTTCAGTAGTCCATGCCTTAAAGTTGTGGACATTACCTACTGGGAAAAAGATTGACTTTGATGATGACAGATCATCAAAGCTTAAAGTGAATCTTTACTCAGAAGGACCTCAACATGCGCCAAAGAAGGTGGATGCAGACCTTACAGGAGTTTGATTTTGAAATCAAGTACTGCCCAGGCAAAGAAAATGTGGTAGCAGATGCCCTCAACAGAAAAGCCTCCTTGCTTGCAATTACTGTAATATCAAATCCTTTTATTATTGAAGCAAGAGAGAAGATCATGCAGGATAGATTCTTTGGCTCTATTACTACCCTACTTATGCAGGAAAGCAAAACTCCTTAGGATTTGAACAGAGTTCAAGGGTACAGCCTGGATGATGGCATTATGTATTATAATCGCAAGCTATGCATTCCCAATGATGAGAGAACCAAGGATCAAATTCTGAATGAAGCCCATGTGACAGCCTTATAGCAAGACATCCAAGTTTCATCAAAACTTGCATGTCTATAAAGAAAAGCTTCTTTCGGCCTGGTCTACAAAAGAATGCACTGAATCATGTATGTCAATGTTTGACATGCCAGAAAGTCAAAGCTGAAAGAGTAAAAATGCCTGGGAAGTTACATCCTTTAGACATCCCCCAGATGAAGTGGGGATGTATCAGTATGGACTTTATTATGGGATTACCTTCAGTGCAATCAGGTTACAACTCCATTTTCGTGGTAGTTGACAGACTAACCAAAGTTGCCCATCTGATCCCAGTAAAAGAAACCTACACTGGAGTGGATGTGGCCAGAGTGTTCCTCAAAGAAATCTCTAGATTGCATGGCCTACCCAGGAGAATAGTAAGTGATGGAGATCCCAAGTTTACTTCAAGGTTCTGGACTGCATTTTTCGAAGCAGTGGGAACTTTCTTGGATCTCAGCATGGCTTATCACCCCAAGACCGATGGTCAAACTGAAAGGGTAAACCAAGTAATCGAAGATATACTTCGGTCATGCTATGGTGGCAGGGAACCCAAGAAGTGTCTAAGCTATCTACACCTAGTCAAGTTCGCCTACAATGCTTCTTATCACCGAAGTATCGGGATGAGCCCTTTTAAAGCTCTGTATGGACAAGATTGCTTAACTCCCCATTAACTTGGTCCGCCGACCCATTGATTAGGGTCGAGATGTCCAGATAGATGCTTGATGACATGGAGCAGCAGATGCAGGCAATTCGTAAAGATATAAAAGCTGCCCAAGATAGACAGAAGCATTATGCAGATAAGAAGAGAACAGACAAAGAATTCAAAGAAGCAGATATGGTCTTCATTCGAGTACGGCCCAAAAGAAGTTCTTTATCTCTTGGGAAGTACAAGAAGTTATCCCCTAGATATTATGGGCCATATCTAATTACAAAGAAAGTAGGTGACTTAGCCTACGAGCTTCTTCTGCCTCCTCATCTCAAAGTTCATAATGTATTTCTTCTAAAGAAATATGTGCCAAGCCCAAATCATGTGCTTGATGATGAAATCCTAACCTCTTCAACCCAAGGGCAGATGGAACTCCAACCTGAAGAAATTCTTGATGTTTGAGAAAAGATTCTCAAGAACAGAATTCTCAGAGAATTATTGGTAAAATGGAAGTTCTATCCTTTTGAAGATGCCACCTAGGAGAATGAAGCCGATCTATTGCGGGACCAGTTTGCGAGATGAGGGTATCTCGCATTTTTCAAGTGGGAGAGAATGTAAGATTCCTCCCAAGACTCTCAAGATGTCCAGCATCTTCCCCTATAATCAAATCCCTCTTCAAAAATATAAAAGATCTTGTTTCTACCAGTTTTGGCCTAGAGAGAGAAAATTTTCTAGAGAGGGATTATTCAAATTTTGAATATTTTTGGATAGAAAAATTTCTCATCTTATTAAAACAAGTTTCCCTAAAACAGAAGTTCAAAAAGATTTTCAGAAGGTGCATTAGAAATTAAGTATAATCTGTTCAAGAGGCATTATCCTCTTGAGGGTCAAGATTTTTTCAAAATTTTAAATTAAGGTTCCTATGGACCAATAAGATTCATCCAAATGCAGGAAGGAGATAAATAGAAGAATAAAAGGAAAATCCCCCAAAAATGAGTAAATACTCACATAAGATGAAGAGTTGACTAAGGACAAGGTTAATAGTTAAAAAAGAGAGATATTTAGATGAAATGATGCATTTTTGACACCTCAGTATGGGGGAATTCCCCTCATGAAGGAGGCACCTATTTCACATGCTTGAATGAGTTTTAAACTCCCAAATAATGAGATATTTTTATCTCTCCTCTCTCCTGTTTCAACTAGATCCAAAAAGTGAGCAAAACTGACCCAAAAATGGTCTAAAATTGACCAAACTGATATGGAAAATTCTAGAATCAGTTGGCTTGGTTAGAAGCTCACTTCTTCCTATAAATAGAAGCCTTCCCCTTTGTTGAAACTCAATAGTGTTTTGCACTGTTACCCTGCCTCTCCAAGTGCCAAAAACTATGAATTTTACTAATAATTCATTAGTTTTTGACCTTCCTCTTCTAAAAGATTGGTGGCCACTCTTGTTTCAAACAAGAGTAGAACCCTTAAACCATCAAGCCAAAGGAAAGCTCTCAAATTATCTATGTAAGTTGGAGATTCTTCTCTTTTCTATTTCTTTTATGGTTTTTTTATGATTTTTGTCTTCTCTAAAATGAAGTGATGTTATGCCTCATTCCCCTCTCTTCTTTAGTAAATCCAACCATTCTTTATCCTAGATAATTGATTATTGGATAAAATCAAGTTTTTCATAATGTTTCTCTTAAATAAGTAGAAAATGTTTACATTAGAATGATTTAAATACTCTTGGTAAACTTCTAATTAAATTTTGAGAGTTAAAAATTGAAACATGGTCAGCCATACAAAGGAGGTTATGGTAAAATTTTTTAAAATTTTGTGAAATAAATTTCATCTTTTATTAATCAAAAAGAGTAATCCCCATTGTTAGAGTATTCTAAAAGTGTCATTTTCATTCATGTATAGAAAGATGCATATTGATTAATTTTTATAAAAGAATGATTTTCAATAGAATTAAATTCTATGTATAGAAAAAAGATACATATTGATAATTTTTTTATGAAAGTGTTACTTTCTTAATTATAGATTTTTATGCATAAAATAATGCATAAAAGTATATTTTTTAATTATAAAAGAGTTACTTTCATCATATTGATTTTTATGCATAAAAGTATGCATAAAAGAATATTTTCTTTTATTATAAAAGTGTTACTTTTATCATTATTAGTTTTTATGCATAAAAGTATGCATAAAAGAATATTTTTTTTACTATTATAAAAGTATTACTTTTATCATTATTGATTTTTATGCATAAAAGTATGCATATGAGAATATTTTTTAATTATAAAAGTGTTACTTTTATCATTATTGATTTCTATGCATTAAAGAATATTTTTTTTAATTATAAAAGTGTTACTTTTATCATTATTGATTTTTATGCATAAAAGTATGCATAAGAGAATATTTTTTTATTATAAAAGTGTTACTTTTATCATTATTGATTTTTATGCATAAAAGTATGCATAAAAGAATACTTTTTTAATTATAAAAGTGTTACTTTTATCATTATTGATTTTTATGCATAAAAGTATGCATAAGAGAATATTATTTTTAATTATAAAAGTGTTACTTTTATCATTATTAATTTTTATGCATAAAAGAATTTTTTTATTATAAAAGCATTATTTTTATCATTATTGATTTCTATGCATAAAGGTATGCATAAAAGATTTTTTTTTAAAATTATAAAAGTGTTACTTTTATCATTATTGAATTCTATGCAGAAACATATGCATAAAAGATATTTTTTATACTAAAAGTGTGATTTTCCTCATAAATGATTTTTATGCATAAATGGGTCCATAAAAGATATTTTTTTTATATCAAAAGTGTGATTTTCATCATAAATGATTTTTATGTATAAACATATGCATAAAAGATATTTTTTTATATTAAAAGTGTGATTTTCATCATAAATGATTTTTATGCATAAATGGATGCATAAAAGATATTTTTTTTATATCAAAAGTGTGATTTTCATCATAAATGATTTTTATGCATAAAAGATTTTTTTTATATTAAAAGTGTGATTTTCATCATAAATGATTTTTATGATGATAAAAGTGTGACTTTCATCAGAATTAGATTTTATGCATAAATAGATGCATATAGAATGATTATATTTAAATAAGGGTTCTCAAAATCCTCTGTTTAATTTCTATAAAAAATATAAAAATGAATAAGTAGATAATCTATGAGAAGAAATGCTACCGTTTCATATTCACTAAGATGGTAATGAGAAAATTCAATTAAACTATCGAAGTCTGAGATCGAGATAAATGATTATTTTATTCTTCATAAAAAATTCATGTTTTAGAAAGTTGTATGCAAATATTCGTCGAACGAAATTTAGAAAAAGATAAATTGAAAGAACCTTTCCAGACCCAAAGTCTGATTCAGACTATTGACCAAGACCTAATTCCTTTGTCAATGACGATGTGCTTAGTTCAGGAAAAATGCACTCAAAACACCCACCGAATCCGAAACTAAGTTAAGACCTTTGATTTTGATATGAGGATCAAGTTAACAAAATTTGAGGAATTCTATCTGGAATTCAGACTTGGACCTAGAAGTATTGGGATACGGATTTAAGATTTATTCATGGTATTCAATCAAAATCAAAACTCAAAACTTGCATAGAAACCCTGTTTTCTTAAACGCTAGAATGCTGGGAGGGAGCATTTGGTATATATGTTTATCTAAGGGAAGTTCCGTTTGCAACAGCTGGCGGGGAGTGTTCGAGGGACAGCTCACGCAACAAAAACCTGCCCAGGTCTTGACCAGGCCTAGGTATGGTGAAAAATGGTATGCTTCTGGTACGATGGGCGAGGGCTGACGAAGCGGTCCCTGAGTGAAGTACCACGACACCTAAGGAGGATCCTGGAGGGTTCTGACCAGGCGATGCACGAGCTCGCGGTGCTTAGGACACCCATACATATGTGGAGGAAGATATATATATGTATGTTGATGAAGTGATTATTGTAATCTATTACTGGATCTCGTTGCTGAGATGAGCTGGTCCCAACAGAGAGTCTAGAGTGGTACTGTTTTTGTGAAACAAGGGATTGAATGGAAATTTTGAATTATGAAATCTGTGATCATATCTGTTTTGTCAATGGATTATTTTTATATTAAAGTTTTAAAGAGGAGTGTGCGCATATCTGTTTTCTAAAGCTAAAGTTAAGAAAGGCATTTCAATTATGGGTGGGTGAGTACTTGTTTGGTTCCACCAATTCCAGTGGTGGTAGGGTGGTGGCTAACCCATGGGCCGGGTGGGGTTAGGCTGGAATCAGTGGAGTTTTAATAATCAAATTGAAAAATCTTAGGATTACGCTAGGATTCGAGTAGCTAGTTAATTCTCTGATAAATTTCTCAATTGAGTGGATCAACGGTGCTCCTGATCTTGATCAGGAAAAAAGCGTTGAAATTACTCAGTTGATCAAATTATATCAGTGATAGTTTCCTTCTATCTGGTTTATTCAGGTGAAGGATAGTTTAGAATTGATCTCATCAGAAAAATTCGTTAAGAAAATTCAAAATGGTGGAATCGTCCCCGCTTTTCGGGCATGGGAAATTTTCTCGGTTTCGGTTTTTGTAGTGACCACTAGCCTAGTCTCGTGCCCGGACATTCATGGGCGAGGCCCCGAGTGAGAAACTCACACATGAGGGGGATGCTTCCGCTGTCAGCTATATCGGCGGGAGTTCATGGAGGGGGCAGAGGGATCTCACAACTAGAATCGAAGATTATGCAGGAAGATGATGACATGAATGTTTTTCTTGCTGAGATTAAAGATCTCAAGGAATAGTTGATTTCTGCAGGTAAGATTATTCCTAATCATTCTCTTGTGCAGACTGTTCTTGATGCTTTACGTGAGTCATATCAGACTTTTGCTTCCACGTGGAGACTAGGACAGACCTGATGTTGTCAAGTATGATACTTTAGTCAACAAGCTCTTGCAAGAAGCGCACTCCAGGCAAAATAGGGCTAGGCAGTGTGCAGTTGATCAGGCATTTGTTGCTACTGCCCACCAGCAGAGAAGAAATTGTAAGGCTGTCCCTTCCACTGTTTCTTCTCCTATTAGTAGGTCTGCAACTTCTTCTCCTTCCACAGGCAGCAACAATAGGTCTGAGAAGGCTCTTGATAAAGGCAAGAAAAATATCAGGTGCAACTAGTGTAAGGCAACTGATCATGTCATTAAGAATTGCCCTAAGCTAAAGGCTAAAGAGGCAAAGAAGAAAGAGTCAAATGTAGCCACAATAGCGGATGCTTCTACAAATGCAGATTCTGCAAATGTTGTGCAGGATACAGAATGGACGTTTAGCATGTATTGCCAGTATGACCAGAAAATTGGTTGGCTGCAATGCAAAGTGAATATGATGCTATAATGAAGAATGGTACATGGTCTTTCTGTGATTTGCCTATTGGTAAAAAGGTCATTGGATGTAAGTGGGTTTTTAAGTTAAAACAAAAGACAGATGGTAGTGTTTATTGCTATAAGGCTAGACTTGTTGCAAAGGGTTATGCTCAAGAAAAGGGCATTGATTTTGATGAGACCTTTGCTCCCACTTGTCGTATGACTACCATTCATAGCATTTGTGCATTGGCAGCTCATAATGGTTGGAATGTACATCAGTTGGATATAAAGACTGCGTTCTTGAATGGAGATTTGCATGAGGAGGTGTATGTATCGCAGCCTCATGGTTTTGTTCAAAGAGGGTAGGAAAACAAAGTGTGCAGGTTGAAAAAGGCTTTATCCACGAGCTTGGTATGAAAAGATACATGCATATTTGACTGCGCATGGTTTTCAGAATAGTCCGACAGAAAGCACTTTATATGTTAAACGTGTGGATGATGTATATTTAATCATTGCTCTCTATGTCGATGACATGCTACTCACAGGACCAAATGAGAGTCATATTGCTGATTTTAAGGCCGATTTGAATGCCTCTTTTGAGATGTCAGATTTGGGGCGTTTGCATCATTATTTGGGGATATAATTTAAGCAGTGTGATGGAGGTATTGCTTTGTGTCAGACAAAGTATATTGAGACATTGTTATTACAGAGACTTAGCCTTGAAGACTGCAAGCCTATTGCTACTCCAATGGAAACAGGTTTGAAGTTGTCTTCATGATACTGGAGATCACTTTGATGTCACACTCTATCTGTTGGTTGCCTCAGTTATGTATGCATTACGAGGCCGGACATTTAGTTTGCAGTCTCACAGGTCAGTAGGTTTATGCATAGCCAGGGTCTCAGCATTGGAAGGTAGTTAAATGCATCTTTCGCTACTTGAGTGGCACCATACATCTTGGGCTGTTTTATCCCAAGGGGGGGTCATTGCCGCCAGATTTACATGCTTCTTCTTTAGACTCAGATTGGACTGGTTGCTATGTGTCCACAAGTGGTTTTTGTTTCATGCTCGGTAGCTCATGCATATCTTGGTTGAGTAAGAAGCAACCTACTGTGGCCACTTCTAGTTGTGAAGCTAAGTACAGGGCAGCTTTCACAGCTACGGTTGAGTGTGTGTGGCTCAGACGGCTTATGGTGGCTGACTTGGGTGTTGGATAGGAGTCTGCCACCTCTATCTACACTCACAGTCAAAGCGCATTGGAAGTTGCGAGAAACCCAATTTTTCATGCTCACACAAAGCACATTGAGGTGCATTATCACTATGTCAGGGAGAGACTCTCAGCAGGCATATATGCCAACACAGGACAACCTCGCTGATATTTTCACAAAGGCGCTTCCTCGTGAGAAGTTTGAAGCTTTCCGCAAAGCTTTGGGCTTGCTCCCCTTTGTGGACTGATCTACTTCGGGCATGGCACTTCCCTATACATGAGTGCCAGCTCTCGTTCACATCATCACTCCCAGGGGGATTTGTTACCATATATATAGACAGTGATGTGTGTGAACACACTTAGGACCGTCGAGGCACTTTTTCTCTCTTTAGGAGGTTTTTTTCCCCGGCTTGAATATACGCCCATTATTCTAGGGCTAACTCATCTTTATACATTGACACAATCTAATACACTGTGTGTTGTGTGCATTCTTGCTTCTTCTTCTCCAAGCTTTGTGTGCTTTTTTACAACCCTAATTCCAACGTCTAGAAGGTTTGCCTGGAAGGATCATTGTATGAGGAATGCCTGGCAGCCTACTTGCCGGATGTTTTTCCCGGAGGCTCACCTGTGTTTTCTTAGCATTCATCGGGACGGTGAATTGAGTAGTAGTGGGCAACCTATGGATGGGAAGCTAGCTCCTCCACACTCCACCGACCGCCTCCAATTGCCATCACCACCGGTGCCCTCCGATGACTCTGACCATGTCACCGTCGGTGTGCTCCGACCACTCTAACTGCTAGTGCCCTTTGACTGCTCCGACTGCTGTCATCGCCGATGCCCTCTGACCGCCAGTGCTCTTCGACCCCTGTGACCGTTGGTCCCCTTCTTTGACATCTCATACGTGCATGGCCAACTCCGATGGCACTCATGGAGGCAAGTCCCTTTCCCAAGGCAGGGAGAGATCCTCTTCGAGATCCTGAGCACCATCTTCCTTTCCCCTCTCCTTTTCTCAAGGCAGGGAGAGATCCTCTTGAGCACCACCCGCCGAGGAGGAGGACACCCAAGGAGGAGTTAAGGGGAGCACTCTCTCAATAGCATACAGATAGTCTGGAACACACTCTCACAGAAGAGGACACTCTCTCGTGTATCACCTTGCGTTCTAGCACAATCCTTCTATCGGAGCGGAGTCTCCCTTGTAGAATTCCTTTTTGGTATTGTGATTGTAGTGTTGCACTCTGTTGGTGTTTTGTCTATCTCTCTTTGTGTGAATAAGGTGAGTGAGGTGTGAGTGGTGTGTGTGGTGTGTGTGGTGTGTGTGGTGTGAGTGAGAGGCCTGTAGGGTATTGCGGTGCTAGGTGGTGGTCGGAGAGCACGGTAGACAGTTTAGAGCATAGATCTTGCATGTCTAGCAGTGAGGTTGACTCATCCTTGGTGGGTATACTTCCCTCAGAGGATCCACTCTCCCTTATCCCCTAACCATAGTGTTTGTGTCGGTTATCTTCAAGTTCCCTAGCAAGGACCGATGGAGTCATCCACAATTGTGTAAGCTGTGGATCAAATTTTGTCTAAGATATGGATGACTTTGTCGGTCCTTGGTTGCTAGGGAACTCAAAGACAACTAACACAAACACTATGGTTGCTAGGGAACTCAAAGACAACTAACACAAACACTATGGATGGGGGAGAAGGGAGCGTGGATCCTCTCAGGCTGTCAGGATGAGTTGACCTCACTATAGCTAGACATGCAAGACCTATGCTCTAAACTGTCTACCGTGCTCTCCGACCACCACCTAGGACCGCAGTACCCCTACAGGTCTCTCACTCACACCAGACACACCACTCACACCTCACTCACCTTGCTCACACAAAGAGATAGACAAAACACCAACAAAGCGCAACACTACAATCACAATACCAAAAAGGAATGCTACAAGGGAGACTCCGCTCCGAGATAGAAGGACTGTGCTAGAACTCAAAGTGATACACGAGAGAGCGTCCTCTTCTGTGAGAGTGTGTCCCAGACTGTTCGTATGCTGCTGAGAGAGTGCTCCCCTTAACTCCTCCTTGGGTGTTCTCCTCCTCGGGTGGTGCTCAAGAGGATCTCTCCCTTCCTTGGGAAAGGGAGAGGGGAAAGGAAGATGGTGCTCAGGATCTCGAAGAGGATCGGGGTGTTGCCTCCATGAGTGCCATCGGAGTTGGCCATGCATGTATGAGATGTCGAAGGGGACCAGCGGCCTGAGGAGTCAAAGAGCACTGGCGGTTGGAGGGCACTGATAGACTGCAGTCGGAGCAGTGGGAGGGCATCGGTAGTGACGGTGGTTGGAGTCATCGGAGGGCACCGGTTCGGAGGGCACCGGCGGTCGGAGCCATCGGAGGGCAACGGGTGTCGGAGTGGTCACAACAGTCAGAGGGCACCGGCGGTCGGAGTGGTTGGAGCCGAGCACACTGGCGGTGATGGTGGTCGGAGTGGTCGGAGTGGTCGGAGTGCACCGACGGTCAGAGTGGTCAAAGGGCACCGGCGGTCGGAGTGGTTGGAGCACACCGGCGATGACACTGGTCGCAGCGTTTGGAGGGCACCGACGATCAGAGTGGTCAGAGCACACCGGCGATGATGGTGGTCAAAGCGGTCGGAGGGCACCGGTGGTCAGAGTGATCGGAACACACTAGTGGTTACAACGGCAATCAGAGCGATCAGAGTGGTCGAAGCAGTCAGAGAGGGCACCAGTGTGGTCGGAGCACACCGGCGGTGATGGTGGTCGAAGCGGTCGGAGGGCACCGGCGGACCGGTGGTCAAAGTGGTCGGAACACACCAGTGGTTATAGCGGCAATCGGAGCGGTCGGAGTGGTCGAAGTAGTCGGAGAGGGCACCAGCGGTCGGAGTGGTCAGAGCAGACCGACGGTGACAGTGGTTAGAGTGGTCAGAGTGGTCAAAGCAATCGGAGGGCACTGGCGACGGGCGGTCAGAGTGGTCAGAGCACACCGGCTGTCGGAGCGATTGGAGGGCATCGGCGGCGGTCAGAGTGTGGTCGGAGCACATCGGCGGTCGAAGTGGTCGGTGTAAGATTCCTCCCCAGTCCCTCAAGATGTCCAATTTCTTCCCCTGTAATCAATCCCCTTTTCAGAATAATAAAAGATCTTGTTTCTACCTCTGTTTTGGTCTAGAGAGAGAAAATGTTCTAGAGAGAGGTAATTTAGTTTTTAGATATCTTTGGATGGAAAAATATCCCTTCTTATTAAAATAAATTCCCTCGAAGCATAAGTTTAAAAAGAAATTTCTAAGGTTGCATTAGAAATAAATTATAATGTGCACAAAAGACCTTAGCCTAAGGGTCAAGATTTTCTGAAATTTTTGGATTATGGTCCAATTAACATGCTTCTCATGGTAACTCAAGTTGTTTCTCCACCCATACATTGCATGTCAACTAATAAGATTGTACCCCAAGTAAACTTGGGATAACACTAGCAGGCACATCTCCTCAACCCCATATCTGTCCACTGTATAACAGTTGGTGTAGATGACCATCTCCTTAACATCTAGATTTGATCCAAGGGGAGAAAAAAAAGTATGCCTACCCCTCAACATGTGGTGACCCATCCTACATGTTTCATGAAAAATGTTGACACCTCGATGACACACAAGCTCACAAGCTCCAAATTATTTTCTAGAGCTCATTGTAACTTTAGCCCCTCCTTGAGATCGTGCCACAATTTTGCCAAGGATGATAAACCTAAAACAAATAACAAGCACTCCATTCCTTGTAAATTGACCCACCCATGAAAATAATTTAAGTGCAAGAAGACAACCATGCGGTGTTTATTACATCTTGAAGAATAATAAAGTGATTGGGCACACCTTTACCAATTTACCATGCAGGTCGCCTACATATTTCACTAATGGCATCATATTTTTTTTCACATCTTGCATTTCACAGCATGCATGGACACATGCATATACAACAACCCTCCAAGGACATCTTTAGATAGGGGCACCATGGACCATGGTGTGACCGCCTAGATAACCATCAACCTTGTAGGTACTTAAAGAGCTTCAAAGAATACATACTCTTCTTTAATTTAACACAAACATAACCTCACCCTAGTAGCCGATCATAAAGCAACCCAATGGGGGCACCATGGAAGGTACTTAAAGAGCTTCAAAGAATACATACTCTTCTTTAATTTAACACAAACATAATCTCACCCTAGTAGTAGCCGATCATAAAGGAACCCAATATTTAAGCATCAAGTTGTGAGATCTGGGAATAATATCTTGTCACGCTATGAAGTTCTAGACCTCCATCTACTTATGTAAATCATTAATATTGTGGTGTTCTTGCTAATTCTACCAATCAAAAGGCACAATCCATTTCTACTACTACATACAACTTGATTTTTAAGGGATCCACAAAAAGGAGGTATTGTTTGAAGAACTTCTACATTGCATGTACATTTCATGCCCTAACTTAAGAAGATGTCTACCACTAGAGCTACCAAAAAATTATCATCAACATGCCACCCAACATCCCAAATATACCACTTAACCTTGCCCACTAAGTTCACAATGTATCTCGATCATCCACACCTCTCCTACCTGAAAGAAACCTTCCTCATCATCTTAAGTGACACAAGGATAGTTACCACTTCCATGTCCTATTAACTAGAATTAATCATGTATGTGACCATTCAAGTATCAAGAAAATCCTGTAGTTGTGGATTTTCAAGCTTGGAACTTACCACATTCTCCCCATAGTGTGCCTTTCCCCACCATGGGCATAAATTCCCCCATATTTGCATTAGTGCCATGATTGGATATGGAATATAGGGAAATTTATGGTGGGGAGCTATATTGTATACCTCTAGGAATAGTCTTATGGTAGAGTTAAGTGGTGTAACCCGAGTTAATATCTGTTGGTGACTATTAATGGCCAATTCTAGTTGTTTTTTACATGTTTGGACCTCTATATGTGTGTGTCATGTTCAAATCTTCTCATTGTTTCTTCTCTAAATGCTCTATGCATTATCTGATGATCTCCTCAACATTGTGCAGCTCTGTGATCTATGCTTCTATATGTGTGTGTCATGTTCAAATCTTCTCGTTGTTTCTTCTCTAAATGCTCTATGCATTATCTGATGATCTCCTCAACATTGTGCAGCTCTGTGATCTATTCTTGATCTAGCTTCTTGCTAGTTTTAAAGTCTACCTTGGCCTGTTATAGCTTGGCTTTCAATTCACTAGAGTGGGATGTCTCCAGTTTTAGCTTTTATTCATAATCCTCCCTTAGATCTTGTAGATGTTTCTCTTGTTGGCTCATGTGTTCCTTTAGCTTCTTAGGCTCTTGTTTTTGTGATTGTGACTCTCTTTGATTGGAGACATATGTTGAGATGATTAAATCTAGCTTAACATTGATTGCCTTACATGGAAATATTCAGGAGGGTGTGAATGGTTAAGATTATGTGTTTTCCCTTGATTGGTTCAAGTATTTTTGGTGTGAAAAAACAAAATGGTTTTTCATGGCCACTCATATATTTCACTTTCTAGTTTTCAAGGGGTTTAAAGAGAGTGTAAAGCACAAAACGATAGCATAACAATAGGATTTTGTTTGTATATAAACTTTTAGGGTTTTTGTTCTTTGGGGTTGTACGACCAAGAAAGATTGTGTGAGGAATAGTTTTAGAAATTGAAAAAGAGAACATGGACATGCTTATGACACATAGAAAACATTGCTATAACAACACATAAATGCATTGAGAGATAGAAGGAAAGTGTGACAAGTCACATTTGGCAACAAACAAGGGAACTCTACCACAATAAAGATGATAACTCCAACCACCAAAAGTAAAGCAAGGCAAGAGTGCCCCCACCCTATGTTAATGGGACAATGATGGCAGTGAGTGGTTTGGAAAGAAGCAAGAATCAAGGGCAATGATAAACCAAGCATGATGCAACACGAGAGAAGACAAAAGAGGAAAACCAAAAAACAAGCAAAGTAGAAGGATAAAAATAGTTTTTATGTGGATAATAAGTGAAGGGAATGTGACGGGCTGACTCATTAATGGGGTGAGAACACATGTCATCATTTGATTGGTCAAGTTTTTTAACTCATGAACAAGTTATTCATGCCAAAAAAAGTTTGTTGTTTTATCATTTTGACCAAACATAAGCCCTTCTCACACCTTGTGATGAACGCTTGTTGAGATGACAAGATTGAATCACTTTCTTGGGAGTGAAAAACTTGAGATATTCATGGCCATGAACATCTATTGGTTTTTTGCACCAACAAAACTTCTAAATTTTATGTTTGTGAGCTAATTTTCTTAATCCTTTGATCATTGTGAAGACCTTGTTATAATTTTCATTACTTTTGAACATGAAAAACTCAAGATATTCATGGTCGTCAACTTTTACTAGATTTTCACATCAAAAAAAACATTTTCTTTTGTGAGATCCCTTTGCCCCCTCCGTGCACCGACTCCCGGGGTAGCTGATAGCGAAAGCAGCCCCCTCATGCTGCGCGGGGCAGGGTTTCTCACTCGGGGCCTCACCCACGAATGTCCGAGCATGAGAATAGGCTGGTGGTCACTCCGAAAACCAAAACCGCAAAAATTTCCCATGCTCGGAAAGCGGGGACGATTCCACCTTTTTTAATTTTCTTAATGAATTTTTCTAATGAGATCAATTCTAAACTATCCTTCACCTAAATAAACCAGATAGAAGGAAACTATCACACTGATATAATTTGATCATCTGAGTAATTTCAACGCTTTTTTTCTAATCAAGATCAGGCACAGCCGTTGATCCACTCAATTGAGAAATTTATCAGGGAATTAACTAGCTACTCGAATCCTAGCGTAATCCTAAGATTTTTCAACTTGATTATTAAAACTCCACTGTTAGCCACCACCCTGCCACACTGGACTCGGTAGAACCAAACAAGTACTCACCCATCCATAATTGAAATGCCTTTCTTAACTTTAGCTTTAGAAAACAGATACACACACACTCCTCTTTAATATAAAAATAATCCATTGACAAAATAGATATGATCACAGATTTCCTAATTCAAAATTTCCATTCAATCCCTTGTTTCATAAAAACAGTACCACTCTCGACTCTCCATTTTGGGACCACATCAACTAGATCCAGTAACAGATTACAATAATCATTTCGTCAACATACATATATATATCTTCCTCGACATACGTATGGGTGTCCTAAGCACCGCGAGCCCGTGCATCGCCTGGTCAGAACCCTCCAGGATCCTCCTTAGGTGTCCTGGTACTTCACTTAGGGACTGCTTCGTCGGCCCTCGCCCATCGTACCGGAAGCACACCATTTTTCACCATACCCAGGTTGGTCAAGACCTGGGCAGGTTTTTGCCGCGTGAGCTATCCCTTGAACACTCCTCGCCAGCTGTTGCAACCGAGCTTCCCTTAGTTAAACATATATGCCAAATGCTCCCTCCAGCATTTTGGCATAAGACAGTCCTTAAAGAAAACAGGGTTTCTATGCAAGTTTTCAGTTTTGGTTTTGTTTGAATACCATGAATAAATCTTAAATCTGTATCCCAATACTTCTAGATCCAAATCATTTATGATGAAAATCACACTTTTAATATAAAAGAATATCTTTTATGCATATGTTTATGCATACAAATCATTTATGATTAAAATCATTCTTTTAATATAAAAGAATTTCTTTTATGCATCCATTTATGCATAAAAATCATTTATAGGATGAAAATCACACTTTTAATATAAAAAATTTATCTTTTATGCATATGTTTATGCATACAAATCATTCATGATGAAAATTTTTCTTTTAATGTAAAAGAATTTCTTTTATGCATCCATTTATGCATAAAAATCATTTATGATGAAAATCACATTTTTAATTTAAAAATATCTTTTATGCATATGTTTATGCATACAAATCATTTATGATAAAAATCATTCTTTTAATATAAAAGAATTTCTTTTATGCATCCATTTATGCATAAAAATCATTTGTGATGAAAATCACACTTTTAATATAAAAAAATATCTTTTATGCATACAAATCATTTATTATGAAAATCATTCTTTTAATATAAAAGAATTTCTTTATGCATCCATTTATGCATAAAAATCATTTATGATGAAAATCACACTTTTAATATTAAAAAATATCTTTTATGCATATTTTTATGCATACAAATCATTTATGATGAAAATCACTCTTTTAATATAAAAGAATTTCTTTTATGATGCATAAAAATCATTTATGATGAAAATCACACTTTTAATATAAAAAATATATCTTTTATGCATATGTTTATGCATACAAATCATTTATGATGAAAATCACTGTTTTAATCTAAAAGAATTTCTTTTATGCATAAAAATCATTTATGATGAAAATAACACTTTTATAATCAAAATAAAAATTTCAATATTCTTCCTTCTATACATAGAATTTAATTCTAAAGAAAGTAACATTTTTTTAATAAAATATTTTTAGTATGCGTTTTTCTATACCTAGGATGAAAAATAACACTTTAAGAATACATATACGATGGGAATTACTCTTTTTGAATAAAAAAGTAAAACTTATTTTTCACAATTTTAGAAACATTTTTCCATAACCTCCTTTGTATGGTTGACCATTCTTCAATTTTTAACTCTCTAAAATTAATTAGAAGTTCACCAAGAGTATTTAAATCATTCTAATGTAAACATTTTCTACTTTATCAAAGAGAAACATTATGAAAAACTTGATTTTATCCATAAATCATTCATCTAGGATAAGAATGGTTGGATTTACTAAAGAAGAGAGGGGAATGCCTTTTTTCAATGAGGCATAACATCATTTCAATTTAGAGAAGACAAAAATCATAAAAAACCATAAAATGAATAGAAAAGAGAAGAATCTCCAACTTACAAAGGAATTTGAGAGCTTTCCTTTAGCTTGATAGTTTGAGGGTTCTACTCTTGTTTGAAACAAGAGTGGCCACCAATCTTTAGAAGAGGGAAGGTCAAAAAACTAATGAATTATGAGTAAATTCACAGTTTTCTGGCTCTTGGGAGAAGTAGGGTAATAGTGCAAAAACAATATTAAGCTTCAACAAAGCGGAAGGCTTCTATTTATAGGAAAAAGTGAGCTTCTAACCAAGCCAACTGATTCTAGAATTTTTCAGATCAGTTTGGTCAATTTTTGATGGTTAGTTTAGTTCACTCTTTGGATCTAGTTAAAACAAGAGAGAGGAGAGATAAAAATATCTCATTATTTGGGAGTTTAAAACTCTCCCACACATGTGAAATAGGTGCCTCCTTCATGAGGGGAATTCTCCCATACTGAGGTATCAAAAATGCATCATTTCTTCTAAATATCTCTCTTTTTTAACTATTAACCTTGTCCTTAGTCAACTCTTCATCTTATGTGAGTATTTACTCATTTTTGGGGGATTTTCCTTTTATTCTTCCATTTATCTCCTCCCTACATTTGGATAAATCTTATTGGTCCATAGAAATCTTAATTGAAAATTTTTCAAAAATCTGGACCCCTAGGATAAGGCCTCTTGAACAGATTATACTTAATTTCTAATGCACCTTCTGGAAATCTTTTTGAACTTCTGTTTCAGGGGAACTTATTTTAATAAGATGAGAAATTTTTCTATCCAAAAATATTCAAAATCTGAATAACCTCTCATCTAGAACATTTTCTCTCTCTAGGCCAGAACTGGTAGAAACAAGATCTTTTATATTTCTGAAGAGGGATTTGATTACAGGGGAAGATGCTGGACATCTTGAGAGGCTGGGGAGGAATCTTACATTCTCTCTCACTTGCAAAACGCGAGATGCCCTCATCTCACAAATTGGGGGTAATCCCACAACAGATCGGCTTCATTCTCCCAGGTGGCATCTTCAAAAGGATAGAACTTCCATTTTACCAATAATTCTCTGAGAATTCTGTTCTTGAGAATCTTTTCTCGAACATCAAGAATTTCTTCAGGTTGGAGTTCCATCTTCCCTTGGGTTGAAGAGGTTAGGATTTCATCATCAAGTACATGATTTGGGCTTGGCACATATTTCTTTAGAAGGCTTACATGAAATACATTATGAACTTTGAGAGACGAGGAGGCAGAAGAAGCTCGTAGGCTAAGTCACCTACTTTCTTTGTAATCAGATATGGCCCACAATATCTGGGAGATAACTTCTTGTACTTCCCAAGAGATAGAGACTTCTTTTGGGCCGTACTCTAATGAAGACCATATCTGCTTCTTCAAACTTTCTGTCTGTCCTCTTCTTATTTGCATACTGCTTCTATCGATCCTGGGTAGCTTTAATATCTTTACGAATTGACTGCATCTGCTGCTCCATGTCGTCAAGCATCTATCTGGACATCTCTACCCTAATCAATGGGTCGCACCAAGTTAATGGAGTTAAGCAATCTTGTCCATACAAAGCTTTAAAAGGGCTCATCCCGATACTTCGGTGATAAGAAGCATTGTAGGTGAACTCGACTAGGTGCAGATAGCTTAGCCACTTCTTGGGTTCCCTGCCACACAGCATGACCAAAGTATATCTTCGATTACTTGGTTTACCCTTTCAGTTTAACCATCGGTCTCAGGGTGATAAGCTGTGCTGAGATCCAAGAAAGTTCCCACTGCTTCGAAAAATGGAGTCCAGAACCTTGAAGTAAACTTGGGATCTCGATCACTTACTATTCTCCTGGGTAGGCCATGCAATCTGAAGATTTCTTTGAGGAACACTCTGGCCACATCCACTGCAGTGTAGGTTTCTTTTACTGGGATCAGATGGGAAACTTTGGTTAGTCTGCCAACTACCATGAAAATGGAGTTGTAACCTGATTGCATTGAAGGTAATCCAGTAATAAAGTCCATACTGATACATTCCCACTTCATCCAATGGATGTAACTTCCCAGGCATTTTTACTCTTTCAGCTTTGACTTTTTGGCATGTCAGACATTGACGTACATGATTCAGTACATCCTTTTTCAGACCAGGCCAAAAGAAGCTTTTTTTACAGACATGTAGGTTTTGATGAAACCTGGATGTCCTGCTATAAGGCTATCATGGACTTCATTCAGAATTTGATCCTTGGTTCCCTCATCATTGGGAATGCATAGCCTACGATTATAATACATAATGCCGTCATCCAGGCTGTACCCTTGAACTCTGTTCAACTCCTGTGGAGTTTTGCTTTCCTGCATAAGTAGGGTAGCAATAGGGCCAAAGAATCTATCGTGCATGATCTTCTCTCTTGCTTCAATAATCAAAGGATTTGATACTACAATAATTGCAAGCAAGGAGGCTTTTCTGCTGAGGGCATCTACTACCACATTTTCTTTACTTGGGCGGTACTTGATTTCAAAATCAAACTCTTGTAAGGTCTGAATCCACATTCTTTGGTGCATGTTGAGGTCCTTCTGAGTGAAGATCCACTTTAAACTCTGATGGTCTGTCTTCAAAGTGAATCTTTTTCCCAGTAGGTAATGTCTCCACAACTTTAAGGCATAGACTACTGAAAGTAATTCCAGGTCATGAACAGCATAATTCCTCTCATGTGTTCTGAGCTTTGGAGATTCATAGGCCACTGCATGACCTTCTTGCATGAGTGCATCTCCCAGGGCAAAACCACTTGCATCAGTTACTACGTCAAAGGGTAGAGAGAAATCTGGCAGCTTCAGAACGGGACTGGTTACCAAGGCGGTCTTCAGCTTATCAAAAGCACTCTGGCACCTGGCAGACCACTGAAATGGGGTATTCTTTTTGAGAAGGTTAATCAGGGGGGAAGCTATGAGAACATACTTTGGTATAAAAATTCTATACCAACCAGTCAATCCCAAGAATCCTCTGACTTCTTTCACTGTCTTTGGTTCAGGCCAATCTATGATTGCTTGGACTTTTGCAAAATCTGGAGAAATTCCATCTTTGGATCCAGAAAGCCCAAGTATTCAATGTGGTCGGTAGAGAAAGTGTATTTGCTCTTTTTGGCAAAGAGTTGGTGCTTCCTTAGAATCTCAAGAACTTTTCGGACTCATGGTCAGCTGCATTCTTTGAGTAAATCAAAATGTCATCAAAGAAAACTAGAACAAAATCATCCAAGTATTCTCTGAGGATGTCCTGCATTAGGCGATTGAATGTAGCTGGGACATTAGTTAATCGAACGGCATGACAGTAAATTCATAATGCCCATAGCGAGTATTGATGGCTGTTTTTGGTATATCTTGATCATTGATCCTGATCTGGTAATACTCAGATTTGAGATCTATCTTTGTGAAGATCTAGGCTCCATTTAGCCTGTCCAGAAGCTCATCAATTCTTGGGATAGGATACTTATTCTTAACTGTTAGTAGACCTCTGTAGTCCACACACAGTCTAAGCGTTCCATCTTTCTTTTTGTGAAGATCTGGGCTCCATTTAGCCTGTCCAGAAGCTCATTAATTCACATTGATATAATTTGATCATCTGAGTAATTTCAATGCTTTTTTCCTAATCAAGATCAGGCACAGCCGTTGATCCACTCAATTGAGAAATTTATCAGGGAATTAACTAGCTACTCGAATCCTAGCGTAATCCTAAGATTTTTCAGCTTGATTATTAAAACTCCACTGATTCCAGCCTAACCCCATCCGGCCCATGGGTTAGCCACCACCCTGCCACTAGACTCGATAGAACCAAACAAGTACTCACCCACCCATAATTGAAATGCCTTTCTTAACTTTAGCTTTAGAAAACAGATACACACACACTCTTCTTTAAAACTTTAATATACAAATAATCCATTGACAAAACAAATATGATCACAGATTTCCTAATTCAAAATTTCCATTCAAGCCCTTGTTTCACAAAAACACTACCACTCTGGATTTGGGACCAGCTGGTCAGATCCAGTGAAAACAGATTACAATAATCATTTCATCAACAAGATCCAGTAACATATTACAATAATCATTTCGTCACCATACATATATATATCTTCCTCGACATACGTATGGGTGTCCTAAGCACCGCGAGCCCGTGCATTGCCTGGTCAGAACCCTCCAGAATCCTCCTTAGGTGTCGTGGTAAGTTTCACTCAGGGACCGCTTCGTCGGCCCTCGCCCATCATACCGAAAGCACACCATTTTTCACCATACCTAGGCTGGTCAAGACCTGGGTAAGTTTTTACCGTGTGAGATGTCCCTTGAACACTCCCCGCCAGCTGTTGCAACCGAACTTCCCTTAGTTAAACATATATGCCAAATGCTGAAACTAACGAAGGAATTAGGTCTTGGTCAATAGTCTGAATTAGAGTTTTGGGTCTGGAAAGGCTAATCCTAAACTATCTTTCTTGAAAGGTAATCTTTCAATTTCTCTTTTTCTAAATTTTGTTCATTGAATATTTGCTTACAGATTTCTAAACTAAACATGAATTCCTATGAGGAATAAAAAAATCATTTATCTCCATCTCCGACTTCAATAGTTTAATTGAATTTTCTCATTACCATCTTAGTGAATATGAAACGGTAGTGTTTCTTCTCACAGATTATCTACTTATTCATTTTTTCAATTTTTGTGGAAATTAAACAGAGGATTAAGAGAACCCTTATTGAAATATAATCATTCTATATGCATCTATTTATGCATAAAATCTAATTCTGATGAAAGTCACACTTTTATCATCATAAAAATCATTTATGATGAAAATCACTCTTTCAATATGAAAGAATTTCTTTTATGCATCCATTTATGCATAAAAATCATTTATGATGAAAATCACACTTTTATTATAAAAAATTATCTTTTATGCATATATTTATGCATACAAATCATTTATGATGAAAATCATTCTTTTAATATAAAAGAATTTCTTTTATGCATCCATTTATGCATAAAAATCATTTAGGATGAAATTCACACTTTTAATATAAAAAAATATCTTTTATGCATATATTTATGCATACAAATCATGTATGATGAAAATCATTCTTTTAATATAAAAGAATTTCTTTTATGCATCCATTTATGCATAAACATTTTTTATGATAAAAATCACATTTTTAAAAAAAATATCTTTTATGCATATGTTTATGCATACAAATCATTTATGATAAAAATCATTCTTTTAATATAAAAGAATTTCTTTTATGCATACAAATCATTTATGATGAAAATCACTCTTTTAATGTAAAAGTAAAACTTATTTTTCACAATTTTAGAAAAATTGCACCATAACCTCCTTTGTATGGCTGACCATTTTTTAATTTTTAACTCTCTAAAATTAATTAGAAGTTCACCAAGAGTATTTAAATCATTCTAATGTAAATATTTTCTACTTTATCAAAGAGAAACATTATGAAAAACTTGATTTTATCCATAAATCATTCATCTAGGATAAGAATGGTTGAATTTACTAAAGAAGAGAGGGGAATTCCTTTTTTCAATGAGGCATAACATCATTTCAATTTAGAGAAGACAAAAATCATAAAAAACAATAAAATGAATAGAAAAGAGAAGAATCTCCAACTTACAAAGGAATTTGAGAGCTTTCCTTTGGCTTGATGGTTTGAGGGTTCTACTCTTGTTTGAAACAAGAGTGGCCACCAATCTTTAGAAGAGGGAAGGTCAAAAAACTAATGAATTATGAGTAAATTCACAGTTTTCTGGCTCTTGGGAGATGTAGGGTAACAGTGCAAAAACACTATTAAGCTTCAACAAAGGGGAAGGCTTCTATTTATAGGAAAAAGTGAGCTTCTAACCAAGCCAACTGATTCTAGAATTTTCCAGATCAGTTTGGTCAATTTTTGACCATTTTTTGGTCAATTTAGTTCACTTTTTGAATCTAGTTTCATGAGGGGAATTCCCCCATGAGGTGTCAAAAATGCATCATTTCTTCTAAATATCTCTCTTTTTTAACTATTAACCTTGTCCTTAGTCAACTCTTCATCTTATGTGAGTATTTACTCATTTTTGGGGGATTTTCCTTTTATTCTTCCATTTATCTCCTCCCTACATTTGGATAAATCTTATTGGTCCATAGGAACCTTAATTGAAAATTTTTCAAAAATCTGGATCCCTAGGATAAGGCCTCTTGAACAGATTATACTTAATTTCTAATGCACCTTCTGGAAATCTTTTTGAACTTTTGTTTCAGGGGAACTTATTTTAATAAGATGAGAAATTTTTCTATCCAAAAATATTCAAAATCTGAATAACCTCTCATCTAGAACATTTTCTCTCTCTAGGCCAGAACTGGTAGAAACAAGATCTTTTATATTTCTGAAGAGGGATTTGATTACAGGAGAAGATGCTGGACATCTTGAGAGGCTGGGGAGGAATCTTACAATGATGGTCTAGTTCATGTGATCCCTTGGAATTTTTGGGTATGATTTGAGAAATGTAGTTGAATTTGTAAAATATCATACTTTTGAGTTAATATTTCTAATTGGTTGGTTTGAAGGGTGAAAGTTTCTTGGAATGGTTATATATTGTAAGATCCCTGTTCCCACCGAGCAACAGATTCGGGATACTAGCAGCGGAAGTAGCACTTCTCGCGCAGGACAGGGGTCTCACATTCGGGGCCTCACCAACGGATATCCGGGTAAGAGACTAATCCGTCGGTTGTTCCAAAACCGAACCCGAAAAAATTTCCTTTACCAGAAAGCACGGGCAATTCCACCAGGATAACTTTTTACTCTAACGTAGTATGCGTTTTTCTATACCTAGGATGAAAAATAACACTTTAAGAATACATATACGATGGGAATTACTCTTTTTGAATAAAAAAGTAAAACTTATTTTTCACAATTTTAGAAACATTTTTCCATAACCTCCTTTGTATGGTTGACCATTCTTCAATTTTTAACTCTCTAAAATTAATTAGAAGTTCACCAAGAGTATTTAAATCATTCTAATGTAAACATTTTCTACTTTATCAAAGAGAAACATTATGAAAAACTTGATTTTATCCATAAATCATTCATCTAGGATAAGAATGGTTGGATTTACTAAAGAAGAGAGGGGAATGCCTTTTTTCAATGAGGCATAACATCATTTCAATTTAGAGAAGACAAAAATCATAAAAAACCATAAAATGAATAGAAAAGAGAAGAATCTCCAACTTACAAAGGAATTTGAGAGCTTTCCTTTAGCTTGATAGTTTGAGGGTTCTACTCTTGTTTGAAACAAGAGTGGCCACCAATCTTTAGAAGAGGGAAGGTCAAAAAACTAATGAATTATGAGTAAATTCACAGTTTTCTGGCTCTTGGGAGAAGTAGGGTAATAGTGCAAAAACAATATTAAGCTTCAACAAAGCGGAAGGCTTCTATTTATAGGAAAAAGTGAGCTTCTAACCAAGCCAACTGATTCTAGAATTTTTCAGATCAGTTTGGTCAATTTTTGATGGTTAGTTTAGTTCACTCTTTGGATCTAGTTAAAACAAGAGAGAGGAGAGATAAAAATATCTCATTATTTGGGAGTTTAAAACTCTCCCACACATGTGAAATAGGTGCCTCCTTCATGAGGGGAATTCTCCCATACTGAGGTATCAAAAATGCATCATTTCTTCTAAATATCTCTCTTTTTTAACTATTAACCTTGTCCTTAGTCAACTCTTCATCTTATGTGAGTATTTACTCATTTTTGGGGGATTTTCCTTTTATTCTTCCATTTATCTCCTCCCTACATTTGGATAAATCTTATTGGTCCATAGAAATCTTAATTGAAAATTTTTCAAAAATCTGGACCCCTAGGATAAGGCCTCTTGAACAGATTATACTTAATTTCTAATGCACCTTCTGGAAATCTTTTTGAACTTCTGTTTCAGGGGAACTTATTTTAATAAGATGAGAAATTTTTCTATCCAAAAATATTCAAAATCTGAATAACCTCTCATCTAGAACATTTTCTCTCTCTAGGCCAGAACTGGTAGAAACAAGATCTTTTATATTTCTGAAGAGGGATTTGATTACAGGGGAAGATGCTGGACATCTTGAGAGGCTGGGGAGGAATCTTACATTCTCTCTCACTTGCAAAACGCGAGATGCCCTCATCTCACAAATTGGGGGTAATCCCACAACAGATCGGCTTCATTCTCCCAGGTGGCATCTTCAAAAGGATAGAACTTCCATTTTACCAATAATTCTCTGAGAATTCTGTTCTTGAGAATCTTTTCTCGAACATCAAGAATTTCTTCAGGTTGGAGTTCCATCTTCCCTTGGGTTGAAGAGGTTAGGATTTCATCATCAAGTACATGATTTGGGCTTGGCACATATTTCTTTAGAAGGCTTACATGAAATACATTATGAACTTTGAGAGACGAGGAGGCAGAAGAAGCTCGTAGGCTAAGTCACCTACTTTCTTTGTAATCAGATATGGCCCACAATATCTGGGAGATAACTTCTTGTACTTCCCAAGAGATAGAGAACTTCTTTTGGGCCGTACTCTAATGAAGACCATATCTGCTTCTTCAAACTTTTTGTCTGTCCTCTTCTTATTTGCATACTGCTTCTATCGATCCTGGGTAGCTTTAATATCTTTATGAATTGACTGCATCTGCTGCTCCATGTCGTCAAGCATCTATCTGGACATCTCTACCCTAATCAATGGGTCGCACCAAGTTAATGGAGTTAAGCAATCTTGTTCATACAAAGCTTTAAAAGGGCTCATCCCGATACTTCGGTGATAAGAAGCATTGTAGGTGAACTCGACTAGGTGCAGATAGCTTAGCCACTTCTTGGGTTCCCTGCCACACAGCATGACCAAAGTATATCTTCGATTACTTGGTTTACCCTTTCAGTTTGACCATCGGTCTCAGGGTGATAAGCTGTGCTGAGATCCAAGAAAGTTCCCACTGCTTCGAAAAATGGAGTCCAGAACCTTGAAGTAAACTTGGGATCTCGATCACTTACTATTCTCCTGGGTAGGCCATGCAATCTGAAGATTTCTTTGAGGAACACTCTGGCCACATCCGCTGCAGTGTAGGTTTCTTTTACTGGGATCAGATGGGAAACTTTGGTTAGTCTGCCAACTACCATGAAAATGGAGTTGTAACCTGATTGCATTGAAGGTAATCCAGTAATAAAGTCCATACTGATACATTCCCACTTCATCCAATGGATGTAACTTCCCAGGCATTTTTACTCTTTCAGCTTTGACTTTTTGGCATGTCAGACATTGACGTACATGATTCAGTACATCCTTTTTCAGACCAGGCCAAAAGAAGCTTTTTTTACAGACATGTAGGTTTTGATGAAACCTGGATGTCCTGCTATAAGGCTATCATGGACTTCATTCAGAATTTGATCCTTGGTTCCCTCATCATTGGGAATGCATAGCCTACGATTATAATACATAATGCCGTCATCCAGGCTGTACCCTTGAACTCTGTTCAACTCCTGTGGAGTTTTGCTTTCCTGCATAAGTAGGGTAGCAATAGGGCCAAAGAATCTATCGTGCATGATCTTCTCTCTTGCTTCAATAATCAAAGGATTTGATACTACAATAATTGCAAGCAAGGAGGCTTTTCTGCTGAGGGCATCTACTACCACATTTTCTTTACTTGGGCGGTACTTGATTTCAAAATCAAACTCTTGTAAGGTCTGAATCCACATTCTTTGGTGCATGTTGAGGTCCTTCTGAGTGAAGATCCACTTTAAACTCTGATGGTCTGTCTTCAAAGTGAATCTTTTTCCCAGTAGGTAATGTCTCCACAACTTTAAGGCATAGACTACTGAAAGTAATTCCAGGTCATGAACATCATAATTCCTCTCATGTGTTCTGAGCTTTGGAGATTCATAGGCCACTGCATGACCTTCTTGCATGAGTGCATCTCCCAGGGCAAAACCACTTGCATCAGTTACTACGTCAAAGGGTAGAGAGAAATCTGGCAGCTTCAGAACGGGACTGGTTACCAAGGCGGTCTTCAGCTTATCAAAAGCACTCTGGCACCTGGCAGACCACTGAAATGGGGTATTCTTTTTGAGAAGGTTAATCAGGGGGGAAGCTATGAGAACATACTTTGGTATAAAAATTCTATACCAACCAGTCAATCCCAAGAATCCTCTGACTTCTTTCACTGTCTTTGGTTCACGCCAATCTATGATTGCTTGGACTTTTGCAAAATCTGGAGAAATTCCATCTTTGGATCCAGAAAGCCCAAGTATTCAATGTGGTCGGTAGAGAAAGTGTATTTGCTCTTTTTGGCAAAGAGTTGGTGCTTCCTTAGAATCTCAAGAACTTTTCGGACTCATGGTCAGCTGCATTCTTTGAGTAAATCAAAATGTCATCAAAGAAAACTAGAACAAAATCATCCAAGTATTCTCTGAGGATGTCCTGCATTAGGCGATTGAATGTAGCTGGGACATTAGTTAATCGAACGGCATGACAGTAAATTCATAATGCCCATAGCGAGTATTGATGGGCTGTTTTTGGTATATCTTGATCATTGATCCTGATCATTGATCCTGATCTGGTAATACTCAGATTTGAGATCTATCTTTGTGAAGATCTAGGCTCCATTTAGCCTGTCCAGAAGCTCATCAATTCTTGGGATAGGATACTTATTCTTAACTGTTAGTAGACCTCTGTAGTCCACACACAGTCCACACACAGTCTAAGCGTTCCATCTTTCTTTTTGTGAAGATCTGGGCTCCATTTAGCCTGTCCAGAAGCTCATCAATTCACATTGATATAATTTGATCATCTGAGTAATTTCAATGCTTTTTTCCTAATCAAGATCAGGCACAGCCGTTGATCCACTCAATTGAGAAATTTATCAGGGAATTAACTAGCTACTCGAATCCTAGCGTAATCCTAAGATTTTTCAGCTTGATTATTAAAACTCCACTGATTCCAGCCTAACCCCATCCGGCCCATGGGTTAGCCACCACCCTGCCACTAGACTCGATAGAACCAAACAAGTACTCACCCACCCATAATTGAAATGCCTTTCTTAACTTTAGCTTTAGAAAACAGATACACACACACTCTTCTTTAAAACTTTAATATACAAATAATCCATTGACAAAACAAATATGATCACAGATTTCCTAATTCAAAATTTCCATTCAAGCCCTTGTTTCACAAAAACACTACCACTCTGGATTTGGGACCAGCTGGTCAGATCCAGTGAAAACAGATTACAATAATCATTTCATCAACAAGATCCAGTAACATATTACAATAATCATTTCGTCACCATACATATATATATCTTCCTCGACATACGTATGGGTGTCCTAAGCACCGCGAGCCCGTGCATTGCCTGGTCAGAACCCTCCAGAATCCTCCTTAGGTGTCGTGGTACTTCACTCAGGGAGACCGCTTCGTCGGCCCTCGCCCATCATACCGAAAGCACACCATTTTTCACCATACCTAGGCTGGTCAAGACCTGGGTAAGTTTTTACCATGTGAGATGTCCCTTGAACACTCCCCGCCAGCTGTTGCAACCGAACTTCCCTTAGTTAAACATATATGCCAAATGCTGAAACTAACGAAGGAATTAGGTCTTGGTCAATAGTCTGAATTAGAGTTTTGGGTCTGGAAAGGCTAATCCTAAACTATCTTTCTTGAAAGGTAATCTTTCAATTTCTCTTTTTCTAAATTTTGTTCATTGAATATTTGCTTACAGATTTCTAAACTAAACATGAATTCCTAGGAGGAATAAAAAAATCATTTATCTCCATCTCCGACTTCAATAGTTTAATTGAATTTTCTCATTACCATCTTAGTGAATATGAAACGGTAGTGTTTCTTCTCACAGATTATCTACTTATTCATTTTTTCAATTTTTGTGGAAATTAAACAGAGGATTAAGAGAACCCTTATTGAAATATAATCATTCTATATGCATCTATTTATGCATAAAATCTAATTCTGATGAAAGTCACACTTTTATCATCATAAAAATCATTTATGATGAAAATCACTCTTTCAATATGAAAGAATTTCTTTTATGCATCCATTTATGCATAAAAATCATTTATGATGAAAATCACACTTTTATTATAAAAAATTATCTTTTATGCATATATTTATGCATACAAATCATTTATGATGAAAATCATTCTTTTAATATAAAAGAATTTCTTTTATGCATCCATTTATGCATAAAAATCATTTAGGATGAAATTCACACTTTTAATATAAAAAAATATCTTTTATGCATATATTTATGCATACAAATCATGTATGATGAAAATCGTTCTTTTAATATAAAAGAATTTCTTTTATGCATCCATTTATGCATAAAAATTTTTTATGATAAAAATCACATTTTTAAAAAAAATATCTTTTATGCATATGTTTATGCATACAAATCATTTATGATAAAAATCATTCTTTTAATATAAAAGAATTTCTTTTATGCATACAAATCATTTATGATGAAAATCACTCTTTTAATGTAAAAGAATTTCTTTTATGCATCCATTTATGCATAAAAATCATTTATGATGAAAATCACACTTTTAATATAAAAGAATATCTTTTATGCATATGTTTATGCATACAGATCATTTATGCTGAAAATCATTCTTTTAATATAAAAGAATTTCTTTTATGCATCCATTTATGCATAAAAATCATTTAGGATGAAAATCACACTTTTAATATAAAAAAATATCTTTTATGCATACAAATCATTTATAATGAAAATCATTCTTTTAATATAAAATAATTTCTTTTATGCATCCATTTATGCATAAAAATCATTTATGATAAAAATCACACCTTTAATATATAAAAAATATCTTTTATGCATATGTTTTTGCATACAAATCATTTATAATGAAAATCATTCTTTTGATATAAAAGAATTTCTTTTCTACATCCATTTATGCATAAAAATCATTTATGATAAAAATCACACTTTTAATATATAAAAAATATCTTTTATGCATACAAATCATTTATGATGAAAATCATTCGTTTAATATAAAAGAATTTCTTTTATGCATCCATTTACGCATAAAAATCATTTATGATGAAAATCACACTTTTAATATTTTAAAAAAATATCTTTTATGCATACAAATCATTTATCATGAAAAT
The DNA here is from genome assembly GCF_041138505.1 of Cibotium barometz. Classification (NCBI taxonomy): domain Eukaryota; kingdom Viridiplantae; phylum Streptophyta; class Polypodiopsida; order Cyatheales; family Cibotiaceae; genus Cibotium; species Cibotium barometz. The sequence continues at coordinate 12,067,285 of NC_141110.1, forward strand.
CACTCTTTTAATATAAAAGAATTTCTTTTATGCATCCATTTATGCATAAAAATCATTTATGATGAAAAACACACTTTTAATATAAAAAATATATCTTTTATGCATATGTTTATGCATACAAATCATTTATGATGAAAATCACTCTTTTAATATAAAAGAATTTCTTTTATGCATAAAAATCATTTATGATGAAAATAATACTTTTATAATCAAAATAAAAATTTCAATATGCTTCCTTCTATATACGTAGAATTTAATTCTAAAGAAAGTAACATTTTTTTAATAAAATATTTTTAGTATGCATTTTTCTATACCTAGGATGAAAAATAACACTTTAAGAATACATATACGATGGGAATTACTCTTTTTCAATAAAAAAGTAAAACTTATTTTTCATAATTTTAGAAAAATTTCACCATAACCTCCTTTGTATGGCTGACCATTTTTTAATTTTTAACTCTCTAAAATTAATTAGAAGTTCACCAAGAGTATTTAAATCATTCTAATGTAAATATTTTCTACTTTATCAAAGAGAAACATTATGAAAAACTTGATTTTATCCATAAATCATTCATCTAGGATAAGAATGGTTGAATTTACTAAAGAAGAGAGGGGAATTCCTTTTTTCAATGAGGCATAACATCATTTCAATTTAGAGAAGACAAAAATCATAAAAAACAATAAAATGAATAGAAAAGAGAAGAATCTCCAACTTACAAAGGAATTTGAGAGCTTTCCTTTGGCTTGATGGTTTGAGGGTTCTACTCTTGTTTGAAACAAGAGTGGCCACCAATCTTTAGAAGAGGGAAGGTCAAAAAACTAATGAATTATGAGTAAATTCACAGTTTTCTGGCTCTTGGGAGATGTAGGGTAACAGTGCAAAAACACTATTAAGCTTCAACAAAGGGGAAGGCTTCTATTTATAGGAAAAAGTGAGCTTCTAACCAAGCCAACTGATTCTAGAATTTTCCAGATCAGTTTGGTCAATTTTTGACCATTTTTTGGTCAATTTAGTTCACTTTTTGGATCTAGTTGAAATAGGAGAGAGGAGAGATAAAAATATCTGATTATTTGGGAGTTTAAAACTCTCCCACACATGTGAAATAGGTGCCTCCTTCATGAGGGGAATTCCCCCATGAGGTGTCAAAAATGCATCATTTCTTCTAAATATCTCTCTTTTTTAACTATTAACCTTGTCCTTAGTCAACTCTTCATCTTATGTGAGTATTTACTCATTTTTGGGGGATTTTCCTTTTATTCTTCCATTTATCTCCTCCCTACATTTGGATAAATCTTATTGGTCCATAGGAACCTTAATTGAAAATTTTTCAAAAATCTGGATCCCTAGGATAAGGCCTCTTGAACAGATTATACTTAATTTCTAATGCACCTTCTGGAAATCTTTTTGAACTTTTTTTTCAGGGGAACTTATTTTAATAAGATGGGAAATTTTTCTATCCAAAAATATTCAAAATCTGAATAACCTCTCATCTAGAACATTTTCTCTCTCTAGGCCAGAACTGGTAGAAACAAGATCTTTTATATTTCTGAAGAGGGATTTAATTACAGGAGAAGATGCTGGACATCTTGAGAGGCTAGGGAGGAATCTTACAATGATGGTCTAGTTCATGTGATCCCTTGGAATTTTTGGGTATGATTTGAGAAATGTAGTTGAATTTGTAAAATATCATACTTTTGAGTTAATATTTCTAATTGGTTGGTTTGAAGGGTGATAGTTTCTTGGAATGGTTATATACTGTAAGATCCCTGTTCCCACTGAGCAACAGATTCGGGATACTAGCAGCGGAAGTAGCACTTCTCGCGCAGGACAGGGGTCCCACATTCGGGGCCTCACCCACGGATATCTAGGTAAGAGACTAATCCGTCGGTTGTTCCAAAACCGAACCCGAAAAAATTTCCTTTACCGGAAAGCACGGGCGATTCCACCAGGATAACTTTTTACTCTAACGTAGTCAAGATCATTTCTGATGGAGCTGATCCAATTACATCTATAAGATACTTAGTCAGTTCAAGGAAGAAACTTGCACTTGGATCATTGGGATCAACGCTTTTTTCCCCATTCAAGAGGCACAGCCGTTGATTCCTATCCATAGAACAGTTACTGTCCAGGATTTTTTTTCTATCGTAAAAAACAAAAGTTTGAGTCTCGATTTACGGATCCATCAGTCCAGCCTAACCCCATCCAGTCCCATGGGTTAGCCAACCGCCCAACCACTGTAGTGATGGGATCCAATTAAAAATTTGGTTAGGTTTTGTCCCGGGTACCAAGGAAAAGAGTTCCAAGGCCCCCTAGCCGGATGTTCATGCAAAATAAAACTAGTCACACCACTCACACACCCAATATGAAATTGCCTTTTTCAACCAGATTCAACCAGTTTAAAACAATCCTTTAATAAAACCATAGTATCATTGATCACCATCTTCCAATTTATCCAATTGATTCTTAATTTTCCATCATTCCTTTATCAGAGTATCTATGGCATCATTGGCAACTAGAACGCTCAGGAGCCGTTTCGATAGTTCCTAGCCCATAATACTTGGCAATATAATCACTTAACAAGATGGACTCTTGTTGAAGATCAGCAAGATCAACCAACAGATCCATATAAAGAGCCATGGACTCATCCATTGAAGACCAGCAAGGTCAATCAACCAGATCCATGCCCGATTTCAGAAAACAACTCCAACTCTGTTCCAATATCTTCCTCGACGCACGCGTGGGTATCCTAGGCGACCCAGAGCCCGAGCACCGTATGGTCAGCACCCTCTAGGATCCTTCGCAGGTAACCTAGCGCTTCACGCATAGGCCGCTTCCTTGGCCCCTCATCCACCGTACCGGAAGCTCACCATTTTAATCGCACCGAGGCTGGTCAAGACCTCGGCCGACCTTGCTACGCGAGACGTCCTTCATTGACTCCCCGTCAACAGTTGCAACTTTCTCATCACGACCTTAATCACAAGACGGTCAAAATGCTCCCCCCAGCATTCTTGACATAAAACAATCATTTACAAACAGCATTTACAAACAGCATTTACAAACAGTTTACAATACAATTTCTATTTTAACTTTCATTTTTCCACATTATCCCTCCTCAATCTACATTACTTATTCCTATTCCATTTATAAGTATTCTCATCCCATCACATCATTTCCATCTCATCACTTCAGATTCCCTCACATCACAATCGTATATTCACATCCATACATCCACAACTATATGCGTACATTCACATCTACATGCATACATCTACATCCCTATGCATACATCCACATCCACATTCACATTCACCTCCATACATCTACATCTACATGCATACATCCACTCCACATTCACATCCACATCTATACATCTACATCTACATGCATACATCCACCTCTACATCCACATCTACGTCTATACACCTACATCTACATGCATACATCCACATCTCCATTCATATCTACATCTATACATCTACATCTACATGTATACATCCACATCTCCATTCCCATCTACATCTATACATCTACATCTACATGTATACATCCACATCTCTATTCACATCTACATCTACATGTATACATCTACATCTCTCCACATCTCTATTCACATCTACATCTATACATCTACATCTACATATATACATCCACATCTCCATTCTCATCTACATCTATACATCTACATCTTCATGCATCCACCCACCTCCACATCCACATCTACATCTATACATCTACATCTACATGTATACATCCACATCTCTATTCACATCTACATCTACATGTATACATCCACATCTCCATTCTCACCTACACCTATACATCTACATCTACATGCATCCACCCACCTCCACATCCACATCTACATCTATACATCTACATCTACATGCATACATCCACCTCCACATTCACACTCACATCCATACCTCTACATCTACATGCAAACATCCATATCTCCATGCATAATAATATTCTTTTAATTAATCTAGGATGATAGTTCCTAGGATATGGTAGGAAGTCCTCTTTTTATGCTTTGAATGAATTTATTTTATGCGTGATTTCTATAAAAATTTTGCCATAGCTCCGCTACTATGACTGATAAATCTCAATTTTTTTCTAAGGGATAAAGCTTATCATTAAGGAAATAATTAGAATGGTCTCTAATTGGGTCATCAATCCATAATGGATTGAATCATCAATGTGCATAAACTAAAAGCATAGCAAAAAGCCATTAATTTGGCCTCAAGCATAGCTTGATTAAGGAAAAGCTTTATGAAAAGCTTCATTTGGATTGAGAATGAGTCATGAGTATGACCATTTCTTGAGTGAGAGAGAGAAATTACATAAAAACCATTAGAATTTAAACATAAATGGAAATTAACTTCTATAGCATTTATTAAATTATGTAACTCTTCACTACTATTCACCAATTAACTTCAATAGCATTTAAAAAACCATACCAATTAAACTTCTCAAGCTTGAGAGGGGTTGAGAAGAGAGAATCATTGAGTAATTATAGAAAGATCAAAATTCAATATACTTACCTTATAATTTGCTTGATTCTTTATTCACGGTAGAGGCCCCCAACCAATCAATTGGTTTAGTATGTTGATGGAGCCACCAATGGGGATTGAAGAAAGAGAGAAGTGTCAAAAACTAGTGAATTATTAAAGAATTCACAGTTCTTGGCTTAGGTGGAGTAACATAGCATAAGACACTATATATTTTGGCTTAGATGGAGTAGAGTAACAAAGCATAAGACACTATCTATTTTGGCTTAGGAGGAGTAGAGTAACAAAGCATAATATACTATCTATTTTGGCTTAGGAGGAGTAGAGTAACAAAGCATAAGACACTATATATTTTGGCTTAGATGGAGTAGAGTAACAAAGCATAAGACACTATCTATTTTGGCTTAGGAGGAGTAGAGTAACAAAGCATAAGATACTATCTATTTTGGCTTAGGAGGAGTAGAGTAACAAAGCATAAGACTCTATCTATTTTGGCTTAGGAGGAGTAGAGTAACAAAGCATAAGACACTATCTATTTTGGCTTAGGAGGAGTAGAGTAACAAAGCATAAGACACTATGTTTTTTTTCAACAAGGGGAGGCTTCTATTTATAGGAAAATTTGAGCTCCTAACCAAACAAACTGATTCTAGAATTTTCCAAGTCAGTTTGGTCACTTTTTGACCATTTTTAGGTCAATTAAGCTAACTTTTTGGAACTAGACTTGAATGAGGAGAGAGGAGAGATGAAATATCTTAATTTTTATGAGTTTAAAACTCATTCAAGCATGTGAAATATGCACCTCCTTTAAAGAATTCCCCTTCCTTACATATGTGTCATAATGGAATCATTTTAATATTGCTCATAGTTTTTTACTAATAAGCCTTGTACATTTTCAACTCTTCATCTTATGTGAGCATTTAAGGGACTCCCCTTCCTTACATATGTGTCATAATAAAATCATTATTCCCAAAATATCTCATATTTTTAATATTGCTCATAGTTTTTTATTAATAACCCTTGTACATTTTCAACTCTTCATCTTATGTGAAATATGCACCTCCTTTAAAGAACTCTCCTTCCTTACATATGTGTCATAATGGAATCATTTTAATATTGCTCATAGTTTTTTACTAATAAACCTTGTACATTTTCAACTCTTCATCTTATGTGAGCATTTAAGGGACTCCCCTTCCTTACATATGTGTCATAATAAAATCATTATTCCCAAAATATCTCATATTTTTAATATTGCTCATAGTTTTTTACTAATAAACCTTGTACATTTTCAACTCTTCACCTCATGTGAGCATTTACTCATTTTTGGGTATTTTCTTTTTACAATTTGGATTTATCTCCTCCCTACACATGGATTGATGCTATTGGCCCATAGAAACCTTAATTGGACCATAGTCTAAAGATTTCTGAAAATCTAGACCCTTAGGCTAAGGTTCTTTATACCTATTTCCAATTAATTCCAATTGCACATTGGAAAATTCTTTTTAAATTTCTGTTTCAGGGAAACTCATCTGAATTATAAGAGATATTTTTCTATCCAAAAATATTCAAAATCTGAATATTCTCTCTCTAGAATATTTTTCTCTCTCTAAGCTAAAACAGTTAGAAACAAGGTCTTTATATTTCTGAAGAGGGATTGATTACAGGGGAAGATACTAGACATCAAAAAGGGGTTGGGAGAGGAATCTTACATTCTACCCCACTTAAAAAACGCGAGATGTCCTCATCTCGCAGCTTGGAATAATTTCGCAAGATGCACGAATATGAGACTTAGAGAAAAATTTTAATCACGATTAACCACCAAGAAAAGTCTTCAAAATAAGAACAAGATTTAAACTTTATTCATTCACGGAACTTATACAGTAAAGATAGAAGAACTCTTTACACTTCCATAAGCCCGTCCATCATATGGTCACAAAAGCAGTCCTCACAAGCTGCACAAGTATAGGGTAACTCATCTATGGGAATGATTCTACTGGTTATTGCCGCACCTATCTCAGTGGTATGAGGTGATCTAACAAAAGGACCTCTGAGAGGCAAGCCAAAAACGGGGTAAAGGCATATCTTCTCATGAGGAAGAAAACACGCCAGTAAGAAGACCCGCTCAGAAAACCCAAGATGCCTTGATCTCATGACACAGTAGTATCGGGGACCCAAACCCAAGGCTTCAATAACCATGGCCAAGCGGACATTATTACGAAAGTACTGCTGACCCCAGGGTGTTACCCTAGTTATGTTTTGATAGGTCCGCCATTTGGTCTGCGCTATAGAAGTTCCTAGGTGAGGAAAAAGTGAGCGCTCATACTGTTCTATAAAGTTTTTCTTCACAGACTCTCTTGCGTCTTGAAGGTGAGAAATCATCAGGGATAAAACTAATTCCTGTTGCCAAGCCATGAAGGAGATTAAGAAAGAAAGGAGATTGATGGGAGTAAGATTACTGTGAGCGACAAGTAAAAGTTACGACTTAAATAAAGGAAGGAGCTAGCGTAACCTAGAAGCCAACGGTAGCTTGCCACTGAAGTTTTACCATCTTTCCATGATTTGTGTTTGACACATTTTTCTATAGAAGGCATTAAGAATTTTGAGATGAGGAGATAAAAGAAACTTGTAGGCTAAGTCACCTACTTTCATTGAATTCAGATATAAGGATCACAATATCTGGGGGATAACTTCTTATACTTCCCAAGAGATAAAGAACTTCTTTTGGGCCGTACTCGAATGAAAACCAAAACCTTGGTATCCAAAACACCGATTCTCACTTCTAAACTCATTGTTTTGAATCCTTAAAATAGGTGTGACTCCTGAGAAGTATTCTAGGAAAAAGGGTCTTCCTTTTTTTTTAAACAGAAACTTTCTTTTATTTTAGAGAGGGAATAATTATAAGATCAGAAAGGGAGATTCTTACTCCTGTATACCTCGAAGGCTGGGGAGGAATCTTACATATATGCACACACACACACACACCCACACACACACACACATAAGCACATGCAAACGTACATGCGTACACACACACATAAGCACATGCAAACGTACATGCGTACACACACATGCGCACGCACACACACACACACACACACACATTTCACACATGCATGCACACACACACACACACACGCACATGCACATGCCATGCACACATAACACACATTTCGACACAGCATGGTGGAGCCTTCCAACTTTATATTTTTTAAAATATTTATTTATATAAGATGTGACATATGTATTATTACCTTTCCTACTACTCATTCCAGCACATGCTCGGTGGTCCTTCACCACCATGACTAGATCTAACATTTTTGAGGTTAATACAACCTTGGATATTCTCTTTGTTCTTGGGTGTTATGTCTATTGGGGATAACCATTCTATGTGCCCTATCTCATAAATGAATCTAGATTTCATGATTTTGTAAATCTCGTGCTTAACCATTCTAGAATACTTTGGATTCATTTGCCAAGCTCTATGCCTTGAGTTGATGGCCATGCTACTTCCATAATGGGAATGGTGTGCTTGACCACCTTCGATGGGGGTGTGCCCTTCATGTCCATATATTTCCAAGAAAAGTAGCCTTGGAATTCTGTGAGTAGGTCAATGAGGTCTTTTTCTTCTTCAGGAGATAGGTCCTTCCCAATGCATATAGGTTTGGGATCCTCTCACTGACAGATCCTTGCCCCCTCCGCGTAACGAATTCGGGGGTGCTAGCGGCGGAAGTGGCACTTCTTGAGCAAGGCAGAGCCTCTCACTCGGGGCCTCACCCACAGATATCAGAACAAAAGACTAATCCCTCCGTTCTTCCAAAACCAAACCCAAAAAAAATTCCCACCAGAAAGCACGGGTGATTCCTTCAGGATATTTTTATTCTAACGTAGTCAAGAGCCTTAACTAACCAAACTGATCCGACCGAACTAGTAAGTCACGTGGTCAGATCAAGGAAAAGACTTGCACTTGGATCATAGAGACCAATGCTTTTTTCCTCATCGAGAGGCACAGCTGTTGATTCTTTTCCATAGAACAAAGACTATCCGGGATTTAATTCATCTATCGTACCATAATAGAATTGAGTCTCATTTTAGGGATCTATCAGTCCAACCTAACCCCATCCAATCCCATGGGTTAGCCAACTGCCCACCAACCACTGTAGTGATAGGATCCATTTAGGAATTTGGTTATATTTTGTCAGGGAAAAGAGTTCCCAAGGAAAAGAGTTCCCAGGCCCCTTATCCAACTATGCAGAGCCAATGCCATGGAGCTGCAGAAGATTGTCCCCACTTTAGAGGCAAACAATGTGCGGGTTGTGGCCATCGAGATTGAAAAGCTTGGCCTTGAGGAGTTTCAACAAGGTGGCTATTGGGATAGAGAGCTTTACATCGATAATGCGAAGAAGATACATTAGGCATTGTCAGTGGGAATTCTAAGTGTGGCTAAGATGCTTTGCGATGTCCGTGATGCTATCAAGAAAGCCATGGCTAAGGTCTGAAGGTGTTTTCTCTATAAGGGGTTGTGTCTGTGTATTCTGATTCTACACCATGGCCTTCACCGCGAGGTCTTCTTCCTCAAGCTTATGGCGATCAATACTGGGCCGCCTTAATGGCAACCAGCAGTAGCACCCCTCCAGCAGCTGGAGACGAACACGCAAGGTGGTGGCTTGCGTGGCAAAAGTATAAAGGATTTTTTTAAAAAGGGAATATCCGAATATTAAGGGAGGCGCAACGTATTTTTTAAATTGGGAGATCCGGATTTTTGGCTGCAAAAAGGGATGGGACTGAATTCCCTGCGAGGGAAAGAGAGGAAAACCAGACAGACGGCGCATACTGTAGGGGGGTGTGTGTAAAAAATCAGAACCAGAGAGAAAATCGACCAGAGATTAAAAAAAAATAGAGGATAACTTCTGTTTGAGCCATGTAGGGATTTGAATTACAGAGGAAATCAAGCTGCATCTAGTGATACGCTTCCTGAAATTTTCGAAAAATGAAGGGAACCGCTGCCAAATTCATGCAAAGGACGACTGGCTGAAGCCTTGGAGAGATGCCTGGGTAATTGTGTAGAAGCTGAGGCTGCCGTTTATGATAACAAGCTGCTGGCGTCGACTGAAGCTGAGGAGTCGCTTGCATCAACCAGAGGAGCTAAGGTGGTCGTGAAGTTGACAAAGGATGATTATCTGAAAGCTGCAGTTTTTCGCCATCCTTCTTTTGTCGCTATTGGTGATATCAAAGAGGTAATATCAAAGGTGGTCGTGAAGTTGACAAAGGATGATTATCTGAAAGCTGCAGTTTTTCGCCATCCTTCTTTTTATCGCTATTGGTGATATCAAAGAGGTAAAGACTCCTTTAGCAATTTTGGCGGCAGAAATAGCCCATAAGAGGCACATCAGAAAATTCTATAATGGTTTTGGAGATTTACTTTAGAAGTGCTGGTGCTATGGATATTGTGGAGGCTCATGCATGCTAGCTGGGAGACCGTCCTTATCCATGAATACGAATACAAAGTAAATTTGTTCTATCTTCAGATGTACATAACCTATAACATCAATGTATAAAGTAAGAGATTGACAATCCTGTGCTATGGATATTGTGGAGGCTGATGCATGCTAGCTGGGAGACCGTCCTTATCCATGAATACGAATACAAAGTAAATTTGTTCTATCTTCAGATGTACATAACCTATAACATCAATGTATAAAGTAAGAGATTGACAATCCTTGAGGATATCACTTGTTGGGACTTAATGAGTAGGATCTATGATGCATTGATGGATTAAAGTTGTTAATCAAGCATGATGCTACCCAATAAACATATGTATCGACAGTTTGGCAGTTGCTCCATTGATGCTCTTATGGGTTGTATTAGGACCCTTGCCTTACAAGGGGAGGTGCTCTTTTTTTTGTGTACATGGTGAGTGGTTACTTTAGTTTGGATAAAGGAAGGTTCGTAAATCTACAGAGGGAGAGAGAGTGAAGCCCTGGGTTCTGCAGACAGACGTGAAAGTTATAACCTTGGATTTTGGTTTGAGCCATGATGCTTATGATGGTTTTTGGTACAACTCATATGTCTTGCTGAGATTTGGTATGTAAATATTATGGTTCCAGCTTCTGCTGGTGGTGCCCCTTGAAGAGTTATATGTTTTGTTTCCTAAGTTACTCTCACAACTAGAAGCCTCGCACTTTCCCAGCTACACCGCCCACGCCACGACAGAGCTTTGGTGAACTCGACGTGAAACTGCTGGGGTGAGAGTGTGGTGAAATACACAGGGAAGCTATGGCTGAGAATCTTGAGGGACAGGGGGTTCATTTTGACCCCAGGGTTATGCAAATGTTTCAGATGTTTACTATGTATATGCAACAGCAGCAGCAAGTTGCTGAGAGGGGGCAAATTTCCACGACTAAAGCACTGCAGTCAATTGTGAAAAAGGTGGATCAATTTGATGGTAAGGACATCACAAAGTACCTACGCAATTACACAAAGGAAATGGAGCCAAACAGGGTGTCTGAGGAGGATATGGTTCTAAGCTTTGAGCTGGTATGTGTTCCTGAAATAAGAGAGTGCATAAGAGGATTACAGGCAGCACATGGTGGCAGAAATTGGGAGGATTTCAAGCTTGCTTTGAAGGATGATTATTTTATAGAGGATTTCGAGCGGGTGACCAAATGAACTTTCTTGGAATGGGGGTCACAAAACCCAAAATGGGAATTTTTGCCACAGAGTTGCTAAGAGAGTTTGAGAAGCGCTATGCACAGCTGTCAAGGATTGAGCGCACAACCTTGGACAGGGAAAAAAAAGAGCTCTTCTTAACAAGCAGCTGGGAAAGATCTCCAAGAAAAACTGAAAATTCTCCTTGAGGATAAGGATACAGAGCAGGGGCTAAAGAATGATTGGAATGATGTCGAGGATGCGGTCACCATGCTAGCAAAGCGGCAGCGAAGGAGGGATAAAATGGTGATGAGCTCGGCAACTCCTATAAAACTGCTGTTATCCCTGAGAATCTACCAAAACCAGCTGCTGCAATCCCAAAGGTAGAAGGGCCGATGTATGAGCTTATTAAGGGCATGCGAGACCTAAAACTGAAGATGTCCAGGATTGAGGAAAAAGGGCTACCATTAGGGCAGGCTTCTATGCAAAGGCCTTAAAGCAAAGAAGGGTTTACATTCAGATGTATATGGTGTGATGACCCAGAACATGCAAAGAAAGACTGTGCTAGCTATAAAGAAGCCCTCAGAAATCAACTTGTGTTTTTCAAAGATGGGAAAATCCACCTTACAGAGACTGGTCTTCCATTAAGCACAAACTTTGGAAAGGGAGGGATGAAAAAGCTGGTTGAAGACATGGTCGCTAGACATGCCATCTCTATGGTTGAGGCAGCAACCTATTGGTCAATCAAAGCAGGAATCTGAGAATGATGAAGATTATGAGAATGAAGATTCTTGGCCATCAACAATGGAGCTAATTGCGTCAAAGAAGGTGTCTAAGCAGGCTTTGCATGAGGCAGGTGACTGTATACGTCTTGAGACTGGCTGGGAAGAGCCTGTGGATTCTTTATCTGTTCATGCCTACATTGCAAAATGCCAGAATAATGAGGCACAGGTAGAGGAAAAGCGTAAGAGAGAAAATGAGGAAGGAGGGCTATCAAAAAGGATCACTCGTGGTAGTGAAAAGAAGGATCCTGGGCCATCACATATGCCTCCACCGCATAGCAGACCTCCACAGGAAGTATCAATGGAAGAAGTGCCAGCTAAAATGAAGCACGAGAAGGAGAAGGGTAAAGGGAAAAGTCCACTCTACAAGCTTCAATCTGATATTGAAGCCGCAAACAACAGACCTCAAAAAGGTGCTTGAAGAGAGGATTCTAAACAGTAGGGTGGAATTTACACTAGGGAAAGTCTTGGGGATTGCAAAGAAAGAATTCCATGATGAGATAATTGATATTATACGAAGGAAAATGCAGTCCATAATTGAATCTATTCCATCACAAGAGGAGACAAGCACTTCCAAGACTCATGGAGTACAGGTACAGCAAAAGGAAGAGAGAGAGAATGTGGTGGAATGTAATCACTCTGCTGAAGGGGCACGACAAGTGCGCTTTGTGGATGAGGATGATGAAAAAGAAGTTCTTACAAAGAGTCATTACTCCAAGAGCCATTGGGCAAGGGCCACCACTGAAACCCTTGTCAAGATAGGTGACTTGGAAGAGCCGTATGTCGCTCTAATCGACCATGGGTCTGAAATAAATCTTATGGCTAAAAATCTCTACAACAAATGTAAGTGGCCAATGGATGTAGATCATGGGTGGATGATTAAAGCAGCTAATAACTCATCTGGAGAGCTCTATGCAGCATGTCCAAATGTAAGGGTAACTATAGGGGATGTGAAAGATGATCATAACTTCTTTGTTCAGGAGATGCCATCGTATCCCCTCATCCTTGGGTAACCCTACATTATAGCTGTGAGGATGGAAACAAAAGTTTTGGATGATGGCTCGGCATATGCAAGAATAAGGAGTAAAGATGGTAAGAAAGCTGTTCAGTTCTTGACAGTTTGCATTAACCATGAAAGGAACCGTGAGTCTCTTCGAGCACAGTCACTCTCAAAGATAAATAGAGAATTCATGAACTACAGGGAGATGAGGGATTTTGGCCAGGTGCCATTGTAAAGCGGGATTCCAATGGTACAAGGGAAAATGAGTTCTCGTAGGACTCAATCAATGTAAATAACTTTTCAGCAAATTTTCAGGGATTTTCTAGCTATGGGTCATTGGTCTTTGTAAAAAGCAAGGATTTGAAGTGTGGCATGCGTCGACATGTACAAAATGAACAAAAAAGTCTTGAGCAGTGTGGTCTTTTGGAGAAGAATGAGTTTATTTCAGGGGTGCTTGATGAGGTATCATTTGTGGATACTATGGGTGTGCTTTTTGCAATGGAAAGAGCATGCTTACAGGGTGAAAATGAGATGATAGAGGTGTCATCTATGGGGATGTATGATATAATCCGGGAATTTGAGGGGATGGAATGTAAAAACATGAATTGTGAGATGGATGCTCACGTTGATACAAAGTATAAAACGGTTGCAAAAAAGGTGAAACCAGTTGCCTTGCCCTTGCCACCAGGAAGCAAGGAGAAAATAGATGAAGCCTCTATGCAACCAAATCTTAGAGATCCAAAGAAAATTGGGCATAAGTTTACACAAGAAACCCGAAAAGAGCTGAAGATTGGTGAAAAGGATTTTCTGTTGCCAGTTGAAAAGGAATGCTTTGAGGAGATGCTTGTAAAACATGGGAAAGCCTTTGCTTTTCAGCCGCATGAGATAGGCTGTGTTGATCCAAGTGTAACAGCGCCAATGGTGATCTTCACTGTTCCACATGTGCCCTGGAACCTGCGGCGGCGGCCGATTCCAGTACCAAAGGCTCTCTTGCCAAAGCTGATGGAATTACTAAAAGAAAAGATCAGGATGGGAATTTTGGAGCCATCATGCGCTCCATACTCCAACAGATGGTTTACCGTGCCAAAGAAAAATGGAACATTGCGCTTCATTCAAGACATGCAACCTGTAAACAAGGTCACAATCAGGAATGTGGGAGCAGGTCCGATTGTGGACGAGTTTGCAAAAGCATTTGCAAGGAAAGCTACATACTCTATGGGTGATCTCTGTATTCGGGATATGATCAGTTCCAGCTGGATATACAAAGCAGGGACTTGACCACAATGAAAACCCCTTTGGGATTGGCAAGGATGTGTACCTTACCACAAGGAGCCACCAACTCAGTGGTGCATATGATGAATGGAATGAATAAAGTCTTGCGAGACTTCATACCACAAATAACTATGCCTTTTCTGGATGATGTGCCAATAAAAGGCTGTGATGAGAAAGATAAAGATGGGAATTTGGATTCGAAGGGGTGCCGCAAGTTTGTGGCAAATCATATAAAAGATTGTGATATGATTCTATCCAGGCTTGAAGAGGTGAATCTTACTTTGTCTGGATCGAAATCAGTGTTTGTTGGGGTTGGTGACGTGCTAATTGTGGGGCATCTTTGTAGTACTAATGGACGCCGACCTTGTCCAGCCAAGATAGATGCAATACAAAGAATGAAAGAGATATGCATTAATGTTACAGAGCTGAGGAGATTTCTTGGTGCATGTGTCTTTTATGTTATATGGATCCCGCATTATGCACATGTGGCAGATCCTCTTTATCAACTTTTGAGGAAAAATAAAAAATTTTTGTGGAGTGCAGCACATACTAAAGCTATGCGGAAGCTGAAATATCTGCTTCAATCATCACCTACTCTAAGGAAGGCAGATTATGAGTGTGGCAGGCCTGTGATTGTTACAATTGATACTAGTCCTACTGGGATAGGATGGGCAGTAGGGCAAGATGATGAGGATGATCATAGGTATGTAATCAGATTTGGAGCAAAGGTACAGTGAAAATATCCGCAGATCAAGAGGGAGTTATGGGGAATAGTCACTGCTCTAAAATGTGAAAAAGAATATCTTATTGGGGCATCTGTACTTGTGGAAACTGATTGCTTGCCACTCTTTGGGATGATTGCAAGCTGCACCACTCTTTGGGATGATTGCAAGCTGCACCACTCCAGATATCGCTATGCTTAGGTGGATTGCCTATATCAAGTCACTAAATCCTGAGTTTGAGCATATTGCAGGAAAAGATAATCTAGTTGCAGATATGCTATCAAGAGCCAAGTATGAAGATGAAGAAGGGATGATTAGTGACATTGATGATGTAGGTACAAAGTTCTATACTACTGCATATGCAAAAGGGCACCATACTTGCTTATCAAATGCACTTGAGTCTTTTACTGAGGAAATGTATGAAGGAGATTGGTTGCTTATTGGTCAATACTTGAGTACTTTGACAAGACAGAAAAATTGGTCTGACTCAGAATTTAAGAGGATCCGCAGAAAAGCATATGGGTATTTTCTAAAGGATGGCTACCTGTGGAAGCATCCTAAGCAGAGGAATGCTATGCCACAGAGAGTCATATGTGATAAAGAGACTCAAGAGAAGCTCATGAAAGAATTCCATGAGAGTCTCTAGGCTGGACATCGAAGTGTGTGGGCCACCTTTACCAAAATAAAGGAAAGATATTGGTGGAAAGGAATGTACAAGGATATTTCCCAATATGTGGAAACATGCATGGTATGTCAAATGTACTCAAATGTGCGACATCGTGATGGCTTGCAACCAACCTACCCACCTGCCATGCATTACAAATGGGTAGTGGATCTAGTTACAATGACTTTGGGAATTTGGCAGATGCGGTACATAGCACTTGCAAGAGAAGATTTGACAAATCAGGTGGAAGGGCGTGCTCTTAGAACAAAGAGTACGGAAACAGTATGCAAATTTCTCTTGGAAGATGTGATTTGCCGGTATGGTTGTGTTGGGAAAATAACAGCTGACACAGAGGTGAGCTAGATGTTGAAGAAGCAAGGGAATTCTTCTCTAGAATTGGCATCAAATTGGCCCTAACATGTGCTTACAACCCTGAGGGCAATGGTAAAAGTGAGCGAGGACATCCTCCAATCATTAAAGCTTTGGCTAAGGCATGCAGAGGAAGAATGCGAGAGTGGCCAAGGCTGCTACCATATGCCTTGTGGGCTGACCGTACAACTCATAGCTCAGGATACATGCCTGCAGAATTAATGTATGGTCAGAAGCCAGTAATGCCAGTTGAAGAAGGAGTTCCAACTTGGAATGTATTACCCTGGGTGGAAGAATTGAATAGAGAAGACCTCCTTGCATTGCGAATAAGACAGCTGGAGAGGAGGCCTGAAGATGTAGAGCTTGCTAAAGCTCGTTTGAAAGATGCAAGGTTGAAAAATAAAGAAAGATTTGATAGAAGACACAGACTCCGGCCAAAACCTATTGAAGAAGGTGATTGGGTCCTAATGTATGATAGTAGTCTTGCAACCAGTTTACTGTGCAAAGGAATTTTGCAAAAAGATGGTTTGGCCCATACATTGTCAAGCATGTGCATGGAAATACCACGTATACCCTGTGTGAGCTTGATGGAACATAGATAAAGAATCTTGTAGCAAGCAAAAGGATCAAGATGTTTAAAAGAAGGCATGACAGTGATCCTTTTGATTCACAGGAGACTCAGGATGAGAGGCTTGACAGTGATAGCATGGATATGGTTGAAGAGGAAGAAGATGATCTTCCTGGTAATGTAGAAGATGAAGACGACATCCAGATATATGTGGATCTTAATGATGATTTGGCACATACCAGAGGATGTGCAGGTTTAGAGGGGGTGGATGTCGTGCCATGGCACGTCTATGGTGTGAAACCATGCATATGAGGCCATCAAATGCAAATCCACAGATGCATGGGATTAAGTGCCATGACTTGAGTCATTATATGATGCCTAAGTACATATGTTCATATTGTAAATGAGGTTCAATAAGACGAGCTGAGACTGAGCCAGGTCTCAAAGCCTCTGTACATAAGTGTGGTGTGAATTATGGAGTTTTATGCTTATGGTAGACCTTGTAGTAGGGAACACCCTTCTCAACATGTATGGAAATGTGAGAGTATGTATGATGTAAGGATTGGCTTTGAAAGAATGCCCTTTTGAGATATCGTGTCTTGGAATGCCATGATTTCTGTGCTTGCTCAGAATCGATATAATCAGAATGCTTTGGATTTTTTTTCCAACTGATGCTACTGGAAGGTTTGATGCCAGAAGATTTCAAGTCAGGAGGGAGTTCAAACTTAATACCTCTACTAGTTGCTGCATTTGCTGCTCGCCTCTTCTTCTCAATGCGCCCTTTTCCATCTCACACACCCTCTCTCTCTCTCACAGATATGGCTTCCCAAAAGGGTTCAACTACTGTTGCCGATGCTATAAAAGACATTGAGCTAGAAAAGGTGCAGGGTGCTTCAGAAGCTAAGTTTGTGAAAGTGGGCTCTTTTTGGGAGAATCAGTACGTTGTTATCCACATTCTTCGGAGATTTGGGTGCAAGCTAGCTGCAGAAGATTGTCCCCACTTTGGAGGCAAACAATGTGCGGGTTGTGGCCGTCAAGATTGAAAAGCTTGGCCTTGAGGAGTTTCAACAAGGTGGCTATTGGGATAGAGAGCTTTACATCGATAATGCGAAGAAGATACATTAGGCATTGAAAATTAAGTCAGTGGGAATTCTAAGTGTGGCTAAGATTCTTTACGATGTCCGTGATGCTATCAAGAAAGCCATGGCTAAGGTCTGAAGGTGTTTTCTCTATAAGGGGTTGTGTCTGTGTATTCTGGTTCTGCACCATGGCCTTCACCGCGAGGTCTTCTTCCTCAAGCTTATGGCGATCAATACTGGGCCACCTTAACGGCGACCAGCAGTAGCACCCCTCCAGCAGGCAGCTGGAGACGAACACGCAAGGTGGTGGCTTGCATGGCAAAAGTATAAAGGATTTTTTAAAAAAGGGAATATCCGAATATTAAGGGAGGCGCAGCGTATTTTTTAAATTGGGAAATCCGGATTTTTGGCTGCAAAAAGGGATGGGACCGAATTCCCTGCGGGGGAAAGAGAGGAAAACTAGACAGACGGCGCATACTGTAGGGGGGTGTGTGTAAAAAATCAGAACCAGAGAGCAAATCGACCAAAGATTCAAAAACAATGGAGGATAACTTCTGTTCGAGCCATGTAGGCATTTGAATTACAGAGGAAATCAAGCTGCATCTAGTGATACGCTTCCTGAAATTTTCGAAAAATGAAGGGAACCGCTACCAAATTCATGCAAAGGACGACTGGCTGAAGCCTTGGAGAGATGCCTGGGTAATTGTGTAGAAGCTGAGGCTGTCGTTTATGATAACAAGCTGCTGGCGTCGAGACTGAAGCTGAGGAGTCGCTTGCATCAACCAGAGGAGCTAAGGTGGTCATGAAGTTGACAAAGGATGATTATCTGAAAGCTGCAGTTTTTCGCCATCCTTCTTTTGTCGCTATTGGTGATATCAAAGAGGTAAAGACTCCTTTAGCAATTTTGGCGGCAGAAATAGCCCATAAGAGGCACATCAAAAAATTCTATAATGGTTTTGGAGATTTACTTTAGAAGTGCTAGTGCTATGGATATTGTGGAGGCTGATGCATGCTAGCTGGGAGACCGTCCTTATCCATGAATACGAATACAAAGTAAATTTGTTCTATCTTCAGATGTACATAACCTATAACATCAATGTATAAAGGAAGAGATTGACAATCCTTGAGGATATCACTTGTTGGGACTTAATGAGTAGGATCTATGATGCATTGATGGATTAAAGTTGTTAATCAAGCATGATGCTACCCAATAAGCATATGTATCGACAGTTTGGCAGTTGCTCCATTGATGCTCTTATGGGTTGTATTAGGACCCTTGCCTTACAAGGGGAGGTGCTCTTTTTTTTGTGTACATGGTGAGTGGTTACTTTAGTTTGGATAAAGGAAGGTTCGTAAATCTACAGAGGGAGAGAGAGTGAAGCTCTGGGTTCTGCAGACAGACGTGAAAGTTATAACCTTGGATTTTGGTTTGAGCCATGATGCTTATGATGGTTTTTGGTACAACTCATATGTCTTGCTGAGATTTGGTATGTAAATATTATGGTTCCAGGTGGTGCCCCTTGAAGAGTTATATGTTTTGTTTCCTTGCTGGGATTTGAAAGTTACTCTCACAGCTAGAAGCCTCGCACTTTCCCAGCGACACCGTCCACGTCACGACAGCGTGCGCACACACACATAAGCACATGCAAATGTACGTGCGTGCACACACATATACACATGCACACACACGCACACACATGCACAAACTCTCTCTCTCTCTCTCTCTCTCTCTCTCTCTCACACACACACACACACACACACACACACACACACACATTTCACACATGTACATGCACACACATTTCACACATGCACACATTCACACACATTTCACACATTTACATGCACACACATTTCACACATGCACACACGTGCACACACACACATGCACGCACGCACGCACGCATATGCATATGCACATGCACATGCACACATAACACACATTTTGACATAGCTCGGTGGAGCCTTTCAACTTTATATTTTTTAAAATATTTATTTATATAAGCTGTGACATATTTATTGTTATCTTTCCTACTACTTATTTCCAACACATGCTCGGTGGTCCTTTACCATGGTTGCATTAACAGTTTTTAGGTTAATGCAAACCTAGATCTTCCTATTGTTCTTAGGTACTATGACTATTGGGGATAACCATTGTGTGTTCTCTATCTCATGAATGAATCCAAATTTGATGATTTTTTTAATCTCGTGTTTGACCCTTGTAGAATAATTTGGATTCATGTGTCAAGCTCTATGCCTTGATGACCGTGCGACTTCCATAATGGGAATGGTGTGCTTGACCACCTCCAGCAGGGGTATGCCCTTCATGTCCATATATTTCCAAGAAACGTAGCCTTTGAATTCTCATGCTTGACCCTTCTAGAATACTTTGGATTCATTTGTCAGGATCTATGCCTTGATGGGGCCGTGATACTCTTCCATAATGGGAATGGTGTGCTTAACCACCTCCGGTGGGGATATGCAGCTCATGTCCATATATTTCCAAGAAAAGTACCCTTGGAATTCTGTGAATAGGTTGCTGAGGTCATTTTCTTCTTTAGGAGATAGATCCTTCCCAATGCATACAGGTTTGGGATCCTCGCCAGATCCTCCTAAGGTGACCTCTTTAATCTCAATCGATCCATCATAAGATGTCTGAGGCTTCTCATTAGGGGTTCTCTTTGCCTTCTCAAAGTGTACAAAGAAGGCACCCACATTGTATGTTTTGAAATGCTAGGCACCCACATAGAAACTCTCTTTTAGGGTGCGCTTAGCTTCCTTTTCAACTTCTGCTAAAGCTTTCTTCTTTTCTCTTCTTGTAGAGCAAGAAGAGTTTTATGGACTCACTTGATCCAATAGGGTCGTCTATCTCTATGATAATTATCGTGACAAGAATTTCAGAAAGATTGACCTCTTTCTTCCACAGTGATGGAAAAAGTCTACATGTGAGTCTATGGCTTCGACATATCAAAGCCAATGGTCTTCTTTCCCACCTTGGAAAAGATATAGGTCATCCCTTTTTATCTTTTAGGTCCTTGAGCTGCCACCTCTTCAGTGGCTCTTTCCTTTTGACGCCAACCTTTAAAGGTATTATGCCAAAGGATGCTTCAAAAGGGGTTCCGTCAGGGATATTCCTTCAAGAAGTTATCAACACGTCTACAACATGGCTCAAAGTTCTTATGATTTTCTGAGTACAAGGTGTTATATGCAAGGTCGAATCAAGGATTCCTTCCAAGAATCTCCGAATTAATTGTTCATCAGAGAACTTATTACTGTCTGAGTGAATGTATCTCACTTTTCTATTGGTAAAGTCTTATGGATTCTTTCTCTTGCTATTTGACATGGTAAAGGTGATCAATTGGGTTCCATTGGTTTCCTTGCAAGAGTACACAATTGTGAAAGCAATCTTCGAAGAGTCTAAGAAGTGGTGCAAGGCTAGTTCATACTCTGGCATGTATGCTCCTCCTAGAGTTGGATCTAACCTAGAGCTCCCTAGTCTATGCCATATGGCTCCCATGGTTGTGCATTTGCAATAGCTTAGATATACTCCTCTGCCACCCTAGTGGCTTTAGTGGTTGCTATTGTGGACTCTATAGTCATTACTTGTACGACGAGGGTCAGATGTAGTGAGGCCAGAGGAGACAATGGTTCTCCAAGCTATTCTGAACACACCAAAGTTCATGTTCTATGAGCTGGCCGAGCTAAAAGCAACTGTCTCAGCAACCATTCATGTTGTGGTTCTAGGAAGAGCTACTCCTTTCTCTACCGGATTGATGCTTCTCATTCTTAAGCTAGACTAGTTAGCACCCATACTAGGAGTAGATTTCTCCATGCTAATATGGTTAGTACCCATATATGGAGTAGATTCCTACCTGCTTAGTCTTTTATGGGGTGATGGTCTTTGACTTTGCTAGTCCATTTGATGAGTCTTTGACCTGTGATGATATTTCTAATGATGTCTACTATAAAACTCCTTTGAGTAGTTGTAGGGGGAGTCAAGCACTCTAATTTCATGGTCCATACGCATCTCTGAAAAATAGGTTCCCAAGAATAGGCCTCACTCAAGCTAGCATCCTCGCCTACCACTCAAATTCTCATTTTCTATGGCTGCTTACCACCTACGGGGTTCCTAGGATTATGAAGCATGTAGAGATTTCTCTTGAGAGGTTTATCTTGATTCGGTGTCATTTGAGGCAGTCTCCTCAAGCATGGGATTGCATCCAAAAATCCTACCTAACTTCACGTTCATGTAAGGGTGATCATCGTGAGAGGGATGAGCACCCCTACTAACACAAGTCCAATAGTGGTCCTAGATATTCTGAATTCAAGTGAAATTTTTAAAGGTTTTGTGTCTATTGGACTTATGGACGTGCATTCACAAGTTGAGTATGCGCGTTTTGAGTAGGAATGTATGTGGATATGTAAGCGGGAACATGCATGACCAAGTCCTAGTTAGAGCTGTGAACATCCATTCACAATGTTGGAAAGTCAGAACATGTATGGCCAGGTGAAATCTATGGAGCTATGAATGTGCATTCCGAGTTAGTAACGTATGTGACTAAGAAAATTAGGAATGTACATGACCCAAGTAATGTACATGACCAAGGAACTATGAACGTGCACTTATACATGAGAACATGCATTCATACGTGAGAACATATGTTCCTACTTTGACACGTACGTATAGAATTTTGACAAGTCTACCACTTGCAATGGTGGAAATCAAGGCCATGTGATGGTCAATTTTCAACCATTTTTATCATTACAAGTATTTATGTGAATAATATTTTCTATTGTACAGATTTCCCATGTCACACTTGTGAATGTGCATATTGAGGCTCAGTCGAGCACATACACAGCCAAACTAGAGAGCAATTTTTTATGTTTTGGCCTAGAATCTAGATTTTGCTCTGTAATCGTGTATATTTTTGGATTTTTTATGTGATGACATGCTTTAGCTTTTCCTAACCTACCTAATGATGGCCTTAAAATCTAGATTTTTCTCCTTGATGGTGCATATTTTTAGATTTTTTATTTGATAACATGCTTTAGCTTTTACTAACCTACTTTATGCAGCCTAATTATGTTTTTACAAAGATTAATGGTGAGATTAATTCCTATGATGAATAAAAACTCAAAAATTACAAATGCATGAAGGAATCAACTAAATAAAAGGAAATAGAAATAGAAACCTACTTGTAGCCATGCAACTTGAGCCTGAAGGGTTGCTCCATGCTCCAAACAAGGTAAGAAAATTAAACCATAAAACATCAACAAACAAAGGTTAAAACCGATGGATTTGCACTCTAATCGGGGTATAACAATACTCCAAATTCAAAGTATAGCAAGGGGGTCCTAAGCAAAGGCACTTCCCTGTGGTGCCAAAAGATGTTCATGGGAGAGAAAACTCAATCCTTTCAAGGTAGAGAGAAGAAGAGGAGAATGCACCAGTCATACAAGTTTGCACCTCAAGCCACTCCTGGGTAAAGTAACTCTCTCTTCTTGGGTCCTCAACCTTACCTCCTTTGTTGTCACCACAAATGAGCTTTGGAATGCATGGGAAGCAAGGACAAGAGAGCTATAGAAAGATCAACCTCTACTTCTATGCCACAGTGAGTGAAAGCTTGAGGGAGTAGATAAGAGAGAGAGAGAGAGAGAGAGAGAGAGAGAGAGAGAGAGAATGAAATGATATATTAACATCTTCAGAAGGCCAAAATGACCTATGAGACCAAAAAGGTTACAACAATTGGTGGATCTGATACAATGTCTGTGTAAGAAAAGCTAAAAACAACTAAACAACTAACTGAAACTGAAACTGAAACAACTATGAGGAAAAGTACGGTACTAGGAGCTCCTAATGGATAACATCTGGGAGGAAAACTCCGGCAAACAAAGGTAAGCATCATACACATCACTATCCAAAGATGTCTCTCATCGGTCGATGGCGGATATCCTCAATGTCCTCCATGGTGAGTACTCTGACTGGACGTCTCCCATGCCATGCTAGTATGGTCCTGATCCTCTGTTGTAGTCTCCGCCCCGTCGGTGTCGAGATGGGCCTCTCATCTTGGGGCACATGGACCGCCCCAGCTCTATAGCCCGATCGATCAATGTACCTCTGTGCGGCTATACTTTGGGGCTAGCTGCAATGCCTGCTAGCCTGACTGCTCAATCTCTGGTTGAAAGAAGTCTGTAATCTACCTCTATAGGTGTCTCTCCCTCTCTGATCCCCTCCCTCTCAAGAGACCCTCTCTATGTCTACAAAGGTCCAACAAGTATAATCCGAGGCATCTCTAATCCTGGTATCTCATGACTCTAGAAAGTGGTCCGAAACCCTCTCTAAACAGGTAGTGAAAACGGCCTTGTATCTCATAATATACTAGACAATGACATATGTAATGTAACTCTCTAGCTCCATCTGGCACAGCTGAAAAATCCTGGTCTCAGCTGGTAATCTGCCAGTCTCAATCTCTAGCTGGTGTGAGGATGTGCGCATCTGACCAATAGCACACCGTACCCCATCAGAAAGATGAGTATCCATGTAGCTGGGTCTAATCACAAACCCGATGCACCTCAAAATATGTAAGTCTACCACGTGCGATCATTAGGTGGGGTTTTTTTAATCCAAAATATTGGGTAAATTTACAGAAATACAATTACAAGTGGGGTATTTTAATTGTACTTTGGAAAAAAAACCGTAAGTTTATAAAGAAAAAGGGGTAGTTTTATTAGCTCAAAATTCACAGATAAGGGGATTTTTAAATACCGCTTGAACGCACGTCGTAGGAGGGGCTTCCATATAGTGGACCCCCCGAGGAGCAAAATAGCATATAGCAATGTAGAGATATATGCCCATCTCTGCCCTCAGTCTAACCCACATGTACCTAGCCTGCTCATCTCTGCAGACTATATGTATCAGTGGTGGTTGTAGCTCCTCTCTAAACAATACTGCCACTCCTCCTGAACTCTCCTGTCCTCTATGCTCTAGACGAGTCTCTTGTCTACAAGCTCTCTCCCATCGGTATCCACTAACATGTGGCATGGACTGTCCAGGAGCCTGATGCATCTCACAGTAGAAGATGATGTCCCTCCCAGTAAAACTATCCTCCCCTAAATCAAGGCGTAGAGATCCATTACAATTCCAAGTAGCAACTTTGAGTGTAGTCCCATAGGTCTCACGCCGTCATGAAGAGCGCCTCTCCATAATCACCACTCTACCATCTCTATAGAAGGCCACTTTCCCTTTCTCTCGGGCTGCCCTTATCTTTGGCATAACTTCTTTCATGTGGGCAAGTTGTGAGAGTGTGAGGTCATCTCCAAGAAGAGAGAGAGAGAGAGAGAGAGAGAGAGAGAGAGAGAGAGAGAGAGAGAGAGAGAGAGAGAGAGAAGCATACTTTAACATCATCACTTACCCACAGAATCCCTAAGCATGCATGCAACAAAAAACAAAAGCATATAAGCAACTCAATAACAAGAACAAGAAGACTCAAAATCAATTATTAATGAGAGAGAGAGAGAGAGAGAGAGAGAGAGAGAGAGAGAGAGAAGCATACTTTAACATCATCACTTACCCACAGAATCCCTAAGCATGCATGCAACAAAAAACAAAAGCATATAAGCAACTCAATAACAAGAACAAGAAGACTCAAAATCAATTATTAATGAGAATTTGATTATCTATTTTCTCCTTAGTCAAAATGTCTTATATACAATACTATTTGCACAACGCCCGGCTAATATTTGGGGGCCTAATAAGCTAGTCTAGGCTGATTTCCTAGCTTAAATGTACATCACCAATATTACACAAGTCGTAAGCTTAGTGTTTAACTATCTTTTGACATTACACGTCGCTGTACGTTTCCCATAATTGGTTTACATGAAGCACATTGAAGTAAAAAAACATGGCTTGAAGAAGTTGCCACACATGGAGTAATGTTAGCCAATGTGGTTAACAGCTGTCACGTTCCCACCAACCCGAGAGTTGGTTTGGCTTAGTTTTTGGGATTTTTTGGACTTGATGGGGTTTGCTTAATGGTCTTAATCTTAATTAATTATTATTATACAAGTAATTAAGTATTTTGATGGATTTAGATGCTTCTAAGCTATCAATTTAACAATGTATGAAAACATTATAAAAATTATGAAATCCATGAACAAATTGATGACTATTCCTCTACATTATGAGAAGTACAAGAACATAATTGGTGATTGTCCCACTCTAACCCACCTAAATGGAGTTCAATGCTCATATTTTGGAGTGTATGCATAGACTCTATGCATAAATGGTGTTCACTCATAAGAGTCTATCACAATTTCTAAGCTATTACAATGCAAAACTATTACATAGACTTGTGCATAAACGCTATGCATAGACTCTATGCATAAGAGTCTATGCACAAGACTAGCTATGCATAGACTCTATGCATAGACTCTATGCATAGACTCTATGCATAAGAGTCTATGCACAAGACTAGCTATGCATAGACTAGCTATGAATAGACTAGCTATGAATAGACTAGCTATGCATAGACTAGCTATGAATAGACTCTATACAAAAGAGTCTATGCACAAGGCTCACTATGAATAGACTCTATACAGAAGAGTCTATGCACAAGGCTCACTATGCATAGACTCTATGCATAGCGTTTATGCACAAGGTTGACTATGTATAGTCTTATTCTCTCTTTTGCAAAGTCTTAATTATGGACTCTATGCATAAAGTCCATGCATAAGACTATGAATAGATTCTAAAACCAATAATACATAAAACAAATAAAATAAATTCTCCCATAACATCCAAGGGTGCATCATAAGAAAACATGGTGTATTTAAGGCTAACCCATGGAGAGCATGTTTGCTTATGGTGGCGGGAGAGCTTGCTTGCTTACTTCTAAGCTTCAACAAAGATAACCTAGAAATAAAGAACTAAGGCTTACCCTTGGAGAGATTGTTTTCTTGTGGTGGCGGGAGAGCTTGCTTGCTTCTAAGCTTCAACAAAGATAACCTAGAAACAATGAGCTGAAATAAGCAAGAAAATATTAGCTTATACATGTTGGAACCAAAGAACATAGCTATGAGAGCATGCATGCCCCCAAGCCTAAAATAATAAACTCACAAAAGCACCTGGGGATGCAATAAAACCATAACCATGATAAGAATTTAGATGATGCAAAAGACAATGTCTTATGCATGAATAACTATTCTGTTGTTGTAAAAGATAAGTGCTCGTTCGAGTGGGTAGCATGGCATAGCGCATTATAGCAGGTCAATGGGTGAAACCATGTTAACCTATAGAGTGGTTAATAACAATGTTGCATGTTGCTATGTCATTAATGGAGTCATATCTTATACGGAGAACATCTTAACTTTTGGCAATAGCTATTCAATTGGTGATGAAGCTAAGAGTCAAATGTTGCCTAAGTGATAAGTGGAAGCTAGATTGTGTATCTTGGTGCTGGAAATTATCTATCTTAATGGATTTTGTATGTTATTTCTACTATGTTCTATCTTTGTGATGTCTAAAGTGCGACTCTACATATTGTGATGCATCTAGAGACCGAACTTGATTACAAACTTAGAAAATTGGGGAAAATATGGGAAACACCTTTAGATCATAGAATCTTTAATGAAATTAAGGTGGAATTATTCCTTCATATTCGAGGGATAAGACATTGTGCGGGGAGCCCACCAATGCCTCTTATTTGTGTGAATTATGAAGTGGACATTTTTACTTAGAGAA
The DNA here is from genome assembly GCF_041138505.1 of Cibotium barometz. Lineage (NCBI taxonomy): Eukaryota > Viridiplantae > Streptophyta > Polypodiopsida > Cyatheales > Cibotiaceae > Cibotium > Cibotium barometz. The sequence goes on from NC_141110.1 coordinate 12,094,631, forward strand.
AGCATATGAAATTCCTATTTTAAGGTCTATTCTAATCCACCTATGTTGAGAAAGTTGTTGGATTTCTGAGCGATATACTATTGAAGTGTATGGAGGCCCTAAGCGAGTTCACTCTACCCTTAGATTAGTCTTCCACTGTGGTTTCTCTTTTAGTAGAGGGTCAGGGTCTCATAAATCATAAGTGGGTAGAACATGCCCAACACCAATCTGCATTACTTTAGGGATTAGTCTAGATGGAGTGAGAGTACTGTCTGAAACGAGTTAGGATAGGAGTAAGGAGTGCCTACTATTGTTTGAAAAACGAAATTGAATAGGAGTAAGGATTGCCTACTATTGTTTGAAACGAGTTCAAATAGGAGTAAGGAGTGCCTACAATTGTTTGAAACGAGTTCAAATAGGAGTAAGGAGTGCCTACTATTGTTAAAATAGTAGGTGGTCCTACTTTTGTTAATAAACTAGATGAGTGAGAGTACTTTTGTTAATAAACTAGATGAGTGAGAGTACTATTTGAAACTAGTTTAGATAGGAGTAAGGAGTGCCAAATATTGTTAATGGTACAAGAAATACTCTATTATGTGGAATATACTAGTACTCATTTGTATGCTTATAATAGCATGAAATCAAGGCCAAACAATGTTAAAGTGCTAAGATCCAAGACAAGGAAGGGATTCCTCTGGGCCAGCAGAGGCTAATTTTTGCTGCTAAGTAGCTTGACCCTTGCTGATTACAACATCTGAAAGGAGTCCATGCTCCACTTGGTCCTTCACTTGTGTGGAGGTTGGTGAGGTCCACTACCATTTCTGAGAGCAAAGATTTTAGAGTTGAAGGAGACATGTGCTTACCACCCTAAGTCAAAGTAGGCCTTGATATTTACATTCAAGCTTAAAAGAGTAGGTTAATCCTTTAAACACTTGGTCACCACCCAAAATTAAATGAGGACCTCTTCTTCACATTCATTCTAAAAAGTTTAAAAGAGTAGATTAAGTGTTTTTGTATATCCACATACTCTGGTTAGGGGTAGATGTACTTGCCGAAAGAGAGGAAGAGCAGGGTAAAAAGAGCAGGGTAAAAGTACTTGCCAATTGCTAGTTTAGGAGAGGTTGCCTCTAACTGCAGTGGTAAACACGGCGCTGGTAAAGCCCAAGGTAAACACAACATTGGTAAATCCCAAGGTAAACATGACGGTGCACAAGTTTTTTAACTTGTGCGTCATCGGAGCTAGAAGTAGGCTACCCTTGGTTTCAACTCTCTACAAGTAAGTGACGATGCCAAGAAGCTCCCTAAAGAATACAAACACTTTTTTTTGCAAAAGGAAGAATACACACACACACACACACACATGAAAAGCTTACAAAGCACTAATCAATTTAAGTGTTTGATTAATGCATTGATGAAGAGTATATAATCTTACGTGCATTTTCTCTCGCTAGTGGTTTCAAAGAGGTTCCAGTTGATGTTGTCGAGGTCTATGGTAATGGTCTTGAGGGATTTGGTAGTGATGAGACTCTTTCTCAAGATGAAGTTTTCCCATGATGCTAGTAGCCGCCCATCAACGTCCAAGAAGAAGTGTTAGAGGCCTCGTGCTTGTTGTAGAGCCAGTGGTGGCATTATAGAGGACCCAGGCAGAGCCATTGAAGGAGTAGTGTTGGAGGCCCACGGTGTAGTAGGCTACCTGCAACTTCTATTCGGCTGCACCTGGATGGCCATTGGTATGGAAATGTTTACCGGCAAAGGAGACTATTGCACGTGGTGCTGTTGGACGCATAGGTGATCACCCAAGACTAAGAGGCACATAGCCACGTTAGCACAAAGCAGCCTTAGTTTCTATGATGGCACCATCTCATTGGCTACATTGCAAGCTTAACCAGCTTATCGAATCGGTGAAGCCTAAGATCGCCTATTAGCTACGCTTGATAAAACAGAGATTGAAAGCTTCTTTTCTCTCTTAATATATGGTAGATTGATGACCTTGATGCCCTTATTTATTTTATATAAGCTAATAGCTAATCCAAAGGAGTCTTCGCTTATGTACCCTTTTTACCTTCGATAGCCTAAGCTACTTGCAGGAAAGCAAGTGACTACAACAAAGCCACGTGGCACTGAATATAGCAAAAAATTCACTCCAAAAGACAACATCCCAATAAAGAAGCTCCTCAAGCATTCCCTCTTTAGGCTTAGCTATTTGATCAAGTTGCCTTGATAGCCATTTGTAGGAGAAGGTTTTCTTGCATCTTAATTTTGTTCTTGATTTAAATGTTTTTTTGTCGATTATGGCTTCGGTTACGAGGTCAAAGATAACTTGTGCGGACTAACAACAACTACAAATCTACATTAATCAACAATCGTGAAACAATATCATATGAGACTCATCGCATTAACTTCAATATCGCAGTGCTGTGATAAAGGTATTCCTATTTTTCTCTCTTTTATATTCAAACAAACTAATGGTCACTTTCAACAATGAAGGTGTATTTTTGGTCCATTTTTAATACGGAAAGTGTTATGAAATAGGGGAAGGGCACGTTCCCTTATGTTTATAAAATTTTGGGGAGGATTGTGCCAACTCCATACCATACTTTATGTATGGTTTTTTTTCACTTGCACAAAACTCGTATGACTTAAACAACAACGTGCAACTCAGATTTAGATGTGCTAACCAATTTTCAATTATCCTTTTTGTGAGATACCTCAAGATCTCCATCGATCATAAGCATAGGTGTGTGGTTCATCGATACGAACGTGCCTCTAGCACACTTTCCAAGTATGTTTATAGATTCATGTTTGTTCGATCACTTCAAGACATTTATAAGTAAAGTGACATGGTTGTATGTTTGTTAATTTTAAACTTTGTCTTTGAGATATGTCAATCAAAACCACAAAATGTTTTGCTATAAGTAACATTACAAACAGGAATTTGGGAAGGACACGCCTTTAAAGAAGACGTGCTACAAAAATTAGGAATTCGAGGAAAAGAAAATAACTACTAATACCAAACACTTCCATGTGGTATGACCTGGAGATGTTAAATGAGCAATGGCATTTTGAGTGTGATATTGTTGCCAGCAACATTGCACTATATCTTAGATGCAGCGTGTGTTCATTTTTGACAAGGTGACATCGTACTAAAAGTGAAAGCTGCATGACTAATATTAAGCTATCAAGTGCACTGTTACTAGATGCTGTAAACAAATATGGTGTTAAAGCACACTGGTGTGCTTGCTACAACTACAAAAAGGATATGACTAGACAAGAAAGTATAGTGCCCCTACTTCCAGATTATTTACGACGACTGCTATAACAGGAAACTAGCTACATACCAACTTCTTAGCATCATATATGTGTCAATGAGAGTCACTTCCACAACAAATGCATCGCAAGATGCATTCTGGAGAGAAGATCTATACTATACAACCCCTAATCTCTTGGTCGATTGATTTCGACGGGGCTCGCATATCAAAAGACCTAGCCTCCGGACCAGTTCCAAGCATACTTGCATACAATATAGTGAACAATCCAATTATAAAGAAGTACAAGACACTCGGAAGAACGTCTTGACACAAGGCTTGGGCCTATGTGTACTTTTGCTAGACGTTGTAACCAACATCATCTAGGAACCACGTACAAAGATGACCCATTTCAGCTTAATGAAAGAAGCGGAGATGCATAGTAAACTATCACTGCTGCAAAATTTAGCAGAGCCTTCAAAATGAAGTACATCCGACAAACACGAGTTCGCTTCGATACAATTGCATGATGCACTTGTACAGGTGGATAAGGCTACCTAAGAATTCTAGTTTTAAAAAAATAAAAAATAAAACTTTTTAGCTCCACTTGCTTCTCTCCTTTATTTGTGCCCCATCAATGAGAGCCTCATCTTTTTTTGCACCAAATGGGCAATCACCTATTTTTCTTTTCTTCCTCTTTATAGCGCTGAAGCACTGGCTACTTACCCGCTCTTTTTGCATAAGCTTTGCTAAGATTTAATTTTTTTTAAAGCTTGAAAATACATAAATATATATTTGTTGCCATCTAGCACCCTCGACAAAAACATGCATGTTTATCTTCCGTTTCTAGCTATTCAATTTTACATTATCTCTCCTTCTCCCTCTTTCTTCTCATTTGTGCACAAATCAATTACTTGCCATTGTTTTTTCTTTTGCTATGCACAATCAACCGTCTCCATTAGCAAGATCACTATTAAAGCTTCATTAAGCTTTTTATTTCAAAGCTTTAAGCTTTGGTTTCGAAGCTTTTATATCAAAGCTTTGGTATTTAAGCATTAAAGCAAAAAGCTTTGGTATTTAAGCTTAAAAACAAAAAGCTTTGTGTTAAAAGCTTTAAAGTATAAAGCTCCTTTTTTAAAAAAACTCAAAGCCCTCATCAAGAGCCTATGATTCTAGATTTTAAAAAAACTCTTTTACTTTGTCTTTCACATTAATACAGAAGCTCCAAAAAAGCACACAATTCAAGCTTTTAAAAACTGCAACCTTCTTCACCCCTCATCCCAAAAAGCTTTGGACTTCGACAAAAGCGGGTAGTTCAAGAGTTGATTTTGGGGACAAAGGGAAATATCTCAAAGGTGAAAATTGGATTACTTCAACAATTTATTCATGAAGACTATATCAACATGCGAAACTTCAAAAGATTTTATCAAGACAAACAAATACTTTCACAATTTTTCTAGCATTGCTTTATGTAGATTAAATCAAGGCTTTCAAACGATATTATACATCATCAAGAAGCAATAATCCCAAAATTATTCAACCACAAGACCAATAATTTTCGCTAATAAAGAAAAGACATGGATAAAAATCTTTCAAGTGGAATTTTGCAACATGTCTCAAGCACTTTAATGCATATCTTGGCTTCACCGAATTCTGAATCACTCAGATTTCTTGCTAATCGACAATTTACAAATCATTTTGTCCAACATCAAGGAATTATTTTCTTTCTCGATTGCACTCGACTTCAAAAATATATTTTCTTATCGGCATAAAGCGAGACACCCAAGTTTATTTTTCACTTAGCAAGAATCATATTAAATCAAGGGTTATTATATTTCACGAGTCAACCATGACGATGATGGCTTTTCTCTTGAGCAAGAGGGTAATTCTACACATAAAGGTATTTTCGATGTTCTAGGTATGGCTAAACCTATTGAAAAGTAATTTTCACCTCACATGCTTTAAAAATAAATAAACCAATAAATAATAAATAAATTAAGAACAAGGAAGTAACATATACTAAAATTAGCTCATAAATTTTATCAACCTTTCAAGATTATACAACAAGAATATCTTACACCTAAGATTATCATTAACAATGAGAGCATCATTACACGCACGAGCAACACTTATGTTAAGTATCTTATGACCTTTTAGAATCATCGTATTGAAGATGCTAAATGGATGCCAAAATATTTTTTTCATTCTTACCAAAATCTCATCCACTCTTACTATCCATGTAATTGAGGTCAATTGCAACCCGAGCAAGAGGGAATGTAACCTCTATACAGATGCCCAATATTTTAGTTTGGAATGTTTTATTTTGGATGCACCTTTTATATCACCCACCAGGATTAATGTGTTTAATTAAGTTGTATGCAGTGTTGGTATGATGTCTCTATTAGGATTAATGTGTTTAATCAGCTACGTGCACTAACTAATATTATTTTGGATGAAGGCAATGAATGAGTGACAGATTATGTGTTAATCGTGGGTGAAACATGTGTTGAATCACTATGGAATATTTTTTATGACATGTGAATACTTTTTATGGTTTCATATTTAGGCACCTACGACTAAGGCCTCATACCTTTATACATACCAAATAGTATTTTATACTTTTTGGTAGACCCAAGACTTTATATTAATGCTTGATATATTTTTGTAAAGCTTGCATGCTCATAAACTCAAAAGCACTTGCTTGTGATTTGTTTTTGGAATTATCTTTTTGAAAAGGAAGCACTTTTTCTAATACATATAAATATGGGAGAGTAGTATAAAGGTCACTTTCTACCGAGGGGAGATTCAACCCAATCTTATGTCCACACGGTGCCTTCTACTCTATTCTCTATCTCTCTTGTTTATTTTATTTGGTTTATTAAGGTTTAGGAGTTGAATTTATGCAAGTATATATTATGCTCTAATTTTTGTGTTGAGAAATTTGAGTTGGGTCACCGAGTGTCTTAAAGGCTCTACTATATAAAAATATTTCTCAAAAAAAAGAAGAAGAAGAAGAAGGTTGTCGTATTTGATATAGAAGAAGAATATTCATATGCAACAAAGCGAAATATCTAGCAATTACAACATAGTGACTCAAATCTTGGCACAGTTATAACTACTTGAAATCATATGTTCACGCTCTAATTGGAGAGAGAAGAACTTCAGGCCATAGGAATAGATAGTGGCTAAGGCAGAGAGGGTGATATAAAGTCAGAGAAGCCGTCCACGTAGTTGTATAAATAAAGTAGTTTATTTTCCAAGCACAGTGAGCTATTTCTTGTGACGGTTTCAAAGTCGTAAGATTCTTGGGCAATAATTTGTAATAAGAACTCCCCTTCTAAAGTTTTATTGATTGGAGGAATGGAGTACCCTAGTTTATTGATTGGAGGAATGGAGTACCCTAGTACCAATATATCTAACATAGAGAAAACCTAGCTGTGTGTTTTAGGGATATTTTGAATATTTAATATGCTTTTTTATATAAGCTCATTTTTTTTCTACTATTTTAAAGATCCCTTATATATCTGGTAGGTTTATCCACACGAGCTCAGAGAGCAACAGAGATGATAGCAGTAGTTGGAATGTACTCGATAAGATAAGAAGCGAGTGTGGAGTACAACGTACTAATAGCCTTGGTAGGGATGATGTGGTTGCTTACACACTAAGGGTGTGTTCTCACCCACGGGAAAAAAACCCTGCCAGCACATGGTAAAAAGCATTCGTTATCAGCTCTATTCACACCTGAACTTCTCGGAGGCTGAAGGCTAACAAACCCCCCTAAAGTAAATGGTGTAAACGGATACAAGGTGTAGCAAACTACCCTGGTAGAGGTAATAAGTTTAAAGCTTGTTGGGGCAAGCTTCAAACGTCTCCCTGGAAAGGGGCTTAGTGAATCCATCTGCCACATTAGCCCTCCATTAGCCTACATCGGCACGTAAGTCAAGGCTATCTCTCTAGCATGGAGCCGTTCCCTAACATAGTAATAATGCACCTCAATGTGCTTCGTCTGTACATGGAAAATTGGATTCCACATGTGAGATCCCCCTGTTCCCACCGAGCAACGGATTCGGGTACTAGCAGCGGAAGTAGCACTTCTCGCGCGGGACAGGGGTCCCACATTCGGGGCCTCGCCCACGGATATCCGGATAAGAGACTAATCCGTCGGTTGTTCCAAAACCGAACCCGAAAAAACTTCCTTTACCGGAAAGCACGGCCGATTCCACCAGGATAACTTTTTACTCTAACGTAGTCAAGATCATTTCTGATCGAGCTGATCCAATTGCATCTATAAGATACTTGGTCAGATCAAGGAAGAAACTTGCACTTGGATCATTGGGATCAACGCTTTTTTCCCCATCAAGAGGCACAGCCGTTGATTCCTATCCATAGAACAATTACTATCCGGGACTTACTTCGTCTATCGTAATAACAGAAATTGAGTCTCGGTTTACGGATCCATCAGTCCAGCCTAACCCCATCCGATCCCATGGGTTAGCCAACCGCCCAACCACTGTAGTGATGGGATCCAATTTGAAATTTGGTTAGGTTTTTTGTCCCGGGTACCAAGGAAAAGAGTTCCAAGGCCCCCTAGCCGGAAGTTCATGCAAACATAAAACTAGCCACACCACTTACACACCCAATATGAAATTGCCTTTTCTTAGCATCAGCTAACTTTAAGACAATCCTTTAATGAAACCATAGTACCACTGATCACAATCTTCCAATTTATCCGGTTGATTCATAATTTCACATCATTCCTTCATCAGAGTATCTATGGCATCATTGGCAACTAGAACGCTCACCACCTGTCCACACAGAGGCCGTTTCCATAGTTCCTAGCCCATAATACTCGGCAATATAATCACTTATCAAGATGGACTCTCGTTGAAGATCAGCAAGATCAACCAACAGATCCATATAAAAGAGCCATGGACTCATCCGTTGAGGACCAGCAAGGTCAGTCAACCAGATCCATGCCCGGTTTCACAAAACAACTCTTACTCCTTGTTCCAATATCTTCCTTGACGCACGCGTGGGTATCCTGGGCGACCCAGAGCCCGAGCACCGTATGGTCAGCACCCTCTAGGATCCTTCGCAGGTGACCTAGCGCTTCACTCATAGGCCGCTTCCTTGGTCCCTCATCCACCGTACCGGAAGCTCACCATTTTAATCGAACCGAGGCTGGTCAAGACCTCGGCCGACCTTGCTACGCGCGAGACGTCCTCCATTGACTCTCCGTCAGCAGTTGCAACTTTATCAATTAGGTCTCCACGACCTTAATCACCAGATGGTCAAAATGCTTCCCCAGCATTCTTGACATAAAACAGCCATTTACAAACAGCATTTATAAACAGCATTTACAAATACAATCTCTATATTAACTCTCATTTTTTCACATTAATCCTCATTAATCCACATTACTTATTCCACATTCCATTTATATGTGTACTCATCCAATCCCATCATTTTCCATCTCTTCACTTCAGATTCCTTCACATCACATATCATAATTTCACATCCATATCCACATCCATACATCCACATCCACATCCACATTCACATCCATACATCCACATCTACATGCTTACCTCTATTTTCACATCCTCATTTATACATCCACATCCCATATCCACATTCATACATACACATCCATATCCACATCCATACTTCCACATCCACATCCATACATCCACATGCATACATCCACTATCACGTCCTCATTCATACATCCACATCCACATACATACATACGTCCACATCTACATCCACATTCGCATACATCCACATTCGCATACATCTACATCCACATTCGCATACATCCACATCCACATTTCCATTCACATCTATACATCCACATCTACATCCACATACATACATACATCTATATCCACATTCCCATTCACATCTATACATCCACATCTACATCCACATACATACATCCACATCCACATTCCCATTCACATCTATACATCCACATCTACATCCACATACATACATAGATCCACATCCACATTCCACATTCACTTCTATACAGCCACATCTACATCCACATTCACATCTATACATCCACATCTACATCCACATTCACATACATCCACATCCACATTCCACATTCCACATATATACATACATCCACATCCACATTCCACATTCATATCTACATCCACATTCACATCTATGCATATACATCTTCATGCATATACATCCATTTTCACATTCATACATCCACAATCCCATCTCCACATCCACACATCCACATACATACATCCATCTTCACATTCCCATTCATATAACCCCATATGCCTTCACATCTAATCTTTTACATCACATCCATTCTTGCCCTATCACAACCCATATACATCTTATCCTATCACATACACTTCTTATCTCATCCCATATTCATCTTATCACCTCCTAACTTATTTCATAAGCATCTTATCACCTCTTATCACATCTTATACACCTCTTATCACATCCTATCACATCTCATATCTATTTATAGAATACAAGAGAATTCTTATATTTGATATAAGATTTCTTTACACATTTATTTATGCATAAATTCTATTTAAGGAGATTAATACTTTCGAAGTAAAAATCAATCTTTTATGCATCTTCCTATGCATAAATTCATTTTAAATGAAAATGACATTTTTGAATTAAAATTCAATCTTTTATGCATCTTCCTATGCATAATTTCAATTTAGATGAGAATGACACTTTTGAATCAATCTTTTATGCATCTTCCTATGCATAAATTCAATTTGGTAAGAATTACACTTTTAGAATAAAAGAATTTCTCTTATGCATCTAAGTTATGCATAATCCATTTATAATGAAAATCACACTTTTAGTATAAAAAGAATATCTTTTATGCATACTTCTATGCATGAAATTCAACTATGCTAAAAGTAACACTTTTATAATAAAATATTCATCTCTTATACATACCTCTATGCATGAAATTCAATTATGCTAAAAGTAACACTTTTGATATAAAAATTTTCCTTTATGCATACTTCTATGCATGAAATAAAAATGGTAAAAATAACACTTTTGATATAAAAATTTATCCATTATGCATACTTCTATGCATGAAATAAAAATGGTAAAAATAACACTTTTGATATAAAAACTTATCCTTTATGCATGATATTAAAATTCAATTTCTCCATGATTGTAATGAAATTCTTTCAATTAATCTAGGATGATAATTCCTAGAATATGGTAGGAAGTCCTCTTTTTATACTTTGAATGAGATGCTTTTATGCATAATTTTTATAAAAATTTTGCCATAGCTCCGCTGCTATGACTGATAAATCTCAATTTTTCTAAGGGATAATGTTTATCATTAAGAAAATAATTAAAATGATTTCTAATTGGATTATTAATCCATAATTAATTGAATCATCAATATATATAAACTAAAAGCATAGAAAAAAGCCATTAATTTGGCCTCAAGCATAGCTTAATCTTGGGTTAAGGAAAAGCTTTATGAAAAGCTTGATTTGGATTGAGAACGGGTCATGAGTATGACCATTTCTTGAGTGAGAGAGAGAATTTACATAAAAATCATTAGAATTTAAACATAAATGAAAATTAACTTCAATAGCATTATGTAACTCTTCACTACTATTCAAACTTCAATAGCATTTAAAAAAAAATCATACCAATTAAACTTCTCAAGCTTGAGAGGGGTTGAGAAGAGAGAAACATTGAGAAATTATAGAAAGATCAATATTCACTAATTACCTTACAATTTGCTTGATTCTTTGTTCACGGTAGAGGCCCCCAACCAATCAATTGGTTAAGTATGTTGATGGAGCCACTAATGGGGATTTGAAGAAAGAGGGAAGCTCCAAAAACTAGTGAATTATTAAATGAATTCACAGTTCTTGGCTTAGGTGGAGTAGAGTAACGATGCATAAACACTATATATTTTTCAACAAGGGTGAGGCTTCTATTTATAGGAAAAATTGAGCTCCTAACCAAACAAACTGATTCTAGAATTTTCTAAATCAGTTTGGTCAATATTTGACCATTTTTAGGTCAGTTAAGCTAACTTTTTGGAACTAGACTTGAATGAGGAGAGAGGAGAGATGAAATATCTCAATTTTTATGAGTTTAAAACTCATTCAAGCATGTGAAATATGCACCTCCTTTAAAGAACTCCCCTTCCTTACATATGTCATATTTTTTAATATTGCTCATAGTTTTTTACTAATAAACCTTGTACATTTTCAACTCTTCATCTTATGTGAAATATGCACCTCCTTTAAAGAACTCCTCTTCCTTACATATGTCATACTTTTAATATTGCTCATAATTTTTTACTAATAAACCTTGTACATTTTCAACTCTTCATCTTATGTGAGCATTTACTCATTTTTGGGTATCTTCTTTTTCAAATTGGATTTATCTCCTCCCTACACATGGATTGATGCTATTGGCCCATAGGAACCTTAATTGGACCATAATCCAAAAATTTCTGAAAATCTAGACCCTTAGACTAAGGTCCTTTATACTCATTTCCAATTAATTCCAATTGCACATTGGAAAGTTCTTTTTTGAATTTCTGTTTCAGGGGAACTTATTTTAATAAGATGAGATAATTTTCTATCCAAAAATATTAAAAATCTGAATATTCTCTCTCTAGAATATTTTCTCTCTCTAGGTTAAAACAGTTAGAAACAAGTCTTTTATATTTCTGAAGAGGGATTGATTATAGAAGAAGATACTAGACATCAAAAAGGGGTTTGGGGGAGGAATCTTACACCACACAACTGCTAATGCGCTCTAATTGTCAGTGTAAAGGGTAGAAGCAGACTATCAGCCAAAAGACAACGAAGCCAGACACACTTCACAGTAGTTGTGAAGGTAGCCCCGTATTCAACTTCACAACTGGATGTGGCTACCATCGGCTTCTTCTTGCTAAGCCATGAGATGCATGAGCTGCCAAAGAAGGAGACAGTTTCCATTGGTTGACACTCTTATGTTGAAACATCATGCCCAGTCACTGTCTATGTAAGCAGACACACTGCCATAAAACAACGCATAGTGTTGAGTGCCTTGAAGGTAGTGGAAGACACGCTTTACTGCTTACCGATTCCAAGTATCAAGACAATGTATAAATTGCTCAATTTGCAACACAACAAACTGAACATCCACATAGGTATTTCACATATATATAAGGCATTCGACAGCTTAAAGAACTCAAAATAGTCCACAATTGACAGTCGGAGACCGGGTTCCCACATAAACAGGTTTGCAAAATCTGTCATTTGATGCCCGGCTACATCAAAGGACTCAAAATAGTGACAGTCGGAGACCGGGTTCCCACATAAACAGGTTTGCAAAATCTATCATTTGGAATATTTCCAAGAGCTGTTGAATGTATCTTCTATGAGATAACATGATGCCCCCCTCAGTTGAAATAAACTAGATACCCAAATAATAATGTAGAAGACCCATGTCAGAAACATCAAAGGCATTCTATAGGTTAGCTATGAAGGCTACAATGTGCCTGTATCATGGCCTATCATGAGCAGATATCTCACATAAAGGTTGACGATAAGGAGATGATCCCCTTGTTTGCGGACTTAAAGAGTTCTCTTAGTGGGGATATTTTGAAACATGTAAGAGAGCAAGTAGGCATGTATCTTCTAATACCAAGCACGAGGAGCTTGTTTAAGACCATATAGTGCTTTGCATAATTGGCATACATGATGCTTTGCACCTTGCTGAAAAAATCGAAGAGGTTGTGTGACATAAACTTTCCCTGCAAATCACCATTCAGAAATGCAGTTTTGACATCCAACTGATGCACATGCTAACCTTTATGCACTACCAATGCAACCAAAGACCGATTGGTCGTCATGCCTGATGTAGGTGTAAAAGTCTCATCATAGTCAATGCCTTCCCTCTGGGCATAGCCCTTGGAGACTAATTGAGCCTTATACTAGTCACAAAACGGAGATGTCAAGCTTCCGCTTCAGTTTAAACACCCACTTGGTGCCAATAGCATGTTTGTCGGTAGGCAGATCACATAACTTCCGTGTATCATTTTTGGCAATGGAGTCCAACTTTGAACGCAAGGCTGAAACCCAATTGTCATCTTCCAAGGCATCAAAGTGAGAAAGTGGTTCCTCATTCAGCACGGTAGTAATAAGGGTTGTGTCTACAAAATGAGATGCATGTCTAGAGGTAGCTCGTGTCCATCCTGACAAAGGTTCACACAGCTTGCTGTCACGCAAGGTAGCTCGGAGCTAGTGCAGTATCCATTGTGAATCACGAATAGCTACATCCTCTCAAATTAATATATTACCCAAGGCATTTAAATTAAAGGGTTGCTAATTCAAAGCAATAGGGACATTGTTGAACTAGGATGTTGTGACTCCAAAGGAGAAGTATACTGGAAAAAATTGATGGGCGGTAGCAGTGGGCTGGAGCCGGAGCCAAGGCAAGCTTAGAGGAGTTAGCACCAATGACAAAAAAAGGTAACAATGCATCAAATACATCCAGAGCATCAATAGATGGCTATAACCAATAGGGAAGCATAGGTTGAGATGCATATTCATCAAACTTGACAACATCTCTAGATATAATCAGGTTTCGATTGTACGGAACATACTTCTAATATCCTTTTCTCTCACTACTACACCCCACAAAGATACATTTCAAAGCCTTTACTTTAAGTTTATGTATGTGCTGTGTTGGTACATGCACATAAGCCAGACATTCAAAAATGAGCATATGAGTGATGACTTGAATTCTACCATTCCAAGCTTCATAAGCTATCATAGATTTTAAGGCCTTAATTTGACAACGATGGTTCAGTACATAATTAGCACACACGACTGCTTCATTCCAAAATCTAAAAGGCAAATCTTTGCTTTTAAGCATACATCTGGTCATTTACATCAGTGTTTGATTTCGACATTTAGTCACACCATTCTGTTGTGGTGTATAATGAGTTGTACACTCATAAGAAATGCCATGTGATAGCATGAGAGAAGTAAACTCATTTGATAAATATTCCTCCCCTCTATCGGTACACAATGTCAGTAGCTTATGATTGCAAGCATTTAGAGCAAGAGAAAGAAATCGACGATAACTTGAAAGTACATCCGACTTGACCTTCCAATCTCGAAAAGCGCCCTATAGTTGGCAATGTTGGGCAGATTGATCAAAGCATCAAGCACACATGCCTGTGAGATGAAGGCGTGAATTCTTTGAAATAAGAATGGAAGATTGCATGGGCACGACGATGCGTCCCTGACTTTGATAGTTCTTTCCTATCCACACTATGGGCGCCCAAAGGAGGGGGGGTGGGTTCTTGTGGAAGAGAAGGGGGCTCAGGAAGGGCGGGTTCATGTGGATTATCTAAACTAAGGGGTAGTGGGGGGGAAGAGGGCGGAGGGAGAGGAAGTGGACGAGGAGGAGCAAGACTTGAATCATCGCCAACGAAAGGTGTTGCTCGTTGACGTGCTCTCCACTCTCTCTTTCTTTCACGAGCTACCCTTTTCCTCTTGTCCTCTTAAACTTGGTGGATGGAGGAAAGTCTAGTCCTATCACGTTTTCCGACTCCTACGACTTTGAGAACCCATTCTCAAGGAAGCTAAGAGAGTAAAAATTGAAGGCTCAATGATGGGATAGTACTAGAGATAACTGTGGGATATTACTAGAGATGTGTGATTATATACGAAAAATAGGTTATCCACTTCAAATCTCATTAGATTTCCTATCTAAGATTGATTGGATAATTAAGATAAACATAAAGATAATTAAAGATAAACTATTATCCACTTAAAAATTAATATTATTAATAATATTTGTTAACAAGTCTAAATATTTATCATTACTAGATATATAAATATATCTTTTATTTTATAATTATATAACTGTATTTTCTTTTATAATGTATTTTTTCTAAATTTTATTCAAAGGTTTATCCTATACAAAATATTTTCAAGAAATATTAAATTTAAAAATTTATTTTTTAAAATTGAATAACATGAACTTTAAAAATAATATTATTGATCTAATTCCAAAATATAATCCTTTAAAATTAGTGATTTTAAATTCTTTTATATTAATAAGTTATATATATTTTATTATTTAAATTTTATATTTTATTTCTTTAAATTACTAAATTAACTTTTTCAAAAATATATTTTTGAAAAAAAATGGAGAAGTGGGCAGGAGGTGCCACGTGTCACATGCGTGCATGACACGTGGCATTTTCTTGACATGTGACACTATTATGGCTGATGTAGCATGCCATGTCACCAAGTGCGAGGTGGCATGCAAAGGTGGCAAGAAGATGTGGCATTAATGATGAGGTGGGGAGTCAACTAGGTTGACCATGTTGACATGGAGGGTGGAGGTGGCAAGGTGAGGTGGCAAGCTGCTTATGTGGATCCTTTCGAAAAGCGGATGTGGACATAAAGTGGCATGCATATATAAGATTTGTGCCTACCCAAGCCTCACACATGGAATGATATCTAGGCTTTGAAGTTTACCAAGCCTAGATTTCCAAACCTAACTAGGATTTGTTTTAGACTTGAAAAGGGGAGAGTGGACACAATATGTGAATTTTCACTTGGGAGGATTGAAAATGGACCTTCCCATACTCAAATTAAGCCAAAAATTTTTTAATAAATTCATGGCAACAAGCATATTGATCCCTAGAGTTTTTAGATTGAAAGACTCAATATTTGATTTTCTAGAATTAAATTACAATTGATTTAATGGACCTCTAACAGTCATAACAATTTTTCCAAAGTAAATCTACAAAAATTCAACCGTTAGATTTGTAATTTTACCTTATACCCACATTCTACTAATCTTCCCCAATCAAATCATCACTAGATCCATACAATTTGAGCATTTTAAATGGTAGATGTGGTGGGATGATAAAATAGTATGTTTTTTAACAATTCTAATACCTTTTAAATAATATAGAAAATAGTACAATACTTACTCAATAAATCAAGTTAAGCTCTATGTTATTTGTATTTGTGATATGCAAAGTGGGAACATCATATGAGTAATAATGTAAAAGCTATAGGCAATTTACTCACAGTCAGTGTATTTGTCTAAACCTCTGACAAAGCATGTATACAACTTTGGTTCCTAAAGAAAAGGGGATTTACAATTATTGGATATTCGATTAGATTATAGTTTTAGGTACCCAACTTTGCATATGATGTTTCATTAGAAGACCTTGAAGTAAAACTCCTTGTTGGCTAACTAGGAGAGATTGGCTATTCTTCTTGAAAAAATGTCTCTTTTCAGGCTAAAGCCAAGGGCACCCACTACATGAAACTAGATAACCTCATCTTGCAAACAACCACCCATAATCACATAAGAAAATCTAGATGGACTCTTCATTGAAGATCAGTAAGATCAACCAACAAATCCATATAAAAGAGCCATGGACTCATCCATTGAGGACCAGCAAGGCCAATCAACTAGATCCATGCCCGAGTTTAGAAAAAAACTCTAACTCCTTGTTCCATTTTCTTCCCCGATGCATGTGTGGGTATCTTCAGCGACCCAAAGCCCGAGCATCGTATGGTCAGAACCCTCTAGGCTCCTTCGCATGTCACCTAGCGCTTCACTCATAGGCCGCTTCCTTCGTCCCTCATCCACCATACCAGAAGCTCACCATTTAAATCGAACCTAGGCTGGTCAAGACCTCGGCTGACCTTGCTATGCGAGATGTCCTTCATTGACTCCCCGTCAGCTATTGCAATTTTATCACTTAGATCTCCCATGACCTTATTCACAAGATGGTCAAATGCTTCCCCAACATTCTTGACATAAAACAGTCATTTCAAAACAGGTCATAAATACAGTTTCTAACGAACTCTCATCTTTCCACATTGTTCCACATCATTTCTCGTTATTCTACATTCTTCTAAATCAATTCACTTTGCTTATTCCACATCCAGTCATATCTATTCCCATCATCCTTCATCCATTCTCATCTAATCACATCATCTTACATCTCATCACATCACATCACATCCACATCACATCACATTCATCCACATCACATCTCATCACATCTCATCACATCACATTCATCCACATCTCATCACATCTCATCACATCTCATCACATCACATTCATCCACATCACATCTCATCACATCCACTCACATCTCCTCACATCGTATCACATCACATTCAGATCGCATTCACATCTTACCACATCGCATTCACATCTCCTCTTATCACATTCGCATCTCATCTAATCACATCGCATCCATTTACATCCCATCACATTCATTCAGCTCCATATCACATCATATTACATCTCATAACATCTATCCACATCACATCACATCTCATCCACACCTCATCACATCCACTCACATCTCCTCACATCACATTCACATCTTATCACATCGCATTCACATCTCCTCTTATCACATTCACATCTCATCTAATCACATCGCATCCATTTACATCCCATTAGGGAAAAAGGGAGCTCATTTTGGGGCCCTGTAAGAAATTCACTATTTTTCGATTTATTTCTCTCCTAAAAGACCTCAAAAATAATAAAATATGGAAACGTGGCTCAGAACTGTCAGTAAGGACTACCGAACTGTCAGTTCAGAAAGGAATAAGATGTCTAACTAACACGATTTTGCATTAAATATCTCCTTAGTTTTTTTTTTGTTTTTCGAAGATTCCGCATCTCTTTTGACGACGTGTGTAGGCCTCTCATAAAGAATCCATCACTGAACTTAATGATTGCATGGATACCGCCACACTTCCACGATTCATGTTACAAAAAGACTATGAGATTGACAAGCAAACTTTGCAACCTCAGAAGCACAAAAAATGGCTAGTGAGTCACAATCTCAGAAGAAGCGATTACACCATCTTCACATCGACTTAGAAGAACAATATGCTCCAGTACAAAAAAGACAAAAGGATACGGTGTTGAATGCTCAACAACGGGAAAATATGAGAAGAGAAAGGCTTCAACATATTGACTTATGGTGCGATGGAAGCATAAATGCAAAATGTCTAGTAAAAAACTCTGCACCTCCATTTGTCAATCCAGCCACACTACTGAGGTTTGCGGGTGTCAGGCTAAAATCTGAAAGGTGTTTTTGGTCAGTGTACATATGGTGCGTGTGGTGTGTGAATAAAATTTGCCCTGAATGCCCTGGCAAGTGTACAGGCCGAGTGATTTTGTTGTGAGCTGGTTTATGCACGTGTTCTGTTTTCCGAGAAGATGCTGGAGATCTGAAGTTTTTATGGCAATTGTGTGGTGTGCGGGTGGTTACTAAGCAGAGCACCGGCTGGAAGTGGTCATGATTAGTAAGTGATGCTGATGAGGGTGGTCGAGAGCAGCTCTGGTTTTGGAAAATTATGGCCGCGGCGCGATGACCCGAAGTGCAAGGAGAAGGAGAGTTTTTAAATATTAGTGGGTGGCCATTGCTTATGGCTTTGAGGTTTTTTAAAAAAATATATAATATAATATAACAAGGCCACTTGATAAATAGCCACGTGAAGGCATGGAAGGCGCCAGCTCAACGTCTGGAATAGCGTGGTGGTGGCCAGAAACACTTCGAGAAGGTGGTGGAAAAAGTTGCGAGGAGGAGTAGCAAAGAGGGTCGTCGCCCTTGTAAAGGGGCTGCTCAACAGAAGAGGCCGTCGCCTTTGCGGAGAGATAAAAAAGCAGCAGGCGTAGGAGGGGGTCGTCGCCTTGCTGACAGTGAAGAGCCTGAGGTGCAGGCGAGTGGCTGCCCTTTGTGTGTGGGGGCCTCATATGGTTGGGCGTGAGGCGCTGCTGGCAAGTGCAGAGTCGGGAGCTGAGGGTCGCCTTTGGCTCAGAGATTGAAACTGCGGGAGGCAGAGAGAAGGCTGCCTTGGTCGACTGGGTGCAAGCGCTTGCTGCAGGCATAAGAAGGAGAGCCAGCGCGTGTGAGCCAGCAGGCCTCCGTGTTCTGAAGCAGCTGGGACGAGTAGCAACGAAGAGAGAGCGTCCGTGTGGGTG
The DNA here is from genome assembly GCF_041138505.1 of Cibotium barometz. NCBI lineage: Eukaryota > Viridiplantae > Streptophyta > Polypodiopsida > Cyatheales > Cibotiaceae > Cibotium > Cibotium barometz. Next base: position 12,113,872 of record NC_141110.1, read on the forward strand.
AAGGTGACAGGGTGTTCTGCAGATGCGAGAGAGGAAGCGGCCGCCAAGAGAGAGAGGACTGTGTGCAGCCAGAGGCGCTGAAAGGAAAAGAGAGGGAGAGTGATGCTGCAGAGGCTTCTCGGACGAGAGTGCTGAGAACGGAGAAGTAACTGGTACGAGAGCTGCTGGTGGCAAGGTGAACAGCTAAAGGGCTGGAGTACAGCCGGGTGAAAAAGAGAGAGAGGCTGCAGGTCTCTTGGGTGATGGTGATAGTATGGGCTGGTGATTGAAGCAGCAGAGAGGGCTGCTGTTTGGAAGGGTACGTGAGATGTGGCTTGGGCTAGATATCTGAGGATGCTGCGGTGAGCAGTGGGTTCGTGGTGAAGAGGGTTGCAAGGCTCTGGTGGTTGGTGAAACTGCTGGTCACGACATACAGAGAGTGGGAGCTGCTGAGTGAAGGTTAGCTGGTGTGGGCGCCTTCTGGTGAGAGTAGCTGGTCTTGTGTGGGCGGTGATTGCAGGCAGTGCGTGGATGCTGACCAGAGAGGGAAGAGCCTTGGTTTTTGTGTGAGTTGGATGTAGAAGAGGTGCTGATGTGTGGGCTGGAGACAGTGGGGCTCGCCTACGACAATTGGCAGGTAGCAGCAGACAGAGAGTAGCCAGGCTACAGAGAAAGTGAAGAAGGGTTGCTGGTGTGGGCGCCCTCTGGAGATTACAGGGACCGGGAGACAGAGGCTTGGTCGTCAGACGCAAGGGTGTATTCCCTTGGCAGTAAATCCTGGCCAGAGTCCTGGTCTTTGGTGTATTTTGCTGAGTTTGTATATGGTTGATGCTGTATATGTTTTTTGTTGAATGATCATCTGTCCTTCATGGTTCTGAGCTGTCTTATGGTGTGGGTGGGTGGCGAATGTTGAGAGAGTGTTCCAGCTGGTGGCTGGTGGTGCCCCGTTCGTGGTAGTGTTTCCAAGTTTGGGAGGTGGAAGGGCTATAGAGGCAGGCTTTTCTTTCTTTTTTTCACCTCGCATCCTTCTGGTGCCCCCACTGAGGAGTTGCTCAAGCATTGTGTGACTGAGGAGTGGCTCTTCCTGGTATTGTTTGACTGAGGATTGCTCAGGGATTTCTCTTACGAGGGTGTATGCCCCAGAGTGAGAGATTGAAGGAAGGTGTTTTTGGGTTTTTGCTTGGGATTGGAAGTGAAGTTTAGGGGTTAAGATGATGTCTTACCCAGAGTTTTATGGTGGTCCGAATGAGGATGTGGCAGATTTCTTGGAAAGGATGGAGGTTGCATGTATAAGCAACCATATCAGTGAGCAGGTACAGGTGTTGCGGCTGTTGAGCATCTGTTTGAAAGGGGATGCAAGGACCTGGTACAGGGCTTATGAGGAGTCATTGAGGGATGCTGTTCCACGCATTGAGATGATTGAGGATGGATTGAAGACAGCACTTAGCAACAGGTTCAAGAAGGTAGAAGACCCCGACAAGGTTTGGCATGAGGTGCAAGCTCTAACACAAGGTGAGTCTGAATCAATAGATGATTATATGAAGAAATTTTCTTTGCTATGGGAGACTCTATGCAGGGCTTTGGGAGAAGACCAGGTACCGCCTGATATGATGAAGAAGAACAAGTTTGTAGCTGGACTTAAAAGGAGTATTCGCTGGAAAGTGGAATTGAAGAAGCCCAGGTCTTTTGAGGATGCGGTGGAAATTGCTAAGTCAAAAGATTGGAAATTGCAGCGAATGAACCAGCTGGGGATGATTCCAGTTGTAGCACAGCCAGAGATTCGTAGAGTGGAGGCTACACCTATGAATGCAGTGATTGAGAGGATGAAGCCCACTGAAGCCCAAGCTATACAGATGGTATCACAAACTAGTCAGGGAGTACCTATGGTTCCTGCAAGTTCTGATGAGGGATTGCGGCAGGATATGAAACAGATGGTTGATCTTATGAAGAATTTGAGTTTAAATTTAATGGGAAGTACAGGTGGTCGACGTGGTAGAGGCCGAGGTAATTTTCCTGAAGGGGGAGATGGACAAGCAGGGTATGGACGTGGTCGCGGTAGGGGCCGTCATTTCATCCCTACATGCTGGAACTGTGGTGAGCTTGGTCATCTGAGTACAGATTATGATAAGCCTCAACGTATGGGTGGTGATATGTACCCACTACCTTCACAGCTACCTGACAGGTCAAATGATTATGGTATTGATATCAGAGATCAAGCAGGTCCGAGTGGAATTACAGCTGAAGAGAAGGGAAAAACTAAGGTGATAGATGTGGTCACCCTTGAGAAGACGAAGGAGGCAGAAGCTGATGTGATGCCTTTGGGGAAACGGATGCCACAGGAAAGGGAAAGTAAGGATGCTGCAGGGCCCAGCAAGAAGAAAGGTAAAGTGAAGGAAGGAGAGGATGTGAAGGTCAAGCAGAAGAGGAGGTCTCGTAGGAAGTTTCAGGTAACTGATTTTCCACTAGGGGGTGGGCAGGATAGCTACAGTTTGCAGGAAGACATGGCTGAAAGGAAGGCTAACATTACTTTTGGGCAATTGATAGAGTTAGCTCCCAATTTGAAGCGTCAGTGGAAAAGACTTGTGAACCCGAGAGAGAAGGAGCCTGCCAAAGGGATAGTGACTGTTCTATCTGTCCAGGAATTGCCTGATATATGTCCTTTGGTGAATGTGTGGTACAAAGGAAAGAATCTAGGGGAAGCATACATAGATGGTGGAGCACAGATTTGTGTGATCACATTAGCAGCTGTGGAGAGGCTTGGTCTTGATTTTACTGAAGCGTCTGGATTTCGTATTCGGCTGGCAAATCATCAGAAAGTTAAATGCTTAGGTATGATCAAGGAATTGGAATTGCAAGCTTTTGATGTGAAGGTGCTTGTGGATTGTCATGTTATGCCTGCAGGAATGGGTGCATTCCCCATTATTTTGGGAAGACCATGGCTGAGAGCGGTGAAGGCTGTGCAGGATTGGAGGAAGGGGGTCATTACTCTGTATGACAGGAGAGGAGATAAGAAGCAGTTTAATATGGATAACCAGAAGCCTGTCAATGATGAAGAGGAGAGTGAAGCTGATTCGAGTGATGACACGACCAGTAGCACCACTACTAGTGAAGGAACCTTGGATACTTCATCGAGTGAGGAGGATGCAGAGATGGATGCCGTGGTTATTGATGAGGAAGTGCTTGGTGATGAGGTTGCTGAACAGGAAGAAGCCATACATGAGGAATGCAAGGAGATACAAGTGGATCATGAGCAAAGGTATGCATGTGATGTGAAAGAGCTTGGTTTTAAGTCTTTGGATAATAAACCTGTGTGGGATGAGTGGGAAATAGACAGTCTACAGGATGATGAGCCTGAGTTGGAGCTGGATGATGAGATGTGCATGAATGTTAAAAAAGCCATGATCAGAATTGAGGCTATGAAGAAAGAGAAACACCAGAAGACTTTGAATGATGCTGTTGTTATAGATGAGACTATGGATGCTGTTATGGATGAATCTCTTGGTGGTCTTGATGAAGATGAGCATACAGGAACTGAGGTGGATGCTTTGGGAATGATGCCTGTTGAAAGGGAGTTTGTTTTGCCTGTGGTGGCTGGTTTTGATGGTGAGGCTTCTTATGCTGATGGACAGGAAAATGTTATGGTACAGCAGGTTTTTCTTGATGAAGCTTTCATCAATTTTTACCCTCAGCAAGAGTTGCTGCACTGGTTCTCCGATATTGGTGCTGATCGTATCAGGGATTTTGGAGTTGAGATGAGACGGGATGGTGTGTATGTCAGGAGCTTTGTCTCCAGAAGCTCTGATGTTGTGTTGTGGGAAGTGGGATGGAAGATTATGCTTGGGGAAGTTGACAGAGTTTCTTGGATTACCTGGAACAGAGATGTGTTGGTTACACTGTATGATGCTCAGAGGATTGATGGAGGGAAACGTGGTCGACGGAGGGAAACGTGGTCATATGCTTTCTGCTGATCATAAATGATTCAGCAGGCTAGGGGTTGGGCAAAGTATGTCAGGCTAAAATCTGAAAGGTGTTTTTGGTCAGTGTACATATGGTGCGTGTGGTGTGTGAATAAAATTTGCCCTGAATGCCCTAGCAAGTGTACAGGCCGAGTGATTTTGTTGTGAGCTGGTTTATGCACGTGTTCTGTTTTCCGAGAAGATGCTGGAGATCTGAAGTTTTTATGGCAATTGTGTGGTGTGCGGGTGGTTACTAAGCAGAGCACCGGCTGGAAGTGGTCATGATTAGTAAGTGATGCTGATGAGGGTGGTCGAGAGCAGCTCTGGTTTTGGAAAATTATGGCCGCGGCGCGATGACCCGAAGTGCAAGGAGAAGGAGAGTTTTTAAATATTAGTGGGTGGCCATTGCTTATGGCTTTATGGCTTTGAGGTTTTTTAAAAAAATATATAATATAATATAACAAGGCCACTTGATAAATAGCCACGTGAAGGCATGGAAGGCGCCAGCTCAACGTCTGGAATAGCGTGGTGGTGGCCAGAAACACTTCGAGAAGGTGGTGGAAAAAGTTGCGAGGAGGAGTAGCAAAGAGGGTCGTCGCCCTTGTAAAGGGGCTGCTCAACAGAAGAGGCCGTCGCCTTTGCGGAGACATAAAAAAGCAGCAGGCGTAGGAGGGGGTCGTCGCCTTGCTGACAGTGAAGAGCCTGAGGTGCAGGCGAGTGGCTGCCCTTTGTGTGTGGGGGCCTCATATGGTTGGGCGTGAGGCGCTGCTGGCAAGTGCAGAGTCGGGAGCTGAGGGTCGCCTTTGGCTCAGAGATTGAAACTGCGGGAGGCAGAGAGAAGGCTGCCTTGGTCGACTGGGTGCAAGCGCTTGCTGCAGGCATAAGAAGGAGAGCCAGCGCGTGTGAGCCAGCAGGCCTCCGTGTTCTGAAGCAGCTGGGACGAGTAGCAACGAAGAGAGAGCGTCCGTGTGGGTGAAGGTGACAGGGTGTTCTGCAGATGCGAGAGAGGAAGCGGCCGCCAAGAGAGAGAGGACTGTGTGCAGCCAGAGGCGCTGAAAGGAAAAGAGAAGGAGAGTGATGCTGCAGAGGCTTCTCCGACGAGAGTGCTGAGAACGGAGAAGTAACTGGTACGAGAGCTGCTGGTGGCAAGGTGAACAGCTAAAGGGCTGGAGTACAGCCGGGTGAAAAAGAGAGAGAGGCTGCAGGTCTCTTGGGTGATGGTGATAGTATGGGCTGGTGATTGAAGCAGCAGAGAGGGCTGCTGTTTGGAAGGGTACGTGAGATGTGGCTTGGGCTAGATATCTGAGGATGCTGCGGTGAGCAGTGGGTTCGTGGTGAAGAGGGTTGCAAGGCTCTGGTGGTTGGTGAAACTGCTGGTCACGACATACAGAGAGTGGGAGCTGCTGAGTGAAGGTTAGCTGGTGTGGGCGCCTTCTGGTGAGAGTAGCTGGTCTTGTGTGGGCGGTGATTGCAGGCAGTGCGTGGATGCTGACCAGAGAGGGAGCCTTGGTTTTTGTGTGAGTTGGATGTAGAAGAGGTGCTGATGTGTGGGCTGGAGACAGTGGGGCTCGCCTACGACAATTGGCAGGTAGCAGCAGACAGAGAGTAGCCAGGCTACAGAGAAAGTGAAGAAGGGTTGCTGGTGTGGGCGCCCTCTGGAGATTACAGGGACCGGGAGACAGAGGCTTGGTCGTCAGACGCAAGGGTGTATTCCCTTGGCAGTAAATCCTGGCCAGAGTCCTGGTCTTTGGTGTATTTTGCTGAGTTTGTATATGGTTGATGCTGTATATGTTTTTTGTTGAATGATCATCTGTCCTTCATGGTTCTGAGCTGTCTTATGGTGTGGGTGGGTGGCGAATGTTGAGAGAGTGTTCCAGCTGGTGGCTAGTGGTGCCCCGTTCGTGGTAGTGTTTCCAAGTTTGGGAGGTGGAAGGGCTATAGAGGCAGGCTTTTCTTTCTTTTTTTCACCTCGCATCCTTCTGGTGCCCCCACTGAGGAGTTGCTCAAGCATTGTGTGACTGAGGAGTGGCTCTTCCTGGTATTGTTTGAGTGAGGATTGCTCAGGGATTTCTCTTACGAGGGTGTATGCCCCAGAGTGAGAGATTGAAGGAAGGTGTTTTTGGGTTTTTGCTTGGGATTGGAAGTGAAGTTTAGGGGTTAAGATGATGTCTTACCCAGAGTTTTATGGTGGTCCGAATGAGGATGTGGCAGATTTCTTGGAAAGGATGGAGGTTGCATGTATAAGCAACCATATCAGTGAGCAGGTACAGGTGTTGCGGGCTGTTGAGCATCTGTTTGAAAGGGGATGCAAGGACCTGGTACAGGGCTTATGAGGAGTCATTGAGGGATGCTGTTCCACGCATTGAGATGACTGAGGATGGATTGAAGACAGCACTTAGCAACAGGTTCAAGAAGGTAGAAGACCCCGACAAGGTTTGGCATGAGGTGCAAGCTCTAACACAAGGTGAGTCTGAATCAATAGATGATTATATGAAGAAATTTTCTTTGCTATGGGAGACTCTATGCAGGGCTTTGGGAGAAGACCAGGTACCGCCTGATATGATGAAGAAGAACAAGTTTGTAGCTGGACTTAAAAGGAGTATTCGCTGGAAAGTGGAATTGAAGAAGCCCAGGTCTTTTGAGGATGCGGTGGAAATTGCTAAGTCAAAAGATTGGAAATTGCAGCGAATGAACCAGCTGGGGATGATTCCAGTTGTAGCACAGCCAGAGATTCGTAGAGTGGAGGCTACACCTATGAATGCAGTGATTGAGAGGATGAAGCCCACTGAAGCCCAAGCTATGCAGATGGTATCACAAACTAGTCAGGGAGTACCTATGGTTCCTGCAAGTTCTGATGAGGGATTGCGGCAGGATATGAAACAGATGGTTGATCTTATGAAGAATTTGAGTTTAAATTTAATGGGAAGTACAGGTGGTGGACGTGGTAGAGGCCGAGGTAATTTTCCTGAAGGGGGAGATGGACAAGCAGGGTATGGACGTGGTCGCGGTAGGGGCCGTCATTTCATCCCTACATGCTGGAACTGTGGTGAGCTTGGTCATCTGAGTACAGATTATGATAAGCCTCAACGTATGGGTGGTGATATGTACCCACTACCTTCACAGCTACCTGACAGGTCAAATGATTATGGTATTGATATCAGAGATCAAGCAGGTCCGAGTGGAATTACAGCTGAAGAGAAGGGAAAAACTAAGGTGATAGATATGGTCACCCTTGAGAAGACGAAGGAGGCAGAAGCTGATGTGATGCCTTTGGGGAAACGGATGCCACACGAAAGGGAAAGTAAGGATGCTGCAGGGCCCAGCAAGAAGAAAGGTAAAGTGAAGGAAGGAGAGGATGTGAAGGTCAAGCAGAAGAGGAGGTCTCGTAGGAAGTTTCAGGTAACTGATTTTCCACTAGGGGGTGGGCAGGATAGCTACAGTTTGCAGGAAGACATGGCTGAAAGGAAGGCTAACATTACTTTTGGGCAATTGATAGAGTTAGCTCCCAATTTGAAGCGTCAGTGGAAAAGACTTGTGAACCCGAGAGAGAAGGAGCCTGCCAAAGGGATAGTGACTGTTCTATCTGTCCAGGAATTGCCTGATATATGTCCTGTGGTGAATGTGTGGTACAAAGGAAAGAATCTAGGGGAAGCATACATAGATGGTGGAGCACAGATTTGTGTGATCACATTAGCAGCTGTGGAGAGGCTTGGTCTTGATTTTACTGAAGCGTCTGGATTTCGTATTCGGCTGGCAAATCATCAGAAAGTTAAATGCTTAGGTATGATCAAGGAATTGGAATTGCAAGCTTTTGATGTGAAGGTGCTTGTGGATTGTCATGTTATGCCTGCAGGAATGGGTGCATTCCCCATTATTTTGGGAAGACCATGGCTGAGAGCGGTGAAGGCTGTGCAGGATTGGAGGAAGGGGGTCATTACTCTGTATGACAGGAGAGGAGATAAGAAGCAGTTTAATATGGATAACCAGAAGCCTGTCAATGATGAAGAGGAGAGTGAAGCTGATTCGAGTGATGACACGACCAGTAGCACCACTACTAGTGAAGGAACCTTGGATACTTCATCGAGTGAGGAGGATGCAGAGATGGATGCCGTGGTTATTGATGAGGAAGTGCTTGGTGATGAGGTTGCTGAACAGGAAGAAGCCATACATGAGGAATGCAAGGAGATACAAGTGGATCATGAGCAAAGGTATGCATGTGATGTGAAAGAGCTTGGTTTTAAGTCTTTGGATATTAAACCTGTGTGGGATGAGTGGGAAATAGACAGTCTACAGGATGATGAGCCTGAGTTGGAGCTGGATGATGAGATGTGCATGAATGTTAAAAAAGCCATGATCAGAATTGAGGCTATGAAGAAAGAGAAACACCAGAAGACTTTGAATGATGCTGTTGTTATAGATGAGACTATGGATGCTGTTATGGATGAATCTCTTGGTGGTCTTGATGAAGATGAGCATACAGGAACTGAGGTGGATGCTTTGGGAATGATGCCTGTTGAAAGGGAGTTTGTTTTGCCTGTGGTGGCTGGTTTTGATGGTGAGGCTTCTTATGCTGATGGACAGGAAAATGTTATGGTACAGCAGGTTTTTCTTGATGAAGCTTTCATCAATTTTTACCCTCAGCAAGAGTTGCTGCACTGGTTCTCCGATATTGGTGCTGATCGTATCAGGGATTTTGGAGTTGAGATGAGACGGGATGGTGTGTATGTCAGGAGCTTTGTCTCCAGAAGCTCTGATGTTGTGTTGTGGGAAGTGGGATGGAAGATTATGCTTGGGGAAGTTGACAGAGTTTCTTGGATTACCTGGAACAGAGATGTGTTGGTTACACTGTATGATGCTCAGAGGATTGATGGAGGGAAACGTGGTCGACGGAGGGAAACGTGGTCATATGCTTTTTGCTGATCATAAATGATTCAGCAGGCTAGGGGTTGGGCAAAGTATGTCAGGCTAAAATCTGAAAGGTGTTTTTGGTCAGTGTACATATGGTGCGTGTGGTGTGTGAATAAAATTTGCCCTGAATGCCCTGGCAAGTGTACAGGCCGAGTGATTTTGTTGTGAGCTGGTTTATGCACGTGTTCTGTTTTCCGAGAAGATGCTGGAGATCTGAAGTTTTTATGGCAATTGTGTGGTGTGCGGGTGGTTACTAAGCAGAGCACCGGCTGGAAGTGGTCATGATTAGTAAGTGATGCTGATGAGGGTGGTCGAGAGCAGCTCTGGTTTTGGAAAATTATGGCCGCGGCGCGATGACCCGAAGTGCAAGGAGAAGGAGAGTTTTTAAATATTAGTGGGTGGCCATTGCTTATGGCTTTGAGGTTTTTTAAAAAAATATATAATATAATATAACAAGGCCACTTGATAAATAGCCACGTGAAGGCATGGAAGGCGCCAGCTCAACGTCTGGAATAGCGTGGTGGTGGCCAGAAACACTTCGAGAAGGTGGTGGAAAAAGTTGCGAGGAGGAGTAGCAAAGAGGGTCGTCGCCCTTGTAAAGGGGCTGCTCAACAGAAGAGGCCGTCGCCTTTGCGGAGAGATAAAAAAGCAGCAGGCGTAGGAGGGGGTCGTCGCCTTGCTGACAGTGAAGAGCCTGAGGTGCAGGCGAGTGGCTGCCCTTTGTGTGTGGGGGCCTCATATGGTTGGGCGTGAGGCGCTGCTGGCAAGTGCAGAGTCGGGAGCTGAGGGTCGCCTTTGGCTCAGAGATTGAAACTGCGGGAGGCAGAGAGAAGGCTGCCTTGGTCGACTGGGTGCAAGCGCTTGCTGCAGGCATAAGAAGGAGAGCCAGCGCGTGTGAGCCAGCAGGCCTCCGTGTTCTGAAGCAGCTGGGACGAGTAGCAACGAAGAGAGAGCGTCCGTGTGGGTGAAGGTGACAGGGTGTTCTGCAGATGCGAGAGAGGAAGCGGCCGCCAAGAGAGAGAGGACTGTGTGCAGCCAGAGGCGCTGAAAGGAAAAGAGAGGGAGAGTGATGCTGCAGAGGCTTCTCCGACGAGAGTGCTGAGAACGGAGAAGTAACTGGTACGAGAGCTGCTGGTGGCAAGGTGAACAGCTAAAGGGCTGGAGTACAGCCGGGTGAAAAAGAGAGAGAGGCTGCAGGTCTCTTGGGTGATGGTGATAGTATGGGCTGGTGATTGAAGCAGCAGAGAGGGTTGCTGTTTGGAAGGGTACGTGAGATGTGGCTTGGGCTAGATATCTGAGGATGCTGCGGTGAGCAGTGGGTTCGTGGTGAAGAGGGTTGCAAGGCTCTGGTGGTTGGTGAAACTGCTGGTCACGACATACAGAGAGTGGGAGCTGCTGAGTGAAGGTTAGCTGGTGTGGGCGCCTTCTGGTGAGAGTAGCTGGTCTTGTGTGGGCGGTGATTGCAGGCAGTGCGTGGATGCTGACCAGAGAGGGAGCCTTGGTTTTTGTGTGAGTTGGATGTAGAAGAGGTGCTGATGTGTGGGCTGGAGACAGTGGGGCTCGCCTACGACAATTGGCAGGTAGCAGCAGACAGAGAGTAGCCAGGCTACAGAGAAAGTGAAGAAGGGTTGCTGGTGTGGGCGCCCTCTGGAGATTACAGGGACCGGGAGACAGAGGCTTGGTCGTCAGACGGACGCAAGGGTGTATTCCCTTGGCAGTAAATCCTGGCCAGAGTCCTGGTCTTTGGTGTATTTTGCTGAGTTTGTATATGGTTGATGCTGTATATGTTTTTTGTTGAATGATCATCTGTCCTTCATGGTTCTGAGCTGTCTTATGGTGTGGGTGGGTGGCGAATGTTGAGAGAGTGTTCCAGCTGGTGGCTAGTGGTGCCCCGTTCGTGGTAGTGTTTCCAAGTTTGGGAGGTGGAAGGGCTATAGAGGCAGGCTTTTCTTTCTTTTTTTCACCTCGCATCCTTCTGGTGCCCCCACTGAGGAGTTGCTCAAGCATTGTGTGACTGAGGAGTGGCTCTTCCTGGTATTGTTTGACTGAGGATTGCTCAGGGATTTCTCTTACGAGGGTGTATGCCCCAGAGTGAGAGATTGAAGGAAGGTGTTTTTGGGTTTTTGCTTGGGATTGGAAGTGAAGTTTAGGGGTTAAGATGATGTCTTACCCAGAGTTTTATGGTGGTCCGAATGAGGATGTGGCAGATTTCTTGGAAAGGATGGAGGTTGCATGTATAAGCAACCATATCAGTGAGCAGGTACAGGTGTTGCGGCTGTTGAGCATCTGTTTGAAAGGGGATGCAAGGACCTGGTACAGGGCTTATGAGGAGTCATTGAGGGATGCTGTTCCACGCATTGAGATGACTGAGGATGGATTGAAGACAGCACTTAGCAACAGGTTCAAGAAGGTAGAAGACCCCGACAAGGTTTGGCATGAGGTGCAAGCTCTAACACAAGGTGAGTCTGAATCAATAGATGATTATATGAAGAAATTTTCTTTGCTATGGGAGACTCTATGCAGGGCTTTGGGAGAAGACCAGGTACCGCCTGATATGATGAAGAAGAACAAGTTTGTAGCTGGACTTAAAAGGAGTATTCGCTGGAAAGTGGAATTGAAGAAGCCCAGGTCTTTTGAGGATGCGGTGGAAATTGCTAAGTCAAAAGATTGGAAATTGCAGCGAATGAACCAGCTGGGGATGATTCCAGTTGTAGCACAGCCAGAGATTCGTAGAGTGGAGGCTACACCTATGAATGCAGTGATTGAGAGGATGAAGCCCACTGAAGCCCAAGCTATGCAGATGGTATCACAAACTAGTCAGGGAGTACCTATGGTTCCTGCAAGTTCTGATGAGGGATTGCGGCAGGATATGAAACAGATGGTTGATCTTATGAAGAATTTGAGTTTAAATTTAATGGGAAGTACAGGTGGTGGACGTGGTAGAGGCCGAGGTAATTTTCCTGAAGGGGGAGATGGACAAGCAGGGTATGGACGTGGTCGCGGTAGGGGCCGTCATTTCATCCCTACATGCTGGAACTGTGGTGAGCTTGGTCATCTGAGTACAGATTATGATAAGCCTCAACGTATGGGTGGTGATATGTACCCACTACCTTCACAGCTACCTGACAGGTCAAATGATTATGGTATTGATATCAGAGATCAAGCAGGTCCGAGTGGAATTACAGCTGAAGAGAAGGGAAAAACTAAGGTGATAGATGTGGTCACCCTTGAGAAGACGAAGGAGGCAGAAGCTGATGTGATGCCTTTGGGGAAACGGATGCCACAGGAAAGGGAAAGTAAGGATGCTGCAGGGCCCAGCAAGAAGAAAGGTAAAGTGAAGGAAGGAGAGGATGTGAAGGTCAAGCAGAAGAGGAGGTCTCGTAGGAAGTTTCAGGTAACTGATTTTCCACTAGGGGGTGGGCAGGATAGCTACAGTTTGCAGGAAGACATGGCTGAAAGGAAGGCTAACATTACTTTTGGGCAATTGATAGAGTTAGCTCCCAATTTGAAGCGTCAGTGGAAAAGACTTGTGAACCCGAGAGAGAAGGAGCCTGCCAAAGGGATAGTGACTGTTCTATCTGTCCAGGAATTGCCTGATATATGTCCTGTGGTGAATGTGTGGTACAAAGGAAAGAATCTAGGGGAAGCATACATAGATGGTGGAGCACAGATTTGTGTGATCACATTAGCAGCTGTGGAGAGGCTTGGTCTTGATTTTACTGAAGCGTCTGGATTTCGTATTCGGCTGGCAAATCATCAGAAAGTTAAATGCTTAGGTATGATCAAGGAATTGGAATTGCAAGCTTTTGATGTGAAGGTGCTTGTGGATTGTCATGTTATGCCTGCAGGAATGGGTGCATTCCCCATTATTTTGGGAAGACCATGGCTGAGAGCGGTGAAGGCTGTGCAGGATTGGAGGAAGGGGGTCATTACTCTGTATGACAAGAGAGGAGATAAGAAGCAGTTTAATATGGATAACCAGAAGCCTGTCAATGATGAAGAGGAGAGTGAAGCTGATTCGAGTGATGACACGACCAGTAGCACCACTACTAGTGAAGGAACCTTGGATACTTCATCGAGTGAGGAGGATGCAGAGATGGATGCCGTGGTTATTGATGAGGAAGTGCTTGGTGATGAGGTTGCTGAACAGGAAGAAGCCATACATGAGGAATGCAAGGAGATACAAGTGGATCATGAGCAAAGGTATGCATGTGATGTGAAAGAGCTTGGTTTTAAGTCTTTGGATAATAAACCTGTGTGGGATGAGTGGGAAATAGACAGTCTACAGGATGATGAGCCTGAGTTGGAGCTGGATGATGAGATGTGCATGAATGTTAAAAAAGCCATGATCAGAATTGAGGCTATGAAGAAAGAGAAACACCAGAAGACTTTGAATGATGCTGTTGTTATAGATGAGACTATGGATGCTGTTATGGATGAATCTCTTGGTGGTCTTGATGAAGATGAGCATACAGGAACTGAGGTGGATGCTTTGGGAATGATGCCTGTTGAAAGGGAGTTTGTTTTGCCTGTGGTGGCTGGTTTTGATGGTGAGGCTTCTTATGCTGATGGACAGGAAAATGTTATGGTACAGCAGGTTTTTCTTGATGAAGCTTTCATCAATTTTTACCCTCAGCAAGAGTTGCTGCACTGGTTCTCCGATATTGGTGCTGATCGTATCAGGGATTTTGGAGTTGAGATGAGACGGGATGGTGTGTATGTCAGGAGCTTTGTCTCCAGAAGCTCTGATGTTGTGTTGTGGGAAGTGGGATGGAAGATTATGCTTGGGGAAGTTGACAGAGTTTCTTGGATTACCTGGAACAGAGATGTGTTGGTTACACTGTATGATGCTCAGAGGATTGATGGAGGGAAACGTGGTCGACGGAGGGAAACGTGGTCATATGCTTTTTGCTGATCATAAATGATTCAGCAGGCTAGGGGTTGGGCAAAGTATGTCAGGCTAAAATCTGAAAGGTGTTTTTGGTCAGTGTACATATGGTGCGTGTGGTGTGTGAATAAAATTTGCCCTGAATGCCCTGGCAAGTGTACAGGCCGAGTGATTTTGTTGTGAGCTGGTTTATGCACGTGTTCTGTTTTCCGAGAAGATGCTGGAGATCTGAAGTTTTTATGGCAATTGTGTGGTGTGCGGGTGGTTACTAAGCAGAGCACCGGCTGGAAGTGGTCATGATTAGTAAGTGATGCTGATGAGGGTGGTCGAGAGCAGCTCTGGTTTTGGAAAATTATGGCCGCGGCGCGATGACCCGAAGTGCAAGGAGAAGGAGAGTTTTTAAATATTAGTGGGTGGCCATTGCTTATGGCTTTGAGGTTTTTTAAAAAAATATATAATATAATATAACAAGGCCACTTGATAAATAGCCACGTGAAGGCATGGAAGGCGCCAGCTCAACGTCTGGAATAGCGTGGTGGTGGCCAGAAACACTTCGAGAAGGTGGTGGAAAAAGTTGCGAGGAGGAGTAGCAAAGAGGGTCGTCGCCCTTGTAAAGGGGCTGCTCAACAGAAGAGGCCGTCGCCTTTGCGGAGAGATAAAAAAGCAGCAGGCGTAGGAGGGGGTCGTCGCCTTGCTGACAGTGAAGAGCCTGAGGTGCAGGCGAGTGGCTGCCCTTTGTGTGTGGGGGCCTCATATGGTTGGGCGTGAGGCGCTGCTGGCAAGTGCAGAGTCGGGAGCTGAGGGTCGCCTTTGGCTCAGAGATTGAAACTGCGGGAGGCAGAGAGAAGGCTGCCTTGGTCGACTGGGTGCAAGCGCTTGCTGCAGGCATAAGAAGGAGAGCCAGCGCGTGTGAGCCAGCACGCCTCCGTGTTCTGAAGCAGCTGGGACGAGTAGCAACGAAGAGAGAGCGTCCGTGTGGGTGAAGGTGACAGGGTGTTCTGCAGATGCGAGAGAGGAAGCGGCCGCCAAGAGAGAGAGGACTGTGTGCAGCCAGAGGCGCTGAAAGGAAAAGAGAGGGAGAGTGATGCTGCAGAGGCTTCTCCGACGAGAGTGCTGAGAACGGAGAAGTAACTGGTACGAGAGCTGCTGGTGGCAAGGTGAACAGCTAAAGGGCTGGAGTACAGCCGGGTGAAAAAGAGAGAGAGGCTGCAGGTCTCTTGGGTGATGGTGATAGTATGGGCTGGTGATTGAAGCAGCAGAGAGGGCTGCTGTTTGGAAGGGTACGTGAGATGTGGCTTGGGCTAGATATCTGAGGATGCTGCGGTGAGCAGTGGGTTCGTGGTGAAGAGGGTTGCAAGGCTCTGGTGGTTGGTGAAACTGCTGGTCACGACATACAGAGAGTGGGAGCTGCTGAGTGAAGGTTAGCTGGTGTGGGCGCCTTCTGGTGAGAGTAGCTGGTCTTGTGTGGGCGGTGATTGCAGGCAGTGCGTGGATGCTGACCAGAGAGGGAGCCTTGGTTTTTGTGTGAGTTGGATGTAGAAGAGGTGCTGATGTGTGGGCTGGAGACAGTGGGGCTCGCCTATGACAATTGGCAGGTAGCAGCAGACAGAGAGTAGCCAGGCTACAGAGAAAGTGAAGAAGGGTTGCTGGTGTGGGCGCCCTCTGGAGATTACAGGGACCGGGAGACAGAGGCTTGGTCGTCAGACGCAAGGGTGTATTCCCTTGGCAGTAAATCCTGGCCAGAGTCCTGGTCTTTGGTGTATTTTGCTGAGTTTGTATATGGTTGATGCTGTATATGTTTTTTGTTGAATGATCATCTGTCCTTCATGGTTCTGAGCTGTCTTATGGTGTGGGTGGGTGGCGAATGTTGAGAGAGTGTTCCAGCTGGTGGCTAGTGGTGCCCCGTTCGTGGTAGTGTTTCCAAGTTTGGGAGGTGGAAGGACTATAGAGGCAGGCTTTTCTTTCTTTTTTTCACCTCGCATCCTTCTGGTGCCCCCACTGAGGAGTTGCTCAAGCATTGTGTGACTGAGGAGTGGCTCTTCCTGGTATTGTTTGACTGAGGATTGCTCAGGGATTTCTCTTACGAGGGTGTATGCCCCAGAGTGAGAGATTGAAGGAAGGTGTTTTTGGGTTTTTGCTTGGGATTGGAAGTGAAGTTTAGGGGTTAAGATGATGTCTTACCCAGAGTTTTATGGTGGTCCGAATGAGGATGTGGCAGATTTCTTGGAAAGGATGGAGGTTGCATGTATAAGCAACCATATCAGTGAGCAGGTACAGGTGTTGCGGCTGTTGAGCATCTGTTTGAAAGGGGATGCAAGGACCTGGTACAGGGCTTATGAGGAGTCATTGAGGGATGCTGTTCCACGCATTGAGATGACTGAGGATGGATTGAAGACAGCACTTAGCAACAGGTTCAAGAAGGTAGAAGACCCCGACAAGGTTTGGCATGAGGTGCAAGCTCTAACACAAGGTGAGTCTGAATCAATAGATGATTATATGAAGAAATTTTCTTTGCTATGGGAGACTCTATGCAGGGCTTTGGGAGAAGACCAGGTACCGCCTGATATGATGAAGAAGAACAAGTTTGTAGCTGGACTTAAAAGGAGTATTCGCTGGAAAGTGGAATTGAAGAAGCCCAGGTCTTTTGAGGATGCGGTGGAAATTGCTAAGTCAAAAGATTGGAAATTGCAGCGAATGAACCAGCTGGGGATGATTCCAGTTGTAGCACAGCCAGAGATTCGTAGAGTGGAGGCTACACCTATGAATGCAGTGATTGAGAGGATGAAGCCCACTGAAGCCCAAGCTATGCAGATGGTATCACAAACTAGTCAGGGAGTACCTATGGTTCCTGCAAGTTCTGATGAGGGATTGCGGCAGGATATGAAACAGATGGTTGATCTTATGAAGAATTTGAGTTTAAATTTAATGGGAAGTACAGGTGGTGGACGTGGTAGAGGCCGAGGTAATTTTCCTGAAGGGGGAGATGGACAAGCAGGGTATGGACGTGGTCGCGGTAGGGGCCGTCATTTCATCCCTACATGCTGGAACTGTGGTGAGCTTGGTCATCTGAGTACAGATTATGATAAGCCTCAACGTATGGGTGGTGATATGTACCCACTACCTTCACAGCTACCTGACAGGTCAAATGATTATGGTATTGATATCAGAGATCAAGCAGGTCCGAGTGGAATTACAGCTGAAGAGAAGGGAAAAACTAAGGTGATAGATGTGGTCACCCTTGAGAAGACGAAGGAGGCAGAAGCTGATGTGATGCCTTTGGGGAAACGGATGCCACAGGAAAGGGAAAGTAAGGATGCTGCAGGGCCCAGCAAGAAGAAAGGTAAAGTGAAGGAAGGAGAGGATGTGAAGGTCAAGCAGAAGAGGAGGTCTCGTAGGAAGTTTCAGGTAACTGATTTTCCACTAGGGGGTGGGCAGGATAGCTACAGTTTGCAGGAAGACATGGCTGAAAGGAAGGCTAACATTACTTTTGGGCAATTGATAGAGTTAGCTCCCAATTTGAAGCGTCAGTGGAAAAGACTTGTGAACCCGAGAGAGAAGGAGCCTGCCAAAGGGATAGTGACTGTTCTATCTGTCCAGGAATTGCCTGATATATGTCCTGTGGTGAATGTGTGGTACAAAGGAAAGAATCTAGGGGAAGCATACATAGATGGTGGAGCACAGATTTGTGTGATCACATTAGCAGCTGTGGAGAGGCTTGGTCTTGATTTTACTGAAGCGTCTGGATTTTGTATTCGGTTGGCAAATCATCAGAAAGTTAAATGCTTAGGTATGATCAAGGAATTGGAATTGCAAGCTTTTGATGTGAAGGTGCTTGTGGATTGTCATGTTATGCCTGCAGGAATGGGTGCATTCCCCATTATTTTGGGAAGACCATGGCTGAGAGCGGTGAAGGCTGTGCAGGATTGGAGGAAGGGGGTCATTACTCTGTATGACAGGAGAGGAGATAAGAAGCAGTTTAATATGGATAACCAGAAGCCTGTCAATGATGAAGAGGAGAGTGAAGCTGATTCGAGTGATGACACGACCAGTAGCACCACTACTAGTGAAGGAACCTTGGATACTTCATCGAGTGAGGAGGATGCAGAGATGGATGCCGTGGTTATTGATGAGGAAGTGCTTGGTGATGAGGTTGCTGAACAGGAAGAAGCCATACATGAGGAATGCAAGGAGATACAAGTGGATCATGAGCAAAGGTATGCATGTGATGTGAAAGAGCTTGGTTTTAAGTCTTTGGATAATAAACCTGTGTGGGATGAGTGGGAAATAGACAGTCTACAGGATGATGAGCCTGAGTTGGAGCTGGATGATGAGATGTGCATGAATGTTAAAAAAGCCATGATCAGAATTGAGGCTATGAAGAAAGAGAAACACCAGAAGACTTTGAATGATGCTGTTGTTATAGATGAGACTATGGATGCTGTTATGGATGAATCTCTTGGTGGTCTTGATGAAGATGAGCATACAGGAACTGAGGTGGATGCTTTGGGAATGATGCCTGTTGAAAGGGAGTTTGTTTTGCCTGTGGTGGCTGGTTTTGATGGTGAGGCTTCTTATGCTGATGGACAGGAAAATGTTATGGTACAGCAGGTTTTTCTTGATGAAGCTTTCATCAATTTTTACCCTCAGCAAGAGTTGCTGCACTGGTTCTCCGATATTGGTGCTGATCGTATCAGGGATTTTGGAGTTGAGATGAGACGGGATGGTGTGTATGTCAGGAGCTTTGTCTCCAGAAGCTCTGATGTTGTGTTGTGGGAAGTGGGATGGAAGATTATGCTTGGGGAAGTTGACAGAGTTTCTTGGATTACCTGGAACAGAGATGTGTTGGTTACACTGTATGATGCTCAGAGGATTGATGGAGGGAAACGTGGTCGACGGAGGGAAACGTGGTCATATGCTTTTTGCTGATCATAAATGATTCAGCAGGCTAGGGGTTGGGCAAAGTATGTCAGGCTAAAATCTGAAAGGTGTTTTTGGTCAGTGTACATATGGTGCGTGTGGTGTGTGAATAAAATTTGCCCTGAATGCCCTGGCAAGTGTACAGGCCGAGTGATTTTGTTGTGAGCTGGTTTATGCACGTGTTCTGTTTTCCGAGAAGATGCTGGAGATCTGAAGTTTTTATGGCAATTGTGTGGTGTGCGGGTGGTTACTAAGCAGAGCACCGGCTGGAAGTGGTCATGATTAGTAAGTGATGCTGATGAGGGTGGTCGAGAGCAGCTCTGGTTTTGGAAAATTATGGCCGCGGCGCGATGACCCGAAGTGCAAGGAGAAGGAGAGTTTTTAAATATTAGTGGGTGGCCATTGCTTATGGCTTTGAGGTTTTTTAAAAAAATATATAATATAATATAACAAGGCCACTTGATAAATAGCCACGTGAAGGCATGGAAGGCGCCAGCTCAACGTCTGGAATAGCGTGGTGGTGGCCAGAAACACTTCGAGAAGGTGGTGGAAAAAGTTGCGAGGAGGAGTAGCAAAGAGGGTCGTCGCCCTTGTAAAGGGGCTGCTCAACAGAAGAGGCCGTCGCCTTTGCGGAGACATAAAAAAGCAGCAGGCGTAGGAGGGGGTCGTCGCCTTGCTGACAGTGAAGAGCCTGAGGTGCAGGCGAGTGGCTGCCCTTTGTGTGTGGGGGCCTCATATGGTTGGGCGTGAGGCGCTGCTGGCAAGTGCAGAGTCGGGAGCTGAGGGTCGCCTTTGGCTCAGAGATTGAAACTGCGGGAGGCAGAGAGAAGGCTGCCTTGGTCGACTGGGTGCAAGCGCTTGCTGCAGGCATAAGAAGGAGAGCCAGCGCGTGTGAGCCAGCACGCCTCCGTGTTCTGAAGCAGCTGGGACGAGTAGCAACGAAGAGAGAGCGTCCGTGTGGGTGAAGGTGACAGGGTGTTCTGCAGATGCGAGAGAGGAAGCGGCCGCCAAGAGAGAGAGGACTGTGTGCAGCCAGAGGCGCTGAAAGGAAAAGAGAGGGAGAGTGATGCTGCAGAGGCTTCTCCGACGAGAGTGCTGAGAACGGAGAAGTAACTGGTACGAGAGCTGCTGGTGGCAAGGTGAACAGCTAAAGGGCTGGAGTACAGCCGGGTGAAAAAGAGAGAGAGGCTGCAGGTCTCTTGGGTGATGGTGATAGTATGGGCTGGTGATTGAAGCAGCAGAGAGGGCTGCTGTTTGGAAGGGTACGTGAGATGTGGCTTGGGCTAGATATCTGAGGATGCTGCGGTGAGCAGTGGGTTCGTGGTGAAGAGGGTTGCAAGGCTCTGGTGGTTGGTGAAACTGCTGGTCACGACATACAGAGAGTGGGAGCTGCTGAGTGAAGGTTAGCTGGTGTGGGCGCCTTCTGGTGAGAGTAGCTGGTCTTGTGTGGGCGGTGATTGCAGGCAGTGCGTGGATGCTGACCAGAGAGGGAGCCTTGGTTTTTGTGTGAGTTGGATGTAGAAGAGGTGCTGATGTGTGGGCTGGAGACAGTGGGGCTCGCCTACGACAATTGGCAGGTAGCAGCAGACAGAGAGAGTAGCCAGGCTACAGAGAAAGTGAAGAAGGGTTGCTGGTGTGGGCGCCCTCTGGAGATTACAGGGACCGGGAGACAGAGGCTTGGTCGTCAGACGGACGCAAGGGTGTATTCCCTTGGCAGTAAATCCTGGCCAGAGTCCTGGTCTTTGGTGTATTTTGCTGAGTTTGTATATGGTTGATGCTGTATATGTTTTTTGTTGAATGATCATCTGTCCTTCATGGTTCTGAGCTGTCTTATGGTGTGGGTGGGTGGCGAATGTTGAGAGAGTGTTCCAGCTGGTGGCTAGTGGTGCCCCGTTCGTGGTAGTGTTTCCAAGTTTGGGAGGTGGAAGGGCTATAGAGGCAGGCTTTTCTTTCTTTTTTTCACCTCGCATCCTTCTGGTGCCCCCACTGAGGAGTTGCTCAAGCATTGTGTGACTGAGGAGTGGCTCTTCCTGGTATTGTTTGACTGAGGATTGCTCAGGGATTTCTCTTACGAGGGTGTATGCCCCAGAGTGAGAGATTGAAGGAAGGTGTTTTTGGGTTTTTGCTTGGGATTGGAAGTGAAGTTTAGGGGTTAAGATGATGTCTTACCCAGAGTTTTATGGTGGTCCGAATGAGGATGTGGCAGATTTCTTGGAAAGGATGGAGGTTGCATGTATAAGCAACCATATCAGTGAGCAGGTACAGGTGTTGCGGCTGTTGAGCATCTGTTTGAAAGGGGATGCAAGGACCTGGTACAGGGCTTATGAGGAGTCATTGAGGGATGCTGTTCCACGCATTGAGATGACTGAGGATGGATTGAAGACAGCACTTAGCAACAGGTTCAAGAAGGTAGAAGACCCCGACAAGGTTTGGCATGAGGTGCAAGCTCTAACACAAGGTGAGTCTGAATCAATAGATGATTATATGAAGAAATTTTCTTTGCTATGGGAGACTCTATGCAGGGCTTTGGGAGAAGACCAGGTACCGCCTGATATGATGAAGAAGAACAAGTTTGTAGCTGGACTTAAAAGGAGTATTCGCTGGAAAGTGGAATTGAAGAAGCCCAGGTCTTTTGAGGATGCGGTGGAAATTGCTAAGTCAAAAGATTGGAAATTGCAGCGAATGAACCAGCTGGGGATGATTCCAGTTGTAGCACAGCCAGAGATTCGTAGAGTGGAGGCTACACCTATGAATGCAGTGATTGAGAGGATGAAGCCCACTGAAGCCCAAGCTATGCAGATGGTATCACAAACTAGTCAGGGAGTACCTATGGTTCCTGCAAGTTCTGATGAGGGATTGCGGCAGGATATGAAACAGATGGTTGATCTTATGAAGAATTTGAGTTTAAATTTAATGGGAAGTACAGGTGGTGGACGTGGTAGAGGCCGAGGTAATTTTCCTGAAGGGGGAGATGGACAAGCGGGGTATGGACGTGGTCGCGGTAGGGGCCGTCATTTCATCCCTACATGCTGGAACTGTGGTGAGCTTGGTCATCTGAGTACAGATTATGATAAGCCTCAACGTATGGGTGGTGATATGTACCCACTACCTTCACAGCTACCTGACAGGTCAAATGATTATGGTATTGATATCAGAGATCAAGCAGGTCCGAGTGGAATTACAGCTGAAGAGAAGGGAAAAACTAAGGTGATAGATATGGTCACCCTTGAGAAGACGAAGGAGGCAGAAGCTGATGTGATGCCTTTGGGGAAACGGATGCCACAGGAAAGGGAAAGTAAGGATGCTGCAGGGCCCAGCAAGAAGAAAGGTAAAGTGAAGGAAGGAGAGGATGTGAAGGTCAAGCAGAAGAGGAGGTCTCGTAGGAAGTTTCAGGTAACTGATTTTCCACTAGGGGGTGGGCAGGATAGCTACAGTTTGCAGGAAGACATGGCTGAAAGGAAGGCTAACATTACTTTTGGGCAATTGATAGAGTTAGCTCCCAATTTGAAGCGTCAGTGGAAAAGACTTGTGAACCCGAGAGAGAAGGAGCCTGCCAAAGGGATAGTGACTGTTCTATCTGTCCAGGAATTGCCTGATATATGTCCTGTGGTGAATGTGTGGTACAAAGGAAAGAATCTAGGGGAAGCATACATAGATGGTGGAGCACAGATTTGTGTGATCACATTAGCAGCTGTGGAGAGGCTTGGTCTTGATTTTACTGAAGCGTCTGGATTTCGTATTCGGCTGGCAAATCATCAGAAAGTTAAATGCTTAGGTATGATCAAGGAATTGGAATTGCAAGCTTTTGATGTGAAGGTGCTTGTGGATTGTCATGTTATGCCTGCAGGAATGGGTGCATTCCCCATTATTTTGGGAAGACCATGGCTGAGAGCGGTGAAGGCTGTGCAGGATTGGAGGAAGGGGGTCATTACTCTGTATGACAGGAGAGGAGATAAGAAGCAGTTTAATATGGATAACCAGAAGCCTGTCAATGATGAAGAGGAGATTGAAGCTGATTCGAGTGATGACACGACCAGTAGCACCACTACTAGTGAAGGAACCTTGGATACTTCATCGAGTGAGGAGGATGCAGAGATGGATGCCGTGGTTATTGATGAGGAAGTGCTTGGTGATGAGGTTGCTGAACAGGAAGAAGCCATACATGAGGAATGCAAGGAGATACAAGTGG
Organism: Cibotium barometz; assembly: GCF_041138505.1. Classification (NCBI taxonomy): domain Eukaryota; kingdom Viridiplantae; phylum Streptophyta; class Polypodiopsida; order Cyatheales; family Cibotiaceae; genus Cibotium; species Cibotium barometz. The sequence continues at coordinate 12,136,709 of NC_141110.1, forward strand.
ATCATGAGCAAAGGTATGCATGTGATGTGAAAGAGCTTGGTTTTAAGTCTTTGGATAATAAACCTGTGTGGGATGAGTGGGAAATAGACAGTCTACAGGATGATGAGCCTGAGTTGGAGCTGGATGATGAGATGTGCATGAATGTTAAAAAAGCCATGATCAGAATTGAGGCTATGAAGAAAGAGAAACACCAGAAGACTTTGAATGATGCTGTTGTTATAGATGAGACTATGGATGCTGTTATGGATGAATCTCTTGGTGGTCTTGATGAAGATGAGCATACAGGAACTGAGGTGGATGCTTTGGGAATGATGCCTGTTGAAAGGGAGTTTGTTTTGCCTGTGGTGGCTGGTTTTGATGGTGAGGCTTCTTATGCTGATGGACAGGAAAATGTTATGGTACAGCAGGTTTTTCTTGATGAAGCTTTCATCAATTTTTACCCTCAGCAAGAGTTGCTGCACTGGTTCTCCGATATTGGTGCTGATCGTATCAGGGATTTTGGAGTTGAGATGAGACGGGATGGTGTGTATGTCAGGAGCTTTGTCTCCAGAAGCTCTGATGTTGTGTTGTGGGAAGTGGGATGGAAGATTATGCTTGGGGAAGTTGACAGAGTTTCTTGGATTACCTGGAACAGAGATGTGTTGGTTACACTGTATGATGCTCAGAGGATTGATGGAGGGAAACGTGGTCGACGGAGGGAAACGTGGTCATATGCTTTTTGCTGATCATAAATGATTCAGCAGGCTAGGGGTTGGGCAAAGTATGTCAGGCTAAAATCTGAAAGGTGTTTTTGGTCAGTGTACATATGGTGCGTGTGGTGTGTGAATAAAATTTGCCCTGAATGCCCTGGCAAGTGTACAGGCCGAGTGATTTTGTTGTGAGCTGGTTTATGCACGTGTTCTGTTTTCCGAGAAGATGCTGGAGATCTGAAGTTTTTATGGCAATTGTGTGGTGTGCGGGTGGTTACTAAGCAGAGCACCGGCTGGAAGTGGTCATGATTAGTAAGTGATGCTGATGAGGGTGGTCGAGAGCAGCTCTGGTTTTGGAAAATTATGGCCGCGGCGCGATGACCCGAAGTGCAAGGAGAAGGAGAGTTTTTAAATATTAGTGGGTGGCCATTGCTTATGGCTTTGAGGTTTTTTAAAAAAATATATAATATAATATAACAAGGCCACTTGATAAATAGCCACGTGAAGGCATGGAAGGCGCCAGCTCAACGTCTGGAATAGCGTGGTGGTGGCCAGAAACACTTCGAGAAGGTGGTGGAAAAAGTTGCGAGGAGGAGTAGGAAAGAGGGTCGTCGCCCTTGTAAAGGGGCTGCTCAACAGAAGAGGCCGTCGCCTTTGCGGAGACATAAAAAAGCAGCAGGCGTAGGAGGGGGTCGTCGCCTTGCTGACAGTGAAGAGCCTGAGGTGCAGGCGAGTGGCTGCCCTTTGTGTGTGGGAGCCTCATATGGTTGGGCGTGAGGCGCTGCTGGCAAGTGCAGAGTCGGGAGCTGAGGGTCGCCTTTGGCTCAGAGATTGAAACTGCGGGAGGCAGAGAGAAGGCTGCCTTGGTCGACTGGGTGCAAGCGCTTGCTGCAGGCATAAGAAGGAGAGCCAGCGCGTGTGAGCCAGCAGGCCTCCGTGTTCTGAAGCAGCTGGGACGAGTAGCAACGAAGAGAGAGCGTCCGTGTGGGTGAAGGTGACAGGGTGTTCTGCAGATGCGAGAGAGGAAGCGGCCGCCAAGAGAGAGAGGACTGTGTGCAGCCAGAGGCGCTGAAAGGAAAAGAGAGGGAGAGTGATGCTGCAGAGGCTTCTCCGACGAGAGTGCTGAGAACGGAGAAGTAACTGGTACGAGAGCTGCTGGTGGCAAGGTGAACAGCTAAAGGGCTGGAGTACAGCCGGGTGAAAAAGAGAGAGAGGCTGCAGGTCTCTTGGGTGATGGTGATAGTATGGGCTGGTGATTGAAGCAGCAGAGAGGGCTGCTGTTTGGAAGGGTACGTGAGATGTGGCTTGGGCTAGATATCTGAGGATGCTGCGGTGAGCAGTGGGTTCGTGGTGAAGAGGGTTGCAAGGCTCTGGTGGTTGGTGAAACTGCTGGTCACGACATACAGAGAGTGGGAGCTGCTGAGTGAAGGTTAGCTGGTGTGGGCGCCTTCTGGTGAGAGTAGCTGGTCTTGTGTGGGCGGTGATTGCAGGCAGTGCGTGGATGCTGACCAGAGAGGGAGCCTTGGTTTTTGTGTGAGTTGGATGTAGAAGAGGTGCTGATGTGTGGGCTGGAGACAGTGGGGCTCGCCTACGACAATTGGCAGGTAGCAGCAGACAGAGAGAGTAGCCAGGCTACAGAGAAAGTGAAGAAGGGTTGCTGGTGTGGGCGCCCTCTGGAGATTACAGGGACCGGGAGACAGAGGCTTGGTCGTCAGACGGACGCAAGGGTGTATTCCCTTGGCAGTAAATCCTGGCCAGAGTCCTGGTCTTTGGTGTATTTTGCTGAGTTTGTATATGGTTGATGCTGTATATGTTTTTTGTTGAATGATCATCTGTCCTTCATGGTTCTGAGCTGTCTTATGGTGTGGGTGGGTGGCGAATGTTGAGAGAGTGTTCCAGCTGGTGGCTAGTGGTGCCCCGTTCGTGGTAGTGTTTCCAAGTTTGGGAGGTGGAAGGGCTATAGAGGCAGGCTTTTCTTTCTTTTTTTCACCTCGCATCCTTCTGGTGCCCCCACTGAGGAGTTGCTCAAGCATTGTGTGACTGAGGAGTGGCTCTTCCTGGTATTGTTTGACTGAGGATTGCTCAGGGATTTCTCTTACGAGGGTGTATGCCCCAGAGTGAGAGATTGAAGGAAGGTGTTTTTGGGTTTTTGCTTGGGATTGGAAGTGAAGTTTAGGGGTTAAGATGATGTCTTACCCAGAGTTTTATGGTGGTCCGAATGAGGATGTGGCAGATTTCTTGGAAAGGATGGAGGTTGCATGTATAAGCAACCATATCAGTGAGCAGGTACAGGTGTTGCGGCTGTTGAGCATCTGTTTGAAAGGGGATGCAAGGACCTGGTACAGGGCTTATGAGGAGTCATTGAGGGATGCTGTTCCACGCATTGAGATGACTGAGGATGGATTGAAGACAGCACTTAGCAACAGGTTCAAGAAGGTAGAAGACCCCGACAAGGTTTGGCATGAGGTGCAAGCTCTAACACAAGGTGAGTCTGAATCAATAGATGATTATATGAAGAAATTTTCTTTGCTATGGGAGACTCTATGCAGGGCTTTGGGAGAAGACCAGGTACCGCCTGATATGATGAAGAAGAACAAGTTTGTAGCTGGACTTAAAAGGAGTATTCGCTGGAAAGTGGAATTGAAGAAGCCCAGGTCTTTTGAGGATGCGGTGGAAATTGCTAAGTCAAAAGATTGGAAATTGCAGCGAATGAACCAGCTGGGGATGATTCCAGTTGTAGCACAGCCAGAGATTCGTAGAGTGGAGGCTACACCTATGAATGCAGTGATTGAGAGGATGAAGCCCACTGAAGCCCAAGCTATGCAGATGGTATCACAAACTAGTCAGGGAGTACCTATGGTTCCTGCAAGTTCTGATGAGGGATTGCGGCAGGATATGAAACAGATGGTTGATCTTATGAAGAATTTGAGTTTAAATTTAATGGGAAGTACAGGTGGTGGACGTGGTAGAGGCCGAGGTAATTTTCCTGAAGGGGGAGATGGACAAGCGGGGTATGGACGTGGTCGCGGTAGGGGCCGTCATTTCATCCCTACATGCTGGAACTGTGGTGAGCTTGGTCATCTGAGTACAGATTATGATAAGCCTCAACGTATGGGTGGTGATATGTACCCACTACCTTCACAGCTACCTGACAGGTCAAATGATTATGGTATTGATATCAGAGATCAAGCAGGTCCGAGTGGAATTACAGCTGAAGAGAAGGGAAAAACTAAGGTGATAGATATGGTCACCCTTGAGAAGACGAAGGAGGCAGAAGCTGATGTGATGCCTTTGGGGAAACGGATGCCACAGGAAAGGGAAAGTAAGGATGCTGCAGGGCCCAGCAAGAAGAAAGGTAAAGTGAAGGAAGGAGAGGATGTGAAGGTCAAGCAGAAGAGGAGGTCTCGTAGGAAGTTTCAGGTAACTGATTTTCCACTAGGGGGTGGGCAGGATAGCTACAGTTTGCAGGAAGACATGGCTGAAAGGAAGGCTAACATTACTTTTGGGCAATTGATAGAGTTAGCTCCCAATTTGAAGCGTCAGTGGAAAAGACTTGTGAACCCGAGAGAGAAGGAGCCTGCCAAAGGGATAGTGACTGTTCTATCTGTCCAGGAATTGCCTGATATATGTCCTGTGGTGAATGTGTGGTACAAAGGAAAGAATCTAGGGGAAGCATACATAGATGGTGGAGCACAGATTTGTGTGATCACATTAGCAGCTGTGGAGAGGCTTGGTCTTGATTTTACTGAAGCGTCTGGATTTCGTATTCGGCTGGCAAATCATCAGAAAGTTAAATGCTTAGGTATGATCAAGGAATTGGAATTGCAAGCTTTTGATGTGAAGGTGCTTGTGGATTGTCATGTTATGCCTGCAGGAATGGGTGCATTCCCCATTATTTTGGGAAGACCATGGCTGAGAGCGGTGAAGGCTGTGCAGGATTGGAGGAAGGGGGTCATTACTCTGTATGACAGGAGAGGAGATAAGAAGCAGTTTAATATGGATAACCAGAAGCCTGTCAATGATGAAGAGGAGATTGAAGCTGATTCGAGTGATGACACGACCAGTAGCACCACTACTAGTGAAGGAACCTTGGATACTTCATCGAGTGAGGAGGATGCAGAGATGGATGCCGTGGTTATTGATGAGGAAGTGCTTGGTGATGAGGTTGCTGAACAGGAAGAAGCCATACATGAGGAATGCAAGGAGATACAAGTGGATCATGAGCAAAGGTATGCATGTGATGTGAAAGAGCTTGGTTTTAAGTCTTTGGATAATAAACCTGTGTGGGATGAGTGGGAAATAGACAGTCTACAGGATGATGAGCCTGAGTTGGAGCTGGATGATGAGATGTGCATGAATGTTAAAAAAGCCATGATCAGAATTGAGGCTATGAAGAAAGAGAAACACCAGAAGACTTTGAATGATGCTGTTGTTATAGATGAGACTATGGATGCTGTTATGGATGAATCTCTTGGTGGTCTTGATGAAGATGAGCATACAGGAACTGAGGTGGATGCTTTGGGAATGATGCCTGTTGAAAGGGAGTTTGTTTTGCCTGTGGTGGCTGGTTTTGATGGTGAGGCTTCTTATGCTGATGGACAGGAAAATGTTATGGTACAGCAGGTTTTTCTTGATGAAGCTTTCATCAATTTTTACCCTCAGCAAGAGTTGCTGCACTGGTTCTCCGATATTGGTGCTGATCGTATCAGGGATTTTGGAGTTGAGATGAGACGGGATGGTGTGTATGTCAGGAGCTTTGTCTCCAGAAGCTCTGATGTTGTGTTGTGGGAAGTGGGATGGAAGATTATGCTTGGGGAAGTTGACAGAGTTTCTTGGATTACCTGGAACAGAGATGTGTTGGTTACACTGTATGATGCTCAGAGGATTGATGGAGGGAAACGTGGTCGACGGAGGGAAACGTGGTCATATGCTTTTTGCTGATCATAAATGATTCAGCAGGCTAGGGGTTGGGCAAAGTATGTCAGGCTAAAATCTGAAAGGTGTTTTTGGTCAGTGTACATATGGTGCGTGTGGTGTGTGAATAAAATTTGCCCTGAATGCCCTGGCAAGTGTACAGGCCGAGTGATTTTGTTGTGAGCTGGTTTATGCACGTGTTCTGTTTTCCGAGAAGATGCTGGAGATCTGAAGTTTTTATGGCAATTGTGTGGTGTGCGGGTGGTTACTAAGCAGAGCACCGGCTGGAAGTGGTCATGATTAGTAAGTGATGCTGATGAGGGTGGTCGAGAGCAGCTCTGGTTTTGGAAAATTATGGCCGCGGCGCGATGACCCGAAGTGCAAGGAGAAGGAGAGTTTTTAAATATTAGTGGGTGGCCATTGCTTATGGCTTTGAGGTTTTTTAAAAAAATATATAATATAATATAACAAGGCCACTTGATAAATAGCCACGTGAAGGCATGGAAGGCGCCAGCTCAACGTCTGGAATAGCGTGGTGGTGGCCAGAAACACTTCGAGAAGGTGGTGGAAAAAGTTGCGAGGAGGAGTAGCAAAGAGGGTCGTCGCCCTTGTAAAGGGGCTGCTCAACAGAAGAGGCCGTCGCCTTTGCGGAGACATAAAAAAGCAGCAGGCGTAGGAGGGGGTCGTCGCCTTGCTGACAGTGAAGAGCCTGAGGTGCAGGCGAGTGGCTGCCCTTTGTGTGTGGGGGCCTCATATGGTTGGGCGTGAGGCGCTGCTAGCAAGTGCAGAGTCGGGAGCTGAGGGTCGCCTTTGGCTCAGAGATTGAAACTGCGGGAGGCAGAGAGAAGGCTGCCTTGGTCGACTAGGTGCAAGCGCTTGCTGCAGGCATAAGAAGGAGAGCCAGCGCGTGTGAGCCAGCAGGCCTCCGTGTTCTGAAGCAGCTGGGACGAGTAGCAACGAAGAGAGAGCGTCCGTGTGGGTGAAGGTGACAGGGTGTTCTGCAGATGCGAGAGAGGAAGCGGCCGCCAAGAGAGAGAGGACTGTGTGCAGCCAGAGGCGCTGAAAGGAAAAGAGAGGGAGAGTGATGCTGCAGAGGCTTCTCCGACGAGAGTGCTGAGAACGGAGAAGTAACTGGTACGAGAGCTGCTGGTGGCAAGGTGAACAGCTAAAGGGCTGGAGTACAGCCGGGTGAAAAAGAGAGAGAGGCTGCAGGTCTCTTGGGTGATGGTGATAGTATGGGCTGGTGATTGAAGCAGCAGAGAGGGCTGCTGTTTGGAAGGGTACGTGAGATGTGGCTTGGGCTAGATATCTGAGGATGCTGTGGTGAGCAGTGGGTTCGTGGTGAAGAGGGTTGCAAGGCTCTGGTGGTTGGTGAAACTGCTGGTCACGACATACAGAGAGTGGGAGCTGCTGAGTGAAGGTTAGCTGGTGTGGGCGCCTTCTGGTGAGAGTAGCTGGTCTTGTGTGGGCGGTGATTGCAGGCAGTGCGTGGATGCTGACCAGAGAGGGAGCCTTGGTTTTTGTGTGAGTTGGATGTAGAAGAGGTGCTGATGTGTGGGCTGGAGACAGTGGGGCTCGCCTACGACAATTGGCAGGTAGCAGCAGACAGAGAGTAGCCAGGCTACAGAGAAAGTGAAGAAGGGTTGCTGGTGTGGGCGCCCTCTGGAGATTACAGGGACCGGGAGACAGAGGCTTGGTCGTCAGACGCAAGGGTGTATTCCCTTGGCAGTAAATCCTGGCCAGAGTCCTGGTCTTTGGTGTATTTTGCTGAGTTTGTATATGGTTGATGCTGTATATGTTTTTTGTTGAATGATCATCTGTCCTTCATGGTTCTGAGCTGTCTTATGGTGTGGGTGGGTGGCGAATGTTGAGAGAGTGTTCCAGCTGGTGGCTAGTGGTGCCCCGTTCGTGGTAGTGTTTCCAAGTTTGGGAGGTGGAAGGACTATAGAGGCAGGCTTTTCTTTCTTTTTTTCACCTCGCATCCTTCTGGTGCCCCCACTGAGGAGTTGCTCAAGCATTGTGTGACTGAGGAGTGGCTCTTCCTGGTATTGTTTGACTGAGGATTGCTCAGGGATTTCTCTTACGAGGGTGTATGCCCCAGAGTGAGAGATTGAAGGAAGGTGTTTTTGGGTTTTTGCTTGGGATTGGAAGTGAAGTTTAGGGGTTAAGATGATGTCTTACCCAGAGTTTTATGGTGGTCCGAATGAGGATGTGGCAGATTTCTTGGAAAGGATGGAGGTTGCATGTATAAGCAACCATATCAGTGAGCAGGTACAGGTGTTGCGGCTGTTGAGCATCTGTTTGAAAGGGGATGCAAGGACCTGGTACAGGGCTTATGAGGAGTCATTGAGGGATGCTGTTCCACGCATTGAGATGACTGAGGATGGATTGAAGACAGCACTTAGCAACAGGTTCAAGAAGGTAGAAGACCCCGACAAGGTTTGGCATGAGGTGCAAGCTCTAACACAAGGTGAGTCTGAATCAATAGATGATTATATGAAGAAATTTTCTTTGCTATGGGAGACTCTATGCAGGGCTTTGGGAGAAGACCAGGTACCGCCTGATATGATGAAGAAGAACAAGTTTGTAGCTGGACTTAAAAGGAGTATTCGCTGGAAAGTGGAATTGAAGAAGCCCAGGTCTTTTGAGGATGCGGTGGAAATTGCTAAGTCAAAAGATTGGAAATTGCAGCGAATGAACCAGCTGGGGATGATTCCAGTTGTAGCACAGCCAGAGATTCGTAGAGTGGAGGCTACACCTATGAATGCAGTGATTGAGAGGATGAAGCCCACTGAAGCCCAAGCTATGCAGATGGTATCACAAACTAGTCAGGGAGTACCTATGGTTCCTGCAAGTTCTGATGAGGGATTGCGGCAGGATATGAAACAGATGGTTGATCTTATGAAGAATTTGAGTTTAAATTTAATGGGAAGTACAGGTGGTGGACGTGGTAGAGGCCGAGGTAATTTTCCTGAAGGGGGAGATGGACAAGCAGGGTATGGACGTGGTCGCGGTAGGGGCCGTCATTTCATCCCTACATGCTGGAACTGTGGTGAGCTTGGTCATCTGAGTACAGATTATGATAAGCCTCAACGTATGGGTGGTGATATGTACCCACTACCTTCACAGCTACCTGACAGGTCAAATGATTATGGTATTGATATCAGAGATCAAGCAGGTCCGAGTGGAATTACAGCTGAAGAGAAGGGAAAAACTAAGGTGATAGATGTGGTCACCCTTGAGAAGACGAAGGAGGCAGAAGCTGATGTGATGCCTTTGGGGAAACGGATGCCACAGGAAAGGGAAAGTAAGGATGCTGCAGGGCCCAGCAAGAAGAAAGGTAAAGTGAAGGAAGGAGAGGATGTGAAGGTCAAGCAGAAGAGGAGGTCTCGTAGGAAGTTTCAGGTAACTGATTTTCCACTAGGGGGTGGGCAGGATAGCTACAGTTTGCAGGAAGACATGGCTGAAAGGAAGGCTAACATTACTTTTGGGCAATTGATAGAGTTAGCTCCCAATTTGAAGCGTCAGTGGAAAAGACTTGTGAACCCGAGAGAGAAGGAGCCTGCCAAAGGGATAGTGACTGTTCTATCTGTCCAGGAATTGCCTGATATATGTCCTGTGGTGAATGTGTGGTACAAAGGAAAGAATCTAGGGGAAGCATACATAGATGGTGGAGCACAGATTTGTGTGATCACATTAGCAGCTGTGGAGAGGCTTGGTCTTGATTTTACTGAAGCGTCTGGATTTCGTATTCGGCTGGCAAATCATCAGAAAGTTAAATGCTTAGGTATGATCAAGGAATTGGAATTGCAAGCTTTTGATGTGAAGGTGCTTGTGGATTGTCATGTTATGCCTGCAGGAATGGGTGCATTCCCCATTATTTTGGGAAGACCATGGCTGAGAGCGGTGAAGGCTGTGCAGGATTGGAGGAAGGGGGTCATTACTCTGTATGACAGGAGAGGAGATAAGAAGCAGTTTAATATGGATAACCAGAAGCCTGTCAATGATGAAGAGGAGAGTGAAGCTGATTCGAGTGATGACACGACCAGTAGCACCACTACTAGTGAAGGAACCTTGGATACTTCATCGAGTGAGGAGGATGCAGAGATGGATGCCGTGGTTATTGATGAGGAAGTGCTTGGTGATGAGGTTGCTGAACAGGAAGAAGCCATACATGAGGAATGCAAGGAGATACAAGTGGATCATGAGCAAAGGTATGCATGTGATGTGAAAGAGCTTGGTTTTAAGTCTTTGGATAATAAACCTGTGTGGGATGAGTGGGAAATAGACAGTCTACAGGATGATGAGCCTGAGTTGGAGCTGGATGATGAGATGTGCATGAATGTTAAAAAAGCCATGATCAGAATTGAGGCTATGAAGAAAGAGAAACACCAGAAGACTTTGAATGATGCTGTTGTTATAGATGAGACTATGGATGCTGTTATGGATGAATCTCTTGGTGGTCTTGATGAAGATGAGCATACAGGAACTGAGGTGGATGCTTTGGGAATGATGCCTGTTGAAAGGGAGTTTGTTTTGCCTGTGGTGGCTGGTTTTGATGGTGAGGCTTCTTATGCTGATGGACAGGAAAATGTTATGGTACAGCAGGTTTTTCTTGATGAAGCTTTCATCAATTTTTACCCTCAGCAAGAGTTGCTGCACTGGTTCTCCGATATTGGTGCTGATCGTATCAGGGATTTTGGAGTTGAGATGAGACGGGATGGTGTGTATGTCAGGAGCTTTGTCTCCAGAAGCTCTGATGTTGTGTTGTGGGAAGTGGGATGGAAGATTATGCTTGGGGAAGTTGACAGAGTTTCTTGGATTACCTGGAACAGAGATGTGTTGGTTACACTGTATGATGCTCAGAGGATTGATGGAGGGAAACGTGGTCGACGGAGGGAAACGTGGTCATATGCTTTTTGCTGATCATAAATGATTCAGCAGGCTAGGGGTTGGGCAAAGTATGTCAGGCTAAAATCTGAAAGGTGTTTTTGGTCAGTGTACATATGGTGCGTGTGGTGTGTGAATAAAATTTGCCCTGAATGCCCTGGCAAGTGTACAGGCCGAGTGATTTTGTTGTGAGCTGGTTTATGCACGTGTTCTGTTTTCCGAGAAGATGCTGGAGATCTGAAGTTTTTATGGCAATTGTGTGGTGTGCGGGTGGTTACTAAGCAGAGCACCGGCTGGAAGTGGTCATGATTAGTAAGTGATGCTGATGAGGGTGGTCGAGAGCAGCTCTGGTTTTGGAAAATTATGGCCGCGGCGCGATGACCCGAAGTGCAAGGAGAAGGAGAGTTTTTAAATATTAGTGGGTGGCCATTGCTTATGGCTTTGAGGTTTTTTAAAAAAATATATAATATAATATAACAAGGCCACTTGATAAATAGCCACGTGAAGGCATGGAAGGCGCCAGCTCAACGTCTGGAATAGCGTGGTGGTGGCCAGAAACACTTCGAGAAGGTGGTGGAAAAAGTTGCGAGGAGGAGTAGCAAAGAGGGTCGTCGCCCTTGTAAAGGGGCTGCTCAACAGAAGAGGCCGTCGCCTTTGCGGAGAGATAAAAAAGCAGCAGGCGTAGGAGGGGGTCGTCGCCTTGCTGACAGTGAAGAGCCTGAGGTGCAGGCGAGTGGCTGCCCTTTGTGTGTGGGGGCCTCATATGGTTGGGCGTGAGGCGCTGCTGGCAAGTGCAGAGTCGGGAGCTGAGGGTCGCCTTTGGCTCAGAGATTGAAACTGCGGGAGGCAGAGAGAAGGCTGCCTTGGTCGACTGGGTGCAAGCGCTTGCTGCTGCAGGCATAAGAAGGAGAGCCAGCGCGTGTGAGCCAGCAGGCCTCCGTGTTCTGAAGCAGCTGGGACGAGTAGCAACGAAGAGAGAGCGTCCGTGTGGGTGAAGGTGACAGGGTGTTCTGCAGATGCGAGAGAGGAAGCGGCCGCCAAGAGAGAGAGGACTGTGTGCAGCCAGAGGCGCTGAAAGGAAAAGAGAGGGAGAGTGATGCTGCAGAGGCTTCTCCGACGAGAGTGCTGAGAACGGCGAAGTAACTGGTACGAGAGCTGCTGGTGGCAAGGTGAACAGCTAAAGGGCTGGAGTACAGCCGGGTGAAAAAGAGAAAGAGGCTGCAGGTCTCTTGGGTGATGGTGATAGTATGGGCTGGTGATTGAAGCAGCAGAGAGGGCTGCTGTTTGGAAGGGTACGTGAGATGTGGCTTGGGCTAGATATCTGAGGATGCTGCGGTGAGCAGTGGGTTCGTGGTGAAGAGGGTTGCAAGGCTCTGGTGGTTGGTGAAACTGCTGGTCACGACATACAGAGAGTGGGAGCTGCTGAGTGAAGGTTAGCTGGTGTGGGCGCCTTCTGGTGAGAGTAGCTGGTCTTGTGTGGGCGGTGATTGCAGGCAGTGCGTGGATGCTGACCAGAGAGGGAGCCTTGGTTTTTGTGTGAGTTGGATGTAGAAGAGGTGCTGATGTGTGGGCTGGAGACAGTGGGGCTCGCCTACGACAATTGGCAGGTAGCAGCAGACAGACAGAGAGTAGCCAGGCTACAGAGAAAGTGAAGAAGGGTTGCTGGTGTGGGCGCCCTCTGGAGATTACAGGGACCGGGAGACAGAGGCTTGGTCGTCAGACGCAAGGGTGTATTCCCTTGGCAGTAAATCCTAGCCAGAGTCCTGGTCTTTGGTGTATTTTGCTGAGTTTGTATATGGTTGATGCTGTATATGTTTTTTGTTGAATGATCATCTGTCCTTCATGGTTCTGAGCTGTCTTATGGTGTGGGTGGGTGGCGAATGTTGAGAGAGTGTTCCAGCTGGTGGCTGGTGGTGCCCCGTTCGTGGTAGTGTTTCCAAGTTTGGGAGGTGGAAGGGCTATAGAGGCAGGCTTTTCTTTCTTTTTTTCACCTCGCAGCGGGCGATGGACAAAATGGACTTCTTGGTTATATTTTAGCACAGTCTGCATTTGTAGAAACATATAAAACGATGTACCTACAAGAAAAGGGGACCAGGATGCAAGAGATAGCCATTCGTGCAAAATTGGAGCAGCAGTTTGCAGAATGAACTTGAGGAGCATTCAAAGAGTAAAAAAGAGTTGACAAGAGCAAGAAGGAAGAGAACCGTGCTTGGAAACAGACAACGAAGCAGGAAGATTAAAAACATTGCAAATTTGAAGGCTGGGACTGGTGGATGCAAGCGAAGAATTCAGAAAGCAAGGCTAGTTTGAAATTTTTCATTTTTTATACTCAAAAAGGCTCTCAAATGACTATATCTATTTTGTCTATTAACGCAAAACAAGATTGGAGGTGTTGAATAATATAGGCATATTGTGTTGTTACTATAGGAAACTATTGGAGCCTGCAAAAGAAAATGTGGATCCCAACCTTCTTCCTGTTAAACAAATGAAAGGATTGCTTTCTTGTGGTGTAGCAAAAGATTTGATTGAAGAAAAAAAATACAAAACAATCAAACGCAATGTTGTAGAGGACTTTATATCCAATAATCAAGTTGATGGTACTACAATCCAAGAGGCTCTTAATGTTAGTGGAGTTAGCAGGAAGGGATATAGTTCGATTTTCCATGCGATATCCTCAACTTTGAGAGATCAAAGGATTAAACGAGTTTTACTACCAAATCCAGCAACCGTGTGTGGAGGATAAGAGGTCATTTGAATGAAAGTATAGATGAGTTTATTGGATAATATATCCATATTGAAGAAATATTTCATGGTGGTAAAGGAACCACTATGTATGACCCTTGGAACAATATATTTGTAGATCTACAACAACTTCAAAGAAGAATGGTCGAGTTTTATGGAATAACATTTGAGGAGTGCAAAGGCATTTTGAAATTTGTTATCAAACTGGATGAGTGTGAGGTTGTAAAGGAAAAGGAAATGGAAAGGATTACTATTACATTGATGAATGGAGCACTTGATACATCATTGAGACTGAAGCGAGTTCGAAGTATTTTAGTGTGCAGTCGGAGAAACACATATGGTGGTTAGGCTCGTTCCAAGTATGATCATTTTTTGTTTCGTACTTGATTTTAGTCATTGTTTTCAAATCTTTTATAGTAAGACTTTTGTTTTCTATAATCACAGGGGAAGACCATGAAGACTTTTGTTTTCTATAATCACAGGGGAAGACAGAAGACCATGAAACACTAGATTGGGTGTTTCACCACACGGAAATACCAAGAATAATTAAAAGACAAGTGCAAGGAGAGAATCTCCATGTTGTAGGAAAAGGTGATTTTCAAGTAGAGTGGCACATGGCGGGGGATCTTAAAACACTTAAGTGCATGTATAACGTTAGTAAAGGAGGCAACTCAAAGTCTCCTTGTCTTTATTGCAAAGAATCCGCTCAAGTAATGGATTCCAAATGGTGGAAGAGAGCACCTAATAGAGATAAAGTTGACCCTGACTTCAAGGCCATTCTTGACATTCCACTATGTAATGTTCACATATGCACATTGCATTCTCTATGTCGAATTATTGAGAAATTGGTATTTTTGTATATTGGATTTGCTTGGAAACTTCGTCCCGAAAAAAATAGAAAGGATGCTCTTCAAGCATTGGAAAAAGTGTTATCCGATATAGGTCTGCATGGAGGTGATGTTCATACCACAAAGGATTTTAAAAAGTCTACCAATGGCAAGGAGGTACCAATCAAGCCCTCTATTGGTGGTGTCAAGAAGATTCTTGTCTCGACCCAAACACAGTAGTAAGCAAGTAAGGCAAGGTAGAACAGTTTCAAGGATTAATTATGGATTGTGGAAGCAAGTCCATAATGCCGTGAAAGATCATGAGGCAGATGGGGAAGCACGAAATGTGAAGGCAGAGGTGTGGAGGTCTCTTGATCAACTCTTCATGTTCTGTGACAATGTAACATGGACAAAGAGTAATTACAAGAACTATGAAGAGGCAATTAAACATTTTGGGAAGTCACTGAAAGACGCGTGGACAGCCTGCAATATAACTCACTACATGGTAAAGTTCTGTCTTCTTCTTTTACTTAAGTGTGATCCTCTTTTTTTTATAACTTACTATGCATTCTTATGTCTCTGTGAAAACAGCATATCATCTACAACCACCTTCCCTATTTTGTCAAAAAGTATGGATGCCTAGCAATTTGATCTACCCAAGGCATGGAGAAGTCTCACTACATAGCACGTAATGCATTTTTCAGACACACACAACACTACGGAGGGAGTCAAAAGGCAAATAGTCTGAAGAAAGTCTTCCAATGGTTTTACCGAGGCATTCTACAGAGGCTGCATGCTAAAAGAAAAGTTGCTAGTTCCAAAGTCAAGCTTGCTTTTATTCTAGCCCAAAAGCAAAGACGAAGACAAACTTTGGACAATTCAATGGCAGCAGAGAGACATAGACAATGGAGGGATTCGAAGATATTTAGAAACCATAAATGGACAAGTAAACATGAATAGCAGTTTGTAACTTATTGGTGTTATGTCCACATGTTTTCAAACTCAATCAATAGATTTTTATTCTGTGGAACAAGTGACTCTTGGTGTTATACCTATATGTTTTGAGACTCCATCAAAAGTATTTCTTTTGTGAAACATGTGATCTATATTAACAAGCATCAATACATCCATGAGCTACACACAAAAAATTCAATAAATACTACTTAATTATGCTAGACACACTATTGATCCTTACCAATAAGGTACTGAGTGTCAAACGCTTTTAGAAGCTACTAAGTGTGGGAAGAGTACTGAAGTGTCGTACGGTGATGGGACAAATGCAAAAGGGTATTGATCGTCCGTAGTACGGACAAGGAACTGATGAGGATCAAAGACTTTGTACAAATCAGTTCAACTTCAACATAATGTTTGTGCTATATTTGATGACTAAATCCTATTACTCCCAGGGCCTGCCAGTCGGAACTCTCTTTTTGAACTTGATTGGACTCTTTTTCTTCCTTATTGGCTCGATGTCGACTGTTTGTTTATCAATGCTTGCCTCTGTTGCTTGTTTGGGAGGGGTATCCTTGTCTTCAGCTATCTCCACGTGTTCTTCTTCTTGGATTGTGTGGCCTGATGCAATCATGGGTGGCTCTCGAAACCTTATGAGCTTGTGTTTTCCATAGCCCTCCAAACATTTGGGCTCCTTAACACCACATGCTAATGCATAAGAAGTGTAAGACAAAAAGTAAGAGGCCCTAGAGGCCTGCTTATTCACATAATCCCCAAATATATCTATGGCAGACAACCTCTCTATTAAAATGATCTTTTCCTTTTGCCATGGAAGATCATGTCCACCTAAAACCCTAGACAAACATTTAAAGAAGTAAACAATGGCTACTCCATTGTTGCTCAACTGCCTATGGTAAATCAAGATCTTAACACTGCCTAGATCATGAATATAATGAGCTAGGCTTGACATTTTGCCAAACCCAGCTGGCCCGCTTCCACTTGTTCTCTGGAGGAATGTATCATCCTCAACTTGTAGCTGCCACATATCAAAAGATTGGAGTGAGACAATAATACACAACTACAAAACATTTAAACACAAGATAAAGTATTTGATTTGAAGTAACAAGATCATACCTTCTCATTTTCATCAGCAAAACAAGAAGTTCATCTTTCCAAAGATTTATTCCTCTCCCCTCCAGTCCAGCCTCTTCTTTAAGCTTTCGCTTGTATAGTGCTGAGAGATTCATAGCTTCCTATGTGAGCTGGGAAGGCAGCTTCATCTGGCTCTTGGAACTTTTCAGCCTCTTTGAAACAAATAGTAAGGGCCTCTGCAAGATCAAAAGTTGTTTCCAAAGCCATTAGTGAATGCTCATCCTCTATGCCAACCTCCTTGTCAAGCCTTAAAGCCTGGGCAATAAGGGAAATGGCATAGTCCTCCCTTAAATTGAACATACACTCTATATCATGGAGGAAAACATAATCTTTACCACCAATCAAGACACCTAGAAGCATGGGCACTGCATAGTTGCTGCTCTGAACATCAAAATCTTCAACAGGCAGTGCTGCCCTAAGAGTTTTAGTCCTCAGTTGAACAAGGTCAAGAGCAGCCACTTGCAGCCCCTCATCCTGGAGGTTGATATCTTCTTCCTACTCTACCATTTCTGTTGCCACAAGAAAATCCTCTTTCTCCTCTGCTACAGATGTGTCTTCTTCTTCAGCCTCCTGCCCTTGCTCTTCTAGAGAGTGATGATGGAAGACAATGTACATAAGGAATGCCATGGTTTTCTTAAGCCCTCTACACTTTCTGGTGTGCAAGTTACAGCTGAATTTATATTCCTCAGGCAGGCTATCAAATCTTATATTCACATGGTACCTCAGCCTGTCAATGAAGACAAAATGATTTATATGCACAAAAACCTTTTCACCTTCCACAATTCTTCCTGCCTTTGTCAGTTGTTTGAAGGTATCCTAATGGTCTGAAAGAAAATCTCTGTGATGCTCCAGTACAGCTCATAGTGAACTCCCTGTTGAAAATACTGTGGTATATGTGGAAGTTCCTCTGAGCCTTGCACTTGTGAAGAAAGTCAAATAGGAGAAAATCTGGAGATTTTTCCTCTTCTGGTTTCTTTTGTTTTGAAAGGGAAGACTCACCTTTCTGCTCCAGTCTCTTGCTTTTGCCTGAACAAAAATTTATATATCATGAATTCTATATGATGCTGACATATGCAATCAGGGAATGTATAGGATATCACCAAACAACTCTCTTCATGAGCACACATGAATCACCTGGTGATTGCTGTGGTCTAATTATAGTAGCAGAAAAGTCCAGCTTCCTCTTGAAAGGAGGGGCCTGAGAATCAACTGTTCCAAAGCAAAAACTTTTCTCATCATCAGGGAAGATATCCCCAGGGCCAAAGAAAGCAAAACAATGAGGAAGAAGTGAAAACCAAAAGGGACACAGGAATTTGCAAGAAAACGCGATGCAGGGCCATTTGGAAAATGTCAAGTGCTCTCCTCGGATTTTGTTGCAAATTCTCCATTTCTATTATGCTAGGATCATCTTACAGTGTCTTGGACAGTAGATGATACTAGGAAGAATTCCCCAGGGCTAAAGAGAGCAAAACAATGAGGAAGAAATGAAAACCAAAACTAATACAAGAATTTGTAGGAAAGCGCGATATAGGGCCATTTGGAAAATGTAAAGCACTCTCCTCGCATTTTGTTGCAAACTTCTAGGTCCTATTGATATCTATCTCCAATCAAATCCTAGGGTGATGTATCAGATTCCTGGGTAGTAAGATTCAAGTATTCTATGGATGGAAGAAATATATATCAAAAAACATTGAAAAGAATATAGATCTCTGACCTTTCTTTTCCTTTTCCATGCTGTTGGAGTTGCAGTGGTGATTCTTCTACTCTCTTCCAGAGTTGAGCTGCAGCCTAGGTAACCTGGAGATCTGGCAGTGGGTAGTAGTTTTCAGGCAGGTTGCAGTGTGGATGGAGTGTGTTGGGTAGGAAGTGATCAGAGGGGAAAGGAAAAGGATGATAGGAGGATGCTGGCAGGGATGAAAGATGGGGAGGGAAGAGTGTTAATGGATCTGATTATGAAATCATGATTGGCACAAGTTCCAAGGCAAAAAGTGCCATTCACACCTGCCAAGTTTCAAACTCCAAAAGATCTGGGTCCCATCCACACGTGTGAAAAAACGACTACATTCCACACGTGTGGTATTTATTAACTACTTTGTTTGTATTTTGCACTAATCTTTTCCCTCTTGTTTAATCTCTCCTATCTAGGCCCTCCCCTCTCAGCTCTCTTGCCTCTCTACCTCCCTACTCTACAACCATCAGCATCCTGACCAGCAGCACAGGTTCATCCCCAGCACAGGGTACTCATCACCAGCACAGCACACCTACAGATAGCTTCCAGGTCAGTAAGACACTCTATATCTTTTTCTTCTTGTTTAATAGTATATTAGGATAAGGTACTGATGAGTGATGTGATGTAGGTTAGATATTATGATAAATATTATATGCATTCCTTAGCTTTTTCCACTACAACCACAAGCAGGAAGACTTTTGAATTGGGCTTGTTGAGTGAGAGATTGATCACTTTTTGCCTTCTATAGACTCAATCTATCTTACACCAAGTTGCAAACACAGTGAAATGACTGATGGCATGCTCCAGTATGCTGCCTCATGAATTTGCAGGAAAACACGAGGAGAAGGCTTTAGGAATTTCAAACAACCCAAATCGCATTTTGTTGCAAATATAAAACTGTTGCTTCATCCACCCCTATTATTGTGATTTTGTGTCTTTCTAATCTATTCAAGGCTGTACACTCCTTGCATAAACTCAATCCATATTGTTTTTAGTTGTAAAGACAGAGAATTCACTGTAGGAATGTAATAGCATGGTACTTTAGGTATTTGCAGGAAAACGCGAGGGGGAGCTGTTAGGAATTCAAATTGTCAAAATCGCGTTTTGTTGCAAATTCATAAATGTTGCTTCATCCACCCATGTCATTGCCTTCTTGTATCATTCCATGTTCTCCATGGCTGTAATCTCTTTCCATTGCTTTGTATTATGTAGCTTTTCAGAGTGATGGCAAGAACCAAGTCAACTGCAAGGAGGGCTGGCAAGGGGCCAGGGCTTGTAGCAACAACGCTGGGGCAGCTAGTGTGAAGGGAAGAGTTACACATGGCACGAAGGGGAAGCCAATGAGTCTGCTCCAGCAAAAGTCCAAGAGATTGAAACATGGTGCAGGTGTGCTAAAGGAGATCAGGAAGCAACAGAAAGCTATAGGCTTCGCAATACCCAAGGCACCTTTTGAGAGACCAGTGAGAGACATATGTGATAGTTGGCACCTTGGTTTCAGGTGAAACAGGACTGCCATTCTTTCCTTACAGGAAATGGCAGAGGATTACTTAGAGAAATATTTTGAAGATGCAATACTGGTAGCAGCCCAGGCTCACAGGGTAACTCTGATGGCCAAAGACTTCAACACTTTGTCCAGAGTGAGATGGAGGTATGACAAGCTGGTCCATCCTGTGGAATGGCAGGACATAAAAATGAGAGACATATTATTAATTCCACCTACAAGAAAGTTGAAGGTAGATGAGGTTAAGGTTGTTGAAGTAACCCACTCATCAAAGAGCACCAGAGGTTAAGGTTGTTGAAGTAACCCACTCAAAGAGCACCAGAAAGAGCACCAGAGGGAAAGCTGCTTATGAGGAGTCACTCAAGCAGCAAATAAAAGAATCCAAATCTGCTATAGATGTGGAGACTGTACAGATGGAGCTGCAGATACAGAGAAGGTTGCAGGAGCTGGGCCCTAACATAGTTGTCCATATTGAGGATGAAACTTCAGAGAATAATTTTGACTTGACAAAACCATGCTTGGCAGCATTGGCTCATAAGAATGAGTATTGCTCAGATACTATCATTCTTGCAATGCTCTAGTAAGTGTCTTTTATTTTACATTTGTTTGTAAAACAATCCTTATTGTACCTCCTCCTTTACACCCTACCCTAATTATTGTTTGGTCCAATGTAGCATGATGAGAAGCTGGCTTAACCACGCTGTACATCATACAGTTCATATTATTGATCCTGCCATTTCCTTCAAGTTAAGAGATCCAAAGGAAACTCCCATGGATATTTCCAATTGGTTCAAACACTGCGATTTTGATGTGGTCGATATTTTGCTACTTCCATACCATAACAAGTATGTGGGTGACTGCTTCCATACCATAACAAGTATGTGGGTGACTGCTTCTTTTGGGATTTTTCTTCAAGATTGAGAACTCTTGTAGCCTTTGATTTCTTAATGCTTTTTTCCTTATGCAATGATCACTGGAGCTTTACTTCTATTGACATCCAGCAAAAGCAATGCTTTTTATTCAACTCTCTTAGAAACACACACAGAGAGCTGAAATTGTAAGTGGTGTGTGTGCTATTTTTAACTTTAAAGTTCATTATTTTGATTTAATGCATACTAATTGAATTATATGTATTGCAGTTGTATTAGAAGGCTTCTAGATGCATTGGATCACTTTCCTCCTAATGTCAATCTTTTGGATTCAATAGAGCCGATAGATTTAGAGGTAGAAAGTCGTTCCCTCTAGTGATATCTATTTCATGCTATGCCTTTGAACTTATTGAATAATTTTGTTTTGTTCAGATATTAACAGTTTCTAACATATCTTTCCAACTGTCCAGACACCACAACAAGATGATTCAAGTAGCTGCGGGCTGGAGAGTGCTGATTAGTGCCAAATATATACTTTCAAGCTATTTTGAGATAGGACAGCCAGAGCTTGTAAGAAAAAATAATTTTCATTTAGCTTCAAAATAATTGATATTGGTACAAAGTGTTCTAAATCATCATATCTCATTGCAGATGAGAGAAGATAGCTTCAGCTCGAACTATGTATATAGTTTCAGAGAGCTGATACAATTTGGAAGTTTTTGAAGTATGCCTTCCCCAAGCCTACTGTACCAGCTACTGTCGAGTTGGGTGAGAGCTCTAAAGTCCGAGAAGGTGTCATACACCTTGATGACACAGATGATGCTGATGTGGTGCCATAGGAACAAGGACCTAGTGCTGATGAGGAGAAGCCACAAGAACAAGGACCTGCTCTACTGCTGCTGATGTTATTGAGGTGAAGATGGAGCAGCAGCAAGCAGCTGCTCCAGGGGCAGTAGAGGAGACAATGGAGCAGCACCAAGATGCTGTACATGACAGGATGGAGCAACAGAAAATAGATTCTCCAAAAAAAGATGATACGGTGAGCTTGGACCATGTAAGGCAGCCTCAGCCTGTAGATAAATAGAAAATGGTTGTCAAGAATATGTTCTACATATATAATTAAACACTTTTGTACAAAATTTTACTTTATTGAATATAATACCTTTGTTTATGGAGTCTGTGTTATCTCAATTTTTAAATTTTCAATGTCTTTGCATTTTATTGAACTCTCTCTTCTTTTGAGCACCTGCAAAAAAGCAATATGAAACAATAGGGTAAAGTAAACTAAGAGCAGTGCTTAATGAGACTAGGATAAGTCAGATGGTATACCTTCTTATTGTTGTAGATAAATAAAAAGTCCTTTGAAATAGAACCTTCTGTCTCAAACAGAATGTCATTACGCAATTGAGCTAGGGAACAACATTGTCTTAATGAGATATTGACTAGCACATCACCATTCTCAACAACATCAATATCAAGAAGTTTATTTTTTGCACCAAAAGAATCTTCATCTTGATCCATTGGGACTAGTTTTGTACCTAGCATTCAACTGCGCTTATAATAAAAAGAAAAAATAAAATTTTGTGATGCAACCATGTACTTCGATTGCATAGAAGGTTGGACAACCTCACAAAACACTAAACTACATGTCTTCTTATCCCAACCTTTATCCAAAAATTGTGGCATGCATGCCAGACTTGTTGCTTTAACTGTGAACATTGTTTTTGAAACCTTCACTGGAAAGGTATTAAACAAGTCTACAAAAACTGTGAGAGGCATGCATAAAGAAATTTTTATTATCCTTGTGGCAATATTGGGCCTCAGAGCTTTCTGTAATTCTTTGAAAAGCTTGGCCCTATATGCCTATGTAACACTAAAATGTGGGAGAGGCCAATCCACTGAATTCCATGCCAGAAGGTCTTGTTTTCTTAACACACAATGTGTGTTAGCATTGTCCAGCAACAACTGATAAAAATGATCAATAAAAAATATACCCGATTGAGCTAGCTCTGTTGCACATCGACCTCGGTATTGTTGTTCTCCTATCGATCCATGCAAAACATCTATAAATCCCAGAATACAATCGATGTTTTGCCATGTCTCATATGATGAAGGGTATAAATTTGAAATAAAATAACACAAGAATGTCAATAAGCAAAGAAAGAAAGCTTTATCTTAAAAATCCATACACCTCATAAAGAACAAAACCACAATAGAAAAATATACAATTAGGCCTGTGTTGCGGAAGATCATTTGGATAGTCTCGCAAGACAAGTTCTTTATGCATGTACACATGCTGAATCAAAACTTCTTTCACCGATATCTTCCCTCTGGTGATTTTAAAATCTCGTACTCTTCCCTTCCATGATGCCAAGAAAATGTTTTTTGTCTGGGGTCTCTTTCTTTTGCTAGGTTGCATGAGCACCCATGCTCCTTTCAAAACACTAAACCTTTCCCAAGTTTCTTCTGTTTTGACTGTACTTGAATTCTCTATCGAAGAAATAGAAGAAGCAGGTCGACGGGGTAAAGATGTATGGTATAATTCTTCCTTCATAGCATTATCATCCACAGAGCATCTTCCACAAGAACGGCCATAGTTTTTATTCACCATGGAGACCTTCTGAATCTGTAACCACAGCAAAGTAATGTAAACAGGATAATAAAGTGAAGTTTCAAGAAAGAGAAAGTGGGCAAACAGACAGTTGACAAGAAACATCTTACTCTAAGCCAAACAGGATCAAGGGAGCAGTTTTGGAAAAGAAGAGGCTGCTGTGCACAATGAGGGAGTGGTGTAGAATGGTAGACCTTTCGAAGGAAAGGCAGCACAACATTTCAAAGTTCAAAGGAAGGTGGAAGCGGGAAGGCCCTTGTCAGAGAAAATGTCAGACTAGATTCTATCTTCATGTCCAAAGATCTTGTGAGAATAAAAAACCAATCTCCACATTAATGTAGCACGCTTGTACCTACATAAAATATTATTTCTTTTATCTATTTTCTCTTATTTTTGTGAATTTTCAACGTTACGTTGGCCCTCTGTTGATTGGTTGAGAGCTTATTTTTTCAAACCGTAAAAGGCCCCAAAATGAGCTCCCTTTTTTCCTAATGCATCACATTCATTTACATTCATTCAGCTCCACATCACATCTTATCACATCATATTACATCTCATCACATCTATCCACATCATATTACATCTCATCACATTGTAAGCTTATTTCATTTGTTTGCAAAGTCAATAATAAGAGTTATGAAGATAATGGTTGTATGTGAAAACATGCAGGAGAGAGATATGATTGAAATCCTTGGTGAAGGATGGGATAGAAAGGAAGAGGAAAATGTGATTTTCTCTTATAATTGGAATTGCAGTCAAATTCAATGATAGAGTAATTTCAACAATCACTATTGGCAAGAAGGACATTCTTCAACAATTAAGAGAAGGTATCATTGACGAGAGCCAAATAGATTTACCCTTTGAATTTTAATTTAGAGTACAAAACAAGGATGTAAATAAATGAGCCAACAATGAGTCTCAAAATGCATAACATGCTAGTTTGTGACATGATTCTCTTTGTTGTATAGGTATCATCAAGGCATGCAAAATGTATATTGCGCAAAGAGCTACAAGAAAAAAGGTGACTCTAACATGTAAGTGGCCTCTATCAAGAAAAAAGGTGACTCTAACATGTAAGTGGCCTCTATCAAGTAAACCTTAAAAACTATAGTTAGTTATTAAAGTTTTCAACATTTTATCATGTGAGAAACAATCACAACAAAGCGATTTGGGAAATTCTATGTTAGTTTATGTCTCATATCCCACTACAACGTGATATGGGGTCATTCTTGTTCCATGTCTAATTTAAGAATGCCCCATATCGCGTTGTAGTGGTCATTCTTGTTCCATGTCTATTTTTTTCCATATCTCCTCGTTCCGGTATCAGAATGCATTGATCCAAGAGTCATTCTTAGGGTTTTGAGGCATGCCAGACGCGTTTGTGATGTCAAAAACACCAAATTTCTTGAAGTAACATCATACAAGCTTAGAGTCTCTTGTACTCTTATCTTGATTGCAATATTATATTTTTGGAGCAGTTCTTTAATTATGAATTGACATTTCAAACTAAAATTACTAAAACAAGGTAATTTTAAATTGGCCATAATAACACGATATGAGATATTAGATCCTATGGATGTCCCATATCTCATTGTTATGGTCATTTTTATATAGCAATCATTATCATAAGATAAATGGTTAAAAGGTGGTTTCTTCAATGTAAATAGATTTTTTTAAAAGTGGTGTACATTCCTTTCAAATGATTATACTCCAACTATGCTACAGAATTGATTGAAAGCTCTCATCTCTTCCTTCTCTCTTCCATTGAAAGCTTGGGGGCTAATTTCTTTTCTTCAAAGGCACATATTCTTCTTCAAGATCAATATGCATATGATATGGCTTCCTCTCTCTCCCATATCAACGTGATGCAACTAAGTCACAATGTATCACATTGATGAGCTCAGAATAGCCCAAGTTCAGGAGAAATGCACTTGAATGTCTAAAATGGGAGGGAAAAGTCACTAGAAGGGAAATCCTTTGCTATCAGATGCTCCAAGTCAATTTTTTTTGAGAGATAGGCAACTCCGGCGTCATTGTTGCAGATCTAGAGAAGCAAGGACATCTGATGCATTCTTAGTGGTAGCGGTAGATGTGCATAATCGGATGTGAGGAATAACTTGCCTTTTGCAGGACAGAGCAATAAGTGCATGTGCCTATGCATCTTTGGCATCCCATCCCAGTTGTTTTGGTGTAGGAGAAACAAGTGCAGGCTATACACTACTAGTAGATCCAGGTTCACTAGTTTCAACAGCGGATCCATCAGACTTGATGACAACATATGCGAGCCTAGTTGGTCGAAGGTCAGCACCAAATACATATATCCATAGGTTATTTGCCATGATAACATGGCACACCATATATACCCACATGGAATAGTTGGTTCCATCCAACTTCTCCTCAATGGACAACATGCCAAACAACTCATTGGTGTTTTTGGACATTTTAAACATCAAAGGTATACAGACTAAAGTATAGCTGACACAAGGAGTACCTGCAAGGGAGTCAAAGCATTGCAGATGTATGCAGTGGGTTGTGCAAACTTACAAGATCGGAATTTGCAGGTACTCGAATCGAAAGGTGTAGAATCAGATGAGGGAGCAGCAAGTCAAAGTCAGTAGTAGCTAGATGTGGAATCAACAGGTTTGATATTGACATAGAATCAACAGATTCAATGTTAACATGGAGATAGATCTAAAGCTATAGGTCTATGGTGGTAACGTTGATAGTAGGTCCGATGATGCTGATGTGGAGATAGTAGATCTAAAGTAGTAGGTCTGATGAATGCTGA
This sequence comes from Cibotium barometz, assembly GCF_041138505.1. Classification (NCBI taxonomy): domain Eukaryota; kingdom Viridiplantae; phylum Streptophyta; class Polypodiopsida; order Cyatheales; family Cibotiaceae; genus Cibotium; species Cibotium barometz. Next base: position 12,162,372 of record NC_141110.1, read on the forward strand.
TCTGCTGACTCAGAATCAGTAGATCAAATGCTCTAAAGGTAGAGCAACGTGTTGAATGCAGAATGCTAAAAGCCAAGAGCCACACGCTGAAGACGAAAGCGCTGAATGATGAATGCTAAAAGCTAGACTTTGAATGCGGAAAGCAAAGGACTGAGCAAGAGACTTACGGAGCCAAATGAGCTAACCAAGCAAAATCAACAAGCTGATGAAAAGATCAAATGCTCAAGAAGAATAATGAGAAGTTGACAGGTCAAAGCTAATGAATAAATAAGTCCAATGTCAAAAGAAAATTGAAAGACTAAAGAGTGGTAGCAATAGTAGAACCAGCTAAAAAACTCTGATTAAAGCTAAGTGAGGAGCTAGTGTGGGGGTGAGCCTTGAATGTACGACAGTATTAATAACAAAAATGTACGGCAGTATTAACAGAAATGGCACCGATGTATAAAAGAAGGCAAGAAACCCTAGAACTGAGAGAAAGTGTGCAGAGCAAGATCTTACCCAGAAAGTGCGATGGTGCCAAATGAGATACAGACTAGTAGGAGCCAACACCAACAAATGTATGGAGTTAAGGCCAACAGCCATTTGTCAAGGCGAGAGCGACAACAAAGTGTAGGCGAGAGCGAGAACATAACTGAAGGCTCTATAATGCTCTCTCTAAAACCCACTCTGATACCAATGTTGGATGTGAAAGGAGATGCTCTACACAGACTCACAGACAAAACACGCACATGAGCTCAGAGAGCAATCGAGACGATAGTGATAGCTAGAATGTACTCAAAAAGATAAGTAGTTTGATTTTCTTTTGAATACAAGGAGTATTTCTTGAATTAGTATCCCCAAAACTTCTTGATCGAAATTCTGAATTTCATACCAAAATTCCTCTACCGCACTTATGAGGTGGAGGTGGCATTACCGCACTTATAGGCTTCCATGCCATTTTCTTTTCTCTATGTTTTCACTCAATTTCGTAGGCTGCTACTTTTGTGCTACATCCCTAGTGGCCTCAGGCTATAGATCACCTGATGATCTCATCAAAAGTTATTTATGTAGAGGGGTGCATAATTTGATAAGGAGACACCAGAACATAAAATTTTGCTTCCATTTGAAATTATGTCCAAGGGTTTGAAATTTGTCACCACCTTATTCAAGAACGCGGAGATACCACCTTCTAATGTAGAACTAGCCCCTTGATTTATTATAAAGATAGTGCTACTACCTGTACCTTCTTTCATGCTATGCCTACATAGTGTCCGTGTGTGTACTTATCTATGTCAACATAGTGTCCGTGTGTGTACTTATCTACATCTACATAGTGTCCGTGTGTGTACTTATCTATGTCAACATAGTGTCCGTGTGTGTACTTATCTACATCTACATAGTGTCCATGTGTGTACTTGTTTACGTCTACATAGTGTCCGTGTATGTACTTGTCTACATCCATGTATGCATGTGTCGGACTGCGTTGCTGCCTGTAGATTGGCGATCTTCCATATTAGGAAATCCAATCAAGGAAACAAATAGGGACTAATCTTTGCCAATTGGCTATTTTTTGAGGGTTTTTCGTAAAAACATTCACTCGGTATCTTAAAACATTCGCCAAATTTTGGCCGTTTTGAAGGGTTTAAAAAAATATTCGCCCAATTTTGAACATTTTAGGGAATTTTTTGAAAACATTTGCCCTATTTTTGAAAATTTTAGATTTATATAGGAGGAATAATCACCAATCCATCTACACATATTCATGGAGGCATCTTATGTGTTTCCTTGAATCCAATCAACGGATGCCTATCTTGTTATTCTTCCAATCGACCCCTTGACAGTCACCTGTCTGAACAAAGCATGTAGGCTTAAAAAGGCACTTTATGGACTTAAACAAGCTCCAAGGGCATAGCAAGTTCAACCAATTTCTCATAAATCATGGCTTTCATAAAATTCTAACAAATCCTACTCTTTACATCAAACATGATGGTAATTACATTACTCTTTTCATTATGAAAATCACATTACTCTTTTCATTATGAAAATCACGTTACTCTTTTCATTATGGAAATCACATGAAGATAATCACATTACTCTCATACTCATCACTGCTATCAATATGGAGAGTTTAAATGCAATCAAGAGATAATTAGCAAGGAAATATAAGATGAAGGATCTTAGAGAATGACATTGCAGATGAGATTGTTCTTTCATCACAACAAAAGTATTCTCATGATATTTTACAAAGGTTCAATAACTATTCATGTAAACCTACCACCACTACTCTCTTATAGAGAAGCTAACTCTCATTTAGCTTGTTAAATATGATAGTTCAAAGTTGTTTGATAGCGGCAAATTTGGATGTAGCATAAGATACAAAAGTTTTGAATATCAATCCAAATGAAGAACTAAAATGCAAGGTTAATGTTCTCATGATGATGTCTTGAACCTTTTATTCTTCTTATATGGCTGTTTACCCCTCGTGACACACTAACCATCTCTCTCCTTTAACTTAATACCTTTCTATCCCCCACCCCTTTACTCCTCATCAACTCGTAAATTTACTAACCCATGTAAACAACATTTCTTAACCCACCCTTGCCATGACATTCTTTGATGATACCTTCACACTTTTAAGACCTACCTGCATATATTTTGTATCCCTACATTGTATTATAGTTTATTTATGTTGTCATTATGTGCATCGACAATGCTATATTAGCTCAAGACCAATATGTATGCTTTTTTAAGACATCTATGAAGCCCCATCCACCATGAAGTCTTTCTTGAAGAAGTTCCCAAGAAGGAAACTCTATAGTTCTTTGATAGGATGCCATTATTGCCACTAGAAAAGGTCATTGTAGCCACCACTCCGCCAATCATGAATAAGGGGAAAGTAAGAATTAAGTAGCCACATACCCCAGTCTTCTGACTTTCCTTGGATCGTCAGGTTTTCATATGTTTGCCCATGCGACGAGAACGAACTTTCTTTTTTGCTTTTTTTTTTCTCTCCCTTACCTGTGGGTTTTGTGGTTTGAGTGGTAACCTAACCTTTGAGGTGGATGCTTCTGCATCATGTGTGGCTTTTGGCTTGTTTGGGGTTGCTAGATTGGAGTTATACCTCTTGATGGTATGGGACATCAAGGTAAAGGTATGATGTACTTCATTATAATTCATGTGTGCATCCCTTGGGCTCAAGGGGTCTGGTGGATGAGTTTATAACTGATTTATGTATGTTTATGCATAACAATTATCTAGAGAGATCTTAGGGTTTTAACAGTGGTATCAAAGCAATCTCTAGTTAATTATTGTTATTTTTTCTTTCTTATTGTAATTTTTGGTATTTTTGAAGTAAATAATAATATTTACTAAATAAAAATATTCTTTTGTTGATTTGTGTTGATGATTTGTACGTGGATCGTCAATATGGTGGTTAGAATGCGTGTTACTACTATTCAATGGATGAATCGACGTTGCGGGGGAATTCTGTGAGTTTAATGCTATTTTTTGTGGTTTTTAAAATAAGCATTAATGGAAAGTTTTACCAAAATACCACATATTTTATTATGGATATTTTTGGTAGAATGGATTCCCTGAATTTCTATAGTTTTTAGGAAATTTTCTTAATTTTTTAGAAATTTTTTGAGCATTTTTATGGTTAAAATTATATTTTTTATATATTTTTACGGGTTTTTCCGGAGGTATGCTATCAAATTTTTGCCGATTTTCTGCTAAAATGCAGTAGAGGGGAAGCATGTTGATGCATGGAATGCTCTCTTGTGTGTGTGGGACCCTCTTCGCCTCTCAATTCTGAATTTTTCCTTCTTTTTTCCTCTCCCGCGTGTGAACGCGTGTGAACGCCTTTTAGTTGGCATAATTTGATTAATTTTTAATCATAATTAACTTTTAATTATGATTAATCAAAAAAGATTAATTAAATTGTTAATCCTCCTCTCTGATTAGAGAGAAGGAGGGGGTGGAGAGAGAAGGCTTCTTAGTTGGAGAAGAAGGGGAGAAGAGAGGTGAGAGGAGAGGGGAGCCTGCTCCTCCCTCTCCATCTCTCTCACATTGCCAACACGGCCGGGGGGGGGGCGTGGGCGAAAATCCCCCCCTCCCCCCAAAAAAAATTATTTTTTAAAGGTTTTTTAAAAACCTTAATTAAAAACCTTATTAAAGTTATCTTTATTATTATTATTATTATTATTAAAAGTTTTTTAAATCCAAAAAAAGCTTTTCTAAGCTCTTCAAAAAAGCCTGAACAAAAAAAGAGAAAAGAGATTTGAAAATTTTCATTTATTTGTCTGAAATTTTCTAAAATTTTTTTGGAGTCTTTTGACTTTCCTCATTCCCAAGAAACCTATTAGCTTTCCAAATTCCTAAAAATCTTTTGGCCTTTTGGATTTCAAAAACTTTTGACCTTTCACATTTCGATTTTTTTTTGTCTTTTCATTTTCTTGAAATTGTTGGCTTTCCTTATTCCGGGAAGACCGTTGGGATTCCGAAATTTTTGACTGTTCGTATTCTAAATGTGTTTGGGGTAAATTTAAACTTCTGAAAAATTCTTGAAATTTAGTGGAAAAATAGACAAAGGTTATTTTAAATTTTTGGAAAATGTGGGGTTGGTGTTTGGCATGTGATGTGTCCATTCAGGCGCCCGTGACCATTCAAATTCCTTTAAAAATATATTTTTGTCCTAAAAATTTAGAAAATCCATAAAAGTTATAAATTTTCATTGGATTTGAGAATTATCGAGCGGAATTGGGAATTTCGTGAACGATAGGATTCTCAGGAAAAATTAGGAATATTCTAGAAATTATTTTTAGAAATCTTAGAATTTGGTATTCGTTAAAATATTAATGGTATTTTAGCAAATCTATTTGCTGAAAATTTTTTGGAAAAATATAGGTTTGGAATACCACAAGATAGGTTTGGTGGAATTCAAAATTATCGTATTTTGAGGCCCTATAAAATTAGGAAAAATTAGAAAAAAATCATGATAATTCTTTTTCTCAAGAATTTAATATTTTTGAGGGTTAATGTTGAAGTACGTTTTCTCGTGCTGACATTAGATAGATGCGGGTTATTCGCATATTATTAATATGATTATATCTCGTATTAGTAGATATTTCTGTTTGATTAATTCTAAACAATATTAGTAGATATTTCTGTTTGATTAATTTTAAACGATATTTTTATGATTTTTTGCCATTGTTTAGCCATTCTTTTTGGACATGTTCCATACTTTTGTTGATGGCTAGAATCTGCGTTCAAAGTGTGTCTCACCTTTGACACTTTTTCATGATAATTTATTTTGCACTTATTTAAGTGTGGTCTATGCTTAATTTCTTAAGCCTAAGATAAATTCTATCATGGGTCAGTTGATCGATTTGATTTTATTGGATGTTTTCTAAGTTTCATTTGGACTCATCAGGTTCTGCCTAGATCACTTGTGTCTAGGGGTTTCTTATTGAGTGCTACACACATGTGTTTCACTTGCTTACTTTGGAGTTTTGCTTGAACGACACCACGTTCATATACTCCGAATTGATGAGTTGGCCACCAATTTTAATGCTATGGTTTTCATAGATTTGAGAAGCTTCTATGCTTTTATCCATGGTTTTATAAGGATATTTTGATCTTTAGGATAATTTCATGTGCTTTGAAGGTAGCATTTGCCTTCGTTTTTTTACACATAATTTTGGACTATGTTCCTTGTACTCTTGTACATATTCCAACTTGGATACCTAGTTGCATATGTATCTAGGTGAGTTATTTTTCTATCCTAACTTTATTGTGTTTTGGGTAGTTATCATTAAAAAGGCACCAATAATTCAAAATTTTTTTCTAATGATGTACTCGGAAAGAGTTATTCCTTGATGTGGTCTCGGGAATATAGAGACAGGTTTTAGTATGTGAAAGTTTGGGATAAGGCCATCTTATTTCTTTTATAAAGGATTTTATTCACATCTCCTAGACGGCATACTAGGGAGTTTTAAATTAATAAGGTATTTATGGGTGGTATCATGGTGGTATGAGACGCTAGCGATCCCTCACATATATTATCTTATGGGATAATTTAGGCTCAAGATTGTTGCTTTGCTAACATCACTTAGCATGTTGACCTCAACATTCAAAGACAATCTCATTTTAAGAATTTATTTAAATTTGTTGTATGGGCATTCTCTAGATAAACTTCTTTTATCTATAGCTTGCATGTATTGATGAGTGTAGTCTCGTCAGCATTTTCACTTGTTGAGATCTCTTTCTTTAGAGTTCAACATGTTTATCTTATTGTGTTCGGATTAAGGAAATTTAGATTTTTCCTTTGTTGGCATTTCTTTTTCTAGTTCCGTACTTTAGGTGATTTATACAATCAACCTGATAACACCATATTAGATAATTTGGGAAAAATCCCATTCCCATTTGAAAAATGGGATCATGGTGAACCTATCCAAGCTTTTGTCAAAACCCCATCATGTGACATATCATTAGAAAGATCTTGAAGAGTAGGATCTAAATCTATAATGTCCGACAAATTTGGAGTTAGTATGCTCAAGATATGGCCAAAACTATGTTGAAAAGGTAATTCCCAAAGTATGAGATTTTTCCCAAATTATCTAATATTGTCTTTGATGGTTTTTATGGATGGACATATGTGACTCATCAAGACGTTGATGACTCTCTATGTTGATATAGGTAACTCGGGACGCCGATAATTCCATGAGCAGATGTGGGGTACATCGGGCCGCCGATGGTGGATACCTGGTTCCTGCTGTTATAATGCCATGTTTTTCTACTTTATTACGAATGGTTTACAATGAGGAAACTACTTTGAGTATGAATTCCTCTGATTATCTGCACTCTACTGATAGGTAAACAGACCGCCAATGGTGGATACCTGGTTCTTGCTATTATAATGCCATGTTTTCCTACTTTATTACGAATGGTTTACAATGAGGAAACTACTTTGAGTATGAATTTCTCTGATTATCCGCACTCTACTGATGGTGGGTAAACAGACCGTATGAATCAGATTGTAGAGGATATGCTTCGTGCATATGTCTCTGGAAAAGCATCAAATTAGAAAAAATATCTTCCAATGATGAAATTTGCCTATAACAATTTTAAACATACGGCTATTGGTTTTAGTCCGTTCATGCTTATGTATGGGTATCAACCTAGGGCACCTATTGATGTCGGTCTTAAGGACATCGAGGGATTTCTTGCATGATATGCAGGAAATGCTGACCGAAGCTCAGGATTTTATCAGGAGTGCTCAGGATAGGGCACGGTTCTATGCTGATAGAGGATGCTCAACTTGGTCTTTTGAATGAGGAGTGTTGGTTTATTTAAAAGTTCCTAAAGATTTTCAAACTTTGTTAAAAGGAAAATACTCGAATTTATCTCCTAGATATTGTGGTCCATTTCGATTTATACATCGGATTGGCACGGTTGCATATGAACTTAAACTACCTCCACATGTTAGAGTTCATCCAGTCTTTCATATCAATAGATTGAAAGGAAAACTGGGAGGTGAGGATAACATAGTTACTCCTCAAGAACTCATTGAAGTCAAAGAATTATCCTATGTTCCACATGAACCTGATAAGGTACTTGAATTCAAGGAAAGGAAACTTTGTAGTTGACTAATCCCTGAGGTTAAAATTAGGTGGAAAGATAGGGAAATAGAGGATTCGACTTGGGAGTCGGTTGAGATTGTTCAGCATAGTTCTCCTTCTTTTCATTGCAAGAGTGCAATGTTTTGAGAGAGGGGAAGTATGTTATATGCACATTATGTGTGCATATACTAGGAGGCTAACCCACATTAGGCTTGTGAGCATGGGAGCATGGGAACAAGCTCTAGTGGAGCATGGGTTAGGACTAACCTTAAGGGTTAAGGTTAGGGTCAGGCATCCACCAAGGGTCACACATGGGAGATGGAGAGTCGAGAGTCACTTGAGGGCCCTCCTATATAACAGGGGCATGGGGCGAACTCAAGGGAGGCTTAAGGATTAGGCTATGGTCTCTTGAATGTTATCTTGAGGCTAGGTTATGTTATGTTCTCATGTAGAGAATAACTACTCACCTACCATTTCACACTATAGCTACATGTTGCTGGATTGGAATTATACCTCTTGATGGTATGGGACATCAAGGTAAAGGTATGATGTACTTCATTATAATTCATGTGTGCATTCCTTGGGCTTGGGGGTGGTCTGGTGGATGAGTTTATGCCTAATTTATGCATGTTTATGCATAACAATTATCTAGAGAGATCTTAGGGTTTTAACATTCTACTTCATGCTCATGTGTACATGTGTACTCCATGGCTAAGTATGTAGGAGCATGTGATTTCCCCCATGTTAGCAAGGCTATGCTAACACTTGTCAAGACTCGGCACTTACATGGTTCCAGACCACCTAGTCAGCTCTAGAGGAGCAGCTACTAATATAGTTGTGCGCCCAATGCAACAAGCCAATGCTAGGATGTTGAGCTACCTGTTTGCCTAAGCGTAGGGAGATTGATTATGACTACAAGGCATGTTAGTTCCTCAGGCTGTCTTGACTTTGGACAATACTCCACATCCAAACAGAACCAAACTTAATACACGATTGAATATTGAATAGACATAGATGAATAGAGAGAAACAACAATAAGACAAAGACCAGTAAGGCAAAGACCAATCCATTCTTTACAATACAATGCCTTAGCATGAACTCTGCTCTTTAACTACTCACTCAACTCTCATGTTCCCCTATTCCGTACTGTTCTTCTCCCTTGGGCCCAAGTAGAGCCAACATAAGTCTTTTACTATCCAGACAGGAATGCACTCCTTCCCTAGAATCTCAGTTAGGTAGACTAGGTCTCTTCCTACCCCTTATCCCCTTATCCAACTAATTTCCCTTTCTTTCCTTTACAACTATGGGTACTACCCATACATCAAGAAGCTATTACAAGTTTGTTACAAAACAACAAGGTTCTGTTTGTTGCACAATGGTGAGTCCAAGTAGTGATTTGGGTGGCAGCCAAACGGACTGATTGGCCATCTCAACACCTTCTCGATCATGGTGGACGTTGTGCCAGTAGTAGCAGCAAATCCCATAGTTGCTGTTCAAAAAAAATGTGTGTCCAGATTTCCTTTGAGTTTGGATTGCCTCGTAGTCTGGATCCTCCTGTCTAGACTCCTTATGTCCTATTCTAGCTGCCTTCATCTGGTACCTCCTTTGTTGGTAATGCCCCCTAAGATGAACTTTATGGGGTTATCACGGGCATACCTTGGCTCATAAGCCCTCTTCCTACTACTTACCCAGGCATGCCCTATTCATGTCCTCTCATCAGCCCTTCAGAACTGCACATCAATGGGCCTCGCCTTTGGATGCATTACCCTTTCCCTCTTCATTGCTTCCACAACCATGCTTGTTGTTTGTTGCAAAGGCATTTTTCTCTGGGTGATAACACCTTCTTCAAAAACCATTTGCTCAGGTTCCTTTGGCCTTCTTTTCCTGCCCCCAACTCCATTTCCACTCATAGGGCGGTATTCTTGTAGGCTTTGACTTCATCACTCCCTTCCCATTTTTGCTTGGTGACTCTGTTGTTGGAGAGGGGCTTTAGTAGAGTCTCTCTTCGAATGATCTATTGCCTCCTCACTCGGATCCGCAAGTCATAGGAGCCCGCTGCTTCCATGCACTGCTCTAGATCCGAGGGAGGGGCTTCTTCCTTGTCTTGATGCTCTTGCCTAAGAGATGCTTTGGCCCTGTGTCTCTGTGTCTTCCAACACTTCCAATTGGTACATGAATTTTGTGATATCCTCCCAATTGGAAGGTCTGAGCACCTGCCTTGCTGAGCTATCTAGATTAAAGTTTGAATATACTTAAGGGCCATTCCCTTCCAGACGCCCATGCTCCTTTGGCCCATTTCCTCCTCGACTCTTTTCTGTAGGTCTTCTTTTTCCCCCTTTTCCCTTTTTGCCCAACCTTGGAAGTCCTCTATCATTTTATCTTTTGCTCTCACTTCCTCAACGTGTGCCCTCCTCATGGCGTCCATCTACTCTTGCCTTTTCCTTAGGTCATCTTGGGCTATTTGCACTTCCCCCGCTTGTGCTCTTCTAATGGCATCCATTTGTTCTTGCCTTTTTCGGAGGTCAGTGTGAGCTGTTGTCAATGCAACATTGAGCTCATTCACTGTCATTTTTCCTCCTCTTCCTCTTAGCACTCTTACAAGCATGGCAGCCCTCTACATCCTTTTTAAGGGCCTTTATTGTTTGCCCATCTTGTTTCTGTTGCTCTTTGAACTCTTCAACCAGAGACTCCAGCTCTTAAATTTGTGCTCTGAGTGTAGCCTCATCATTTACATCTCCTCAAGCTTCTTTGTAGCTTCCCACACATGTACCTGTAGCTCCTCATTGGGGATTAGGTCCATTGATAACCCTTTGTATATAACAAGTTCTTTCCCCTTCTCATCTATCTGCGTGGCTAGCTTCTTTCTGTCTCCCTTCAAGAGGGTGAACCTCCTTTTCGAGACTTCCACTTCATTCTTTAGCTGCTCATTTTCCTTTTGTAGCTCCTTTGCTAGCGCCTCCCCCACTAGTGCCGGCCTGACAACTTGGCTGAGAGCAACTACTTCCACTACTCTTGTCGGTTCAAGGCCTGTTAGCTAGGCAAGATTCAGATTTTCAGATCCTCCCTCTTGATTTTTGTTGTGTGAATAATAGGGCACCATCTGTCTATAGGAAGGTGTGGGAGATTGCATTATAGCTTTCAATTTATTTAGATATTCCCCCCTACACCTCCTTTAGATCCTCGATTGTATGCCCTTCCCATTGCTCCATCTTTTCTGCCTCCAACTCATAGACTTCTAGAAACTCTTCGGTGTCTAGGACTGCTAGCCTGGCCTCTGAACTTCCTTTATGACTTGAGGTGCTCCTCTCTGATTAAGACAACTTGGCCCTATATTATAGCCTAGCTTTCCCTCGCCCTATCTAGATCTACCTATAGTTTCACATTTGTTTGATCTTTTTGGCCCATTGCTTCCTCCATCTTCTCCATTTCCACTCTAATCTCTTCGTTGGCCTTCTGGAGATCCTGGATTGGCTCTACATTTCTTCCAGGCGGTTTGCTTCCATCCTCCTTCTCTGCAGCTCTTCGTGGGGGTTCCTGCTTGCTCCTTATCATCTAGATGGCCACATCCTTTTCCCTGATCATAGCCTACAACTTGGTCATCACCTTCAATAGCACTGGTTGGAGAGATCAGGCCGTGCTTATTCAAGCTGCAAGCTTGTGGTGGTTGCAGCCTCCTGCCTACTACTGCTCTAGCTGTTCTGTGTGACAGGATGGACTTGCCAATGTTGGCCAAGTCCTTAAGTTATTTGTTACTGCTTTCTGCTTCTATTGCCCCACTACTCCCTTCCTTGGCAGTCCTCCCCTTCTTTCTTATCTTCTTCTCCCACAGAATTCAAAAATCATTTTCTTTCTCGACATCGCTTGGCATTTTTCATGTTTGGAACTTGATTGTTCCTAGGGCTTCTCAGCTGCATCTTATTTGGGGCCTACATCCTCCCTGTGCCCTATATCTTCTTTTTTCCCTGCATCTTCTTTGTGGCCTTCCTCCTTCTCCTTTCTAACTCCTACTTGCGCATTAAACAGGGTTGTCAGATACGGGCTAATCTTCATTTTTATGTTTGGACAGTTGTTGATTTTTCCTATTTGATCCTTTAGATTGTGATACAACACCTCCACCCAAACCACCTTTGTTTCAGCTTCCACAACCTTCACAATCCCAAAGGCCTTCCTCGACATGCGATATGACTTGTGGGTGAGATTGATAATCTCCCACCACAAGGTGCATTTGCTTTTGTCTGTCTTCATCTGATGTGCTTGTGACCTTAAACTCCTTGGCCTTGCCCTCCACCAGTGGGCTGAATTCCTTGATTAGGTCCTCAACATCAGCTAGCTTGATCTCAGCAGGCAATTTGAATACCTCGACGACGTACAAAAGTTGAACACTCTCTTCTCACCCGTGATGATATTCGATTTTTGAAGCTGTTCCAACTGCTCCATGACCTTGAAGTTGTGTTGAAGGTCCTCCCAGGGTAGCTCCAAAAATTCCTTCAATCCCATCTTCTCGACCCCCATTGGGTCCTTATATAAGGTCGAAGAGAGGTACTCAAATTCCACCATTTCTTTGGCTTCGAGTGTGGTTGGTTTGAGAGATAGAATGTGAGGGTGAAAGTAGAGTTTAGAGCACAGGGTAGCAAGTTTATTATTAAAACTCTACTGATTCCAGCCTACCCCATCCAGCCCATGGGTTAGCCACCACCGCACCCAACCACTAGAATTTGGTAGAACCAGACAAGTACTCACCCACTCATAATTGAATGCCTTTCTTAACTTTAGCTTTAGACAACAAATATGCACACACTCCTCTTTAAAACTTGAACTTATAAAATGATCCATTGAACAAACAGTTATTGATTACAGATATCATAACTCAAAATTTCCATCCAGCTCCTTGTTTCTCAAAAACAAGTATCACTCTGGACTCTCTGTCGAGACCAGCTGGTCAGCAAATGAGATCCAGTAAACAAATTACAATAATTTTTTTCGTCATCATACATAGATATCTTCCACGACATATGCATGGGTGTCCTAAAGCACTGCGAGCCCGTGCGCCTGGTCAGAAACCTCCAAGATTCTCCTTAGGTGTCCTGGCACTTCACTCAGGGACTGCTTCGTCGGCCCTCGCCCATCGTACCAGAAGCACACCATTTTTCACCATACCGAGGCTGGTCAAGACTAAGGAATACCATATTAGTGAATTTGGGAATTTCCCAATTCCCATTTTTGAATACTTAAAAAAGGGGGACATGGATAACATGTTTGTAAGTTTCTCAAAACCCTATCATATGACCTATCATTGGAAAGCGCTTGAAAAATGGAATCTAAAGAGCTATAAAGCACTCATTTTGGATTAGTGGTGTTCAAGTTATGGTTAGTCCAAACTTTTGATCACGTGTCCCAAACTTGTGGGAAATTCCCATATTCCCCAATATGGTGTTAAGGCAGGTTTTTGCCGCGTGAGCCATCCTTTGAACACTCCTCGCTGCTAGCTGTTACAACCGAACTTCCCTTAGAAAAACACATATACCAAATGCTCCCTCCAGCATTCTGGCATAAGACAGTCCTTTAAGAAAACAAGGTTTCTATGTAAGTTTTCAATTTTGATTTTCTTTTGAATACAATGAGTATATCTTAAATCCGTATCCAAGACTTCTAGATCGTAAGTCTGAATTCCAAACAAAATTCCTTGAATTTTGTAACCTTGATCCTCATATCAAAATCAAAGGGTATCAACTTAGTTTCAAATTCGGTAGGTGATTTGAGTGTATTTTTCTTGAACTGGTCACATCATCTTTCCCTGAAAAAATCGACGAAGGAGTTTGGTCTTGGTCATAGCCTGATTCAGGATTTGAGTCTGGTAAGGTTCTTCTTGAACTATCTTTCTCAAAAGGGGGGTAATATTTTAATTAGTATTTTTCTGAATTTCATTCATTGAATATTTATTTAACTGATTTCTAAACTAATCACGAATTCCTATAAAGAATAGTTTAATCATTTATCTGAAATTCTAACTTTGATAGTTTTTTCTGAGTTTTTTCATTACCATCCTTGAGTGAATATGAAACGATAGAATTTTTTCTCTCAGAGAGTATTTACTTATTCATTTATCAATTATTCATGGAAATTAAACATAGAATTAAAGAGAACTCTAGTTTTGATATAAAAATCCTCTATGCATCAATTTATGCATAAAATTAATTTTGATGAAAGTAACACTTTTATAATAAAAAAATTCTTTTATGCATCATTTTATGCATAAAAATCAATTTTGATGAAAGTAACACTTTTATAATTAAAAAAAATCTTTTATGCATCACTTTATGCATAAAAATCAATATTGATGAAAGTAACAATTTCATAATAATAAAAAATTCTTTTATGCATCACTTTATGCATAAAAATCAATTTTGATGAAAGCAACACTTTTATAATTAAAAATTTTTCTTTTATGTATCACTTTATGCAAATTTTGATAAAAGTAACACTTTTATAATAAAACAATTCTTTTATGCATCACTTTATGCATAGAAAAAAATATTGGTGAAAGTAACACTTTTATAATAAAAAATATTTTCAATATGCAATTTTCTATGCATAGAAATTAATTCTAATGAAAATAATATTTTTTTAATAAAAATATTTTCAATATGCATCTTTCTATGCATAGAAATTAATTCTAATAAAAATAACGCTTTTACAATAAAAATATTTTCAATATGCATCTTTCTATGCATAGAATGAAAATAACGCTTTTAGAATACACAAACTGAGGGGATTACTCTTTTTGAATAACATAAAGATAAAACTTATTTCCATAAAATTTAAGAAAATTTTACCATAACCTCCTTTGTATGGCGGCTGACCATTTTTCAATTTTTACATCCTAAATCTACTTAGAATTTACCCCAAGATGAATTTAGCACTCTAATCTAATCAATTCTCATTTTTTTAAGAGTAAACAATACGAAAAGTTTAACTCTATTTAATTGATTACACATCTTGGATAAAGAGGGATTTAATTCAATGAAGAGAAGAGGGAAGCCTTTCCATCAAGGCATAACATCCAATTTCAATTCAATGAAGAGAAGAGGGAAGCCTTTCCATCAAGGCATAACATCCAATAGCCTCAGCAGGGCTGACATGGCTGCTAACACACTAAGGGTGTGTTCTCATGGGCAAAAAACCCAGCATAGGGTAAAAAGTGCACGTGATCAGGTTTGTTCACACCTAAACTTCCCAAAGGCTAAAGGCTAATAGAGGCATCCCACTCTAGTGAATTAAAAGCCAAGTAAAACAAACCAAGGTATACTTTGAAACTAACAAGAAGCTAGATCAAGAATAGATAACAGATCTTCACAAGGCTAAGGAGATCAATAGACAATGCATAGAGAGTTTAGAGAAGAAATGATGGGAAGAGCTGAACATGGCATACACATAGGCACTCCGCTCCCTTCATATAGAGGTCCAAACATGCAAGAAACAACTATAATTGGCCACCATCAATAGTCACCACCAACAGGTAGTAACTCATTTGACAGATTCCATCGAGGAGGTAAAAGTAGAGCGGTGAAAGCAAAGGAAGATTTACTTCTTCAAAAGGCCTTGCTCCAGCTAGAGGACATGTCAAGATAAGCCCAAGACACCAACACAAAGTATGCCAATCTCCTATAAGAAAGAGAGGCCTATGAAGTAGCCATCACAGCTTTGCTCATTGAGAACTTTACTCAGATTATAAAATTATAATAGTAGTTGAGTGAGTGAAGCCACAAACAAAGGAGCCCAATGACAAACCAAAGTAGCTGGTGGATGCCTCATAGTTAGCCTCATTATTGGTGACTTTGAGGGTCCCTCCACATACTCTTAACCTATTTTTAAAATCACTAACCCTCTCTTTTTTATAATATGACATGGATGGTGGAGCATGCCTCATCTCCCAGGGGCCCTCCACATACTTTTAACTTATTATTTTGATCACTAACTCTCATTTTTATAATATAGCATAGATGTAAGTGAGGACCTAACCGAGGGGGACATAGCACTCATCCGACAAAATTCAGATAAGGATGCAAACCCAATGGTAATCATGGAATTTTTTTATACGACATCTATGTTACTGTGACTACATTTACATGTATACTAACCAAGGGGTACATAGCACTCATCTAACAAATTTTAGATAGGATGTAGACCCAACGGTAATCATGAGATGACAATTTTTCATTAATGACATCTATCTTATTTTGTGACTACATCGACACGTACACTTTATGTGACTACATCGACACGTACATCTATCTTATTTTGTGACTACACCGACACATACACTTTATGCCTTATATCCCATAGTTCTCAATTTTAGATCATGGTGTAGAGTTCTCATGAACTTTACCATTTTAGATGAATGGGAAGGTCTCAGGCTGAATGTGGATCATTCAAATGTACAAATCAATGATGTATGTAGTCATGGTTTATACATTAGCAAGATGAGTAGATCCCTCGATATTTTTGGGAAAGGTCTCAGGCTGAATGTGGATCATTCAAATGTACAAATCAATGATGTATGTAGTCATGGTTTATACATTAGCAAGATGAGTAGATCCCTCGATATTTTTGATAGTGTGGGGTTGAGTAGATCTTCTGTTAGTATTGGGGGGTGAGTAGATCTTCCACAATGGCGATGATAGGATTGAGTAGATGTCGTTGATTTTTGGTCCAAAATATGAGGGTTCATACTCTCTTACGTTGTGGAGTGACTAGGACCCATGAGTACTTAGTGGACGATGATTATATCTTTTTATATAGGTCTACTTTTACGAATGATTATGATTTTTCAAGTCTAAAATAGAATTGTGCAAAGCATGCATGAGTGAAAGCTAAATGGCAAATTCAATTATGAGTGTGTTCATCAATCACATCGAATCTCAAGACCAAGTGGTTGGGTGGAGGCTAACCTGACCAACTAAATGGGGTCAGGTTTGGAAACAAATTTGGTGGGAGTTAACGGATTAAACACTAGAAAGTGAGGGGCAGGGTGGACCCAAAAAGTGATTTGTAAACAAGAAAATGGAGAAAATCTAAGAATCAACTTAGATTATTAAATTTTTAGAGGAAGTAAGATAGAACCCTTCCCTTCATAATGGAGGAATAAGATGTTGTCTTGAGCCTAAGGAAGCCACCGAGATGCCTCTTATTTGTCAAAATTATGAAGATGACATTTTACTTGGAGGAATATGATTCAATTCCTAGTAGCGTACGGTCTATTCTAGTCCATCTATGTTGAGAAAGTTTTTGGATTGGATATTGATGAATGGCGGCCCTAAGTGAGTTTGCTCTACCCCTAGTTTATGATGGAGTTGGAGATTGGTTGCTTCTTTTACGTTCGGGTCTCACCACTTTTGCTCTGAAGGGAGGTTGGTTGGGGTTTTGTCTTCTCTTTTAACAGGGGGTACTCACATCTAGTATCATAGCCAAGGTTTTAAAGGCCAAGAGATAGATTTGTATTTTCTCTTTAGAAGATTAAAGTGATTGTTTTTTGGGTGATGTCTAATAGAGTGGGTTAGAGGAATCCGGTCATTACTATATATTATCTCATATGAACATTTTATGTTTAGATGGCTAGAGAGATTTCCACCATTTTCTTATGGGTTTGACGGTCAAATAGGATATGATAGCTTTTTTGTTTGAGCACCTCTTATTGACTCATGGGCTGCAAGCGAGGAGGTTATTGATCAAACATTTTGAGGAACTATTCTTTCATAATTAACTAGAATAGAAGACATCAATGGTTTGTTCGACTTCAATGGATTTACCCTTATTATAGTCAGGGTGAGATGCTTCAAGAAAATATAAGCTTAGCCTTGATTAATCTTAGGATGGGTATAAAACTAGAACTCCGTGTGTATGGACCCATACACCAAAGTATTCAAATCCTTAGCAGAATTAATAAGGTTGTGGGCTTCTTCTTTCCTCATCATAGAATAACCCCTAGTTGTGTCACTAGTTACTCTTATCACGGTATGATGACAAGGGCTTATATCAAGTCTATTAGACAAAGGATGGACCAAAGAAGATTTCTAAAAAAAATATGATTTTTTTTTTGGAATAAAGCTTTTTGTCTCCTTCTTGTAAAGAAATTGTACTTGCAAATAGTGTCGTATATAAGAATTGAGTATATAAGTTGAATTTTGGACAAGTGTAGAAATGGCACAAAACATGATAATGGACGAGGCCATTAACGTCACCTTTGACTATTTGTTGGTGACAATGTTTTCCACAACGATGGACTGCTACTTGAGATATTGAGAATATTACTTTGGATAACCTTATCGATCTCTTTCTTATGGATGATATAGATTTGGGATTTTTACCCCAACCCAAACTACCACAACCAAGCCATCATAGTTATGGATGAAGTGGATATAGATAAGAGGCTAATTTTATGTAGCCATTGAGCACCAAGGGCCAAATCGTTAATCCTTAGTCATTCAAGATCTGGCAAACTATTGTGGTAGACTTCAAGCTTTTAATTGATTTCGAAAGAACTTATTCATTTATATCATCTAGCTACATGCAAAGCTAGTGCTAGAACAGAGGTATGGTAAACTAATGCAAGTTGAACTGGCAAGTATGGGAAGCCTTTTCACTGACCCATGAGACCAATATGATCCAATTCCTCCTGGATGAGAACCTAACCGAGTGTCAAGGTGTTACATTTACAAATGTATGATGGGATAGTCAGAATAGATTAGCTTATCCAAAACCAATTATCATAAAGGAACTATTTTCTTTCTTTACCTTAACAAAAATCAAGTCCAAGGAAGCAGAGAGATGAGCCACCCGTAGATATAGCTAGTTAATGTAAGAAAACTGTTGATGGGGCTTAAGAAGAAGCAAGCTATTTACATGATCAAGCTAAACTTGGTGGTGGATAAGGAGTCCAACACCACATAACCTTAATCTTAATGGTGGCTGAGTGAACATGATGTTGACATCTTCCCCAAGGAGCTTACTTAACGAGATCTTGCTAGTCCATGATGTCCCCTGACGTAGATCATGAGACAGAATTAGTACCAGCGGTGGCAACTGATCACCAAGAGAGCTTATAAGATGGCCGTGCTAGAAGCTATCAATCTCAAAGGAATATTGTGGAAAATTCTAGATTAAGGGTTTGTTCAACCTAGTGTCTCATCTTAGGGAGCACCTGTTCTGTTTTAGAAGAAGAAGGAAGGAACCCTCATATTACGCATTGACTATAGGGGGCTGAACCAATTAATTATCAAAAATAAATGTCTCGTGCACATTCCCCAAATGTTACCAAGATATATCTTAAGTCCGGATATTACCAAATCAGGATCAAGCAATAGGGTATTGCTAAGATCCTTCAATACTCACTATGGTCATTATGAGTTCACAGTGTTGCCATTTGGACTATCCAATACCCCAACCACATTCAACCAACTAATGCAAGAAATTTTCAAGGAGCAGTTGGATGAGTATTCTTTGATGTGACAACCTAGTGTACTCTACAAACCACAAGAAACATGTACACAAGGTGTTAGAGTTTCTAAGGAAACACAAGCTCTTTGCCAAAAAGAGAAAGTGTAACTTCTTCACTAATACCTAGGATTTATAGTATCTAAGATGGGATTTCAACAGATCCAGTTAATATTGAGGCAATAATAAAGTGGTTGGAACCGAAGTTAGTAAAAGAAGTTAGGGATTTTTAAGGTTGATAGGGTGGTAAAGGATTTTCATATTTAGATACGCTAAAATAGCCACACCCCTAACCGTTCTCCTAAAGAAGAATGTAATCTTTCTAGGGGTCTCCCATGTGCCAAAGTGCCTTCGACAAGTTAAAGCGTATTTGACAAAGGTAAAGATAGCTTGAATCACTAATCCCATGTAATCTTTCCCATGGACTCCCATGTGCCAAATTGCCCTTCGATAAGTTAAAGGTAGCTTTAGTTATTCCAATCCCATTTGAAAGCTACTTGAGTTTGGCAAACTATTTGAAGTCACAAGGTGCCAATGGATTTTCTATTGGAGGAGTTCTCACGCAAGACATAGAAGGCTAGTAGCCTATGAGTCTCAAAAGCTCAGACCTCATGAGAGAAATCATGCAGCCCACGATTTGGAATTACTAGAAATTGTTTATGATTTAAAGTTATGGAGACACTGTCTTCTAGGGCAAAGCTTCACATTGGTCTCACTGACCATAAGAGCCTAAAAGGGATATTTACTCAATGCCAACTTAACATACAATAGAGGAGCTGGATGCAGACTCTCTAGTAATTTGACTTTAAAATTAAGCATAGGCCAAGAAAGTAAAATGTTGTTTTGCAATAAAGGAGGGGGTAAAGGATCACTGTGCAAGTGACAAGTTCTTTTCGCCAAATTTATCACTGCTTTTACAAGGGTGAAAGTCCCCTTCAGAAGTAAATAAGGTACAAGGATTTACCATTGTTGTGACAATTTTGGAGAGATAAAATGCTCTTGATAATATAAAAACCTTAAAAACAATTGATTCCTAATTCAAAAGTTCCCTTAAGTATTTCAAAAAGAGGTATGTAACCATTAAATAACACCTTTTTATCCCTAGAACCCTAGAATTGAAGATTATGTATAATAATGTACCAAGGGTAGCATAAATTTACAACACGAATCTGTAGAGAGAGAAAAAGGTCCTAAAATTGAGAAATTTTATTTTTAATACATGAATTAATAATTTTAAGCCCTAGCTATATGTAGAAACCCTTGGTAGAAATTTTTAATCATATAAACCCCGCACGTGCACATTTGGTGTACATTGCACATTAAATTATTTTAGATTAAGGCTTAAGGTGAAAAAGGGAATTAATATTACTTGATCATGAGAAAACTAAATTTAATATCCCAAATTGTGTATAAGATCAAGAGTTAAGGTAGGAAAAATTTGGTTTATAAAATAATTAAACTAGTCCATTGGGGATGTACACATGGTGCACAAATTAATTTAATACTAAGGGATAAGGTCTAAAGTCCATTCAATTAAATAGGTTTACATTAAAGGGCAAGGTTTAAGCTAAAAGGATAAGGTTCTATTAGTAGTAAAGGGACTCCAAAATTAGAGCATAGGGATCCATGTACACATATTTAACCCTATACTTGCCCAAAATAAAGGGGCCAAGGCTAAAATAAATAGGATAAGGGTGGGAAAAGAGAAAATAAAGGTAAATATAGATGAGAGATATCATGCACCCCAACAAATAGATAAGAAGGGCTATATTTACCATAAAAGCATGCTAAATATGCATGCATGTCCCAAGCTTTCAAAGAAAGCATAGGGGGGGCTTGGGCTTATAAATATGCCCCTCCTCTTTCTTTTTTCCAATGTTCCCACTGACTACACGATCTCTTGTTCTTTGGTGCTTCTAAGATTTTCTACTCTCATACATGTGTGGTTTTCCATGGGAAGCCTTGGAAGCTATGAGAGTAATTTGCAATCATCTCAAGTCCTTTTTCTCATATCTTAGGTGCCAGAGATACACCCGCAAGTGGAGTGGTCCCTTTTTGTCTACTAGTACTATAGTTTTGGAGTTTATGAGTGCCCTCTCCCCTTCAAGGAAAACTAGTGGACTTCTCCTTCATGCTTGAGCTCTCCAGCAACCTTACTTGCTATAGCCATTTACTCCAAATTCACCTCTACACAAGGTTAGTCAAAACTATTATTCAATTTTTGCATTGAATTTTTTTAGGTATAGTTTGTACTTGTGTCCTTCATGCAAATTCAAATTTGAATCAAACACTCATGATTGCCTTCTATTTATCCATTTATTTAATTTTTTAATAATAGTAAATAGGATTAATCAAACTCATAGCCTTAGAATAAGTTCTTAGGCTTGCTATTTAATAAATCAGCTTCCTTTAACCTTTGAAAGCCAAGGATGCATAGTTTTATGCTTTTTACCCCTAGAAGGATTTTTGGATAAATTTCTTGCCTAGAACTATCTCTAACCTTAAAACTCATACATATTTAAATTAATTAATTAACTATTCAATTAGAGATTCATTTTGTATATTTGTGAAGTCCTAGGATAAGAGAATTTATTCTTGAATTTTAAAATTTTTCTTGGTTATGGTTCACATGTGGAAATTTTCCCTAGTATATTTTATTAAGGGTTGTTCCTATGCAAAAGCTAGTAGTCTAGTATTTGTTTTTACCATATGCTAAAAGTAGAAATTTCTATACTTATTTTAGCTCTCTACTTCTAAATTTATCTTTTCAAATTACGTGTATAGTTAAAGGCTATTCACATGCAAAAGTGGAGAAATTAGCACTCCATGATAAATATAATGTCATATGCTAGAAATAACCACTATGCTTTTAAAAAAAAGACCTAGGTAGAGCTAAAAATAGCACCTAGTGCTATAAATAGAGTCCAATAATAAAAAGATAAAATCTCCTACCAATTAAGGTGTTGTTAAGGTTAAACTTAAGTGGGAATCTAGAGATTTAAGACTAAGGATTATTGAGGGAAACTATGGGGGGAAATTTGGAACTTATGACCTTCATTTAGAACCCTCAGGGAGAGAAACGATACATCAAATTACAAAAGTTTTCATACCACTATGATTTGTCTTGTTGATGCTTGGTGCATGTTTTTCAAGAAAGAATTGCTTTGTTTGTGAAAAAAATGTTCTTCTTTTGTTTAGAGTGGTGGCTTGTGTGATTTTTGGTCACGTGCTGGGGACTTCACATGAAGTCATTTCTCTAAGAATCCGCTCCCTCTCGGACTGAACATGGATCATTCTAATAGACAAATCAATGAGGCATGTAGCCCTAGTTTATATATTGGGGGGGTGAGTAGGTCCCTTGAAATTTTTGCAATGTATAGTGGGGTGAGTAGGTCCTCCACAGTGGCGATCAGAAGATTGAGTAGATCTCCCGGGTGTGGTTGATTTTTGGTCCAATCTGAGGACTCATACTCTCATTTGTTGTGGAGAGACCATGACCTATAATTTCTTAGTGAACAATGATGATTATATCTTTTGTAAAGGTACTTTTGTAAATGTATGCTTTTACGAATTATTGTGATTTTTTGAGTGTAAAATATAATTGTGTAAAGCGTGCGTGAGTGAAAGCTAAGTCAATCATGGGTGTATATGTCAATCACCAAATCCAGGGACCAAGTGGTCGTTAGGTGGAGGCTAACCCATTAGCCCACATGGAGTTAAGATTATCCAATGGATTTTATGGGAGTTGAATGGATTAAACACTAGAAAGTGGGTGGCAGAGTGGATCTAGAAATACAGGTACTTTCCAAATGTCAAGACCAAAAGTGATTATTATACAAGAAAATGGGAAAATCTAGGAATCGGCTTAGATTATTGAATCTTCAAAAGAAGTAAGGGTGAAACCTTCCCTTCATAATTGAGGAATAAGATGTCATGTTGAGTCTACGGGAGCCACCGATGCCTCTTATTTTGTGAGAATTATGATGAAAAGGATATTTTTACTTCTTGTTGAAGGAATCTGATTCAATTCCAACTGTTGAGGGAATAAGATGTCATGTTGAGCCTACGGGAGCCACCGATGCCTCTTATTTGTGAGAATTATGATGGAGAGGATATTTTTACTTGTTGAAGGAATCTGATTCAATTCCTACCAAATGTCGATTCCAATCCAGCTATATTGAGAAAGCCATTAGATTTCTAGAGTGATAGGATATTAATGAATGGAGGCCCCAACAAGTGAGTTCGCTCTACCCCAAGTTTAGTATTCTGCCCTGCCATGATTTCTCTTTTAGGAAGGGGTAGAGATCTCACAATGGAGGTGGTTCAGTTCTCTTTTTCCAAGCTCCTCCACTCTTTACTGCAGTATTTCAAAAATATTTTCTTGGAATTGCTTCCTATACATCCTTAGTTTTTGTTTTGTCTGCTTTCTTCCTGAGCATATATACATGTTCCTCCAGGTTGTGGATATAAGCTATCTTGTCGGCATTCTCCAAATGCTCCAAAATTGTGTTTGTTATTCCTAATACCTACATCACAACCTATGATTCTTCTCCCGAGTCATTGCACCCATTATTGGAAGGCTAAGATTGCTTCTAGATTCCTCAAAGAGGATCAGTGTGTGTGCCTCAACTACATGTGCATAGATCCTTTGAGGCAGACTGCACTTCTCACACATGTGAAGAACAGATTCACCACTTACTCCTCTTTCTCCTAATACTTTTTGGGACAGAGGACCAAATGTAGGATACACGCTATCTGAGCTTTTTATTGGGCTTTCTCCTCCTATAGCTTGGTCTTCTCCGGTATATGTGTTACAACATTCTGAGTCGAGAGTGTTTGTTAGCAAAGGGGTTTCTATCAAAGGATTTGGGAGGAGGTTGCTACATCTTCTACACCTAAGGAGTTGAGGGTTAAGCTTCTAATAGATTTTTTTACTTTTGTTTCTTAGATTCCTTCTCACTTTCCTCCAGGCTATGGTGTATGCTCTCTATCTCCTCATCTCCTTCTTTGTCAAACCATTATGGGCTTCCACCTTTAGATGTCTGCCCATCTTCGAGTGTCCTCCTAATGAAGTTATCTTTTGGGCTTGAGGCCACCGTGTTGCTTGAGATTATTATTCCCCAATTTACCTTTTTTTTTC
Organism: Cibotium barometz; assembly: GCF_041138505.1. Taxonomy (NCBI): domain Eukaryota; kingdom Viridiplantae; phylum Streptophyta; class Polypodiopsida; order Cyatheales; family Cibotiaceae; genus Cibotium; species Cibotium barometz. Next base: position 12,186,600 of record NC_141110.1, read on the forward strand.
TTTTGACAAGTTGCGATTAGACATTTTGCTCATGCTGGCATTCTTTGCCACTAAACACACCATGTCCATGTAGAATCGCATCTATTTTTGTCATGGCTCACCCAAACCCCGCTTGAAACACATCCATCAAGAATATTACCTGACTGCTGTCATGAGGATCTTTCCAATGGGGTGGCCAAGCTCGTAACCCTTGACGTCTCCAAGATCTACAACTCCTTTTGAGAAGCAATTCCATCATGCCTCCTGCAAGTGTTCACACCGCCGTGTTGCACTACATGTACTCGTCCCTCCTCTCACCTCACTTGACTCACACTCACTAGCATGGATTAGAGAGAGATTAGAAAGAGGATTAGCAAGAGAAAGACTCTATTGCACAATAGGAGAGTCTTTTGCATTCTGAGAGATATTCACTTATATGCATGGCCATAAGTGTTCACACTCACTTAAACCGTGGCCGACCGGGCATTTTAGGCCCATAAGAGGCTTAGTGCTATTACAATGACTACTCTCATAATATATCCATGAAGTACATTACTTGTGACTTCATCCTAACTTACTACCACATACTCTTGAAGCGAGAATTTTCATAAGTATTCCATCGGACCATTATGGATGCCCGTCCAAGTTATAGATTTAGACACCATTGCTTCATATCTTGAATGTATAACCTTTTGGTGTGTATCTACCTTGACCCCTTGATATAAGATAATGGCAGTAGCTCTTGTTAACGCTAGGAATGGGTTAACATTCCCTCCTTCCTGATGCCGATCACGTCCTCGTGATCGTATTGAAGACCTTTGTGTAGGGAGAATTGACAAGTTTTATTGATGGCTTTTGATGTTGAGTGATGTTCAATGGACCTTGTTCCTGTAGAAGGAATAAGAAAGGCTAGTTAGTAAATTAAAGTGTTAGAGATTAGTGGGAATTCCTAAGGAGGTGGGGGTTCTTTGGGAGTGATTGCATTTGTATATTTTTGTGAGCATGATTTTATGTGGGTTATATTTTGTGCTTACTTTGTTTTTTCAATCATAAGTAGAGTTACATGTGATTTGTGTTAGTTGGGAAACTAAGAGATGTTAATGATGGGAGAGAAGAGAAGGAAGGATGCGGAGGAACGTAAGTAAAATCACCAGAACGAGATTGTGATTCTCAGTTCTTCATCAGATTCATTGAAGCGACATTCATCATTTAAAGAAATTGGCCTTCGATGATGTCCTTTTTTGTGGCATGATTCTTGTCAAATGTTGTTTTAGTAGGACCTATTCCTACGAGCTTCTTCCCATGTGCTTCTTATGCTTTTATGTATTTTGAAGTACTCTATGAAAAAGATAATCATGAAGTACATTAAATGAGTCAAATGAGATCTTATTGAGTTGCTACTTGTTGACGTAGCCACTCGTTGGTGAGGCATGAAGGAATTACGTCAATTTGAGAGGCTGATATAGATATCTTCACTAAGGATTAGATATCAATGTGTTGTGAAGACTTAGCTTTGTTTGGAGAGGTTTACAATTTGAAGGAAAATTTCAGGCGATGGGTTGTACCATTGACCAGGATTTCGCCCATCATGGCCCCCCCATCTAGAGATGTACCTGGAAGGTTGTCTATGGTGAGGCTCTAGTACAAATGTTCTCCATTGCATGAGTATGGATATGTACTCATGGAGCAACTACTACATTAACTTAGCCAAAAGAATAGTAAGCTATAAGCTTAACAAAAATGTATTGGATGGCTATTGAAGATCGACAGGAGTTTCTTGTGATATTCTATCATTTTTAGGTAGGCCATATATGTGATTCCCTTGTGTTTTTTTGTTTTTATTACCACCTTGCGAGAAACCCGTTCTTGTGGCTATTGTCCTTTTTGAGAGAATAGGTTCTTATGTCTATCGCATGGCTTCTTCTTTGCTTCTTATCCAGAAGGGTGAAAAGAGCATTGTGACTTTGTCCTTAATGCACTCATAAGTCTCTTGCAGACGTGGGGATTGATTCTTGAATTTGTGGCTCAAGTGTTGTCGAGGCGGTAAGTATAGCTTCTAATTAGTTGCCATTAGGGTTGACTGAACAAGCAAGCTCTTGTGTATGCGTGAGATGGGTTGAGTGGCTTGCTTGGTGTTGCTTAGGCCTCCATTCTTGTCAAACTTTAAGTGAAGCTGCTAGGGTTGAAGGTGTTGGTGAAGTATTTCTCCATTTGTTCGATATCGTGGCAATCATATGATGGGATTTCCATCATAGTATCCCTACTCCTAAAGCACATGCATAGACACCCATCTTTTATGAACATTAGGAGTTAATGGTTGATGCCTTTGAGGCTTCTTTCTTTGAGCAAGCTTGGGGAACTTGCTGATGCACTTGGGAATCCAAGCTTTGGTATTACCTTGGTAGTACCCTTGTGCTTGTAGTAATCTTTTTGGTATCCACACTTATTGAGTGGCTAGAGTTATTTGAGGAACGTGCATAGGATTTTGTGGATGACGTTGTGGGGTATTGTTATTCTACTTGGCCTTTGAGATTTGCGTTGAGGAAGACGCTTTGATTGTTGAGAAACCCAAATTGGATTGGCACCTTTGTAGTAGCCTTGAGCTACAAGTAGCTGTTTTTTCTTCCACATTTTTATACCATTAAGATACCTTGATTTTGGTTGTCGTGGTGGAGTTTTCTTTTTGGTTGAAGCGGAAGGTTTGGGCCCCTCCTTCACATTGTGGTTGGCACTAAGACTGAGGGTTTGAGACTCTTGGGTGTTGTTTTGATAATGAGGCTTGAGCCTCGTGCGGAGCGACTTTCGATGTTGAGGCTTTTGAGAATGCAACCATCTCCTTTGGTGAGGTTGGTCAATGAATGCAACCATCTCCTTTTGAGAATGCAACCATCTCCTTTGGTGAGGTTGGTCAATGAAGAGACGTTGGCTCCAGGGCTTTTCCCTTGAGTTCCTTTTTGAAGATAGGTGGTTGCGCTTGCGGGACTTCTTCAAGAATAACCATTAAGTGTAAGGTTTTGGCATTGGAATTTTTTGTTGAGGAGGGAGTTAAAGGATTAGACGCTTTGTCCAAGTTGGTCATTGACGCAAATGGTAGGTCTTCATGTAGAGGGACTTCCAAGGAAGAGGCTTGTAGCTTTTTGCTTTCAACATCATAGATATCCATTAGGGCTGGACCCTCTTCTGTGCAGTATAGTATTGTCAACTTTGTGTCGTTGACCATCATGATAATCCTATCGCTAGCAAAGCATAGTGGTGCGTGGGCAATAACAATGATCCATTTATGTCCCAAGATCAAATCTACTTCCAACACATACTCAACTAGCTTCACATATATTCCTGTTAAATTTGCAGCAATGTGATGAGCTATGGTAGATCAAATGCAAGAATCAACATGAGTAGCAAGTAATTAAAAAGAGATTAAGATAAGATTAGTACATAATTAATCTAATAGTATAATGTAGGCATGTATACTCAAAAACCAGCAAATTCTCATTAGGCTAATGCCTCAATTTATAGCTTTTACATCCACAAGGTGCCAAGCATCTAATCCCATTGATTTCTCCTTGATTTGTGCATCCTCCCCTATATCTAGGGGTACCTTTTCCTAGAATCTTTCCGCACCCCTATATTCACTCATACTACCCTTGATTCTCTCATTCAGTGGATTCTTCTCACATTTTCACTGCTATCCACTCAATTACAGACTCCCTTTTATAGTCTCTAGCTAAGGGCTTGTTCTCGCACACACCTATTCACTTGCATATTTCAACACCTCTCCTCAAGTGAATAATTCAAGCACACTTGGACCCTATACCAAGTTTTCCTTTTACTTGGTAGCCCGTGACCAGTGCCTCAAGTCCCTAACTCATAGTCCTTGACACTCTCTCTCTATGTGTCCAAGGCTACTACAAGTGCCCGTAACTTTGACTAAAGTACTCACACATACATCTACCACATGGCCTACATCATCGGTGGCTCAAAGGTGGTTTTACTCTATTGGGACAGGTTACATTGGGTTATGGGGCTTCTCTCTTCCTCTCTCAGAGAAGATATTCTGACTCCTCTACCTTAGGGGTCTCCAGGAAGTTTGCAAATCCCAATCCTTCTTCATTTGGTTTGTTGTAGCAGTCTCTAGCCATGTGTCCTGGCTTCCCACAGTTGTGGCAAAGTGAAGATCCCTGCTCCTCCCCTGCTCATTCCTCGTCCTCGTGCAAGGCCTCCTCGGGTGTAGAGTGCTTTCTCTTCTCCAGTTGTTGGGTCCAATCCTTTCTTCTCTTTTACCTTGTTCTCTTGCTCTAGTAGAGCTCCTTCTATCTCATGCAGCTTCAAATATGGTACATTCTTTAAGGTTGCCACAATGTTCTCATACTCTCCCTTGTCCACACTCTTTAGAAGCATTGCTAATGCCTCATCATCTTCTACTTTCTTTCCAATGGTTGCAAGTTGTTGTTTAATGCTTTTGTATTTGTTCAAGTGTGTGGTTAGAGGTTCACTTTCCTTCATGTTAAGTTTGTAGAATTACATTAGCAGATTTATCTTTGAATTCTTTGCTTGAGTGCCAAATAATTTGTTAAGTTCATCCCATACATCTTTAGCTTGTTGTAACCCTGTAATGTGGTGAATGATTTCATCATTTAAGCTAAGTGCAATGAGTCCTAATGCTTTCTTATTTCTGCTCTTCCACTCATTCTCCCCATTCTCCACTCGACATTCATCTTTTCCCTCAACTAGCCCCCATAGATTATTCCTCATGAGCACATACATGGTTTTTGTTTGCCATGTATGGAATTGCTCCTTGTTCAACTTAGCTACTTCTTGTGCAATACTCATGATGATATGAAGAGGATCTTACCTCTTGATTCAATTCAAGATTCAAGGACAGTGTCTACCCTTCTACAACTCCAATTTGGTGTTTAATGACGATTACAACAAGTTTACAAGCATTAATACACCAAAACTTGCATAAGCCAAGGATAGTTGGTTTTGTACTGGGTGGATGATTGGAACATCAAACCAACTTCAAATTACAATCTAAAGTAATAAAGATCTGTATCAAATACCTAATAGTAAGTTTGAACCATCAATTGCACCAAAATACATTAACTAGTGCTAATTAATCACTAATTAGTGAGATTAACCTCCTATTTTGTGTGCAAAAAAATAGAGTGCACGAGGAGACCAGATCTAGTGCCTTAGAGTTCAAATGAGCTCAAATCCTTTTAAGGGTATCAATAGCAGTTAGTCTAGTAAAAGATCAAGTCCAAAAACATAAGATTTGACCAAATATTGAATGCTTAATCTCTGATTTACCAAAGTCACTTCAGATTAAATCCAGAGCTTGATGCCACTTCTCCTTGATGAATTTCTGAAATCTAAGATCATAGGCGTATAGAGCACCCTTGAAAATCCCTGGAGCCGAGAGGATTTAAACTAATTTCATCTGTGGAAGTATGAATCTATAAGTTTCTCCAGAAAAAAGGACCTTGCAAATTCGTGATTTTTTGCTACATCCAACGGTGGTTTGAAGACTTGTGGTGGCAGGCTGATGCGTGGGAATACTACCTAGGTGTGGCTAAAAAGATTTTAGCTAATTTAAAGGCTGGAGGGAGATCAAGCCCCTCCACCAGCTGGGGGTGCAGAAGATTAGTGGAATAGAACTAAAAATAAGGATTAACTCCTAATCCATGATTAACAAGGTGATTAAGCTTAAAAATGAGCTGAATTCTAAGCTATGGCTTGATATCATGTTAAATTTGCAACAATGTGATGAGCTATGGTGGATCAAATGCAAGAATCGACATGATAACAAATTCTCATTAGACCAATATCTCAATTCATAGCTTTTACATCCACAAGGTGCCAAGCATCTAATCCCACTAATTTCTCCTTGATTTGTGCCACCTCCTCTACATCTGGGAGCACCTTTTTCTAGAATCTTTCGACACCCCTATATTCACTCATGCTATCCTTGATTCTCTCATTCAATAGATTCTTCTCACCTTTTCACTACTACCCACTCAATTACAGACTCCCTCTTACAGTCTCTAGCTAAGGGCTTGTTCCCGCACACACCCATTCACTTGCATATTTCAATAATTCCACCATTAGTGTCCTCTTATTCGTATCCTCCAACTAACTCTTGTTATTTACTCTTCCTTGTCATTAACATTTTCTTTCTTCACTTAAATCACCTTCTTATTCCTCTTACTCAACACCTTCCTTCAATCTTACTTCTTCCTCTCCTCTATACATTAATGTGGGCACCACAAAATTTGGATTCACAAATGTCTTTATAAATATTGCAATCCTTAGTGCATCAAACTTCTTGAGAATCCTATGAAGACATGAACCCTAAAATAACAATGATCAAGAGCATATGCTCGAGCCACAAGAGCATACTTGAGATCCATGCAACCAAAGGAATGAAGGTGATAAATCTTTTAAAATCTCCTAGAGTTGAGGGTGTTTTCTATGATTCTCGAAAAGCATTTTGATGGCTTGAGGCAACAACATGCATATATGACACCAAGGGTGGCTTTAACCTACCAAACCAATTTATTCACACTATGTGCTTAATGTACATGCAATTTGGTCAAGTTTGGCTTGGAAATCCATAGTGGAAAAAGTTAGTTATACCATGTAAATTAGAATTAGTATCCTAGAGTTGCTTACCCTTATGTGGCCAAATGCCATGTAAATGAGGATTAGTATCCTAGAGTTGCAAATATATAAAGACTACTTATATTGCTCAAAGGCCTAGGTTTTTTTGGCATTTTTATTTGGCCTTGTGGTGTGCAACCCTACCTCATAGGTTATACTAGGTTGTGATCAAAGCATATGCGCTCCCTAAATCCATTGATGTATATATTAACGTTGATTTGCTTGTTGTAAGATGAGATGAGAGTTTATCATTAATACATATTTTTTTCTTACAAAAATGGGATAATTTTCTTACATAATAGAAAAATGCTTCTTGTCTCTCTTAAGTACTATGGTAGTACATTATGTGTGAGAGGGGGAATGCTTCTCGTCTCTCTAAGTAATGTGGTAGTACATTATTTGTGAGAGGGGGAACTCTTGCCTACTTGTGAGTGATTTCTCTACTCTATTCTACTACTACTTATTCTCTATTCTACTTTGCATCATGTATGAGGGAGAGCTTTTGCCATTACTTGTGACTAATATCTCTATTCTCTACAATAGTGGGTAAGCACGATAGGAAAGGCTTGAGGAGAGCCCCACACCACTCCACTCAACATCCACACATACCCATTAACTTGGAGTCCATTTGCAAGGTGACAACATGTGGGAGTGACATGGTGGATAACTATGGACCTCATTGACACGATATTCGATTAAGCTATGTCCTAAGTTTCTAAAGACCCTTACAAACATGCATTTCTATTGCTAGATTTTTGCATACACAAAACAATTTCCAAGAAAGAATAGCTTCAAGGATAGAGGGAAAGTGCAAGACAAGTTGAGGGATGGAGATGGCTTTTTGTGCCTTCCTCCAAGAGTCACCATACCAAATCACCCTACAAAATTTCTTGACCAAAATAACATTTTGAGATAGTGAAAATCTCATTAAACTTAGAGGTTACACTTTAATGTCTTGCATTACTTAAAGGATATAAAATAAAATAGATAGTCATATGGATAGCTCTAATGGTTGTCAATTTGAACCTTTGCTTATTCACTAAAACACACTTGGATCATCCCGCGAGAGAGAGAGAGAGAGAGAGAAACCATCACTCATTCAAATAAAGAGGGAAACAAATAATGTGATAAGAATTATACGATTATTGGCATCGTTAGGAGGGCAACATATCAACATGGCTTGAACACTTTTGTACTTTCAAGTTAGAGGAGATGAGAATTAAGCATAAAACAACTTAATAGCTAGGAATTACAAGTTTTAGTGGAATAGATGCCAAAATCATAATCTATGTTATTGATGTAACAAATCTAGGTTAAACTTGTCCCTAAAGGCCCATAAGCTTGGAAATTTTAGAAAAATACATCACTCAACGCATGAGGTAGTCCACACCTGGACGGCCTTCTTCGATCATATGTGAATACACATAGGTTACACTTTAATGTCTTGCATTACTTAAAGGATATAAAATAAAATAGATAGTCATATGGATAGCTCTAATGGTTGTCAATTTGAACCTTTGCTTATTCACTAAAACACACTTGGATCATCCCGCGAGAGAGAGAGAGAGAGAGAGAAACCATCACTCATTCAAATAAAGAGGGAAACAAATAATGTGATAAGAATTATACGATTATTGGCATCGTTAGGAGGGCAACATATCAACATGGCTTGAACACTTTTGTACTTTCAAGTTAGAGGAGATGAGAATTAAGCATAAAACAACTTAATAGCTAGGAATTACAAGTTTTAGTGGAATAGATGCCAAAATCATAATCTATGTTATTGATGTAACAAATCTAGGTTAAACTTGTCCCTAAAGGCCCATAAGCTTGGAAATTTTAGAAAAATACATCACTCAACGCATGAGGTAGTCCACACCTGGACGGCCTTCTTCGATCATATGTGAATACACATAGCTTCGATGGTCTGACAAGAGCGTGCTCTTAAACTTAGAAGGTTCCCCTGTCTTATCTAAGAGTTGTGGGAGCGGAGTCAAGATTGGATCCCCACTTGAATGGTAGAAGTAGCCAATTGAGTAGCGAGATTCTGTTTCATTAAGCACCACACGATGCCACCCACTTCGATAATGGTTATTGCTCCAAACCTAAGGCAAACATTATTTTAAAAAAAAGGCTTTCATTAAGCCTAACTTATTTTGTTTTTAAATATGACAATAAATGTCACAAAGTATAGACATAAATATTTAAACGTACAAAGTTGGAAGGGTCCACTAAGTTGTGTTAAAATGTGGGTGTTATGTGTGCATGCACACGCGGGCGCTCTGTGTGTGTGCACGCGCGCGCGTGCATGTGCGTGTTCGTGTGTGTGCACACACACACACTACGTGAAATGTGTGTGAGTGTATTTGTATGTATGTGCATGTGTATATGTGTGTGTATGCATGTACGTGTGCATGTGCATGTGTATATGCGTGTGCATGTGTGTGTGTGTGTGTGTGTGTGTGTGTGTGTGTGTGTGTGTGTGCACGTGTTTGTGTGTGTGTGTGTGTGAGAGAGAGAGAGAGAGAGAGAGAGACTTATTTAAAATAAATTAGAAAAAATTTATTTAAAATAAACTAATGGGATCATGTGATGCTGGTATAATGGAGAAGAAGAGTAAGACTGTAAAAATAATTCGTCTATTGGTATCTAACCATCATAATATCAAACTGTCAAACATAACAAAATGGTAGAGAAGTCTTGACAATGTCATAAAAAAGGGAATCTTTCCCTTTTTAATTTATATAATTAGTATGCAACTCAATACCAATCACATGTTCCACAAATTTTGCTTTTTTTTTTCCAAAAAACAAATCCCATTCTTTTGGACTGAAACTTACTATAATAAATAGCCTACCGTATGAACAGTAAAAAGATTACTTTGTGTCATAAATATAATGATATAAACTCCATCATCTTAGCACATAAAACACACATAAGCCCTCAAGAAATATAACGATATGAATTCCATTAGGATTAACAATTTATGATGTCCATTATGATTATTATTATGATGTGATGATGATCTACACAAGGATTGTTGTTATTATGATATGAAAGCTATTGCTGACCTAAGAAGTAGGGGCTCAAACAGTGGGTCTTAAGATTTGTTTTGTACATGATAACATGTGGGGAAGATTAAGGCAAAAGAAAAGACAGAAGCTAGAGGTAAAATAAAGCTTAGGTGGGCAAAAGAAAAGAGAGAAACTAGAGGTAAAATAAAGCTCAGGTGGGGATGCTTACAGAAGAAGAGGCAAACAGGATCTTTATAGTGTATAAGATTTTGGAAAATGTTATTGATGTCAGATTAACCGGTTGTTTCTTTCTAGAGTGATGAAAAAGATGGGCTTTGGTTTTAGGACGGCTACATGTATCCATGCACTCACATTTGGTGATTCCTCACAACTTCTTCGCAATGGGGTCTTAGCTAGAGGGTTTGAAGTTAGAAGGTCAATCAGATAAGGTTGTCCTTACTCCCTTATTATTTGCATTGGCTACCCATCCTCTCATTTTGGCTTTAAAAATTACTAGTAGGGAGGGCCAGGTTGTAGGTCTGAAGTTGAAGGCAGGGGAACAGCTCATCATTGAATGTTTCACAGATGATTCATTACACTTCTTGTACACTAACAACGACAATGTAAGGAAACCTTTAGAAATTGTGCAGTGATTTGCTAATGCCTCAGGTTCAAACTGTAATATATTCAAATCTAGGCTAATTAGCCTGACTAAGGAGGATTCCTTTGATGCCAAAAGATGGAGCTGCCAAGTGATCAATAAGGGGGAAACTTTCAAACATCGAGGTGATCTAATGGAGGTGGCCGTGACACAAACAATTGGTCAACTAGGCATTGGACAGAGCCTTGGCTAAGGTTCAAAAGTGGAAAGGAGTGGTGCTCCCATTTCATGCAAGAGTGGACTTGGTTAATTCAATCCTTAATGCTTACATTTTATTCCTATGCCCTATTGTAAACTTAAAGAAAAGCCACTGGAACAAGTTTATGGTCAAGATAAGAAGCTTCTTGTGGAAAAACTAGACTGATCATAATAGGAGTGTCTCCTGGCTAGCCTGGGATAAGTGTGCATGCCCAAAGACTTCGGCGGTTTAGGTATTTTTTTCCTACCTCTACATGCTGAGGCAAGGGTCACTAGATTCTTGGAGGAGAGAGAAAGTTGGGTCACAAGGAAAGGCATTTGGCAAGGTCTTGATTGGGTAGATAAGTATTTTTGTCATGCCCCTATCAAGATTATTGCAGCCCTTCTTTAACTTCTTAGTCATAATATGGAAGGAAAACACGGGGTTGTTAAGTTGGAATGGCTCTACTAGAGTCATAGGTAACTCTTTCTTCTTTCAACATATCTGGTGGTCCCACTGCTCCCCCAGGTCCTGCAACCCCCCATGTAACTAATGCCATGAGATTGAATAACAAGGGGCTCAGATACTTTGGTGACTTATGGGAGATACCTTAACAGGGTTGGAGAGATGATCTTCGCTTAAATGACTTCTTCGAGACCAGTGAGAGAGATAGATAGGTGATAAGTCAAGTTTTGAATTTGCTAGGGAATATCTAAATCACCACAGCAAGCTGCAGTAGGGAAAGATGGATGAAAGACTGGTGTTGGTTTAATGAGGTCCCCTAAGTCTATCTTACAGAGAAGGTTGTGCTTCCAACCAGATTACACATTATTGTAATAATACAGAGGTTAAATGGGGGCTTTTCCACTTGGAAGGTTAGAAGCTGCTGTGGAAGATGGATATCCCCAAGAGATGCATATTTTTTTATGGATGTGGGCTTTACGTGTAGGGTATAAGCTAGTCAAGAGGAATTTTACCTCACATTCTTGCCCCAAATTCATGTCTGCTTTGGAGGATGGAGACATACCTTTTGGACATACCCCATCAATAAGGAGCTTTTGGACTGATATGAACAAATTGACTTTTCTGAAACTGGGAAATAGACTCACATGGGCAAGCTGGTTGATTGGGAAAGAGATTAAGGAGGAGGCAGAACTTAACCTCATAATAACCATGATTAGGTACTCTATCCTCTAGGAAATACGATTGTCTAAGAAAAACAGGGTGTTCAAGGTAGGGGCTGAGTAAGGTCTGGACAGTGAGCAAGCGAAAAGGGTGTGCAAAGCCAACTGTGTAGGTCTTACAACTGTGTATAAAATAGAAAATGACAAGGCTTCTGAATGGTTACAAAGGCTATTGTAACTGGGTGTTAAGGATTGCTGTGCTTAATAGATTAAGTTCGAGCCAGTAGGCAATGCACAAGCTAGGGATGAGTCAGCACATACTGGGCAATGCTCATCATGTTTTCTTTTTCTCGCAGAATTGCTACAAGACTCGGGCCTAGGAGGACCTCCAGCTCAGTAAGATTCGGTGAAGAGAAAGTGTGCTCCAAAGGGAGCTTATTTGTAAAGTCAGACCTAAAACTCTGCGGTGGTATAAGAAGATCAAACAGGAAAAACACACTTTTCTTTTGCTACTGTGGAGCTCCCTGTTGGAGGAAGACCTGATATCAAAGTGTGGGCTAAAGGAGATGACTTTGTTGGTGAGTCTCCAAAAGGAGCTACTATCTTTGCCCTCTTGTACTGTGGCATGCAACTTGGGTATCAGCTGAGATGGTGGGTGAGTCATCCTTCAGAGAGGAAGTTGGTTTGTATGTTGTTAAACTATGAAGGCTAGAATAGTGTGTAGTATGAGAGGAGCAGTTTTTGGTTCTAATGGTATTGTTTTGCAGCTACTCTCAGGTATGACGTAAAAATTTGATACAGGACTGGGCTAAGGCACTTTAAACGTGAGATCTCCCCTTTGTCCCCTAGAATTTAAAACTCTGGATGTGTAGCATTTGAAGGGAAGGATCATGTAATGAATGAATGAATGGGTTGATTGCTTAGACATACCTGGAAGATGTCACCAAGGTTGACAACTAGGGCATCACGTCTGGGCTTGACTGCGATCCAAGTTCCATCCCGCTGCTGCACCTGCAGACCCCCAACCTGGTCTTGCCATAGCAAGGTTAATACGGACACATCGGAATGAGGGGGGACGCCTAGGGTCTTATCGGGTTGGGGGCATGGGGGGTAATGGCTCAGCTTTAAGCCAGGAGTCTCCCCACTCTTTATGTGCTCTTCCACCACTTCATCCCCTTTGAGGCCCAGCCCTTGCAGCAGAAGTATCGTCAACTGTTGCGCTAGCTCGGTGAAGCCAGTGGAGCACTCCTCCAAAGCATCACTGAACACAGGCTAATCACATCTTGTTAAACACACTACGAGCTCCTAAAACCCCTATTAATCGAGTACAAAATAGCCAGAAATTCACGAGGAGTGAGGCTCTGATTAAAATTGGGAGAGGCGGAGATTAGGGGTTGCAGGTCGATTTCCGGGATAAGATGGCTGTCGGAGAAGAGGTTGAAGGGTAGGCAGGGCCTGAGGTTTGGCTCCCACTCGAATTCCTTCAAGGAGAGGTGGCCATTTAGGAAGGCCGCCAGACCCTCGGTTTCCACCGCCATGTATCCGACTGCGTAATCCTCGACTACTAGCAAAGCGAAAGCGCAATGAAAGGGTCGAGTTGAGTCGTTGATCTTCTGGAGAAATTCTAATGTTTACGTCAATTGGTGAAGCGTGTGTGTGTGTGAGATCATTCCACTAAAAAAAAAACTGTGTGAGAGATCTCCCTAAGGACATTACTTGGTACAAATAAAAAAATCTAGCATTAAAAAAAAAATCTAATGTTTATGTCGATGATGAGATATGTAATTTTTAAGAAATTATAACGTAATAATAGAATTTATGCATGTGTGGCCAAGGTGTACCACAACATGGAATCCCATGCGCATAGGTTTTGGGATGACCATCTAACCCTAATTGAAAGGAGGCCATGTGTGGGACAAAGGAGTAAAAAATATGTGGAAGAAGGAAGTACGTGGTGTTGCATGGGGGGGGGGGGGGGGGGAGGGGAGGGGTGTTATGGGAGAGGAAGGACTGGTCAAGTTATAGAGATGGTTATTTGCAAGGTCTTCTCCCATCAGCCTTGTTTGATTTGGGAAGGGACTCTTCTCCCATCCGCCTTGTTTGATTTGGGAAGGGACATTGCTTATTGGGTTGTGGAACTATTGAGATGACAAAGATGAATTCATTGATTTAGAAGTAGACTAAATTGAATCATTTTTGAACTAAAATATAGTAACTGTTATGTCTATCATGCTTAAATTTTGGGTAATCGGTAAACTATAACACCTTTTTTGGTTCGTGTTTAATATATTAGAGTTTTAAAATATAATTATGTCTACATTACCCAGCTGAAATTTTGGGTAGCTATTAGTAAACTATAACACCTTTTTTGGTTTGCATATTCAATATATAAGACACTTAATATAAGATTACATCTTTTGAAAAAAAAAACCACTAGTTGGTCATTCAATTTCAATTGATCACATACTATTATAACATCATTCGATGAAGGCTTGCCCAATATAATGAAAGAGTTATCAAAAAAATTGTGGACTTTTTCTCCACATTATTTTTTATGTTTTTTTCTCCAACAGTTCTTCTTTTTCTTTTCTTTAATTTCTTCATTCCTCTAAAGGTGAAAGAGTTATAACTTTTGTTTTTTTCCTCTCTCTTGCTATATTACAATTACAAGAGTTGTATGTAATTCCATGAGAGTCCGGCTTTAGTTAATGCAAATGTTGATGTCGAGCTCCTCTTGCTCCTAAGAGGCCTTTTTCCTTTTAGGTAAGAGGCCTTTTTATCCTCCTTCAAGCTTTTGCAAATTTTTTCTCCACAATATGTTTTTATGTTTTTTCTCCAACAATTATTCTTTTTCTTTTCTTTGATTTGTTCATTTCCTCTAACACTTTTGTTCATTTCTTCTTTGGAGTGCATGTGCTTGTGTTTTCAACTAAGCTAACCAATAAAAATGCTATGACTCTGGGAGTGCCACCTCAACTAATTTTACATGTTTTGGTAGGCCTTAATGTTTCCATATTCTTGGCACTTTATTGTTTGTTTAAAAGCATAAGAGCTATGTATGAAACTTAAAACATGAGAAAAACATCAATGTTCTCCAACTATTTCTGATTATGGGTGAAGTTGAAGTGTTTCCCTCACACAAGATGTAGTTATTTTGATTTGTACCTTTAATGGGTGCAAATTCTTACGGTTCCACTCACATAAGGGATGAAGGATGTTGTTGGGTTTTTATAGATGTGTACTCTAATTTTATAGGTAGAAAATATTTATCATGTGCACAAGTTGTTTCTTGCGTCTTTCTCGATTGTGGGAAGAGGTTCTTGTGATATTGTTGCATGTTTCTGGGTCACCACACATGAGTGGTTGGGGAAACTTCTAGTGAGGTTTGTGGGAATGGTGAGGGCTTGGGAGCCTTATGGTTAGGAATCCATACAATTGATTTTCCATCATAGAAGCTTTGAACTTCTAATATATATGCTTATGCAACCACTATTTTTAAGGGATAGGGGTTCCTTGTTGACAAGGTATCTTGCCTTGTTTTTAGCTTTTTCTTAACTTCTTGTTGGCTCCTCTGGGATGAAAGGTTTACCTTTGAAGCCAAAGTTTGGTGTTGTCCTTCTGAAAGTTCTAGACTTTGAGCAAATGTTCCATCACCCATGAGGTTTCCTAGTCTTTGGTTTTTGTGGCCTCAGTTGGTTCTCCGAGGGGGAAGACATGGATATGCTTTGAAAGCCTTAGAAGAGTGTTTCCCATTTGATGATGAGTGGTTTATAAGACACAAACCATGATTAAGCAAGGGATTTACTTTTTTGGTGACCTTTTGTGTGTGTGTGTGAGTCTTGGCCTTATATTCGTCTTCGCTTCCTGATGGTGCTTCTTTGAGGATCGTTGGGGTATCCAAATTTTGGTTCTCTCTTTGAATTAGCCTTGAGAAATGAGCAAGTTTCATCTCGAATTCCTTATATATTTGGGAAGTTTATCCCAAAAATGCGAATTAAAGACCTCCTTTATGGTGAATTTAAAATGATACACTTGCATATTTTTAAGTGAACCCCATCGAGCTAGGACCTAGGCTTCCTACCCTAGAGAGGTCATATAAAAATTAGTGCTCAAAATAGGCTCTGCCCCGCCATTAGTCCAAATCAAGGATTTCTAAGTGCTTTTGATTTGAACCTTAGGATTTTAAATGGTTTCTAGTAGAAGGTCTCAAACCTTTGCTTGTTGGGCAACATACGTGTGGCTTTTTAAAAAAAGGGGGCAACAATAATGATATATTTATATTAACAGGGCAAAAACAGCCATTTACAACAAGTCTTTTTTATACCACTACCACATCACTTCTATTCCTAGTCCCTATTGAGAAGATCACATATTAGATCCCACCTCTCATCCTTCCAAACAAAGAAGACATCTCCCAAGATATGTGGTACCGAAACTGCATACAAGAAATCAATAGAATATTAGAAGTGAATATCTTAGGGGTCTACTCTTCAAATAGTCACGCTTAGTCACCCACCACTGGTGGTCAGGGTTTTCAATCAAGGCCATAAAGTATCCACTAGTTACTTCTCTTTTTGGTACCAGCTTTTAGTTTTGGGGCCAAACTTGGGATATTTGGTCCTCACATCTCTCCAAGGGGCTAGTAAAAAACAAGAGGATCCCTTCTCAAAGGCGTTGGCTCTCTCTCTCTCTCTCTCTCTCTCTCTCGTGCATAAGAATTGTAGTGGAGGTGATAATCCCCTTTTCGACGAGCAACACCACCTCTTTTTTAAGATAATATAGGGTTATTCCTTACTATTTGAGAGAAATTCTATTAGTTAAGGGTCGTTCTCTCTCTCTCTCTCTCTCTCTCTCTCTCTCTCTCTCTCTCTAACCTTGACTCAAAGGTCCGCCCATGCCTACATCACCATAGGAGGATTAGGGCCATCATTTTACACCATCACGGGACTCCCTCACACCAGCTCAACTTTACCACTCTAAGTGCCATGTTGCAGCACCCCATGTGGGATATCTTAGGATGATATGTGAGCCTATGCTCTTTGTACATGGATCAGCTCTAGCATCTCAGCTCTAACATCTTAGCTTTGTCATTTTCTTTCATTTCATTTTAGTACCCATGATGATGTATTCCATGGACATGATGTAATCCTTTTGGTCTCATAGGTAATTCTGGCCTTTTGTAGACGTTAATATAATTCTCTCTCTCTCTCTCTCTCTCTCTCTCTCTCTCTCTCTCTCTCTCTCTCTCTCACACACACACACACACACACATTTAAGTCAATGGTGGGATATGAAATTGTTAAGAAATTATAACATAATAATGGAATCTATGCATGGGTGGCTAAGGTGTACGACAACATGGAATCCCATGTGCATAGGGTTTTGGGATGATTGAGAGACAATGACTAGCAACCCCATCATCTAACCCTAATTAAAAGGAGGCCATGTGTGGGAAAGAGGAGTAAAACATAAGTGGAATAAGGAAGTAGATGGTGTTGCATGTGGGGGGGAGTGAGGGGAGCGGTAGAGGTTTCATGCCACTAAAACAACACCCCAATAGAGGGGTGTCATGGCTCTAATGTGGAAGGACTGGTGAAGTTAGCACCTTAAGAATAAAGGGTTATGACCTTTTCCAGTGTTGGGGAAATGTATTTTCAAGAGACATTTACTCTTTTATTATTTCTAAAATGAAAAAAATTGAAGAAACTTTTTTACAATTGTATACTATAACAATTGCATTTTTTCGATTGGCTCAATTCCTTAAACACCATCCATATTAGTGTTTAAAACATTGTCCCCAACCTTGGCTAGTTTTTCCTTTAAAAAATCTACACATCAATCACTTTTAAAATAAAAACCCCAAAGACACCACGCATCAACATATTATTGTGTCATGGCAAGGGAGGTATTAGGTTGCCAAATCAAAAAGGGTGTATAATGAGGCCTTAACTTTTGAGACTCATAAGCCATAGGTCAACCATCCTTAATAAGAACCAATTATAAACCCACTTGCATCAAGCAATAACCTCGAAGGGTTTGCTAAAATCTAGCAATTTCAACATTTGGGTTAGTAACCAAGGCAACTTTGAGCTTGTCAAAGGCACTTTCACACACATTGGAGTCCATTTAAAAGGTGTATCCTCCTTAAGAAGTGTTGCCACTCATGGGGGACGTAATCTTGGCCTATCTTTGAATAAATATGCGGTACCATCCTGTGATCCCAAGAAACCCTCAAACTTCTTTCATAGTCTTAGGCTTTGGCCAATCACTTTGGTTGGATTAGCTAAGATTCCATTCTTTGACATAATGAATCCCATATATTTAGTGCAATCATTAAAGAAAGTGCATTTATTCGTTTTGGCAAAGAGTCTATGCTTTCTTAGGATCTCCAAAACTTTACGAATATGCTTCTCATGTTCTGCAACATTCTTTGAATAAACCCAAATTTCCTCAAAGAACACAAGAATAAATTCATGTAAATACTCCCTAAAGATCTCTTGCATGTCGATTAAAAGTTATAGGAGCATTTGTAAGACCAAAGGGAATTAGTGCAAATTGATAATGTCCATACCTTGTATTGAAGACAATCTTTGGAATATCTTGCTTATTAATTTGGATTTGATAGTGCACCCAAATTTTAGATCAATCTTTGTGAATATCTGAGCACCATAGAGATTCTCCAAAAGCTCATTTATCCTCGGGATTGGTTGCTTTTTTCTTATCGTTAATAGATTTAATCCTCGATAATCAATACATAACCTTAAGGTATCTTAAGATACACTGGGTCCAGTTGGATGAAACTTTGTTCCAAAAGTTGCCTCAGTTGCTCCTTAAGTTCAATAAGTTCATAGGAATAGACACCTTGTAGATCCTCTTTGCAATAGGTTATGCTCCCAATATAAGCTCTGTTGCCATATATATATAGGCAGTGATGTGTGTGAACACACTTAGGACCGCCGGGGCACTTTTTTCCTCTTTAGGAGGTTTTTTCCCTCGGCTTGTATATACGCCTATCACTCTAGGGCTAACTTATCTTTTGTACATTGACACAATCTAATACACTTTGTGTTGTGTGCATTCTTGCTTCTTCTTCTCCAAGCTTTGTGTGCTTTCCTGCAACCCTAATTCCAACAATTGGTATCAGAGCAGGCATCGGCTCCCAGGGCTACGCCGCCAGCACTCTCCGACTCACGTTCTCCGATTGAGGTAAGCTTTCACGATCGCTTGCAGGTCCCTATACTCTGCAAATCAGCCCATAGGGCCATGTGTTCTCAGAAATCGCATCTGAGGTCATTTCGGGCTCCGTTTTTGTATTTCAAGTTTTGCACAGGTGTTTTCGTCATTTTGTGCAGAAATTTTGACAGTGCAATTTTCTGCAAAACAGGCATACGTACTCTATTGTGGACCGTGCTACATAGCATAAGCTGTTTTTTGTTAAGTCTTTGCTTCATTACAAGTAGCTTTTGCATCAGTTTCAGTCAGTGGCCATGGCTGATAACAGCAATGATGTATTTCGCATGTTATCTCTGCTGATGACAAATTGGATGGAGACAGCAACTACCCACTTTGGGCATACATGATGCAGCATGTTTTGGTTGCAAAAGGAGTGTGGAACATTGTGCAGGGTATGGATGTACGTCCAGGTTCTGTGGATGTAGGATCTATTGAGGATGTTGCAGGTTCTAGCAGCTCTACTGTTGCTATTGTTTTACCCACTGCGAAGCTCGTTGGGATGGTAAAGATGCGCAAGCTCATGCCTTGATTGCACTTTCTGTCAAACATAACATCACCCCACATATTCGTTCAGCTAAAACAGCAAAACAGGCTTGGGATATTCTAGCTCGTTTGTATGCAGGTCGTAACCAGGTAAAAATCTCTTACCTGCGTAAAGAGTTAGAATTGAAGATTATGCAGGAAGATGATGACATGAATGTTTTTCTTGCTGAGATTAAAGATCTCAAAGAACAGTTGATTTCTACAGGTGAGATTATTCCTGATCATTCTCTTGTGCAGACTGTTCTTGATGCTTTACCTGAGACATATCAGACTTTTGCTTCCACGTGGAGACTTCTTACTGAGGACAGACCTGATGCTGTCAAGTATGATACTTTAGTCAACAAGCTCTTGCAAGAAGCGCAGTCCAGGCAAAACAGGGCCAGGCAGTGTGCAGTTGATCAAGCATTTATTGCTGCCCAGCAGCAGAGAAGAAGTGGTAAGGCAGCCCCTTCCACTGTTTCTTCTCCTATTAGTAGGTCTGCAACTTCTTCTCCTTCCACAGGTAGCAACAATAAGTGTGAGAAGGCTCTTGATAAAGGCAAGAAAAAGATCAGGTGCAACTATTATAAGGCAACTGATCATGTCATTAAGAATTGCCCTAAGCTAAAGGCTAAAGAGGCAAAGAAAGAGTCAAATGCAGCCACAATAGCGGATGCTTCTACAAATGCAGATTCTGCAAATATTGTGCAGGATATAGAATGGGCATTTAGCATGTATCTCTAGTATGACCCATCTGTACATGATGCATGTTTGGCAATTTTTGTTGACTCTAATGTATGGTATTTTGACAGTGGTACTACAAAGCACATTACCTCGCATCGTGATATGTTCACTTGTCTTGAGGCTCTCTAATGGGAATACTATCACATGTGCCAATAATGCTTCTTACCCAGTGAGAAGGGCATTGGTAAAATTATGCTTATTGCTGCAAATGGCAACGCTTTCACACTTTCAGATGCTTTGTATGTGCCAGGGATAAAGAAGAATCTATTGTCTCTCTCTGCACTTGCTAGACTTGGACTTGTAGTCAAATTTGTGGATGACAGATGTACTGTTCATGATTTGACTTCTGGTGATATGATTATTGCATCTGGCACCTTGTCTCATGGGCTGTATAGGCTCAATTCTTATGACAAGTGTGTGGAAGATTCAGCAAATGCAGTTTTTGATGAAAAGGCAGTTTCAGATGCAAAACTATGGCATGCTTGTTTTGGTCATCTGAACTTTGCTAGTTTGCTGCGTTTGCAGAAATTTGATATGGTTGCTTCATTGTCCCGTCTTGAGGCACCATTGAAACATGTTTGTGAAGGCTGTATTTTGGGCAAAATGCAGCGTTCTGCATTTCCAAAGGATGGTTCTGTGCAGACCACTCGCAAATTACAACTTGTACATAGTGATGTATGTGGGTCTATGCAAACTCCGTCATTTGGTAAACACTTGTGCTTCGTGACTTTCATTGATGATTACTCAAGGCATGCATGGGTATATCCACTGAAGGCAAAGTCCGAAGTGTTTTTGTGCTTCAGTTTTTTCTTATGGTTGAAAATGTATCCAATTGTACTGTGGGCACCCTCCGTTCTGATCGAGGGGGGGAGTACTTATCTAAAGAGTTTGATGCATTTCTGGCTAGTCGTGGGATAAAACACCAATGTACAGTGCCGTATACCGCTGAGCAAAATGGTGTTGATAAGAGGAAAAACAGGTCACTTATGGAGATGGCACGATGTATGGTCAAGAGCCAAGCTTTGCCACATGCGTTTTGGCTTGAGGCTGTCATGTGTGCTAAGGCCTTGCAGTCTATTACTCCATACGAAGCTTGGCATGGCAGGAAGCCTTCTATTGGTCACTTGCGTGTCTTTGGTTGCTTGGCCTATGCTTTAGTGCCTGTGCAACAACGCAGAAAATTGGATGATAAGGCTGTCAAATGCATTTTTGTTGGTTACAGTGCTGAGAGCAAGGGTTACAGATTGTATCATCCATAGTCAAAGCGTATCTTAATTAGTCGAGATGTTTTTGTGGAAGATGCTGTGCAGCCTTTGTTATCATGTACCAAAGAGACAGGTGTGAGCTCACGGGATGTATTTGATACATTGTTGCCTCTATTTACAGGTGGGAATTCAAATGTAAGTCCTAATGAGGCAAATATTCAGCCTATGCAGATTTCAAACGACATCATAGATCAGCCTATTTCTGATGCAGATTTACAGGATATAATTCATGAGGATAGGGCTGAAAATGAGCAGGCTAGAGGTATGCCTAAATGGCTGGTGCAAACCTTGCGTGATAGTAAAATTGATGCACCTATATCTAGTCGTACTCGTTCAGGTTTTCAGCATGCCTCTTATGCATCAGATTGTTGTGCTTTGGCTGTGTCTAGTATGTGTGAAGAGGAAGAACCTCTTTCATTTGATGAGGCACAAAAATCAGAAAATTGGTTGGCTACAATGCAAAGTGAATATGATGCTATAATGAAGAATGGTACATGGTCTTTGTGTGATTTGCCTATTGGTAAAAAGGCCATTGGATGTAAGTGGGTTTTTAAGTTGAAACGAAAGCCAGATGGTAGTGTTGATCGCTATAAGGCTATTGTTGCAAAGGGTTATGCTCAAGAAAAGGGCATTGATTTTGATGAGACCTTTGCTCCCACTTGTCGTATGACTACCATTCGTAGCATTTGTGCATTGGCAGCTCATAATGGTTGGAATGTACATCAGTTGGACATAAAGACTGCGTTCTTGAATGGAGATTTGCATGAGGAAGTGTATGTATCGCAGCCTCGTGGTTTTGTTCAAAGAGGGCAGGAAAACAAAGTGTGCAGGTTGAAAAAAGCTTTATATGGTTTAAAACAAGCTCCACGAGCTTGGTATGAAAAGATACATGCATATTTGACTGCACATGGTTTTCAGAATAGTCCAACAGAAAGCACTTTATATGTTAAGTGTGTGGATGATGTACATCTAATCATTGCTCTCTATGACATGCTGCTCACAGGACCAAATGAAAGTCATATTGCTGATTTTAAGGCTGATTTGAATGCCTCTTTTGAGATGTCAGATTTGGGGCATTTGCATCATTATTTGGGGATACAATTTAAGCAGTGTGATGGAGGTATTGCTTTGTGTCAGACAAAGTATATTGAGACATTGTTGCGGAGATTTGGCCTTGAAGACTGCAAGCTACTCCAATGGAGACAGGTTTGAAGTTGAGTCTTCATGATGCCGGAGATCACTTTGATGTAGCTGTTGGTTGCCTCATTTATGTATGCATTATGAGGTCGGACATTCAGTTTGTAGTCTCACAGGTGAGCAGGTTTATGCATAGCCCAGGGCCTTAGCATTGGAAGGCAGTTAAACGCATCTTTCGCTACTTGAGTGGCACCATACATCTTGGGTTGTTTTATCCCAAGGGGGGATCGTTGCCGCCAGATTTACATGCTTTTTCAGACTCAGATTGGGCTGGTTGCTATGACACAAGAGTGTCCACAAGTGGTTTTTGTTTCATGCTCGATAGCTCATGCATATCTTGGTTGAGCAAGAAGCAACCTACTGTGGCCACTTCTAGTTGTGAAGCTGAGTACAGGGCAGCTTTCATAGCGATGGTTGAGTGTGTGTAGCTCAGACGACTTATGGTGGCTGACTTGGGTGTTGTACAGGAGTCTGCCACCTCTATCTTCACTGACAGTCAGAGCGCATTGGCAGTTGCAAGAAACCCAGTTTTTCATGCTCGCACAAAGCACATTAAGGTGCATTATCACTATGTCAGGGAAAGACTCTCAGCAGGAGAGATCAGCTTGGCCTATGTGCCAACACAAGACAACCTCGCCGCCAATCTTTTCACAAAGGCGCTTCCTCGTGAGAAGTTCGAAGCTTTTCGCAAAGCTTTGGGCTTGCTCCCCTTTGTGGATTGATCTACTTCAGGCATGGCACTCCCCTATACATGAGTGCCAGCTCTCGTTCACACCATCACTCCCAGGGGGGATTTGTTGCCATATATATATAGGCAGTGATGTGTGTGAACACACACTTAGGACCGCCGGGGCACTTTTTCCCTCTTTAGGAGGTTTTTTCCCCCGGCTTGTATATACACCCATCACTCTAGGGCTAACTTATCTTTTGTACATTGACACAATCTAATACACTTTGTGTTGTGTGCATTCTTGCTTCTTCTTCTCCAAGCTTTGTGTGCTTTCCTGCAACCCTAATTCCAACAAGCTCAATGTTGTGATCTACTTTATGAACTAGGGGTGTTTCTACCAAATCCTCTAGAAATATATCAACATATTCACTCAACCACTCATGCTCTTTAGAATTTGACTCCTTGCCAAGTGGATTAAGCTTGACAACATAGATTATTTACTTCTTTCTCAGGTCGTTAAGCATTTGAAATGCCTTCACAACTTGTAAGATAGGAGTTCCTATCACTCTGATCCCTTGCACCTTGTTATGGTGGATGCCCATAAAGGTAACAGTTCCATTTTGGGTGAGCCAATCCATTCCTAGAATACCATCATATAAATCAAGAGATAAGACGTTGAACCTATATTCAGTTGCATTACCATCTAAATAAAACGTCTAAATAAAACTGAATGTTGTTTATCTCATGGCAGGTGTGAGAAGCATCTTCCCACTAGCCAATTCAACTTGCATTGGTTTCCCACTTCTTTGTTCCAGATTCAAATTTCACAAGCAACTAGACAATATGATCAAATGAGTACTACCATAATTGATTAGAAGTTTAAATTATTTATCTTGGTAATCTATTGGTTCTTGGATGATGATGAATTGTTGATTCCGACCTTGATGCTCAATAGCTGCATGAATTATTCCTACTTCTTCTTCTTCCAAGTCTTCCACAGTAAGGATTTGGGCATAGTAGAGTGAGTTTGGAAGTTCCTTCTCTAATTTTTTGTCATTTTGAGGTGGGGGTTGATTGCTTTTCACGAAATCTACTAGGTCTCTAAAAGGAGGGTCCTAAGTAGGATGGGCCAAGATTGGTGCATTAGGACATTCACTCATGATATTTCTAGGCTTCTAGCACCCAAAATATCTTCTCTCCCTCTCCTGGAGTTACTACAATTACCCATCTATTATTTGGGACTCATTCTTTTGTGGACCCGTACTCTGAGAACCTTGGTTAGATCCTCTATTTCTCCTTCACGTAGACTTAGGCCGATGGAGTGAAGGTTCTCTTTAGGAGGTTTCTTTAGGGAAGCTTTAGCAAAGTCTTTAGCCATTCTTATAGCTTCAACGATAGAATCTGGCTTGGCATTCTTTACAAGAGTGTCCATGGGAGGGTAAAGCTTTCTGATAAATCTTTTCAAAAGGACAACTTAGTCCATAGGTGGGGCGAAACAGACAAGGTCTGCATACATCAAGTGGCATGCTTCAATAGACTTTCCTTCTTGGCGGTGGGGCTAAGTCCTAGAGGCTCATTCATCTTATCTTCTTTTTATCCTCGGCGATAGAATCTATAGAAGAAGGCCTTTATATCATCCCGCCTTAAGCAAATCCTAATTGAGATTATTTACTTCCACATGATTCTTCCAACTAGATCAAGTTGTCTCATCAGTAATCTAAGGCCATCTTGTTGTGCTCATTAGAGTCTGCTATTCATAAATATTCATCTATAACGTATATCTAGTTTCGTACATCTTCAGTAACATTATTCCCTTCGATCTGAAGAAATGGAACAAGTTACGATTTATTCTTGGGGGGTTCACTTGAAAATATGTAAATGTAGCATGTGAGTTCATTAAGAGGGGTATATTAATTCAAAAAAGTTACAAAATTACAATTACAAGAGGGGTTAATTTTTATACCAAATTTGAAAAAAACTATAAGTTTATAAAGAAAAAAGAGTCATTTTATTCATAAAAATATGTAAGTGTAAGTGGTTTTTTAAATACCCCTTGAACGCACATGATACATAAAAGTTCTTAGAGGTGAAAACCCCGAATATTATTGTTTGATTCTTCAACAACAGGCACCACATTATGGTTAGATTTCTCTAATAATCTGGCTCATGGTCGCCCTGAAGAAAATTTAATTCGTCTAAAAGTTATAAAGTTCCTAGGCATAGGCCCATACAACCTAAGCTGAGCTACAACCCTCATCCTAAAACTGATCATAGTTAGAGAGAGATTCTCCCATCCTCCTCCCATATCATGACATCTTGACTGCAACAATAAGTTCTGATAGTGTTGTTAGTAAACCAACAATGCCATCACCAATCAACCTAAGTTGAAAAATATAGCTCCTCAAAAATGTCGAGCTAGAGCAAGCTTCTCACATCGTCCACAACCTAATAGTAAATGCTCAAATGCAAAATCTATTATAAAAAAGTTATCTGCTGCTCTATCTAAAAAAGAAACCCAGTAAAATATTGTAAGTTTATTTTCATATATGTGCTCTCATACCAAATGTGAGACCCCTAACCCCTACTAAAAGAGAAGCCATAGTGGAAGACTAATCTAAGGGTAGAGAAAACTCATCGGGGCCTTTATACATTAATATCCTATCGCTTGGTAATGTAATAGCTTTCTCGGTATAGCTCAATTGGAATAGACCTTATAATAGGAATATAATTGAGTACAATTCCTCCAAGTAAAAATATCTTTTTCATAATTCTCACAAATAAGAGGCATTGACGGCTCCCTTGGGCTCAACGTACATCTTCTTCCTCAATTTTGAAGGGAAAAGGTTCCACCATAATTCTGCTAAAGATTCTACTCGCAAGTTTCTAGTTTGCACAATCAAGTTTGGTCTCTAGGTTTAGAAAGCACCCAAAATTCGGGTCCACCCAGCTACCCGCTTTCCAATATTTAAGTTCTTTATCACCTTTGACTAACTCCATAGACTCAGCCTAACCCCATCCAATTCAAGCATTTAGCATGCTACCCTTCATTGGGCCTATGGAACCAATATTAATGCATACACCTGTATTTGAAATTCTCTTTTTCATAGTGTACACATACTTAAGCACAGAAAACAGAGTTCACACATACACTCCATGGTAAACATTTCTTTTTAGGATAAGAATTACTAAAACAACTTAACTTAAACTCAAAAATATGTCCAATACATCATCATAAGAAATATTATAGCATTCTGCAAAATATCTATCATCATCTCCACACACCACGATTGTGTTCCCTTAGATAAGGAAGGTATACACTATTGAGCCCGAACATTCCTAGACCACTAAGCTGACCAGATAATCACACAAGTCTCGCATTTGAATCCAACAGTGTCATGCCAAAATCTAGGGCGTCACTTCTACCAGCCATACCACTCTGAAGGCAAGAATGTTCCACCAGTACATGAAACTGATGTGCATGTCCAATATCGAGACTTGACGTGCCCTACCTAGTACAACTAAAGCCTTCCCTTGTCCATCACATCGATCATGTTGGGACCACATCCACATCCGATCGAGATGGGTCAAAGTCTTGGGTGACTGTCCTCATGTGACATGACTCACCACTCGGGCACGACATTTACAAAGAAAACCATGTACATGTGTGGTACCTTCACAGATGTACACAACACATAATTTCACAATGAATACAAGGGTAAACAAGTAAAACATGATAAAACAATCATGCATCACTTATGCACAACCATTGCAAGTCTGATAAGGCTTCCACAATCCTCGAGTCACAACTCTAACAGTGCCTCCAGCCACAAAGTCAAGTGAGGTCCACTCTGATAAGGCTTCCACAATCCTCGAGTCACAACTCTAACAGTGCCTCCAGCCACAAAGTCAAGTGAGGTCCACCATTCCATGAACAATATCCAGTTACTCAAGATTACTTGAATTTAGAGAGAATCCTTATATCTTATCTATAATCACTAAAGATTAAGAATCAATTTAAGATGATGGTAAATCTTATGGTGGCTTTGTGTCCCTTAGTTCTTAAAGTCATAACTTTTGTTAGACCTCCATAGGGGATTCTAGTCTTCCAACATATTTAATGTTTTAAGGGATTTAGGCCTTTAAGACCTTCTATTTAAAGTCTTATTTAGATAACAACCACTTTTTATACTTCAATTCTATACAATACATAGTTGAGTATACTTATGGGTCTTTTAAGGACTTGAAAAGTCTAAACTAAATCATTGATTCATTCTATTGGTGGCCAAAAACTTTAAACCTTAATCCCTACTAAATTGACTAGATGCTTGGCTCTAACTACCTCTCCTTCTCTCTTAAACTTATCTAGGTTAACCCTTTATCTGCAAGGTCTACTTTAGTTAACCCTTTATCTTCAAGGTCTACTTTCGTTTTAATATCTAGACTATGGAGGGAAATTTTGCTTATGGATTTGGTCTAAGTGTCTTGTTACTTGGCTTAAAAACACAATATCCCATATCACTCCTAGAAATATCACCTTATAGATTGAATCTAAGGCTTTCTATCTCTAGGTTTAAAATTAGATGTGTTTCATCATATTTTAAACCTTGATTTTGACGTAAATAATCTCCTAAATTGATTTCTAAGGAAGGCTTAATACCAAAGATTAACCTTTTAAACATAATCTCCTTTCTAGAGAGAGACTCAAATTTTTGACAAGTCTTCTCTCTCTAGAGTTATTCCAAGGTACAACTTGAATTCAAGCCATAATTTTAATCCCAAAAAGTCTTCCTAGGTCAAGGGTTAATTCTATGACAATATTCTATCTATAATTTGATTTCTAGAGAGATAAAAGGGCTCTAGAGAAATATTATCTTTCTAGAATCATCTTCCTTTATTAATTCCAAGGTCATTTCCTAAGGTCTTCATCTCACAAATTATCATAATTATGAGAAACAAAAACTCTACTTCAATTTAACAATGTTTCCCCTTATGTGAAATGGAATAGCTATATATATGCACAATAGGTGTATATAGAAAAGGGCACGTTTTAGGCTAATAAACCTAGCCTCTTAAATTTACTTGTATTAAACCTAGATAAATTTAAGTGAATCATACCCCTAAAATTCTCCAGTCCTAATTTGGTAAAATTGAGTTTTAAAAAGAGGCTCAAAAAGTGCCCGGATCCATTCGGCCATGTCCGAACGAGTTCACTATTTATCCATGTTCATGCCATCTCATTCACACCCGCCTTATCGACCAACCTCGTTACACATCAATAAGCATGGGAGGTTCTTCTGTCAGTTTAATTTTTAGGGAAGAGAGTTTTCTCAGAGTTTTTATCCTCCTTCAAAATTTTGTGGAATTTTTCTCCACATTATTTTATATGTTTTTTCTCCAACAGTTCTTCTTTTTTATTTTCTTTGATTTCTTCATTCCCCTAAAGTTGAAAGAGTTATAAATTCCCCCCCCCCCCCCCCCCCGCGCGTCTCTCTTGCAAGATTTTTGTGTAATCCATGAGAGTTTGGCTATAGTTAATGCAAATGATGATGTTGAGTTGCTCTTGATCATGGGAGGCATTTTTCCTTTTAGTTAAGAGGGCTTTTTATCCTTCTTCAAGCTTTTGCTAGCTTTTGCTTCACAATATATTTTAATGTTTTTTCTCGAACAGTTCTTCTTTTTCTTTTCTTTCATTTGTTCATTTCCTCTAACACTTTTGCTTTCTTTGAGATTTCTTCTTTGGAGTGCATGTGCTTGTGTTTACAACTAAGCTAACCAATAAAGTTGCTATGAATTTGGGAGTGCTGCCTCAACCAATTTTTCATGTTTTGGGGGGCCTCCAATGTTTCCTTATCCTTGGCACTTTATTATTTTTGAAAATCCCAAGAGCTATATAGGAAACTTCAAACATGTGAAAAACATCAATGTTCTCCAACTATTTCTGATACGGGTGAAGTTAAAGTGTTTCCCTCACACAAGATGTATTTATTTTTATTTTGTACATGTGGATGGGCATGGTTAACCTACTCTTTGAAGGTCAACAAAGGTTTAATGGGCTTCACGTCTAGGGTCAATTTTATTCATTTATAATCTCAGATTTTTGGACCCAATTCCAATTCTTAGGTTTGAAATTAAAGTCACCATACATCTAATTAAGTTAAAATATTTTGGTATGCTAGCCCCCAAGATTTGGAATCAAGTAAAAAAACTTCTAAGTTTAAAGTCAAATGTTTAGTTGAAATTTTCACACTCAAGTCTGAATCTTGAACCAGCTTAGCATAAGATTTACATTCAAGCTAAATATATAGAGTCAAAATTAAGTTATAATCCTGACTAGTGCTAGCCCTAAGATTCAAATTTGAGTCAAAACTTCTAAGATAAAGTCCTCAAATGTTTAATTAGATCTTATTTAGTTCAAATTTTGAGGCATAACACAAAGTTAGACCTTATTTAGTCCAAATGTTGGGGCATATCCAATGTAGATTTGGATTTGTAGATTTGGATTAGAGTTTGAGTATTGTGCAAGCTATACGATTGAGGTTGGAATCGTAATATTTTTTAGGTTCATAAAAGATGTCACTATAGATTTATAAGAATTAAGATTTGGAAAATTTCCAAGATAAAGTCCTTAAATATTTGGTTAGATATAATCTTGAAAGATTTGGACTCAAGTCCTAATCTTGGGGCATAGCATAAGATTTATGTTCAAACTCAATTGACATACAAATTTAAAATTGACTTAGAAAGTTGTGGGATTTCTAGCCTCTAATGTGAGTCCATAACTTCTACAAATGTACAGTGGGCCTTCTCTTGAAAGTAAAACTAACTTCCAAGATAAATTCCTCAAATGTTTAGTTGGACCCTACCTTGAAAATTTTGGACTCAAGTTCTCAAGTATTAGGGCTTAGCAGAAAGTTTGATTAAATTTATTTCTAGAGACAAGTTGATTTAATTAATATCAAATGTTGTTGCGATTAAAATCTTGGATACCAATTTTTTGGGATTGCAAATGAAATTACCATATATCTACAAATCTAAGTGACCCAACATGTTTGCACATAGTAAGCAACCTTTGTAAGTGACTTCTTCTCTTGAGCCTATTCGGATGAAGGGACAAGTTTAAAAAGGGAAAGTGGTTTTTGCACATGTGCAAGTTATCTTTGCACATGGTAAGTGGTATTTGCAATTGGCTCTAGATCTCCCAGGGGGGTTCACTCAGTTAACCCTCTATGTAGCATGTGCGTTCAAGGGGTATTAAAAACCCCCCCTACTTATAGGTTTTTGAATTTTGAAAACACCCTTCTATAACACTTTTTACAATAAAAGTACCCTTTCTATACCAAAATTTTCACATTTTAATTAAAAATCCCCTTATGTATGTAAATTTTATGTAACTCACGTAGAGAAAAAAACCCTTCTGTTGAACTCACGTGCTATCTTACATATTTTTGAGTGACCTCCCCCCCCCCTCTCTTGAACTCTAGATGCTTTCTTCTCTTAAGCCTATGTAACCATCTAGCCCTTTATGGGTAATTCACTTTGTAGCCTTTGTGGTATGCTCCTTCATGGAATACATTCTAAGTGATCCTTTATGGACCATCTAGCATCTCTTTGTGAGTCTTTGTCAGCAGTTAGCCTTACTTACACTTTAATCAATATTGATAAGCTTAATCCATGTTCATTTCTCTATGTGAGATATAGTGGTGCATTGTTTTATTAGTCATTAATCAAGTGTTTAGATTTGTGCTCTTGATTTCCTAAGTTCCTTTAATTTGAATACTAATATCTGCAAGAATTCTTGTGAACCAAACAATTTCACAAGTTCTTTTCCTTTGTATATTTAGCCTTAGTAGTACATAAAAGTGTAAATTCTAGGTTGCTTCTTGCTTGACCAATTGATCATGCCACTATAATAGCCTGAAGATAGACATTTTATCTTCTCTATATTCAACTTAGTACACATAAAAGTGTAAGTGTGGGTTGCTTCTTGCTTGACCA
Source organism: Cibotium barometz (assembly GCF_041138505.1). NCBI lineage: Eukaryota > Viridiplantae > Streptophyta > Polypodiopsida > Cyatheales > Cibotiaceae > Cibotium > Cibotium barometz. Next base: position 12,217,842 of record NC_141110.1, read on the forward strand.
ATTGATCATGCCACTATAATAGCCTGAGGTAGACTTTTTACCTTTAATATTGCCTACCTAATCATCATGTATAAATGTAAATAGATTCATAGGAGAGTTAGATGTGTAAACCGATACAATTGTCCCATTGAGGTACCTAAAAATTCCTCTTGGGTGTGCCAACCAATGAGACCTAGTTGCCATGCATAAATTGAGTCACAATACTCACAGAGACACTCACAAAGAATGAAAATTTTTGTCTTGTGGTTCTCATAATTTGGGATTATGATAATTATTATCTTGTAATTATGAGATAGTTCAAACATCCAACCAATTGCTTGTACAAGTTTGCATCAACCAAATTTTAACTATCATATTTAACAAGATTTGAGTTAGCTTCTCTATAGGAGTAGTGTCACGTAGGCTGTAACGCCTGTGACCGATGAGACAGACCGGATGGCTATATCCGGGGTTCAGTGGGAGAGGACGCCCGTGCGGAGTCATGGGCGGCCAGGCTAGTGTGGACGGCAGGCCACACACTATATAGCCTGGGGGATGAGGGGCAATCCTCATTCTTCCTCTATGGCTAGGTGGTGAGCCAGAGGCCGTCCCCTCTTGTGGTAACGCCCGTAGCGACGTTACGGGAATGTAACACTGGTATCAGAGCGTGGTTCGATGGGATTGTCAGAGCCTGCGCGTGACCGGGGGACCGGAGCCCACTCGATGGTTTTCGACCATTCGTCTCCTTATCCTTATCTCGAATGGGGGGTGTGGAGGGAGGCGGCCAAGGAAGAATGGAGGGGAAGAACTCTCTCTCTCTCTCTCTCTCTCTCTCTCTCTCTCTCTCTCTCTCTCTCTCTCTCTCTCTCTCTCTCTCTCCGTCACACATAGCAAGCAAAACCAAGTAAGCGAAATTTGTTTTGTTTTTTTTTCTATGCGATTGAAATTTTCTACGTTGAATCTGCGTTGAATTCGTTTCATAGACTGTGTGTGGGGGAGGTGGGGGGGGCGCAGACCAGCCCCACAATGACTGCTGAAACCCACAACTGTGTGTGGGAGTGGGGGGCGAAGACCAGCCCACAAAAGATTGCGCTGAGTGGGGGGGGGCGACTTGCGTTGAGTGGGGGGGCGAAGAGCAGCCCCACTGCGAAATCAGCCCCACGCGTTAATGAGAAAGCTCCGTCGTGTAGCGCTGTTACTGTAATGCGTCGTTTGTGTGGGCGAAGAGTTGTGTGAAAAGCAAATGCGTTGTGTGGCATGGAAATGCATTGTGTGGCCTACTGTTGAAGGCGACGAAGACCACATTAAGCTGGGCGAATGGATGGCGGGCGGGCAGAGTTGACGGCCCTGCTGAGGCCCGGCCAGGCCAGCCAGGCGGCGGCGGCGGCCAGCCAGCGCCGGCCAGCCAGGGGGCGGCGACGGCCAGGCAGCTGCAACGCCGGCCAGCCTGGGGCGGCGGCGGCCAGCTACCAGCCTAGCAAACGCCACGAGCAAAAAAAAAATGAAAAAAATGAAAAAAAACCATATATTTTAATGGTTCTTTTTTTCCATTAAAAATGAAAGGGGCGGCCAGCCCAGCAGGCGGCCAGCGCGGCCAGGCTCGGCCTAAGGACACTCCCCACGGGCGGGCGGCCACGCCCGAAGCGCCGAGGGCCGGCCCGGCCCGTTATTTTATTTTATTTTATTAAAAAAAAAACAAAACAAAGGCACACCCCACGAAACAAACCCAACACGACCGTCGTACCGTGTGGCCGTAGTGCCTGTTTTCCACGAAAGAGACCCACCACACATGGCCGTAGTGCCGCGTGCTAAGAGAGAGACAAATCCCACGGCCGTAGTGCCGAGTCCTTTGAGAGAAAGCCGTTCTATGGCCGTTGTGCATAGTGAGCACGTCTATGACCGTAGCACCTCGAGGGTAGCACATGTGGTAATCACACATTTGGTTCGAAGAGACTAAATTTAAGCTGAGCATAGACTTAGTATTGACCATCACAGTCACGTAGTTTGGCTATAGTGTAAATCTAAAACTGCGGTGTGTTTTACTTGGGCTAAGAGGACCGGCAATGGCGTCAGTTGTGCCCAAATTAGACGAAGTGCTTATCACGAGAAATCAAGGTAAGCCTAATTGAGCCGTAGTGCTCATAACCCTTCACAATCTTTTACAAATGCTAGAAGATTGTGATAAACTTTGGCAAATGAAAACCATGTACAAGCGTAGTCTTGTTGTGATAAAGTGTCCAAACAAGTTGATACTGTTTGTAGCAACAAAAGGCCTTGGCCCGTAGAGGCAAGCTGGCCCTTGTTGGTAGTAACAAAATAGTGTCACTACTTGGGCCTAGAGAGTAGTGACTAGTTTGATTTAGTCACGTAGATTGCCCTGTAAAAGTAATCCCTAAGGTGTGTATTACTTGGGATAAAGGGGCGAGCAGTGTTGCTAGAAGTACTCAATTGAATGGTTTATCTAGGAGTACTAATCTGAAGGATTAGCATACGCCTACATAATAATAGCAGATTTAGGATTGATTTGTAGAAATCAAAGGTAAATTTGAAGGGGTATAGTCTTGAGATGTAATGCTCAATGCCCTTATAGAAGTTGATTGAAGAGAACTATTCTTAAACTTACCAGCATGGTTTTCTCTTCTTTTTATTGCCATGCGTCGACATCCCACTGCTCGAGAGTTTGTGGTGATCTTTCGAGGGGGGAAAGAGCCTTTTTATATGTCACATCAATTGGTTTGGTGGTAATTTGTATTGAAATTTGAGCATAATGATGAGCTATGGTGGATCAAACACTAGAATCAACATAATTAACAAAGTGATTAAGAAATGATTAAGATGTAATTAGTGAATAATTAGCAAATAGATTAATGTAGGCATGGATACTCAAAAACCAGCAAATTCTCATTAGGGCTATGCCTCAATTTATAGAGTTTACATCAAGCATCTAATCCCATTGATTTCTCCATGATTCACTCCCAGAATATCTCCACCTCTTGCCTGATTCTCTCCACCTCTTCTCTTTTCCCTGAATATCTCCCTAAATATCTCCACACTCCTAAATTCCCTCATGCTACCCATTATTCTCTCCCAGTAGATTCTTCTAACCTTTTCACAGGTTCTTTCACAATTACATCTCCTCTTTTACAGCCTCTATCCAAGAGCTTGTTCCCACACACACCCTATTCACTTGTATTTTCAACACCTCCCCTCAAGTGAATAATTTTAGCACACCTGGACCCTATATCAAGTTTCCCTCTTACTTGATAGCCCGTGACCAGTGTCTCAAGTCCCTAAACTCCATAGTCCTTGACACTCTCTCTCTCTATGTGTCCAAGGCTACTATAAGTGCCCGCGACCTTGACTAAAGTGCTCACATATACATCTACCACTTGGCCTACATCATCGGTGGCTCAGAGGTGGTTTTACTTTATTGGGGCAGGTTACATTGGGTTGTGGGGTCTCTCTCTCTCTCTCTCTCTCAGAAAAGATGATCCGACTCCACTTCTCTTGGAGCCTCCATGAAGTTTGCCGATGTTGTTTCTTCTTCACTGGGTTTGCTGTAGCAGTCTCTCGCCATGTGTCCTGGCTTTCCACATTTGTGGCAAGTGAAGGTCCTCCCTCCTACTCTACCTCTTCCTCGTCCTCGTCCTCAAGAGAATCCTCCTTGGGTGAAGAATGCTTTTTCTTCTCCTGCTGTTAAGTCGAGCCCTTTCTTCTCTTTGCCTCTGCTCTCTTGCTCCAGTAGAGCTGCTTCTATCTCATGTATCTTCAATTCAGGTACATTCTTTAGTGTTGCTACAATGTTTTCATTATCTCCTTTGTCCACACTCTTCAAAAGTACAGCTAATGCTTCATCATCTTCTACCTTTTTGCCAATAGCTGCCAGCTGTTGCTTAATGCTTTTATATTTGTTCAAGTGTGTGATTAAAGGTTCACTTTCCTTCATGTCCGATTTGTAGAATTGCATTAATAGATTTATCTTGGAACTTTTTGCTTGTGTACCAAATAATTTATTGAGTTCATCCCATGCATCTTTTGCCCACTGTATCCCTGTGATGTGATGAATGATTTAAACTGAGTGCAATAAGTCCCAATGCTTTTTCATTCCTACTCTTCCACTCATTTTCTCCTCTCTCTGGGCATTCATCTCTCCCTTCAACTAATCCCCACAGATTTTTCCTCATCAGTAAATACATGGTTTTTGTCTGCATGTATAAAACTGTTCCCCATAAAATTTGGCTATTTCTTGTGCTGAACTCATGGTGATGTGAAGGGGGTCTTACCTCTTGATCCAAATTCAAGATTCAAGGGCAGTGTCTACCCTTTTATAACTCAATCTGGTGTTTAATAGATGATTACAACAATTTTATCAGCATAAAATCACCAAAAATTACATTAAATTAAGGGTAACCAATTTGTACGGGATGGTTGGAGTATCAAACCAACTCTGATTTGCAATTTGAAGCTTTAGGGATCTGTAATTTGAACCTCAATTGCACCAAAATACAGTGATTAGCTCACTGATTAGTAAATTAATGCTCTGTTTTGTGTGCAGAAAACAGAGTGTGTGGGGAGTCCAGATCTGGTGCCTTCCACTTCAAATGAGCTCAAATGCTTTCAAAGGCATTAATAGCAATGAGTCTAGTAGAGGATTAAGCCAAGAAACACAAGATTTGACCAAATAATAAAAGCTTAATCTCTGTTTTACCAAAGTCACCTGCAAATTTGATGAAGAGCTTGGATCTCACTGTAGACTTGATGAAACTCAATTCTGTCTTCACCAGCTTGTAGAGCATGCTTGATTACCCCTTGGGCTAAGAGGAATTGAAGCAATGTGATTTGAAGAAGTAGCAATGTCAAAAATAGCTCAGAAAAACAGCACCCTTCAATCTACAAAAATCTGTAGTTTTGCGCTGAATTGGCCCACAAGATTCAAGTTGAGTGTAGCCCTATGAGTCTACTATAAGTACCTGAAAGGGCTTAGCCTAATGTTATGTGTGCAAGGAGAATGGAGTCCTCCACTGACTGGGGGTGAAGGGGAGAAGTGAAAACTCACTAAAAATTTGATTTTTTACTAATTACCTACTAATCCTAATTAATTAACTAATGGGCTCATAAACCTAATTGATTCTAGGCATGGCTCTGATACCATGTTGAAATTTGAGCATAATGATGAGCTATGGTGGATCAAACACTAGAATCAACATAATTAACAAAGTGATTAAGAAATGATTAAGACGTAATTAGTGAATAATTAGCAAATAGATTAATGTAGGCATGGATACTCAAAAACCAGCAAATTCTCATTAGGGCTATGCCTCAATTTATAGAGTTTACATCAAGCATATAATTCCATTGATTTCTCCATGATTCACTCCCAGAATATCTCCACCTCTTGCCTGATTCTCTCCACCTCTTCTCTTTTCCCTGAATATCTCCCAGAATATCTCCACACTCCTAAATTCCCTCATGCTACCCATTATTCTCTCCCAGTAGATTCTTCTAACCTTTTCACAGGTCCTTTCACAATTACATCTCCTCTTTTACAGCCTCTATCCAAGAGCTTGTTTCCACACACACCCTATTCACTTGTATTTTCAACAATTTGATGGTATGGGATATCAAATTCTCACGGAATCGATTGTAGTCTTGGTGGAATGGGACGCCAAGGCTCGTGCATGTAACTTGACTCTTTGGCAGGTCTGTATGTACACTTGTCTGTAGTGATAAAGTGTGCACGATAAAATTTGAACTTTGAAAATTACCAAATATAGCCATAAGTTGGGATAAAACCCAGTTACAGAGTTCGGAGAAGCTCTAGGTAGCAAGACCATGATGGTGTGCTAGTGCTAACAGAGTGATTTAGTTTTGGAGTGATCTAAATCTAGAGGTTAGCAGTAAGACTAGTTTGGTTGGACAGTTTCATGCATGGGGGATGCCCTATAGCATTTTGCAAGCGTAGTCTTGCCTATGTTCAACATAAGTGTGCGATTGTGAGCACATTTTAGTTGCTACTATATGAATTTGGGAAATATATTCCTTTCCTACATAAGCAATTGTAATATTGCATGACAGGCTATTTTGCTTACAAAGTTCATGTGCATGTAAACCCTATAAGTCGTATGACCCCAGGGAAATGAGTGGAGCATTTCTAGGATTTAATAAGGTTTTACATGGCAATAGTGAGTAGTATCTCACTCCAGATGAGCCTGGTTGTTGTCAGTATCGGATTCGACATATGTACTGTACATAAAATCGGGCTGAGTTAGGATAGGAGGCTAAGCCGAAGAGCTTAGCGGTAAATCCTACTGTATCTGGTGAGTTTTGACTTAACCGGAGTGTTAAGAAGTAAACTCAAAGTCTGGGGCTGAACTGGAGTGTTCGGAGGCAGACATATCTTTTGTTAAATCGGAGAATTTAGCAAAAGATGAGCTTGGGGTGAACCATGGTACCCAGGAAAAAAGCTCTTCACACTAAAATAGTGCACAATAATTTTAGGGTGATAAAAATCCATCGTAAGAATGTTTTACAACTTTCCATAGATGATAGATGAAGACCATGCACTTTACGGAGTTAAAGTACATAGGTGGTGACTTCGGCGCCACATTTTTTGTAGGAAGTCACCAGTGGTGTGGTTAGGTCAGTCGAGACTCCTAGTTTTTAAGTTGACCTCTATGATAAGGACGTCCAAAAATTCGTGTTGTAATACCAGAAATTGTACTGCAATGTGCAATGGAGGGGTCAATTTGTGTAGTCACTTCTTAGCAGCAAGTGACTTCAGCATCTTGTTATAGATGGTTGTATATGGTACTCCCACTCGGGGGAGGTACGCTATTGAGTACGGAGTTACTCACAGACTAGTATGGAGCTTCTAGTGTGATGATAGTGGGTACGTAGTTACTCACTACTAATAAATAGCTGCTAATAAAATTAAGATTCTCGAGTGAAAGATACTCTAGATCAACATTTTAAATTACCGAACCACAATCCATGAGTATCGAGGTACTCATAAATATGTTGACATTGCTCAAATCGAGGGACCGATTTGTTCGATGGTATGAAATAAGCAAGGAGAGTGGAGTAACTTAAAAGTTATACATCACTAGTCCTAGTGAGTTGTCGAGGTCATTCGTAGTTTGATGATCCCCTCTACCTATCAGATAACATTCAATTTTGCAAGCCCTTGCATTTAATCCGTAATGATTATGAGTTTGGTGTGAGATATGGTTGTGAAGCTCTTACAAGAGTACTCGTTTATTTGCTTGTCATTGGTTATAGCTCGGTAGAGATTGCCACCTGTGATGGGTAGGTAGTTTGAAGCTATAATGAGGAGGCAGCAAATAATGTTCTCATAGTTATACTTCATACCAACACCAAACAGGGATAGGATGAAATTCCTAAGTTCATTATCACAAAGTACTGTGATGTTTGCATTTATATTGAATGTATGATGTAATGAGACATTGGGCTTGTGTAATTACCATCAATTATCTAGCAACCTATGGCTTCGCAGCAAGCTCAGTCATTATCTGTGGATTGATAATGTGGTTATTAGTAGTTTGGAATTTTTTTGATAGATGGTACAACCCACCCAGATGATTCATAAGTGTGTAACCGCTTATGAAGGGTAATAATATGCAACAATGAAGCACTTTGTTACAAGTGTGAAACCACTGATCTGTTGCAAAGCAGTTTATCAATAGTACCACCATATGTGCGTAGACACTATACCACATCTTCGTTGCAAGATGTTTAAAAGTTTCTTGGAAGGACTCAAGAATGTAACATATGATATTAAAAGTTTCTTGGAAGGACTCAAGAATGTAACATATGATATTAAAAGTTTCTTGGAAGGACTCAAGAATGTAACATATGATATTAAACACGGTCTAGATTTGTTCTTGGACCTATGACACTAGCGCGTAGTTCGCTTGAGAGTAGAGTTTTTGAGGACAAAAACCTTTCTTGAGGGATATCCTCAAATATCACATAAACTGGAATAGTTGTGTGAGTCCAGACAATACTTGAAGGGATGTGTCTAGTAATAGCAACAAAGAGTTGTAAGTGATTGGATGTAACTCCAGACACCCGTAGTGGTGCAAGAACCTTTATCAAACATCTCCACATACTATATCATCTGCCCCGCAGACATAGTATGGCATAAGAGATAGGAAGTTTGATTGTTATATTTGAAGGGAAATTTTCAAAACTTACATTTACTCTGAGTTAGAGTGGAGTATAACCATCCGTAGATTGATGGTAGTTAGAAACTCAACAAGATTCTAGAGCATATGCTCATGCAAAGATGTTACTCTAAGAGAGAAAGTATCTCTCAACTTTGGAACTAATCCTTGTGATGCATGATTAGATTGGCTCTAGTTTATTTCTCCTATGGCCGTAGAGATTTCCAAGGAGAAGTTTTAACAAGTTGGTGATGCAACATGGTAGCGTAGTCTACAAATATCTAGTAGCATAGTCTGAGAACTTGAGCTACTAGAGTGCTCTCCAGTACATTAGCTTCTGTGCTAATGACGTGCAAAATCAAGGCATGAAATTTGCCTTGGGGTTTTGGTTAAAATACCAAATCACGGTTTGCGTGAGTACTACTAGACATTTGCTTACCAATGACTTCCCTGTTTGCTTTCGAGGACGAAAACTCTTTATCCTGTAATGGCATGTAGATTGCCTTGGCACATCGGATTGCCCGTTAGCGGCGGTCTAGCTCGACCGGACACGTGGGAGAAATATGCTAATTACTCCATTGACGCGATGGGTACTTACTTTACAAGGGTAGAGTATGTGTACCAACTATTGGTGACTTTCGGGCCCAAATTCTTAAAAAACAAAAGTCATGATAGTCCAAGTGCGGGTCATCCTGGGATGATTCAGAAGACCTATGCACTAGTAAAAAGACAATTTTATTGGTCTAGTTTGTTTAAAGACGTCCAGACTTATGTGCTGAAATGCAGTAAGTGCCATGTCAATAAACATGAACGTCTTAAGGTTGCAGGACTACTCCATCCACTGGAGATTCCTCAAGGGAGATGGGAAAGCATTTCCATGGATTTCATTACCGGTTTACCCAAGACGAGTCGAGGGAATGACTCGGTGTGGGTGGTAGTGGACAGGTTAACTAAAATGGCAAAGTTTATCGCCACAAAGAAAACTGTAAAAATGCCAGAGTTGGCAAAACTCTTTATTGAACACCTCTACAAGCTATATGGCCTGCCCGTAGATATAGTGTCGGATAGAGAAAGTTCAATAGTCATTTTTGGAGGGAAGTCTTCAAAAAAGTTGGATACTACTCTGAATATGAGTACGGCAGATCATCCGGAGTCAGATGGTCAAACTGAAAGAGTTAACCAAATTCTAGAGGATATGTTGCGTTCTTATATTAGTAAGAAGCAATCTAATTGGGAAGAGTACTTGCCCTTATTGGAGTTTGCCTATAACAGCTCCAAACACTCAGCGACTGGATTTACACCGTTCATGTTAATGTATGGATTCCAGCCGAGATCTCCCCGATGGCTGTAGGCCTGGAAAAGGAGAGGATTCAATCTGTCAAAGAGTTCCTTGATAAATGAATGATATGCTCAAAGCTGCACGTGAGAGCATCCGCCGTAGCGCACAGGATCGCGCTAATACATTTGCCGATAAAGGACGCAGACAAGTGACCTTTGCAGAAGGTGACTTTGTATTTTTAAGGGTTCCTGCGCAGTTAGCAACCATGCAAACGGGAAAGTGTGATAAACTTTCTCCTAGATATTGCAGTCCTTTCAAGGTCCTTAAGAAGATTGGGGACGTAGCCTACAAACTTGAGTTACCGGAGAGTTCTCAAGTTCATCCTGACTTCCATGTTAGTAAACTGAAGAAATCAGTTCACGGGTTAGAGAACGTAGTTTCTCTAGATATTTTGGTGGAATTGATCACTCCACCAAAGATACCACATGAACTGGAAAGGATTCTTGGGTATCGAGATAGACAAACCCGACATAAAGTGTACCACAAGGTACTTGTTAAATGGACAGATAGGGATGAGGAGGTGGCAACCTGGGAACGCCGTAGTGCAATTTCCAAAAGGTTTCCCCAGTTTGTTTTCGAGGAAGAAAACTCTTCTTAAGGGGGGGTAATGTCACGTAGGCTGTAACGCTTGTGACCGACGGCAGACCGGATGGCTATATCCGGGGTTCAGTGGGAGAGGACGCCCGTGCGGAGTCATGGGCGGCCAGGCTAGTGTGGACGGCAGGCCACACACTATATAGCCTGGGGGATGAGGGGCAATCCTCATTCTTCCTCTATGGCTGGGGTGGTGAGCCAGAGGCCGTCCCCTCTTGTGGTAACGCCCGTAGCGGCGTTACGGGAATGTAACACAAGTAGTGGTAGGTTTACATGAATAGATACGACCCTCTTTAAAACATCATGAGCATACTTTTATTATGAAAGAATAATCTCATTTTCAATGCCAAGACAATAATGGATTTTTTAAAGATCCTTCACTTATATTCCCTTACTAATCCTCTCTTGATTGCTTAAAATTTCCACCAGTGAGTATGAGAGTAATGAAAAATGTAATGTGATTTCCATAATGGAAAGATTAATATGATTACCTTCATGTTTGATGTATCCGTAAGACTCTTATGAAAGCCATGTATATAGATGCAGTGTTTGTGAAAGGTCACACAGTGAAAGAAGATGTAATATAACTTAGATGACTGTATTAGTATATGTAAAAAGACTAAAAGAGGACTACTATACATGACTCTATGAGAACACACTAGTGCTAGTGAGTGAGAATATTTTTCTCTCTAACCCTTGATTTTTTAAAACTAGCCTTAGGTCCAAGATCCTCTTATAGTTACCATTTTTCACCCCCCATAGGTGCATTTTATCTACCCATTGGTAGGCGATGCTGTCGAGGAAGCACCTTGTGAAGTTTTGAATCCAAGGGTGGTAAACACCTTCATCACTTGGGCTATCACCTCCTTGGCCTCTCTAACCCCCATTTAAGTCCGTAGTACAAGTTGCTTATACATTTGTGAAATCGGTTACATCTAAGATCCTAATGGATTGATGATTACAAGGTAATATGTATAAGGTAAATACACATTAAAAGGTAATGTGTATAAGGTAATAGATGGTCATTTTGGAATTGGTGGCATTCCCACGGTCTGCAATTCCTTGGTCTTATGTTTGTTCAGTTTGCAGCTCAATGGGTTGGTTCCACCAATCAACACTTGGCATGCTCAGTGGGTTTTCTCTTCAGTAGCCTATTGTCCTTATTAGAGGAATGACTGATAAATAGGTGGAATTATTAGAGGAATGACTGATAAATAGGTGGAGGTAGAATTACCACACTTACGAGTTTCCATGCCTTATTCTTTTCTCTATTCTTTTCTCTACGTAGTAGGCGGCTACTTTTGTGCTACACCCTTGGCTACCTCGGGCTATAGATCATTTGATCAGATCAAAAGTTCTTTATATGGATGGGTGCAGACTTTGATGAGGAGACACATGAACATAAAATTTTTCTTCCATTTGAAATTATGTCCAAGGGTTTGATGTTTGTCACCTTCCTTATTCAAGAATGTCGAGCTACCACCTTCTTATGTAGAAGTGACCCCTTATTTTTATTGTAGAGAAAGTGCTACTACCTACACCTGAGGAAGCATCCTCTACTAGTCACAAGATGTGATTATCAAACTGCACTGATCGGGTGGGTTTGGACTGATGTGGCACTTTGCTATGTAGGATCACATAATGGCTTGTGCATCTCTAAATGAATTTTTGCACTTGATTTCTATAGGCGAAGTGTCCTTATCATAATCTTTACTAGTTGTGTAGGATTACATAATGGCTTGTGCATCTCTAAATGAAATTTTTCACTTGATTAGTATAGGTAAAGTGTCCTTATCATAATCTTCTACTAGTTGTGTTAGAAATTAAGGTACAAAGTCAATGTTGATTCTCTGCAACATTATCCTTGAGCTAGTGCTTTCCTTTTCAGTCTATATGTCTATCTACATTTGAAGCATCTTTTCTACTAGATCTCTTCAACCATTGCCTCTTGCATCTTTTCTATTGGATGTCTTTAACTAGTGCATCTTTTATTGACACTAGTTATGCAAACACACTTTTTCCAACCCCCTTTCTTTTGGTTTCTAATGTAAATGTAACAACCTCTTGATTTTTTCCTTAGGCCAAACAGTTTTGTGTGCATCATTCTCTGATTGCTTTCCATCTTTCACTGCCATCATTTTGAGTCTTTGTGTTTCAGTAGTAGTTACCTTTGTGATTTACTCCTTCTGCCTTGCATTTGTTGCCTTGTAGCTTTTGTTGCTTTGGTCTCCTTCCCCCCTCCAATCCTTAACTTATTCTTACACCAGCTCCTTATGGACTATTTTTGACAACTTCTTCTTGAGGTCTTCTAAATCTGCAAATAGCTTGGCAACATTCTCTTCTTAGCCTTAGCCTACATAGCCTACTACATTTCTTGGACATTTTGGTGTAGCTTTTGATCTTCATTATTCAAAGTTCTTACAACTTCTGAGCTATGATGGTTTCTATTTTGCCTTTTTATGATGCCTTGTTTCCTTTCTTCCCCTTGGTTTTTGTGCAGGTCACTTTCGATATTACACCTTATAGTCCCACATTATTGGATATCAAAATATTTTTGACAGTCATCTTATTTACTTGTTTGAAGGCCTTGTGATGTTGTGCTTGGATATTACCATATTCCTGTGTAGATCTTTACATTCATCTTGCCATGCAACATTTCTATTCCTTGTGATCTCTAGCTATTTCTCTATTACCACTTGAATATAATACCGAGTTTGTGATGGAGTCATAGTGTGGAGGGAGGCTATAGTTCAGGGATGCACCATCTCTTTTCCTTTAGTTTATTTGGGGGCTACATATTAGGTACATACATGCCGCAATGGCTCCTTGGGTCCTATCATTTTCTACCTCAAGGATATTTTACATATCTTTGATTTGATCTTGCAACTCTTGAAGAGTTTGGCACAATTTGTTTCTCCTTTGTTTACTTGTTATCGAATCCTTTGGCTCCTCTTACTGGTGTGTAACTCGGTTCCTAATTGTTGCTTGATGGCTACCAATTTTTTTTGGATCATCCTTGAGTTACATTCTTGTTTTATGGTGGTGGCATGAGAAATGGCTTGCATGTGGGAGGAGGTTGAACCATGAAATATTTGATTAGCTATATAATTCCCTCCCAACATGCATTCTGTGTCTTGGTGATTTCCTACTGTTGTACCTGCATCATCTCTATAGGTAGTTGCACCACATTTATTTTTTCATCGTCATCCTCCTCTGTCACTTGGATATGAAGGTTGCCCTTGGTGGTGTATATGTTTCCATTTGCATTTCAAATTCCTTTAGCTTTTGGTGGAGCTCATTTTTTAAGCTCGTAGGCCACTGCCTCTAGCTCGTTCTTCTTATAGATATAAGATACCTCTTAGAGAGAAAATAATCTTGATATTATAAAAACCTTAGAAATCATTGATTCCTAATTCAAACGTTTCCTTAGTTATTTCAAAAAATACGTGTAACCATTAAATAGCACCTTTTCAACCTTGGAATCCTAGAATTTCAGATTATGTATAATAGTGTGCCAAGGGTAGCATAAATCTACAACACAAATTTTTAGAGAAAGAAAAATGTCCTAAAATTGAGGAATCATATTTTTATGCATGCATTAATAATTTTAAGCCCTAGCAATGTGTAAAAACCCTTGGTAAAATTTTTTAGTCAAATAGGCCCGATTACATTACGCATTTAATTATTTTAGATTAAGACTTAAGGTGCACAAAGGAATTAATAATATTTAATCATGAGAAAAGTTGATTTAATACCCAAAACCGTGTATAAATATTAGGAGTTAAGGTAAGAATAAATGGGTTTTAAAAATAATTAAACTAGACCCTTTGGGATGAAGTACACATGGTGCACAAATTAATTTAATACTAAGGGGGGCAAAGATCTAAAGTCCATTAGATTGAATACGTTTAGATCAAAGGTAAGATTAAATATAAAAGGTTCTATTAATAAAGGGACTTCAAAATTGGAGCATAGAGATCTGTGCACACATATTTGGCCCTATATTTGCCAAAAATAAAGGGGCCAAGGATAAGGATGGAAAAAGGGAAAATAAAGGTAAATATAGATGAGATTTCATGCACCCCAAAACATAGATAAGAAGGGCTATATTTACTATAAAACTATGCTAAATATATATGGATGTCCCAAGCCTTTAGGGAAATCATAGGGGAGCCTTGGGCTTATAAATATGCCCCTCCCCTTTCTTTTTTCCAATTCTCTCCCTCCTTGAAAGCTATGAGAGTAATTTACCATCATCACAAGTTCTTTTTATCATGTTTTAAGTACCAAAGGACCTACAAGTGAGTTCTTAAGTCTTGATATTACCAAATCAGGAGCAAGTAATAGGATATTCCTAAGACAACCTTTAATATGGTAATCACTCGCCTCAATCGACAAACCTTATTCTCCCAATGATATGAGGGATACCTTGGGTCATTCTCGGGCTTTGCTAATGATGCCGCTCGGCTACACAAGTACGGAATGGAGTTAGCGTCAAACCCAAGAAAAACTTGCACTCTTTAAAGATAACAATTTCAATACAATTCATTGAATACAACATCACTCAATTTGCAGCTTCATAAAATTTTATGTCATTATTTTAAAAGGAAAAGATACACATTTACTAACACTAATATTTTAAAAAAACTCATCTTTAAAAGATAACCAAGCTAACTTGGCCACCATTTCCTTGAGGAGCTTGTAAAGGGAGGGTTGGAGCCACATCGGGAGCATCTTCTCTAATCTCGTTGTTGCGCGCTCCTCCTGAGACAATATTATGACGTTTTGGAGAAGGGGCCATCTTGGACGTCATCTTGTAATCAGGATTTCCCTGATAGAGCACAGTTTTATGCTGATAGGGGATGCTCACCTCAGTCTTTTGAGCTAGGAGCATTGATTTATTTGAAAGTTCCTAAAGATTCTCTAACTTTGTCAACATGAAAGTGCTCAAAATTATCTCCTAGATATTGTGGTCCATTCCAAGTTATACGTCAGATTGTCACAGTTGCGTATGAGCTAAAACTACCTCCACATGTCAGAGTTCATCCAGTCTTTCATGTCAGCAGATTGAAAGAGAAGCTGGGAGATGAGGATAACAGAGTTACTTCTTAACACTAGTTCTGTAATTGGACACTAAAGTGTCTTGAAAAGTTAGCATTTTTCTTGAATTTTTGTGGGCAATCTATTAAGAGTTTTGAAATGCTTAACATCCACAGATGTTCCTCAATTCCTCAAGACCCAAAAAATCCTTGAGATTTTTTAAATTACACTTTTCTTAGCTTTTACAAAGCAATATTTTAATTTTCTTAGACACATGCTGATAAAACGCATGATTTTTGCTGTTTTCAAAATAGTAGTAATTTGGACATAACTTTTAGAAGGGACATATTTTGATCATGAAACTTGGCTTGATGGAAAGCCCATGATGTAAACTAAATCCTGGAATCATCAAACGACAATTATTGGATAAATTTTTAACTTGCTAATATTGAAATGACGTTTTTTATACAGGTGGAGCATGAATTTTTCTCCTTCCATATGCAAGCTAATAATGTAAAACTTGAGGTGCACCCATGTTATATAGGGTAACTACTACTTTGTTTTGAATTTTTCAAAACTTTAGAGCCACTTTTTGGGCCTCTTCTCATACATGGTCTTTTGCGCAACCTGTTTTTAATACATAAAATGTCTAATTATGAGCCTAATTTTGATTTTCAAAGAGGAAAGCTGTGTAAGTGCATTATTTGTTGTAACTATAGGTGTAGACTACTTGTGCAAGCATAGTTATGATTAGTTTTTGATAAAAGATGATCAAATTTTACATTTTTATTTTTTACAATTTTTTTAGAACTAGGCGATAAGAACCTACTTAAGTGGAGGCTAAGTTAGTGGAGGCTAAGTTAGTGTCATACACATTAAATTATGGCTTATTTATCTCATCTCAAGCATGAAAACCAATAATCAACATTCTCATTGATAGGGCTACATTATTTTTTAGTGGCGTGATTGAGTTTTGATAATACACGTTACTTTTGCTGATTTTATGTAACTTTTTTGGAAACAATTCTAGGAAAGGAAAATGATTTTTTTGGTGAACTTCTACATCCTTGGCCTGATGTATGCTATCAAAATATCTTGGGAAAATGCTATTGATATCATTGGGTTTTTTTTGAGAGAATGATGCTTGCATATTTGGAAAAATCTTGAAAAATGTTCATTTTCAAGACATATGCTACTTTGTTGCTTATGTACTTCCAAATAAAAAGGCATTTTATATGTTTAGCATTTTTTACATAAGCATAGGGTTATGTTCTACATGTCCAATGAAGCATTTTGGTTTTTAAAGCCTACATTAGGAGTTTGATTTTTTTTTTGCAACCCCCAAAAAAGGACACTCAAGTGTCTTGTTTTGGTACCAAACTAGTGTTAAGAACTCATTGAGGTTGAGGATTTATCCTATGTTCCATATGAATTTGAAAAGGTACTTGAATTCAAGGAAAGGAAACTTCATAATCGTTTAATCCCTAAGGTTAAAATTAAGTGAAAAGATAGAGAAAGCGAGGATTCGACTTGGGAGTCCATTGAGAACGTTCAACGTAGGTTTCCTTCTTTTCATTGTAAGAGTGCAATGTTTTGAGAAAGGGGAAGTTTATTATGTGCACATTATATGTGCATATACTAAGAGGCTAACCGACCCTAGGCATGTGAGCATGGGATCATGGGAACATGCTCTAGTGGGGCAAGGGTTAGACCTAACCTTTGTTAAATTTGCAGCAATGTGATGAGCTATGGTGGATCAAATGCTAGAATCAACATCATTAGAAAAGAGATTAGATGATAATTAAGATGTGATTATTGAGCAATTAACTGATAGCTTAATGTAGGCATGGATAATCAAAAACCAGCAAATTCTCATTAGGCCAATGCCTCAATTTATAGAGTTTATATCCAAGCATCCAATCCCACTGATTTCTCCTTGATTCACTCCACCTCTTTTGCTTGATTCTCTCCACCTCTTTTGCTTGATTCTCTCCACCTCTTCCTCCCAGAATATCTCCACACATCCTAAATCTCCTCATGCTACCCTTTATTCTCTCACTTTTCAGAGGTTCTCTCACATTTACAGATTCTCTTTAACAGCCTCTTGCTAAGGGCTTGTTCCCACACACACCCTATTCACTTGTATATTTCAACACATCCCCTCAAGTGAATACTCCTAGCACACCTGAACCCTATACCAAGTTTCCCTCTTACTTGATAGTCCACGACCTGTGCCTCAAGTCCCTAAACTCATAGTCCTTGACACTCTCTCTCTTTGTGTGTCCAAGGTGTTGGAATTAGGGTTGCAGGAATGCACACACAACTTCAAGAAGATGAGGAAGCTTGAGCACAACACAGTAGTGTATTATGAGTGCCAAAAATGAAAGATACTAAGCCCTAGAAGATAATGGGCGTATATACAATGCACGGGGGAAAAAACCTCCTAGTGAGGGAAAAAGTGCCCCGGCGGTCCTAAGTGTGTTCACACACATCACTACTATAATATGGTAACAAATCCCCCCTGGAGTGATGCGGTGAACAAGAGCTAGCACTCATGTATAGGGAAGTGTCTAGCTATGTGGACGAATCCACAAAAGGGAGTAAGCCCAAAGCTTTGCGAAAAGCTTCGAACTTCTCACGAGGCAGAGCCTTTGTGAAAAGGTCTGCAAGGTTATCCTGTGTTGGCACATAAGCCAAACTGATCTCTCCTGCAGAGAGTCTCTCCCTGACATAATGGTAGTGCACCTCAATGTGCTTCGTACGAGCATGGAACACTGGGTTCTGCGCAACTGCCAATGCGCTCTGACTGTCAGTGAAGATGGTGGTGGCAGATGGCTGCCCAACACCCAAATCAGCCATAAGGCGTCTGAGCCACACACACTCAACCGTAGCTGTGAAAGCTGCCCTGTACTCAGCTTCACAACTAGAAGTGGCCACAGTAGGCTGCTTCTTGCTCAACCATGATATGCATGAGCTTCCAAGCATGAAGCAAAAACCACTCGTGGACACGCGTGTGTCATAACAACCAGCCCAGTCAGAATCTGAAAAAGCATGTAAATCTGGCGGCAATGATCCCCCCTTGGGATAAAACAACCCAAGATGCCGAGTACCACTCAAATAGCGAAAGATACGCTTCACTGCCTGCCAATGCTTAATGCCTGGGCTATGCATAAATCTGCTCACCTGTGAGACTGCAAACTGAATGTCTGGCCTCGTAATGCATACATAAATGAGGCAACCAACAGCTGTCTGATAGAGTGTGACATCAAAGTGATCTCCAGCATCATGAAGACTCAACTTCAAACCTGTCTCCATTGGAGTAGCAATAGGCTTGCAGTCTTCAAGGCCAAATCTCCGCAACAATGTTTCAATATACTTTGTCTGACACAAAGCAATACCTCCATCACACTGCTTAAATTGTATCCCCAAATAATGATGCAAATGCCCCAAATCTGACATCTCAAAAGAGGCATTCAAATCAGCCTTAAAATCAGCAATATGACTCTCATTTGGTCCTGTGAGCAGCATGTCATCGACATAGAGAGCAATGATTAGATGTACACCATCCACACGTTTAACATACAAAGTGCTTTCTGTTGGACTATTCTGAAACCCATGTGCAGTCAAATATGCATGTATCTTTTCATGCCAAGCTCGTGGAGCTTGCTTTAAACCATATAAAGCCTTTTTTAACCTGCACACTTTGTTTTCCTGCCCTCTTTGAACAAAACCACGAGGCTGCGATACATACACCTCCTCATGCAAATCTCCATTTAAGAACGCAGTCTTTATGTCCAACTGATGTACATTCCAACCATTATGAGCTGCTAATGCACAGATGCTACGAACAGTGGTCATACGACATGTGGGAGCAAAAGTCTCATCAAAATCAATGCCCTTCTCTTGAGCATAACCTTTTGCAACAAGCCTAGCCTTATGGCGATCCACTGTGCCATCAGGCTTACGCTTCAATTTGTATACCCACTTAGTGCCAATGGCCTTCTTGCCAGGGGGCAAGTCATATAAAGACCATGTACCATTCTTCATAATAGCATCGTATTCTACTTGCATAGCAGCCATCCAATTTTCTGAACTTTGTGCCTCATCAAATGAAACAGGCTCACTTTCATCGCACATACTAGAAACAGCCAATGCATAACAATCTGACGCATAAGAGGCACCATGAGAGCCAGAACGAGTGCGACTAGACAAAGGGGCATCCAACTTGCTGTCACGCAAAGTCTGCACCAGCCATCTAGGCATATTTCTAGAGCCCTCAATCTCTTGTCTCTCATCCTCAAGTGCATCATGCACATCTGCATCAGATATAGGCTGATCTGTGCCATCATTTAAAACCTGCATAGGCTGAAAAACTGCCTCATGAGGTATTGCACTTGACTGTGCACCACTGAAAAGAGGCAACAATGTATCATAGACATCACGTGAGCTAATATTTGTCTCCTTAGTACATGAAACCAAGGGCTGAACTGCATCTTCCACAAATACAACATCACGGCTAACCAAAATGCGCTTTGTCTGTGGATGATACAAACGATAGCCTTTGCTCTCAGCACTATATCCAACAAAAATACATTTGACAGCTTTGTCATCCAATTTTCTGCGATGTTGCACAGGCACTAATGCATATGCCAGGCAACCAAAAACACGTAAATGGCCAACAGATGGCTTGCGGCCATGCCAAGCCTCATATGGAGTGACAACCTGTAATGCTTTGGTGGGACACCTGTTTAGTACATAAGTGGCACACATGACAGCCTCAAGCCAAAAACCATGTGGTAGACTTTGACTCTTAACCATACATCTTGCCATTTCCATGAGAGACCTGTTTTTTCTCTCAGCCACACCATTTTGCTGTGGTGTATACGGCACTGTACATTGGTGTTTTATCCCACGCTCAGCCAGAAATGCATTAAATTCTGAAGACATATACTCCCCCCCTCGATCTGAACGGAGGGTGCCCATCTTACTTTCTGACACATTTTCAGCCATAACCAAAAACTGTTTGAAGCACAAAAACACTTCGGACTTTGCCTTCAAAGGATATACCCATGCATGCCTGGTAAGATCATCAATGAAAGTCACGAAGTAAAGGTAGTTTCCAAATGATGGAGTTTGCATGGGACCACATACATCACTGTGAACAAGCTGCAATCTGCGTTCAGCTCTCACTGATCCATCTTTGGGAAAGGAAGCACGCTGCATTTTACCCAATATGCAGCCCTCACAAACATGCTTGACAGGTGCCTCAAGCTTAGGCAAAGAAGACACCATTTCAGATTTCTGCAGGCGCAGCAAACTTGCAAAATTCAGATGACCAAAACGTGCATGCCACAGTTTTGCATCTGAAATAGCCTGCGTATCCATAATAGCACATGCTGAATCCTCTACACATTTGCCATTCATATTGAGCTTATACAGCCCTCGACATAGTGAACCAGATGCTACAATGATGTCACCACAAGAGAGATCATGAACAGTACATCTGTCATCCACAAATTTTACAACCAAACCTGTTTTGGCAAATGCGAAGACTGACAGCAGATTCTTTTTGATCCCTGGCACATACAATGCATCAAAAAGTGTAAAGGTGTTGCAATTTGCAACATTCAGCACAATCTGTCCAACTCCTTTAACGGGATAAGAGGAGTTATTGGCACAAGTGACAGTATTCCCTGTGGGAGCAGACTCAAGGAAAGTGAATAAACTGCGCTGCGAGGTGATATGCTTAGTGGCACCACTGTCAAAGTACCATACATCTGAATCTACTGCAGACATACATGTGTCATGCAAAGATGGGTCATAACTGCACTGCGCATTGAATGCCCATTCTGTATCTAGCACAACATTAGCAGATTCATTGTTAGAAGGAGAGGCATCTGCAACAGCCATACCAGCCTCTTTCTTCTTAGCCTCTTTCGCAGCCAGCTTAGGACACGCTTTGATGACATGATCATTTCCCTTACAGTACTTGCAAAATGTCTTCTGTTTGTCACCCTTCTTCTCATCTTTGTCTTCCTTCTTTGGTTGCGCAGCATTTGCAGATTTCTGCTTACTAGAAGAAAAGCCAGCTTTACCTTTCCCGCTTCTCTGACTAGCAACGAAAGCTTGATCTGCGACACGCATAATATTCCTGTTTTGCCTTGACTGGTCTTCTTGCAGCAAAACAGAAACTAACTCCTCAAATGATAAGGCATTGGGATTGCCTTTCATCATCAAGCGAAGAGTGGAAGCAAAACCCTGATAAGAATCTGGTAGACCATTCAAAACAGTCTGCACAAGTGAACTGTCTGACAGGATTTCATCTGCAGAAATGAGCTGCTCTTTGAAATCCTTGATCTTTGTCAAAAAGCTATCCATAGAATCACCTTCGTTCATATGCTCATTCTCCAACTGTTTTCGGAGATAAGCAACACGAGCCTCATTTCTTGCCTGATACAATGTGGCAAGTACATCCCAAGCATCCTTAGAAGTCCTGCAGGAGCGAATATGTGGGATAATGGTACGTTTGACAGACAGCGCAATCAAGGCATGAGCCTGCGCATCTCTACCATCCCAACGAATCTGCTCTGCTGAAAGTGGTGGTTCTCGAACAGCTGCTACAGCACTTGTGCCTGCACCATCATCAACAGTACCTGTTTCTGATGTGTTTGCAGCATTCCCAGCCACAATAGGACGTGCATCAATACCCTGCACAATGTTCCATAACCCCTTTGCTACCAATACATGTCGCATCATATATGCCCACAATGGATAGTTGGTGCCATCCAACTTATCCTCAGCAGCCAACATGCGGAATACATCATTGTTGTCAGCCATGGCCAATGACTGTACTACTAGATGTAAATGCTGTCTGTAAGAGGTAAACCTGTATAAAATCGACCTGTGCTATGTAGCACAGCCCAAAACAGACGAATGGGCACCTGTCCTGCAGATTTTAATGTTGACAGAAAATCTGCACAGTAGGACGATTTTGCCTGCGCAGTACTTGGAATGCAAAAACGGAGGGCGAAATGACTTCAGATCAAAATTCTGAAACGGCATATACTAACCTGCAGACGCTCGTGAAACCTCGTCGCAATCGGAGGAGATGAAGCGGCAGGTGCCGGTGATGCTGCCCGGGAGGAGGAAGCCTGCTCTGATACCAATTGTTGGAATTAGGGTTGCAGGAATGCACACACAACTTCAAGAAGATGAGGAAGCTTGAGCACAACACAGTAGTGTATTATGAGTGCCAAAAATGAAAGATACTAAGCCCTAGAAGATAATGGGCGTATATACAATGCACGGGGGAAAAAACCTCCTAGTGAGGGAAAAAGTGCCCCGGCGGTCCTAAGTGTGTTCACACACATCACTACTATAATATGGTAACACAAGGCTACTACAAGTGCTCGTGACCTTGACTAAAGTGCTCACACATACATCTACCACATGGCTTACATCATCGGCGGTGGCTCAGAGTTGGTTTTACTATGTTGGGGTAGGTTACATTGGGTTGTGGGGTTTCTCTCTCTCTCTCTCTCTCTGAGATTTTCACATGGCACTTCTTGGAGCCTCACATCTTCTCTTGTCTTCAGTCTTCTTTTCGTGGCAGCTTCTCTTCATGTGTCCATGTCTTCCTCTTCTTTCAGTCTTCTTGTCGTGGGCAGCTTCTCTTCACGTGTCCATGTCTTCCTCTTCTTTCAATCTTCTTGTTGTGGCAGCTTCTCTTCATGCGTCCATGTCTTCCTTCAATTCTTCCTCTAGCTCTTCTTCTCAGTGTTGATCCTCCTGTTGGAAAGAGATGTTCTTCTTCTTTCATGGTTGGGGCCATGAACTTGACCATCAGTTCTTGCTCCATATGTGAGCAACATGTTTTAATGTATTGTTGACAGTTCTTTTAGGCTTTTGATGTTTATCTTGTGTCATTATCCAATGCAAACCCAAATCTATGTGGGAGGTCTTGCCTCTTGCCTTATTCTGGACAAGAGTAGTGTCTGATCCCATTTTTACAATGATGCAATAACCCATGGGTGCCCAATACATAATGCATATAGCATTCATTCTTATGCACATTCCCAAATGCAACTCTGGCTGTGAATAATCTTGAATTTGAGTGTGATTTGCAGGCATTAACCAAGGGGTAAATGCAGGGTGATGATTACCACAAATTTATTAGCATAATTTTACCCAAAATTACATTAAATCAAGGGTAACAAATCTGTACAGAATGGTTGGAGTATCAAACCATCTCCGAATTGCAATATGAAGTTATAGGGATCTGTATCAAATGCCTAATGGTTAATTTGAACCCTCAGTTGTACCACAAAATAGGGATTAGTATTGATTAATTACTAATTAGCAAATTAATTCTTTATTTTGTGTGCAAAAAATAGAGTATGCGGGGAGTCCAGATCTGAGGCCTTAGAGTTCAGATGAGCTCAAATCCTTTCAAGGCCATCAATATCAATTAGTTTAGTAGAGGATTAAGCCAAGAACCACAAGATTTGAGCAAACATTGAATGCTTAATCTCTGTTTTACCAAAGAGCTTGGATCTCACGGTAGACTTGATCAAACCAAAAACTGTCTTCACTAGCTTGTAGAGCACCCTTGAAAACCCCTAGGTCCAAGAGGATAGGTCCAAGAGGAATTAGAGACAATGCATCTGGAGCAGCAGAAATCTTAGATTCTTCTCAGAAAAATGGTGCTGAAAAATTAGCAAAAAACTACAATTATACACGGCGGTTTGGCGATTTGTTTGAATGGGCTTATGCCTTGGGAGTATGACTATGTATAGCTAAGAGCTTGGAGGCTATTGTTAAGCCTGGAGGGAGATCAAGCCCCTCCACAGGTGGTTAGCAAGATAATGGGCTCATAAATTGATGGATTCTAGGCTAGGCTCTGATACCATGTTAAATTTACAGCAATGTGATGAGCTATGGTGGATCAAATGCTAGAATCAACAGAAAAGAGATTAGATGATAATTAAGATGTGATTAGTGGAGTAATTAACTGATAGCTTAATGTAGGCATGGATAATAAAAAACCAGCAAATTCTCATTAGGCCAATGCCTCAATTTATAGAGTTTGCATCCAAGCATCCAATCCCACTGATTTCTCCTTGATTCACTCCACCTTTTTTTCTTGATTCTCTCCACCTCTTCCCAGAATATCTCCACACCTCCTAAATCTCCTCATGCTACCCTTTATTCTCTCCTAGTAGATACTTCTCACCTTTTCACAGGTTCTCTCACATTTATAGATTCTCTTTTACAGCCTCTTACTAAGGGCTTGTTCCCGCACACACCCTATTCACTTGTATATTTCAACAACCTTGGGTTGAGGTCAGGGTCAGGCAACCAAGAGTCACACATGGAGATGGAGAGTCAAGAGTCACTTGAGAGCTCTCCTATATAATAGGGACATGGAGCATTCTCAAGGGAAGTTCTCTTGTGTAGAGCATTGTATCTACTCTCTTACTATTTCATGCTAGAGCTATGTGCTCCTGGATTGAAGACTTACCTATTGGTGGTATGGGACATAAAGGTTAGGTATGTGGTTCCTCATTATGTTGATAAGTTCACCTTATATGTGCCTGGTTTATGTGTGTTTATGCATAGATTAGTTAGAGAGATCTTTAGGGTTTTAACACAATGGGGTTTTGGGTGAGCAATAACATTTTCGGCGCCGCTGTCGGGGAGACATCCCTTGGTTATTTTCACTGTTTACTCTCTAATCTACGCATACACATTCCCCATTGTCTTGATGATTAGTGGTTTACCATGAAAAAGATGCAGTTTTGTGACAGAGATTTGTGTGTGATTTTGTGAAGAATAGCTCCCTTTTTTGTTTTGTAAAGAATACTTTTTTTACTTAACTTTTAGCTTAAATCATTGTTTTTATAGTTGTTAATCCGATTTTTAATGTTCCTAGGACTTGCACATAGAGTGTATGAGGCTTTTCTTGCTTCCATTGCATAAAAAACTATAATAGAATGCAGTTTTTAGTGAGTTTTAGCTATCTTTAGGGTTAAACATAAAGCTAGAATCCTTAATTTTTGCTTGATTTGTGTGTTTTTTTGTTTGTTTTGTATACATTAGGGTATTCGCAAGTATTAGGAGTAGCTTAATTCTTGATTTGTTTTGTATGCATTAGGGTATTCACAAGTATTAGGAGTAGCTTAATTCTTTAAAAAAATTTCCAAAAACTCTTGAAATCAATTAATCTTCCTTAATTGATTGGTTTTCATTTAAGGGTGATTAATCTAGTTCAAGAGGCATAAAAACTAGAAAATGTATTTTTTGGGGTCAAAAGTGATTGTGTAAGAGGTCGAAATTAGTGTTTTTGAATGTTTTTTAAGGATCTAGATGCATCAAAATACCTAATTACATCGATTTCTTCATCAATTGGAGGAATTTTCCTCTTTTGCTTAATTTTGCATAAAGAGAAGAGACTAGAATTAAGAGTTTAATCAATCTCTAATTATAGAATAACTTACACATTAGTTGATGCACATAGCTTAGCAATTACATGGCCCATCCAATGGTGTGCTCAATGGCATGAATTAATTAGTGGATTAGTGGCTAACTGGAGGAATTTTCCTCTCTTTTGCTTAATTTTACATAAAGAGAAGAGACTAGAATTAAGAGTTTAATCAATCTCTAATTATGAAATAATTTACACATTAGTTGATGCACATAGCTTAGTAATTTCATGCCTCCCAATGATGTACTCAATGGTGTGAATTAATTAGCAATTGGTGGAATTAGAGTTCTTAATTAGTTCAAAAGGAGAAAAGATTAGTGAAAGGATTGATCTTTGATTAATTCTTAAGCACTTTTTTCCATAACTCATTAAGAATAATAAGCATTCAATGAAAATATGCCAATGAGTTGTCAATTTGTCTAATTTGCAGGTCATTTATAAAGGGTGTAAGGGGGTGTCATAAAAGTGTTGACTTTTTTATTCCCACTTATCTTTTTGGAAAAATGCTTATATCTCCCTAATTTTAAATTCAAAAAAATTCCCTCCACATAAGGAAACTCGAATTTTCAACTAGATTCTAAAAAAGAAAATTTTCGTGAAACTCCATTTCACATTATGAACTACACCTGCCATGGATATATTATGAGAGTAGTCATTGTAATAGCATTAGGCCTCTTATGAGCCTAAAGTGCCCAACCGACCATTAAGTGAGTGTGAACACTTATGGCCATGTATATAACTAAATATCTCTCATAATACAAAGGATTCTCCCATTGTGCAATAGAGTATTTCTTTTGCTAATCTCTCTCTAATCCATGCTAGTGAGTGTGTGTGAGTGAAGTGAGATGAGAGGAGGGACGAGTATACATAGTGCAATGCGCCGATGTGAAAACGCTTTGTAGAAGGCACGGTGGAATTGCTTCGCAACAAGGAGTTATAGAGCTTGGAGACCTCAAGGGTTACGAGCTCAGCCATTGGAAAGATCCTCGCGATAGTTGCGGTTCACTAAGTAATCTTCTTGTTGGTTCCAAGGGAGATCAGGCATAACATTTTCGGCGTCGCTACCAAGGGGCCGTCGCTTGGCTTTTTCCACTGTTTGCTCTCTAATCTACACATACCCATTATCCATTGTCTTGATTAGCAGTTTACGATGAAAAGGATGTGGTTTGGATGGAGATTTGTGTGTGATTTTGTGAAAAATAGCTCCCTTTTTTTTGTAAAGAATGCTTTTTTACTTAATTTTTAGCTTAAATCGTTTCTTTTGTTTTTGTTAATATGGTTTTTAATATTTCTAGGGCTTGCACATAGAGTATTAGGCTTTGTTTGCTTCCATTTACATCAAACAATGCAATAGAATGTAGTTTTTAGTGAGTTTTAGCTCTCTTTAGAGTTAAACATAAAGCTATAATCATTAATTTTTTCTTGATTTATGGAGTTTTTGTTTCATTTGTATGAATTAGAGTGTTAGAAAGTATTAGGAGTAGCTTAATCCTTTTAAAAAAAATTTCAAAAACTCTTGAAATCGACTAATCTTCCTTTGTTGACTAGTTTTTGTCATTAAGGGTGATTAATCCAATTCAAGAGACAAAAAAACTAGAAAATCTATTTTTTGGGATCAAAATTGAACATATAAGAGGTCAAAATTACTATTTTTGAATGTTTTGAGAGCATCTAAATGCATCAAAACACCTAATTACATCAATTTCTTCATCATCTTGAGGAATTTTCCTCTCTTTTGGTTAATTTTGTATAAAGAGAAGAGAGTAGAATTAAGAGTTTAATTGATCTATAATTATGAAATAATTTACACATTATAGATGATGCACATAGCTTAGTGACTCCATGTCTTATCCAATGATATGCTCAATGGTGTGAATTAATTAGTGATTAGTGGTTAATTAGAGCCCTTAATTAGTTCAAAAGGAGAGAAAGATTAGTGGTGGAAGGATTAATCTTTGATTAATTCTTAAGCACATTTTTTCATAAGTCATTAAGGCTAATGAGCATTGAATGAAAAGATGCCGATGAGTTGTCAATTCATCCAATTTGTGGGTCATTTATGAAGGTTGTAAGGGGGTGTCATGAAAGTGTTGACTTTTTTATTGCCACGTACCTTTTTGGGGAAATGCCCATATCTCCTCAATTTTAAGTTCAAAAAATATTCCCTCCACCAAAGGAAACTCGAATTTCCCACTAGACTCTTAAAAAAATCGTGAAACTCCATTTCACGTCATGAACCACACCTGCTTCACGTCGTGAAAACAGGCCCATGCATTAAAAAAAAAGAAATTTAAATTTAATTAAGTCAGTGAAGTCCATTTCACATTTTGAAACTGCACTTGCTTCACATCGTAAAACATGGCCATGAGTAAAACAATAATAATAATTAAGTCCGTGAAGTCCTTTTCACTTCGTGAATCGCACATGCTTCACGTTAGGAAACATGCTCACATGTAAAAATAAAATAAAATTAATTAAGTCCGTGAGATCCATTTCACGTTTGTGAACCCCTTTGGTTCACGGTCGTGAAACATGTTCGTGGGCAAAAAAAACAGTCTAAAAAACAACCCTATTTAGAGACTCATATCTTCTAGATCGTGCGTCCAATGAATGCATTCTAGTGCTCATCGAAATGCCGGCATCGAGCTCTTTGAAATTGGTCCAAGAGTCTGAGAAAAAAAATCCATCATTTTGGCCTCCGACCAACACCCTCAAAATTTGACCCCAAAATCGAGATTAAAAATGGGCCTTAAAGCACTAAAAATCACCCAAAATAGCCCGAAAAAGATTGCGGACCATATTCGGGCTACTTTTTAAGTGTCTAAACGACAAAATCACGAAAAACAAGTAGAGAGACAAAGTTGTAGTACTTCCAAAATACAACTCTTTTTCTAAATTCCTTATGGAACACATTTAAAAACGGGTTGTGAAACAGGAAAAATCTTTCCGAAAAAAAGCATCTTGAGACTGATGAAAAATAGGTTTTGAGACCTTCTCTTCCATTTGGGATGCTACTGGCATGCACTTTTTTGAAAAAGTTTATCCTGAGGACGCTCACATGCACTTTTGAGACCTTAGCTTCCATCTAGGACACCAATGGCACACTTTTTTCATAAAAATATCTCTAAGAGGTCGTTCACATGTGCTTAGCGCCTAAGCAAATCAAGGCAAACGGACACCCGCTTGACCCAGAGAAGGGTGCACTAGGCCGCCTTAGGCTGTAACGTGCTGTAAAAAAACCTCAAAAATAAAAAAAAACACAGCACGTGTGCTTGCTCATTAAGGAGCAAATGGCAATGTTAAGATATGGCAATGATAGAAGAATTACATGGGCTCACACCCAGATTGAACCCAATGGCTGAAATCTTCAAGCCATTGAGATCCATGTCCCAAATGAAACTCCCAATACCATTTGCCATGATGACAACAAGCATGTCATTGGGTTTTATATCCCTTGCCACATCAATCTCTTCGGAATTTGGTCCCTTACCTAGCACTACCACAAAATCTTAACCTTTAGAAGTGCTAGATACCAACCCTTTGCAACCCCTAGATGCCCATACCTTGGACATGTTGACTAATCTAGGAAGGAGGGTTGCCCAAGGATTAAATGAGGTCCTAACCACAAGAGCATCCACACACGGCCTCAGTGACTCATCAAACATGACTCATCAAACAATACCCAAGGATTAAATGAGGTCCTAACCACAAGAGCATCCACACATGGCCTCAGTGACTCATCAAACATGACTCATCAAACAATATGGCCATACATATTTCCAAAATCATGGGCAAGTACGATGGAGCATCTGATCCTGTTCAATTCATACAAATGTTTGAACAAAGATGCAAAGCCTTTGGAAATCCAAACTACCCCACCAAGGTACATGCATTGAACCTTTTCTTAGTAGGAAAGGCTAATCGATGGTTCATTACATTGATCCCAACAATTAAAACAAATTTTAGGACCTTGAAAACAACCTTTATCCATGGCTTTTCAAGACAAGGTGATAGGTGAAGTGCAGTAAGAGAACTCTATTTGATTGATTGAGCGTAAACAAAACAAAACCATTACAGATTTTATCCTTCGGATAAAAATCTTAGACTAATGATGTGAGCCATGGGAGAAACTAAACAATGCTCAATTGAAAAGATGTTTCATGATGGGCATAAAGCAAAACAACTTATGCAACTTGATCATTGTATCCAATCTGGAAACATTCGATCAATATTGTAAAGAAGCAATGCGTTTTGATAACAACATGATGGAGGATGATCACAGTATGAGATTGTTCCTCATCTAAACCAAGTGAAGCAAAGGCTAAAGAAAAATTAGAATTGTCATTCCTTGAATTCTACATAGCCTTGAACCCAAGTGTCAGATAGTGGAAAATATCCCTCAAAACCAAACATACTTAATGCCTCTCAAAGTGATAGATGAAATGCCTTGTGTTCATTGCCATCGCTATGTCCATCCCAATCCCCAATGTGCATACAATAGGCCTATCTTTTTGTTGTGAGATCCCACTGTCCCCTCTGCACACCGGATTCCCGATTGCTGGTAGCGGAAGCAGCTCCCTCTTGCGTGGGGCAAGGTTTCCCACTTGGGGCCTCACCCTCGAATGTCCGGGCACGAGACTAATCTAGTGGTCATTCCAAAACCGAAACCGGAAAAATTTCCCTTGCTCGAAAAACGGGGACGATTCCACCTTTTTGAATTTCTTAACGAATTTTCTAACGGGGTCAAGAGACTAAACTAACCTTCATCTGAATAAACTTGATAGAAGGAAAACTATTACAAACTTAACTTAAAGAAATCAATGCTTTTTTCCTAATTGAATCAGGCACAGTCATTGATCTATTCATTTGAGAAGTCTTCAGGCTTTCATTTAACTACTCGAGTTCTAAGCGTATTCCTATTAAACAATTTTATTATTAAAACTCTACTGATTCCACCCCATCCGCGCGGCCCATGGGTTAAGCCACCGCCCAACCATTGGAATTTGGTAGAACCAGACAAGTACTCACCCACCCATAATT
This sequence comes from Cibotium barometz, assembly GCF_041138505.1. Taxonomy (NCBI): domain Eukaryota; kingdom Viridiplantae; phylum Streptophyta; class Polypodiopsida; order Cyatheales; family Cibotiaceae; genus Cibotium; species Cibotium barometz. Next base: position 12,248,500 of record NC_141110.1, read on the forward strand.
GAATGCCTTTTTGTTGCCATATATATATAGGCAGTGATGTGTGTGAACACACTTAGGATCACCGGGGCACTTTTTCCCTCTTTAGGAGGTTTTTTCCCCTGGCTTGTATATACGCCCATCATTCTAGGGCTAACTTATCTTTTGTACATTGACACAATCTAATACTTTTTGTGTTGTGTGCATTCTTGCTTCTTCTTCTCCAAGCTTTGTGTGCTTTCTTGCAACCCTAATTCCAACAATTGGTATCAGAGCAGGCATCGGCTCTCAGGGATACACCGCCAGCACCCTCCGACTCATGTTCTCCGATTGAGGCATACGTATTCTATTGTGGACCGTGCTACATAGCACGAGTTGTTCTCTATTCAGTCTGCTTCATTACAGGTAGCTTTTGCATCAGTTTCAGTCAGTGGCCATGGCTGATAACAACAATGATGTATTTTGCATGTTATCTGCTGAAGACAAACTGGATGGAGACAGCAACTACCCACTTTGGGCATACATGATGCAGCATGTTTTGGTTGTAAAAGGAGTGTGGAACATTGTGCAGGGTACGGATGTACGTCCAGGTTCTGTGGATGTAGGATCTGTTGAGGATGTTGCAAGTTCTAGCAGCTCTACTGTTGCTGCTGTTTTATCCACTGCTGAATAAGCTCGTTGGGATGGTAAAGATGTGCAGGCTCATGCCTTGACTGCACTTTCTGTCAAACATAACATCACCCCACATATTTGTTCAGCTAAAACAGTAAAACAGGCTTGGGATATTCTAGCTGGTTTGTATGCAGGTCGTAATGAGGCAAAAATCGCTTACCTGCGTAAAGAGCTGGAATTGAAGATTATGCAAGAAGATGATGACATGAATGTTTTTCTTGCTGAGATTAAAGATCTCAGAGAATAGTTGATTTCTGCAGGTGAGATTATTCCTGATCATTCTCTTGTGCAGACTGTTCTTGATGCTTTACCTGAGACATATCAGACTTTTGCTTCCACGTGGAGACTTCTTAATGAGGACAGACCTGATGCTGTCAAGTATGATACTTTAGTCAACAAGCTCTTGCAAGAAGCGCAGTCCAGGCAAAACAGAGCCAGGCAGCGTGCAGTTGATCAAGCATTTATTGCTGCCCAGTAGCAGAGAAGAAGTGGTAAGGCGGCCCCTTCCACTGTTTCTTCTCCTATTAGTAGGTCTGCAACTTCTTCTCCTTCTACAGGTAGCAACAATAAGTCTGAGAAGGCTCTTGATAAAGGCAAGAAAAAGACCAGGTGCAACTATTGTAAGGCAAATGATCATGTCATTAAGAATTGCCCTAAGCTAAAGGCTAAAGAGGCAAAGAAGAAAGAGTCAAATGCAGCCACAATAGCGGATGCTTCTACAAATGCAGATTCTGCAAATGTTGTGCAGGATACAGAATGGGCGTTTAGCGTGTATTGCCAGTATGACCCATCTGTACATGATGCATGTTTGGCAGTTTCTGTTGACTCTCATGTATGGTATTTTGACAGTGGTGCTACAAAGCACATTACCTCGCATCGTGATATGTTCACTTCTCTTGAGGCTGTCCCTAATGGGAATACTGTCACATGTGCCAATAATGCTTCTTACCCAGTGAAGGGCATTGGTAAAATTATGCTTACTGCTGCAAATGGTAGCACTTTCACACTTTCAGATGCTTTGTATGTGCCAGGGATAAAGAAGAATCTATTGTCTGTCTCTGCGCTTGCTAGACTTGGACTTGTAGTCAAATTTGTGGATGATAGATGTACTGTTCATGATTTGACTTCTGGTGATACGATTATTGTATCTGGCACCTTGTTTCATGGGCTGTATAGGCTCAATTCTTATGACAAGTGTGTGGAAGATTCAACAAATGCAGTTTCTGATGAAAAGGCAGTTTCAGATGCAAAACTATGGCATGCTCGTTTTGGTCATCTGAACTTTGCTAGTTTGCTGCGTTTGCAGAAATTTGATATGGTTGCTTCATTGCCCCCTCTTGAGGCACCATTGAAACATGTTTGTGAAGGCTGTATTTTGGACAAAATGCAGTGTTCTGCGTTTCCAAAGGATGGTTCTATGCGGGCCACTCGCAAATTGCAGCTTGTACATAGTGATGTATGTGGGCCTATGCAAACTCCGTCATTTGGTAAACACTTGTACTTCGTGACTTTCATTGATGATTACTCAAGGCATGCATGGTGTGAGGCAGCTCAGGAACACAAGAAGGCCACTATAGCTCGCCGACTCACCACCTTCAGAACACTCACAAGCACAAGGGGCACCACCAGCTTCTCTAGCTGGAAAGAAAAATCTCTCTCTCTCTCTCTCTCTCACCACCCAGAGATACCCAAAGAAAGACAGTTTCAACAGCTCACTTATCTCATTATAAAAGCCTTTTTATCTGTCAGCAAGGCTAAGCCACTCACATATCATCAACACAAACCCTGTTTGTCCATTTACAAGGGGTTACATCACACATATTTTTTATCAAATGACAAGCTTCAACCACTCATCCTCGCACTCTCCTTTTATCATACACTCACAGCAAAACAACTCACACACACACTGTCCACAGCTTCTCTTGGTCTCACACCAGAGGCCTCAAAACAAAACGGTCACCACCCCAGTAAAAAGCCAGCAGCAGCTGCACCAACACCTAGTCTCACAGACAGCCCAGCTCTCACATTGACGTTTGTCCTCTACCCGCTGGTCGGAGCTGCTTCACTGGATCACTTGGCCTTCCACATGGCGGCTACCTAAAATCACCAGCCCACCGTCTCTTTGGGTTTGCCAACAGCCACAGTAGCCAGCCACTTCGTCAGCAAGAACCTTCTTCTCTTGCACTTGCAGTAGCTACAGCAACATCCAGTCGTTCACAAGGCTTCCATGGCGGCCTTTAATGCCAACACCTCCACACGTCGCCGTCTTCTTTCACACGGGAGGCTGCACTTCACAACGGAGGACCCCCAGCTTTACACAACGGTTTTCTCCACTTTTTTGTCTGCGCCAGCCACCGCACTCAAGCCTGCAGCCACACTACCTCTGAGACGTCACCTCACACAGTTGCAGACCTGCCAGCAGCGCCCTGCTTGCGCTGGGAGAACACGCCCACGAGTCCCGAGTCTCTAAGCAGCCCACGCTGCCTGCGCCTGTGATAACACACACCCAAAGCGATTCTCTGCAAAGTGACCCCCACTACACACGGTGTCTCTATCCGCCTCAGCTCATCCACCAGTTTCGGCCACCTGCCCCCAGCGAGCTCCTCTTCTTTCAGGCAGCCCTCACCTACAAGGCGGCTTCTCTTTTTCCTTCACGCCTTCGCCAACTACTTTATGCTACTCCCCAGCTCTGCCTGCTCCTACAGCGTTTCAGCAAAGGTCTCTTTTTTTTGTCTTGTTATCTGCAGCGCCTTCTTACCCATCCTTCATGCCGTCGCACCTTCTAGATATCAAGCTGGCGGCCCTTAAAACTTCCAAGTGGGCATTTTTTTCATTGACCACGTACATTATGCTTTTTTATTTTATTTTTAAAAGCTTCATAATAACCACACCTTTCTACATCACCTTGTGCCTCGATTTTACATGTAGTACCCATGACCTTCCAAAACTAGAGCCGCCCACTGCCCATAATCATCAGTTACATCAACTTACCAATCATGAGTTGCCATTCAGTTTCGGTGCCATGCATTTAGTAAGCACCCGCCGCTCACCATATTATTGCCATAAAACTCCCAGACTCCAGCATTTGCTCTCAAAAAAACACGTGCATATACCAGCTCACAACAAAACCACTCGGCCTGTACATTTGCCAGGGCATTCAAGACAAAGTTTTGATTCACTCCCTGAATATCTCCACCTCTTGCCTGATTCTCTCCACCTCTTCTCTTTTCCCTGATTATCTCCCAGAATATCTCCACACTCCTAAATTCCCTCATGCTACCCATTATTCTCTCCCAGTAGATTCTTCTAACCTTTTCACAGGTTCTTTCACAATTACATCTTCTCTTTTACAGCCTCTATCCAAGAGCTTGTTCCCGCACACACCCTATTCACTTGTATATTTCAACACCTCCCCTCAAGTGAATAATCCTAGAACACCTAGACCCTATACCAAGTTTGCCACCCATTACTCGGTAGTCCGTGACCAGTGTCTACTCCTCCCCTCAAGTTATCTCAGCACACCTGGACCCTGTATCAAGTTTCTTTCTTACTTGACAGTCCGCGACCAGTGCCTCAAGTCCCTAAACTCCATAGTCCTTGACACTCTCTCTCTGTGTGTCCAAGGCTACTATAAGTGCCCGCGACCTTGACTAAAGTGCTCACACATACATCTACCACGTGGCCTACATCATCGGTGGCTCAGAGGTGGTTTTACTTTATTGGGGCAGGTTACATTGGGTTGTGGGCTCTCTCTCTCTCTCTCTCTCAGAGATTTTTACATGGCTCCTCACTCTTTGGAGCCTCACATCTTCTCTTGTCTTCAGTCTTCTTCTCGTGGCAGCATCTCTCCACGCGTCCGTCTCTTCTTCCAGTCTTCTCGGGGCAGCTTCTCTTCTTGTGGCAGCTTCTCTTCTCGTGTCCATGTCTTCCTTCAGGTCTTCTTCTCGGTGTGGATCCTCTTCTTGGGAAGAGATATTCTTCTTCTTTCATGGCTGGGGCCATGAGCTCGTCCGTCAGGTCATTTTGCTCCATGTGAGCAACATGTTTCAATGTTTTGCTGACAGTTCCTTTGGGCTTTTTATGTTTATCTTTTGTCATTATGCAATGCAAACCCAAATTTATGTGGGAGGTCTTACCTCTTGCCTTAATCTGGACAAGGGCAGTGTCTGTTCCCATTTTTACACTGATAAAATGTGCCCAATACATAATGCGTATAGCATTCATTCTCATGCACATTCCAAATGCAATTTTGGCTGTGAATAACCTTGAATTTGAGTGAGATTTACAGGCATTAACCAAAGGTTGAATGCAAAATGATGATTTTCACAAATTTATCAGCACAATTTTACCAGAAATTACACTAAATTGAGAGTAACCAATTTGTACGGGATGGTTGGAGTATCAAACCAACTCCGATTTGAAATCTGAAGTTATAGGGATCTGTATCAGATACCTAATGGTTAATTTGAACCCTCAATTGTACCAAAATACAGTGATTAGCACTGATTAATCACTGATTAGCAAATTAATGCTCTGGTTTGTGTGCAGAAAATAGAGTATGCGGGGAGTCCAGATCTGGTGCCTTCCACTTCAAATGAGCTCAAATTCTTTCAAAGGCATCAATAGCAATGAGTCTAGTAGAGGATTAAGCCAAGAAACACAAGATTTGACCAAATAATGAAAGCTTAATCTCTGTTTTACCAAAGTCACCTGCAGATTTGATGAAGAGCTTTGATCTCTCTGTAGACTTGATGAAATTGATTTCTGTCTTCACCAGCTTGTAGAGCATGCTTGATTACCCTTTGTGCTCAGAGGAATTGAAGACATTTGAACTGAGCAAAGAGCAATCTTCATTCTACTTCAGAAAAACGGCGCCTAGAAATCTGCGAAAATCTCCTGCTTCCGCCGGCGGTTTGCTGCGTGGAGTAGATAGGCTTGAAGCTAAGGAGCTTAGCTAGCTATGGCTAGAATATTTTGCCCTAATTTGATGTGTGCTAGATGCTAGAGACCCTCCACTGGCTGGGGGTGAAGGGGAAGAGTGAAAACTCACTAAAAACTGATTTTTTTTGCTAATTACCTACTAATCCTGATTAATTCACTAATGGGCTCATAAATCTGGTTGATTCTAGGCATGGCTCTGATACCATGTTGAAATTTGAGCATAATGATGAGCTATGGTGGATCATACACTAGAATCAACATGATTAACAAAGTGATTAGCAAGTGATTAAGACGTAATTAGTGAATAATTAGCACATAGATTAATGTAGGCATGGATACTCAAAAACCAGCAAATTCTCATTAGGGCTATGCCTCAATTTATAGAGTTTACATCAAGCATCAAATCCCATTGATTTCTCCATGATTCACTCCCTGAATATCTCCACCTCTTGCCTGATTCTCTCCACCTCTTCTCTTTTCCCTGATTATCTCCCAGAATATCTCCACACTCCTAAATTCCCTCATGCTACCCATTATTCTCTCCCAGTAGATTCTTCTAACCTTTTCACAGGTTCTTTCACAATTACATCTTCTCTTTTACAGCCTCTATCCAAGAGCTTGTTCCCGCACACACCCTATTCACTTGTATATTTCAACATACTAAGCAAACAATTTTTGTTTATTTGTTTTGGTGGCCTATACATTGGGAACATCAATATGGAGGTTGGAACGTGAAGCTTCTAGACTTGGATGGATGTATTTTTTATGATTAAAATAAGCATTTTATGGATTTTTTTACCAAAATATCACACATGATATTGCTGGTATTTTTTGGTAGAAAGGATTCTCTACAATTCTATAATTTTTTAGGAATTTTTTATAATTATTTAGGAAATTGTTTAAGCATTTTTATGGTAAAATAGGCATTTTAATGCATTTTTGCGGGTTTCCCGCAAGCATGTATGCAAATTTCTACTGAAAATCAGTGGGGGACTTCATGCTTGCGCATCAGATTCTCTCCCATGTACAATCCGGAAAAGAGCGAAGAAGCCATCCATGAGATGGGATTTAATCAATTGGATTAATTATTAATAACATAATTAGTCATTAAGCACTCTGTTTAACAGAGTAGGAGAGGAAGGAGATGAGAACCTTGGAGAGGACTAGGAGGTGGAGAAGGAAAAGAGAAGCTTTTGCTTCTTCCCCCTCCCTCTTGCATTCACGTGCACAACCGAGGGGGGGGGATTTTTTTTCTAGCCAGCGGGGCGGCGGCAGCCTATGTCCCCCCCCCCTACATCTCTTCAGTTTAAAAAAAAGATTTATAAAGCTTTCAATTAAAGCTTAAAAAAAGAAAAAAAATCTTCATTCTCATGATTTTTTTAAAAAACATCTTGAGCCCTTTGGCCTTTCGGGTCCAGAATGTTTTGACCATTCAAGTTCCGGGAGTTACTTGTCTTTTCAGTTTCCATGACCTTTGGCTGTCTGCATTCCGGGGTGACCGTTCGGGTTCCGAAATTTTTGATCGTTCGTATTCTCGTGCGTTTGGGGTACAATTAAATTATCTTCTTGATAATTCATGGAAAACTAGAAAATGGTTTTTTCCAATTTTTGGAATTCATCTGGCATGTGGCGTGTCTGTTCGAGCGCCCGCCCCGTGACCATTTGATTTCTTGTAAAAATCTATTTTTTGACCAAAAAATTAGAAAATTCATTAAAATTAGAGATTTCAACTGGATCTAAGGATTGATGGGTGGAATTAAAAAATTCATGATCAATGGGATTCTCGAGGTAGTTAAGTTATAATTACCAAACTTGGAAAAATTTTAAAAAATTATTTTAGAAATCTTGAAAATTGGTATTTTTTGTATACCAATTGTTTTTTGGCAAATTTTATCGCTATAATTTTCTGGAAAATTTAGATTTGGAGTGCCATAAGATAGGATTTAATGGAGTTCAAAGTTAGTAAATTTTGAGGTCCTAGAAAAATAGAAAAAATTAGGAATAAAATTATGATAATTCTTTTTTCTTGAGAATTTAATATTTTCGAGGGTTATTTAGTGTTGAAGTACATTTTCACGTGCTGACATTAGATAGATGGGGATTATTTGCATATAGTTAATGTGAGTGTTCCTCGTATTAGTAGTTATTTCCATTTGGATTAATTCTAAATAGTGTTTTCATGATTTGTTTACCGTTGTTTAGCCACCAAATGCTAATTTTCTTGTGTGCAGTCAGTTCTAGTGAATTAGTTTGCTAGATCATTTTGGTCAAGGATGATCAAGTGAAGTTGGTTCGAGTGAATTATGATTTTCGGAGGACCTTATTACTATGGCTCACATTGATTTCTCGATCAATGATAATGTCGATGAGATGTGTGATCATCCCAACTCAAGAAGGGAAGATATTAAATTCCAAGTTGAAGAAGAGGAGGCTGTTGTGGAAAGATTGAATTTATGGAGGTGACAGAGTGTCTGAAAGCAACTATTGCCAAATGCCATGACCAGATGGAGTCACTGAAGCTGCAGATCTTGACTCTGCAAAAGGCTCTTTTGGCGGTGCCTCCTACTCCTACCAAAGCAGTTGCTCTGTCATTTGCACCAAAGGTGTATGGTGGTGAGAAAAAGGAGAATACTTAAGAATGTGTAGATGCTTAGCTCAAAAGGTGGACTACACACTTTGCCTTTCATCCATTTACCAATGTGCAAAAGCTGCAGATGGCGCAAGGGTTATTAAAAGGGAAGGCATTCGCTTGGTGGAAGGATCTCAAAGAAGATTCCATTCCTACCACTTGGTAGAATTTCGAAGAAGCTTTCAAAAAAGAGTTCGCCCAACCAAAGGATGAATTCGAGATAACTTCCAAGCTTGTTAAAAATAGCATGGGAAATCAATCATTTGACAATTATGTGGCTGCCAAAGTCAAATCAGATGATCATACCTTATGTGGGATTTTCATCAATGGTCTAGCTCGTGACTATCATTATGAGGTTTAAAAAAATGCAAGGTCAAAATGACTGTGGGATTTTCATCAATGGTCTAGCTCGTGACTATTAGTATGAGGTAAAAAAAATGCAAGGTCAGGATGCTATTTAGGTAGCTCAAGTTTTTTATAAGACAATGATTGGCACCAACATTTCAAAACCATTATCTAATGAAAAGAAATCCATGTTTACTTTTTCGAAAAAAGGAAGATGGTTTTTACACCAAAACCAAAAAAATTCGACAACACCAGCAAGAAGCCAAAATTTAAGAGTAGGGATAATCTCACATGTTTCAAATGCAAAGAAAAGGGACATACAAAGAAATTATGTCCTTTAAATAGAGCTACAACAACTTCAACGCCTGGACAAAAGGCAGCATCGAAGAAGTTTATACCAAAGAAATCTATGAACATTACAGATTTCATAGATTTCTTTGGTATAAACTTCTTGAAACAACTTCAAGAAGTTAATATTACGCATCTTGAAGGAAGCGTACAACTTTGGTATATTTCACAAATTTCTTTGATATAAACTTCTAAATTTTCTGAAGTCAATATTACGCATCTTGAAGGAAGCCAATGTCTAAATTGTACTTTCAATAAAGACATTTTTGGTCCAAACGAATTATTTCGTGTTTATGGAACAATAAATGGACATCAAGTTCATATATTGTTTGATCCTAGTAGTACTTAAAATTTTATTGACAACATCATAGTATAAAGGATGAAGCTAGAAACCACTCAGAATGATCATATGTACAAAGTCAGGATGGCTAGAAACCACTCAGAATGATCACATGTACAAAGTCAGGATGGCTAGAAACCACTCAGAATGATCACATGTACAAAGTCAGGATGGCTAGAAACCACTTAGAATGACCACATGTACAAGGTCAAGATGGCTAGAGGACAAGTCTAATTCTGGGATGACAAGAAGATGTCAAAGCTGCCGCTAGACATCTAGTTGTACTCAGAAAGACTTGATTTTCATGTCATGATCTTGGGTATCATGTTGACATCATTTTAGAGATGAAATGGTTTCATCAAAAAATAAAGATTTTTCTATTGAGACTGGGTTAAACATTTGATGTCTTTCCATCACAATGGAAACCTTGTTACTCTTAATAAGGGAAACATTGTTGTACCTAAGGAAACATTCATTAATGAGCTTGAGTTAATGGAAAACCTTTTTTACTATAAAATTTTCCAATTGGTTATGGATCTAGTGTTGTCATATGTTCATTTTGATGTCAACACTGTTTCCTTAGATGTTTGGGAAAGTAAAGTGTTAAATTCCATTAAGAGCAAATTTCAAGATGTATTTCTGAGTTACCTCATGGATTACCTCCTAAAGGAGAGGTGGACCATAAAATTGAGCTAATACCGGGTGTAGTACCTATTAGTATTCCTCCATATCAGCTTAGCCAGATTGAGGAAGATGAGGTAGCCAAGCAACTAGCTTAATACTTGAGGATGGGTTAGATTAGACCAAGTAAGTCTCCTTGGGATGCTCCAATTCTCCTAGTTAAGAAAAAAGATCAAGGTACCTGGTGGATGTGTATTGATTACAAACGTCTTAAACAAGGTTACAATTAAAAAAATACCTATTTCCTAGATCAGACGATCTTATTGATAGGTTGCAAGGAGCTAAGTATTTCACAAATCTTGATGTGTGAACCGGTTATCATCAAATCCGTATTGCAAAGGAAGATATTCCTAAAACTGCTTTTAGGACACCTTACGGTCATTATTACGAATTTTTAGTGTTACCCTTTGGTCTCACTAATAGATGATGAATGATTCATTTTGGGGTCTGTTAGGAAAATCTGTGGTGGTTTTCTTAGATGACATTTTGATATACAGTAAAACTTTGGCTGAGCATGAGGATCATCTTAAAGAGGTTCTAGGAAAGCTTGGGAAGGAGAAACTATATTGTAAGTTATCTAAGTGTGATTTCTTCAAGAAAGAATTTTTATACTTGGGTCATAAGATCTCTCGAGATGGCTTAAGTATAGATTTGGATCGAATCCAAAAGGTTTTGGAATAGCTAGTTCTACGTATGGTCAAGCAGTTAAGATATTTCTTAGGTTTCATGGTGTTTCTTCAAAAATCTATTAAGGATTATTCATCGCAAATTGACAGTGCCTTTTACCAACCTTCTTAAGAGTAAAAATAAAAGGTCTAATTCTTTGATTGAGTGGAATGAGAAGCTATAGGGTACTTTTGATACTTTGAAAAATAAAGTTCGAGATGCTCCTATGTTTAGCCTTTGCTAGATCCTAGCAAGCCTTTACATCATTGGGACTGTGCTAATGATTTTGTGGTAGGCACAACTTTGTTCTAGGATGGGAAGCCTATGGCCTTCAAGAGTAAGAAACTCAATGATGCATAGACTAGGTACCCAGTTCAAGAGAAAGAGTTGTATGTGATCATTTATGCTTTAAAGGCATGGAGACATTATCTCTACGGGTCTCAGTTTATGGTCTTGACAAATCACCAGTCTTTGCAGTACATTTGTGATTAACCAGACTTGAAAGATAGAAAGGCCAAATGGACTAAGTTGATGCACGACTTTGATTTCATGATTAAATACAGAAAAGGTAGCTTGAATCGTATTGTTGATGCATTCAGTCGAATTGGTGAAGTTAATGAACTTAGCTTTACGAAAATTACTTCTAACTTGTACGATTCACTCAGGGGAAAATGTAATCCATATATTTTCTTTGGAAAGTATTGGAATTTGGTAGAATCACGGTCTAGCTCTGAGGTAGATCAAAACCTGGTGAATCAAGGAAAAGCCAACCAATTTTTTATTCAGAATGGTCTCTTATTCAAGAAATGACAAGATTTGCGTGCAAAATGTGCCGAAAATTAAACTCAAGATTCTCTTTGAGTGCTACGATACACCATCGGCATGACATCCTGGCACGCAACGAACCTTGGCTTTGGTTAGAGGGACATTTTATTGGCCAAAAATGAAAGATTTTATTTAGAGTTATGTGGTCTAATGTCAGATAAACAAGGCTAAATGTCTTAAATCTGGTAGGTTATTACATCCTTTGGATATTCTATCTCGAAAGTGGGAAAGTATTTCCATGGATTTCATTATGGGACTTCCACGTACTAGCAGGGGTCACGATGCTGTTTGGGTAGTCGTGGATAATAGATTATAGAGCAAATTGGAAAAATCCAAGGGATAGCTCCTTGACAGCAATGTTAAAAATGTTATGGCTCACCCAAACGCCCCCCAACAAGAAGATTACCTAGTGAACCGCAATTGTGGTGAGAATCTTTCCAACGGCCGAGCTCATAACCCTTGAGGTCTCTAAACTCTATAACTCCTTGAGAATCAATTCCATTGTGCCTCTCGTGAACGTTGTCACACCACTGCATTGCACTATGTGTACACGTCTCTCCTCTCACCTCACTTCACTCAAACACACTCACTAGCATGGATTAGAGAGAGATTAGCAAGAGTAAGATTTTATTGCACAATGGGAGAGTCATTTCTGTTATGAGAGATATTCACTTATATACATGGCCATAAGTGTTCACACTCACTTAAAAGGTGGCCAGCTCGGCACTTTAGGCTCATAAGAGGCCTAATGCTATTACAATGACTACTCTCATAATATATCCATGGTAGGTGCGATTCACTACTGGAAATGGAGTTTTACGGATTTTTATTTTTTTTGGAGTCTAGTGAAAAATTCGAGTCCCTTTTGTGTAGAGGGAATATTTCTTGAATTTAAAATTGGGGACATTTTTCCAAAAAGGGAAGTGGGAATAAAAAAGTCAACACTTTTATGACACCCTCTTACACCCTTCATAAATGACCCCCAAATTGGCCAAATTGACAACTCATTGGCATCTTTTCATTCAATTCTCATTAGTCTTAATGAGTTATGGAAAAAAATGCTTAAGAAAACTCACTAAAAACTACATTCTATTGCATTTTTTGATGCAATGTAAGCAAAAAAAGCCACATGCACTCTACGTGCAAGCCCTACGAACATTAAAAACTTGATTAACAACAACAAAAATAAAAATTTAAGATAAAAATTAAGCAAAAAAAACATTCTTTACAAAATAATAAAGGGAGCTATTGGGTATTTTTCAAAAAAGGTAAGTGGGAATAAAAAAGTCAACACTTTTATGACACCCCCTTACACCCTTCATAAATGACACCCCCTTACACCCTTCATAAATGACACCCAAATTGGACAAATTGACAACTATTGGCATCTTTTCATTCAATGCTCATTAGCTTTAATGAGTTATTGGAAAAAAGTGCTTAAGAATTAATTAAAGATTAATCCTTTCACTAATCTTTTCTCCTTTTGAAACCACTACTCAGCACCATTGATCACATCATTGGATAGGGCATGTAATTGCTAATATCTAACACTCTCTGTCTCTTGAGCATGAATCTCACAAGCTGGCGAGCAGTATCGACGATTGAGGCAAACCATTTGGTATCATCAGATTTATACCAATCTTTTAATACAAGATTCAAACTATGAGTATTACAGCCTACCGGAAAAATATGTGGATATTGTCGCTGTAGGATTTTGGATGCATTTTTGTAATTTTTTGCATTGTCCATGATGACTTGGACTACATTTTTGGCACCCACTTCCTCTATCACAGAGCTAATGACTTGAGCAATGTAAGCCCCAATTTAAGTGCCCCAGGGTAAGCACCATTCCGAAGAATGGCCTTACACACACACCTGTCGTGTGGCGGACCACCCACATCCTGTCGCGCATTGTGACAATGGGCGGTTGCGCGCACGAACACACACCCACACACACATCCCTTGTGTGGCGGACCACCCACATCGTGCCGCGCATTGCGACAGTGGGCGGCTGCCCGCACGAACACACACCCACATACACACACACACACACACACACACACACACAAGTTTCATTACATGTGTATGCTGTCAGCAATGAACTCCCAAAGGGCCCCCCGGGCCCATATATATAGGAAATTGTACCCCGCCGGGCTGGATGACGACCCCGCCGGGACCCGCCGGGGTTTAGGTTTCCCCGGCGGGACCGTCGGGTATAGCAAAAGCCCGGCGGGATTTTGTCCGGTTACCAGGTCGCTTGCCACCGGCTTTTTTAAGAACATGTTAACATGTTAACATGTTAATAAAATGTTAACACATGTTATTAACAAAAAAAAATTGTGATCACGTGAATATAAAATCATTGATCATAAGTGACGAAACATGAAAAGACCACTCATACGATCACGCTTTCATGCTTCAGGTGAATAATTGCGAGCAGTAACGCCACGAAGATTGTGCGAGGGCTAGAGGCCAGACCCGCTAGGGATTGGAAAAGGGCTGTATGGCCATTTCTCCTCCACCAGTTTCATGCCGAAAACCGAGGATGGATCATCAACATTGTTGTATCTCATCAAGAAGCCAAATTTGATGGACAAATTAGCTAGGTGGTGGATGTTAATCTTGCAAAAGTTTTATTTCAAATTAGTGCATAAACGCCCCTGGAAGTGAGCATGTCATGGTAGACTTTTTGTCTACTAGATTGGACAATGGGAAACCTATAGAATCTCTAGTGCTGCTAGATCATTTGACGAATGTAGACTATTTGTAATAATGATACAATAGTATAAGGAAATTTGATATTATGATATATTAACCTTTCTATAGCAGGGGATGTTTTCTAGAAGGGAAGACAAGGAATCAGAGCAAGAAGTAAGCAGCACACTAAAAAGTAGGATGTTTACAGTGTGTTGAACTCATTAGTTGTGCAAGATAGGAGTAGATTGAATACTTCAAGGTGTGTACTTGATCATGACTAGAAACCGTCCTAATTAAGAAGCTCAGCTTAAGGCATAAGTGGTGGGTCACTTTGGAGGTGACATCACATGCAAGAAAATAATGCAACTCGGCATAGCATAGCCAACTATGCTAAAAATTTGCTTGGGATTTTGCTAAGAAATGTGACGTGTGTCAAGGATTGGGTAGCCAAATGCAACACATTGAATGCCACATATAATTTGATTCTGCCACTTGAAGCATTCATGAAGTGGGGGTTAGATTATATTGGCAAAGTCAACCATGCAGCACAGTGTATTGGTAATTAATACATGAATCTAGTTATACAAGAGATTATTGCAATAAGTGGGTTAATTCGATTCTACCACTTGCAACATTCATGAAGTGGGAGTTAGATTGTATTGGCAAAGTCAATCGTGCACAGCACAATGAATTGGTAATTAATACATGAATCTAGTTACAACAAATTATTGCACTAAGTGGGTTGAAGTTAGACCACTCTAGGATAATTTGGCTAGATTAGTAGCCAAGTTAAGACACTTCAAGAGAATTTGGCTAGATTAGTAGTCAAGGCACTCGAGGAAAATTTCACTAAATTAGTAGCCAAGTTTCTATTTGAAAATATCATGACAAGGTTGGAATGTCTGATGGAGCTAGTAAGTGACCAAGGAGGACATTTCCTTAATTTTCTCATTCATGCGGTGGTATCGGAACTCACGGGAAACACTTGGAAATACACAAAAAAACCAACAATATATACTATCCAAAGTACACAATGGACAAGACAAGTCCACCACTCAAGTACTACTAAAAATACTTTGAAAGATTGTTAATGAACATCAAGCAGATTGAAATCGGCACTATGGGCATTCAGAATGGCATATAAGGTTGAAATTGTGCAGGAATCATTCAAGTTAGTATATGGATTAGAAATATCTATGCCCATGGAGCTCCTTGTACCTAGCATGATAGTGGCAGTGCAAGTGCGGCTTTCTTCGGACCACTCTCGTCACGTTGATGAAGCTTACTTTTCGTCGGGTGTTACCATTGGCGAGGCTAGATTTGGGGGAATTTATTATGCTCTTTCTCACCTCTCTCTCTCTCTCTCTCTCTCTTTCTCTCTCTCACACACACACACACACACACACACACACCACCACCACCACCAAAGAAGTTGTGGTGGATGAGCACCTCCCTCCCTAGATTGGTGGCAGTTTGCTATAGTAATATACACCCTTTCTTGCACAACAATGGTGGTGGATATCATGCAAAGGTGGGGCAGGCACGGTGGGGTTGGTGGCCAAAGGCATTTAAGAGGCCAACATAGTGGATGTTGTGCAAGTGTTTGGTAGGCATGGCAATGGAGAGGCCTTGGAGAGGAATGATTCTTATTAACGACAAAACACTTCTTCATCGATTTATTTAAAGGTTGGATCCTTTCCTCTGGTTGGATAGGCTAGTGAAGAATCTAAAACCCTCATCTATAGTAAAAGGTAATAAATTTGGCTGAGGATTTTGTTTCCAAAGGAGACAATCCAACAGAGATCCTTGTTGTTGCCCCTTCTCCCAAAAAGAATTTAAATCCCAGTGATGAATACTTTTGGTTTACCAAAACCTAAGTGGAGTTATGGATAGGATCATAGTCAAGGCTCTGAGTCCATGAATGGATTAAGAAGATCCAGAGGCCAATTTTTAGGTTCCCTGTATAGTGGTGATGAAGTCAACGTGGTTGCATCAACATGGTGGTGGTTTCACATGAATGTTCCTTGTGTAAGGATTAATTTCTTAGTTTTTTAGTATGTGCACAGTCATTTTGTGGAAAGTGTTAGAGGCAAGGTCGTGATGAGTGTCGCTTAATTGTGGTTGTTGGAGATAAAGGTGGTCATGGAAGACTAGCTATACATGGGTATCTAAGTGGCAATGGTGCAGTCGAGGTGAGGAAGAGGGCACTAATGTTGTAGAAGGGTGCAAAGAGGCAGGGGAAACAAGCGGCGAGGAAGAAGAGGGGTGACGACATGAGCCGTGGGATGGTGGTGCAAAAGAGGGGGAGCGAGCTCTCCTTAGTCTACATAGCTAGGGGGCGCCCCTAGCCCTTTAAGGATGAAAAATAATAATAGGAGTTTTTTGTGAAAAATAATAATAAGTAATATTTTATTTATAATATATTATATATTTTATGAAAATATAAAAATCATAAATAAAATATAACTTAAAAAGAAAAATAAAGCTAAAATTTAAAAAAAATCAGACTAGGGAGAGTGGGAGAGAAGTTTTTAGGGGGGATTGTATATGTGTGTGTGTGTGTGTGTGTAAATAAGTTTGGATACACGTGCATGGGTGTATTGTGTTTTTTATGCACATGAGTGTGTGATATATGCACATGTACACATGGGGATACATGGTGCCAATTGAAGTCAAGATCTTACCTTAGTCGTCTTACCAAATCATGTTTCATTAGGTCTTACCTTCAAGCTACAAATCCCCGATATGGGTGCACTAGCTCGTCTATCTCGTCCCCTCACTTTGTTATCACACCAAAATGCTTCTTTACAAATGGGGTAAAGACAGAGTTCCCTATGCCTAGATGGAGGCAAAAAGAGATGGCCTTTGTAATCGTTCTCTCTCACAAATGGGGGAAGAAAAAGAAACTAATGCAAGAGGGAAACCTATAAACAAACCTATCCAAGTAAGAAGCATGTAAAATTCAATAGAGCACAAGAAAGGAAGAGTAAGGACGAAGGGGAACTCACAAGTATTCTTTTACAAGGGAATGATTGTGTTTTGTGCAAACATTTGGGTAGGGGTTAGCATGTGTAAGTTTTTTAGTTTTTTTTTGTCATTTCTATTTTTGTCATAAGCTTTTAGGTTTTTAGTCTTAGTACATGTGGCTATACACTTGAGTGGTGTTATTATGTTACATATGTACAATAGGGTTCAAGGTTTATGGCTTACCATGTGGGGGCTCAATCTGAGCAAGGACATGACTGCATGTAAGGTCCTCTAGGCTAGGGAATGTAGTGGCCTACACCCTTTGGAGATAACCAAATTTATCAAAGTGTGCAATGGGATATGTTTCCATCACATCCTTATGGTCATCGATTTCCAACAACAAGGGGCATGATCCTTAAATTCCCTTGCATGAGGGAAGTAATGTTGATACATTATTGGGACATTGATAATATGTACCTTCTTAAAAGAGACCTTAGAACTTGGAAAACTCCTCCAATAGAAGAAGTCATCCTCACCTACAAATCTAAAATAACAACCAAATTTACTGATTTAACATTTAAACATGTAACAAGCTCTTAGATCATGATCTAGAAGGGTTAGATAATGCACCTCTTGTTATAATTGAAGACTTAGGAAACTAGATGCATGTTATAATTGAAGAATTAGGAAACTAGATGCATGTTCTATCCAAAATGGGCATGCTTTTACTAAAGCTTGGATCATGCTTTAAATACCTTTATAGACTCTAAAAGACAAGAACTTTCACAATCTACCAAATAAATGAACAAAAAGGCCAAGACCAAAGTTGAAAAGATAATAAAACTTTACAAAATTGAGAATGTATATAATTAAGAAGATCTTTGGCAAGTGCCCAAAGCATATAATATTGGATATTGACTGATTCATTTTGAAAAAAAAAGGATTATAGAGGGAATAATGTTGCTAGACCATAGAAGATTCTAGGCTATTATATATTACAAAATATATCACCCTTGTTGAATAAAAAGAATTGACTTACTTGCCTAATTTGTGTGGAAGTACATGGAGGTGAAGGGTGATTTTCATAGACTGATTTGCATGGAAGTACATGGACATGAAGGGTATTCCCATCATAGTAAAACACATGATCCTTACTATGGGCAGTGCAAGGCCAATTAAGAAAAGATTATATCACATGTATCCTTGTTGCTATTTGTAATTGACAATGTCATAAAAGCTTGAGAATCGCATATATATGTTTTGATTCATTCATGAAATTAAACATAAAAAATGGGTTTCACCCATAGTATGATTAATCTTAAAAAAAAATAACAAACAAATGAGAGAGTTTGTGAGCCTCAAGAAGTTTAACACTAGTACTTTTTGTAATAACTATGTGCTACCATACATTGAGCATGTGCAGTAAGCAGCAAAGAACCTATAGTTTCTAAGATGGCCTTTTGGGCTATAAAGAAGTGTTGATAACCTTGGTACATTGATACAAAAACATCATTCACCTCTAAAGGGGGACTTTGTGCTTATAGAGTTGTTCCAATTGCCCTAAATAATGCTCCACCACACTCTAGACATTCGTGCGCACAACATACAAGAATTCCTTAAAACATTTCTTGATGTATTTATGATAACTTGTGTGTAAATCTAATGTGTAAAGATTATTTATCTTACATAATAAAGCCGTTTAGAAAGTTTTTGGTTATACCACATTTATCTCAACCCTGTGAAGTGCAAGTTTGTGGTGCAACAATACGTGATCTTAGGATTTATTATCTTTGAGAATGACATGAAACCTTAGATCAAATTAAATTTTAAATCACAAAAAATGTACAAAGATTTGTGAGACATGTGGGTTAGAGTCATCTTTCTTTATGCTTAATTTTCCATCGCTTAAACATGCTTCTAATTATATTTAAATGGACTAATGTGAAGAGTGCCAATTAGCATACAAAAAGTTGAAAAAGACATTAGCTAGTGCCCTAATTTTACAATCACCAAGATGTCTTTGAATCGGCATATAAAAAGCCAAAAAAAAGTATTATCTAACACCCTAATTTCATAACCACTAAGATGGGACATTGTTTTCCATGTTGACTTTAACACCCAAGCTTATGCCATATTTTGTGAGGTGTACAAATATCAATAAACATGAATAGCCTAATCAAGGAAGTTGTAGTAGAATCTACTAGGTACTAAACAAGCTCAAATTAATTTGAAATTTCTACAAAAAGAACACATTGCAATGTAGTTAGCACTTGTAGTAGATATAGGTTCTAGTCATAACTTAATATTATAGGAAATATGGATTCCCTCACTTTCTCTCCAAACCAATGCATATGTCTAGGCATAGCAAGTGACCACTACAAAAAATGTGGAGTCAAAAGGGTGGCTCATTTCCACCCTTTGATCTGTCAAAAAGGGTAGAATAATATAGTCAAAAGAGTAGACATGCAAGTCCGCCCTCCTTGTTTCCATCCAAAAGGGTGGAATATGGTCCAAAAAGGTAGCCATGCAAATTTTCCCTTTAAACTTCACCTTTGACCATCCACCCTTTTGGACATGGAAAAAGGGTAGATTGTTTTTCGACCCACATTTTTACCCTTTCGACCACAAGTTAGAGGGTTTGAGAATGGAAAAAAGGTAGACATGTGTCCACCCTTTTTAGGATAGATTATTTTTTTACTTGCATTTTTGCCTTTTTGACCACAAGTTGAGAATGGACACCAACAAAAGTTTTCCTAAGAACAACCTCTTTTATATTTAAAAAATCTAGATCCCTCTTTCATTCATTGAAAATTGTGATATTCCCACAGACTAAAATTCCCTCTTTTATATTTATGCAATCCAAATCCACAAGAAATATGCTAAAGCTAGTGCATAAATTTTTGGACCTATGGAGAATGTCAGGAGAGGACCAAAGAATTGGTTGCATGTGGTTAAGAGGAGGGGATGAGCTTGTTTTGGAAATATTCCCCACGTCTTGCCATATCCTTGAGTAGGGAGGAATAAAGCTTAGCCAGAATTTCTATTCCATACACAAAATGTACTCACCATTAGTGTGTGTGCTGCAAATCTAGCCAAGAAGGATGTGAAAGTGCACATGGAAAATGGGCACATGCTATAAACTTGTAAATAACCTTTTTTAGGCACCCTATCATACATTAATATCCTATTCCCCAAATATTTGCACCTCCTTCTAGTCTGACTATCCCTAAGAACTCTTCTCCACACAAGTGTGAGCCTAAAATAGTTAACCTCCTCATAGTAGTTAACCTTAGTCTGACTGTCCCAAGAACTCTTCTCCACACGTGTGAGCCTAAAGTAGTTAACCTCCTCATAGTAGTTAACCTTAGTCTGACTGTCCCAAGAACTCTTCTCCACACAAGTGTGAGTGGAGCCTAAAGTAGTTAACCCCTCATAGCTATTGAATTTTTATTTGAGGAAAAAAGGCTATCAAATGTTTTTAGAAAGAATACTCTTGAGAGTTTTGGCTTAGATTCTCACTATTATTACATATACTTGCCTTAAAAATAAAATATAGGGGAGCCTTGGGATGGATTCTAGCCAAAATATATGGAATAAAGAGAATTTATATATATTCTATATACTTTCCTAGAAAATAAAAGATAGGGGGGCCTAGGATACGAATTCTAGCCAAAATGTATGAAATAAAGAGAATTTATATATACTATATAAATGGGGGGCCTAGGATATGGATTCTAGCCAAAATGTATGAAATAAAGAGAATTTATATATACTATATATACCAAACAGAAAATAAGCCTTAAAGAAGAGGAAAGAGGTATAAGGAAGGGGTTTAAAAAGGGGCAAGCTTGCAATCTTTGGCTACAAATTCCAAGGAGGATCCTCCAAAAACAAAACGGTGCTTTACAGATCCCATCTTAGACGTTAAGTAGGCCAAAATATTCCACATGGCCACTTACATGCTTCGTATATATTTAAGAAGATAATTATGTAGGTAACCCCCCCCCCATATGAAGCAAAGTCATGTTTATTCCATTGGGAGAAGAGCCTAAATCGACACAACCATACATATGTTGCAAAGGAATTTCAAGCACAACATAAGGAGTTGTGTGAGAGTTGGTGCATTGTAACAACAAAGGAGGAAGCAGATGGAATATGTGACCGAATTCAATCCTTTTGGGCAAGAGGATGTGTGCCTAGTAAGGAGATACGATATATGAAAAGTTGGCTCAGTTGGTGGCCTTTGCCAATCCATCATTGGGGAAATTATGAGGGACTGGTGAGTCCTATCCATCATTGGGGAAATTATGAGGGACTGGTGAGTCTTATCCATCATTGGGGAAATTATGAGGGACTGGTGAGTCCTATCCCTGAATGTGTTCTTGAGTTTGTAAGGTTTCTCTCCTTTTATTGCTAGCTACTTCTAATTGGATATAATTGTAAGTTTAAAGAGATTTGAATTGTTTACCACATA
The DNA here is from genome assembly GCF_041138505.1 of Cibotium barometz. Taxonomy (NCBI): domain Eukaryota; kingdom Viridiplantae; phylum Streptophyta; class Polypodiopsida; order Cyatheales; family Cibotiaceae; genus Cibotium; species Cibotium barometz. The sequence goes on from NC_141110.1 coordinate 12,270,061, forward strand.
TTCAAAAAGGTGTTACTCCTGCACCAATAGTGAATATGGCAGAGTTAACATCATCATTAGCTGGCATCAGAGGGATTCAAATAAAAAATCACCATATATGATGCTACAATTCGTGACTTATGTAATGCTATTCTTCTTGAAAGTGCAAAGCAACATGCGTATGAGGCTGGCCGACATCTTGGCCAAGGACCAACTTTGTCAATGCTTGCAGCAACAAGGGCTAACTAGGCTCAAGCAAGGAGACCATCACATGTTTTCCACGTTGTCAAGGAATCTATTGTTGTAGTAACCTCGATGAGCACCATTAGGGCCAAAAACCAAAAAAAGTGCCCTTTAAGGTTTTGATTAAATTACTAATTAGCTGAGGTTTTAGTAGAATGAGACCTCCAAATTTGGCCGTTTAGAGGTAATTTTGGAGCATTTAAGAGATGGGCCACAATAAATGCTAACATTCCTTAAATCATGTCAGAGGTACTTTTCAGTCGTTATTCTCAGTGTTATTTGAACTTTTGAAACAATTATTATACAAATATTCCCACTAAAACACATCCGTTTTTCCTCTCGTCACTCATCATTTGAGTGCTCTATTTCTCTCTCTCTCTCTCTCTCTCTCTCTCTCTCTCTCTCTCTCTCTCTCTCTCTCTCTTCTCTTCTCTTCTATTCTTTTCTGTATACCCTTGCAGAGTGGATTATACTCTAATATCTATCGCTAAATCTTTACGTAATGCAAGAGAATGTAGATACAAACTTGCTATTAACATAGATCAGGTCTACTCATCTTGGAGAAGTATTCATCATCACCGAGCATTGTTGGGGACAAAGATGAGGCAAACAGACTACGACTAGAGGGAAGAAAGCACATTGATTTGTGGGTGGATGGAAGTATTTATCCCAATGATCCTTTAATTGATAGACCTCCTCCATTTGTAAATGTTCATGGACTTGATTAGATTTGTTGGAGATGGTTTTGATGGTCTGCTTGGTTACTGTATGAAGTTATATTCTGCATCTTCCGTGTGCTCATTCCAAATGCATCAACTAAAAGAAACTTTATTAACATCTCAGAAAACTATTTCAGAGCTTTATGATAAGATTAGAGAGCTAGAAGCTATAGACCACTCCTTGAAAGAGAAACTAGTAAACTTGAAAGAAACCCCAGGAGGATTCAGAGAGAGAAAGAGGACTTTAAAGAATATAAGTGAATTGCCTGAAAGTAGTGGGGCTAAAAAGAGTATACTCAACCTTGCAAAGAAATGTGTCTCTCACATTTCAGGTATTAATATCCATCGAAATGAGGAGACAATCAAGCTTCTCATTTTGAAACCATGAACAAGGTTGACTGGTCAGAATTCTTCAATCTCTAGAGAATACAAATTTGAGAGATCTTACTCTCAAAGAGTTGGTAAGAGACTTAAGGACCATTGTGAAACCAGATGAAATAGTAGAGACTTGTGACACTGTGGGTATTAGTCTGCAAAGGTTACCAAGCTCTTTCTGGATTATGGTTCCAAAATCTTAGATGCAAGAGAATAAGGGCTTTTGGTTTGCCAAGATCCTTTTAAGTTTCTACTGCTAGGACTGCTATGAATCAAAAAATTCTGAGTATTTTTGGATACATACATATTGAAGGGATAATGCCTTATGAAGCAGAAGAAAAAGAGTACATTTGTCTATGCATCAACAATATATGGGTGGATCTTAGAAAAGTACAAATTGCAATGGTGCATATGTATAAAATTACTGTAGAAGAATGTGGTGGTGTGCTAAAGTTCGTGTTGAAGTTGGATGAGGCACAGATCCAAAAAGGACAAAAGATGGAAAGAGTGAGCATATCTAATAGGGTAATTGAGTATAGTAATGGTAGAGGAGAGGAGCCAGAACATAAAATCCAGTCGGAGATAGAGCTTTGGTAGGTTGGTGCAGCTTAGATACCAACTGAAAATCATCAAACCCTCAAATGGTTGTTCTCCCACATAGGCATCCCTAATATCATTCAATCCCCCCAAAGTACTAGAGATATGTTGATAGTTGATGGAGTTGGCAATTTCAAAGTGGAATGGCATCTGGGTGCTGACTTAAAGACTATCAAATGTATGCTTGGAATATGCAACAAGGCTAATGCAAAGTATCCTTGCATTTATTGTATGGAAGGTATGGGATCAAAAGAGTCGAGCAGTTTGCGACCAGCAAGGAGAGTCCCAATGAGAGACTCTATAGATCTGAGTAAGTTCAAGAATAAAGAAGACATTTGGGATCCCATTCTTCCTATCTCTCTTAAGAATGTTCACATATGCACTTTGCATGCATAGATAAGAATAATTGACAAGCTTCTGAGATTGCATCTTGATTATGCATATTCTAATAAACCAACATCGTTGGCAGATCAATGTATTGATGATAAATGTGAAGCATTGTTATAAAAAATGGGCTTTCATGGGGGTCAGGTTCATTTAAGGAAATATCCAACAGTTTCAGGGAAAACACGAGATGTCTTGGCAGATGTCTCCATGGGAGGTGCAAAAGACAGAAGATTTTTAGGAAACCATAGTAAAAAACAAGTGAATGTTACGTGGGATTATTGGAAAGAATTGTGTGAGATCACGATAAATGTTGCCAGTACTGTTGAAATTAGGGCATTGTGATGAGCTATGGTGGATCAAACACTAGAATCAACATCATTAACAAAGTGATTAGCAAATAATTAAGACGTAATTAGTGGTAACAAATAGATTAATGTAGGCATGGATACTCAAAAACCAGCAAATTCTCATTAGGGCAATGCCTCAATTTATAGAGTTTACATCAAGCATCAAATCCCACTGATTTCTTCGTGATTCACTCCACCTCTTTTCCCTGATTCTCTCCACCTCTTCGCTTTTCCCAGAATATCTCCCAAAATATCTCCACACTTCCTAAATCTTCTCATGCTACCCTTTATTCTCTCCCAGTAGATTCTCCTCACCTTTTCACAGGTTCTTTCACATTTACACATCCTCTTTTACAGCCTCTAACCAAGGGCTTGTTCCAAGTTTGCCTCCCCTTACCTGATAGTCCGCGACTAGTGTCTACACCTCCCCTCAAGTTATCTTAGCACACCTGGACCCTGTATCAAGTTTCTTTCTTACTTGATAGCCCGCGACCAGTGCCTCATGTCCCTAAACTCCATAGTCCTTGACACACTCTCTCTCTCTATGTGTCCAAGGCTACTATAAGTGCCCGCGACCTTGACTAAAGTGCTCACACATACATCTACCACGTGGCCTACATCATCGGTGGCTCAGAGGTGGTTTTACTTTGTTGGGGCAGGTTACATTGGGTTGTGGGATCTCTCTCTCTCTCTCTGAGATTTTCACATGGCTCCTCACTCTTTGGAGCCTCACATCTTCTCTTGTCTTTAGTCTTCTTATCGTGGCAGCTTCTCTCCACGCGTCTGTCTCTTTTTTCAGTCTTCTTGTGGGGCAGCTTCTCTTCTTGTGGCAGCTTCTCTTCTCCTGTCCATGTCTTCCTTCAATGCTTGCTTTAGATCTTCTTGGTGTGGATCCTCTTCTTGGAAGGAGATATTCTTCTTCTTTCATGGTTGGGGCCATGAGCTTGTCTGTCAGGTCTTCTTGCTCCATGTGAGCAACATTAAATGTTTTGTTGACAGTTCTTTTGGGCTTTTTATGTTTATCTTGTGTCATTATGCAATGCAAACCCAAATTTATGCAGGAGGTCTTACCTCTTGCCTTATTCTGGACAAGGGCAGTGTCTGATCCCATATTTACACTGATGCAATGTGCCCAATACATAATGCATATGACATTCATTATTATGCACATTCCCAAATGCAACTCTGGCTGTGAATAATCTTGAATTTGAGTGAGATTTACAGGCATTAACCAAGGGTTAAATGCAAAATGATGATTATCATAATTTTATCAGCACAATTTTACTAGAAATTACATTAAATCAAGGGTAACCACGGGATGGTTGGAGTATCAAACCAACTCCGAATTGCAATCTGAAGTTATAGGGATCTGTATCAGATACCTAATGGTTAATTTGAACCCTCAATTTGAACCCTCAATTGCACCAAAATACAGTGATTAGCACTGATTAATCATTGATTAGCAAATTAATCCACTATTTTATGTACAGAAAACAGAGTATGCAGGGAGTCTAGATCTGGTGCCTTAGACTTCAAATGAGCTCAAATGCTTTCAAAGCCATCAATAGCAATGAGTCTAGTAGAGGATTAAGCCAATAAACACAAGATTTGACCAAATATTGAAAGCTTAATCTCTGTTTTACCAAAGTCGCCTGCAGATTTGATGAAGAGCTTGGATCTCACTGTAGACTTGATGAAATTGAATTCTGTCTTCACCAGCTTGTAGAGCATGCTTGAAAACACCTTGGGCTAAGAGGAATTAGAGAACTTTGATTGGATGAAGTAGTAATGTCAAAAACTCCTCATAAAAAAGGCGCCAGCAAAATTCACGATTTCTCCTGCGTCTCTTGGTTGTTTGCGCTTTTGATTAGATGAGCGTGAAGAGCATAGAGTTGGCTATCATGTGCTAGAAGGATTTGGCCTAATTTTATGTGTGCAAGGAGAATGAACTCCTCCACTGGCTGGGGGTACAGAGGTGAGTTGAAAAAAGAGGAAAAATTATAATTTTCTACTAATTCTAAGATAATGGGTTCACAAATTAGCATGGCTCTGATACCATGTTGAAATTAGGGCATTGTGATGAGCTATGGTGGATCAAACACTAGAATCAACATCATTAACAAAGTGATTAGTAAATAATTAAGACGTAATTAGTAGGTAATTAACAAATAGATTAATGTAGACATGGATACTCAAAAACCAGCAAATTCTCATTAGGGCAATGCCTCAATTTATAGAGTTTACATCAAGCATCAAATCCCACTGATTTCTCCATGATTCTCCACCTCTTTTCCTTGACTCTCTCCACCTCTTGACTTTTCCCAGAATATCTCCCAGAATATCTCCACACTTCCTAAATCTTCTCATGCTACCCTTTATTCTCTCCCAGTAGATTCTTCTCACCTTTTCACAGGTTTTTTCACATTTACTCATCCTCTTTTACAGCCTCTAGCCAAGGACTTGTTCCCGCACAAACCCTATTCACTTGTATTTTCAACAAGTACACCATGGCTAGCAAATCTTAGAATGGAGGTTTAGAAGCATCTTGACATCTTTTTAAATGTTCTTAGACAGCAGAAGACATTAGCTACATATGTGCAAGAGTACAAAAGTTCTATTACAAATCTCATTCAAATAATCAAAGAAGCATGGGGAGAAAAAGATATCACATACTATTTGGTAAGACTCCTTTGTATTCATGATATACTCAGTGGAATTGACATATGCTAATTTATTTATTTTTGTTATGCAGCACATCCTCCATGTACATGGGCCATATTTTGTTGAGGAGCATGGACCCCTAGCAACATACAATAACCAAGGGATGTGTAAGATTCCTACCTCCAGCTTTTGAGGCTTAAAGCTGTAAAAACCTCCCCTTCTGTTCTTGTAATTATTCCCTTCTAAATAGAAGAAAGATCTTGTTTTACCTTGTTTTGGCCTAGAGAGAGAAAATGTCTAGAGAGAGGTAATTCAAAATTAAGATATCTTTGGATACAAAAATTCTCCCAGTATCTAAAATGGATTCCCTTGAAATAGAAGTTCAAAATGAACTTTCCAATGTGCATTAGGAATTAATTGAAAATGGTATAAGGGACCTTAGACCCTTAATTTAGTGTGATAATCATAGTTATGTTTATAATTATGGTTAAAATTATAATTTAAATTCATAGTTTGATTTTAAGCATAAAAGAGAAACTACTATCAGATTTTCATTACAAACTTTTACTCTTTTAGGAAAAATTGAGAATTATCAGTAATAGTAGCGAAGCTATGGAAAAATTTTCAGAAAATAACACATATCTTATTTTTATGCATAATGCTAAAAGAGGACTTCCTACCATATTCTAGGATTGGACATCCTATGCAAAAAGAATTATTTTTATCAAATTCATGGAAAATAAATTTTAGTATTTATGCATAAATATTTAATTAAAAAAATATAAATTTTTGGTAAATTTATGTTTATGCAAAAAGAGGAATTCCCATGATATTTGAGATCCAAGTAATTAAATGGTAAAAGAGGAATTTTTGGCATAATTCAAGTTATAAGTATTTATCAAAAGTGAAATTTTGAGTATTATTATTTTTATTGGAAAATATGGGTAGAATTAATTTTTGTAAATCCCATGAATCTTTTATTCAAAAAGAAGAATATTGAATATATCTTACTTGAGAAATTTGAGAAAGAATGTGAAAATATCCATCGAAAAAACTTGGATAATTCTTATTCAAAAAAGAGAATCTAGAATCCCTGGGAGGATCAAGGATCCACGGAAGTTTAGAATTAATTCTCATTAATGAAGCTTAAGGAATGAAAATACATTACGTAAATGCTCTTTTTTAGTTTTTACTATTCAATTCTGATAAGGTTTATTTTTCCTTTTTAAACCTTCAATAACACTCTGATACGTAGATTCAATGGGATCGAGAAAAAGTACCTTTAACTAGGCCAAACAATTGGCAGAAACTTAGAAAAGTCACACACTCACAAAACGCTAAAAGAGAACACACCATATACAAAGATAAGAGTATACACATATGAAAAGGTACTCAACCAAATACATACTAGGGTTCTCTATAGTATGAACCCAACTAAATGAGCCGGCGCTATAACTATGCTAGTCTTTAGAATGGCTGTCACATAGCCTATCATCCCACTGACTGCGTATCACGCATGATCTCACCAACCATGCCAGTGGTGTGCTCAACTCCATCTCATGTACACCAAGCGAAGCCCTGAATCTGCGGAACTTCTCTATACCCAATGCTTTGGTGAAGATGTCAACTACCTGATCCTGTGTGCTGACATAAACAAGGTCAACGTCTGACAAAATGGTAGTGGACCTCTATATGCTTCGTGCGAGCATGAAAAACTGGGTTCCTAGCCAACTGTATACTGCTAATGTTGTCACTGAAAATGACAACTTGTCTATCCACCACTGATAGACCCAAATTTGCAACAAGTAGCTTTCTCAACCAAGCTACCTCACATGCTGCCATAGCAGCACCTCTGTACTCGGCCTCTGTAGTACTCGATAGAGCAACCATAGGCTGCTTCTTGCTGCTCCAAGTCACAGCAGCACTCCCCAAAGAAAACATGAAGCCACTAGTAGATCTTCTATCTGAAATACTACCAGCCCAATCAGCATTTGTGTACCCATGTACACATATCTCTGTCCCAGTTTCATAAAATAGTCCACAATGCAAAGTAGACCTCACATATCTTAGTATGCATCTCAATGCATCCAAATGCATCTCAATGCATCCAAATGCGACTTTCGAGGAACCTGCATAAACTAACTCACCAACCCAACAACAACTCAAATCTGGCTTGGTGATCGTCATGTAGATCAAGCTTCCTACTATACGCCTATACATAGTAGGATACTCCAAAATCTCTCCTGAATCTGCACTCCACTTGCCATTATGATCCAATGGCACTGAGATAGTCTTACAGCCTGTCATACCATACTTGGACAACATGTCCAAGCCATACTGTCTCTGCAGTAATCCAATACCATGTGGTGACCTAATCACCTCAATGCCCAAGAAATATCTGAGCTCCCCCATATCCTTCATCTCAAACTTCTGTCTAAGCCAGATCTTTACATCAAAGATCTTTGCGTCATGGTCCCCCGTAATGATCAGGTCATCTACATAGATGCCAACAAGCACAACCCCTCTATCACTGTGTCTCACATACATTGAGAAATATGCATTGGCTACATGAAAGCCAATAGTGATAAGATATTCAGAAATCTTGTCAGACCATGCTCTTGGTGCTTGTTTTAAGCCATACAAGGCTTTCTTCAACCTGCAAACATGCTTGGGGTGACTCACATCCTCATAACCAGGTGGCTGCAACATATACACCTCTTCCTGCAAATCCCCATGCAAGAATGCATTCTTTACATCTATATGATGTAAAGACCATTGCTTTGACGCAGCTACTGCTATCACAACTCTCATTGTTGCCATCTTGGCAATTGGGCTGAAAGTTTCCTCATAATCAATGCCATATGTCTGCGCATATCCTTTGGTGGCTACCAATCTAGCCTTGTACCTGCTTATGCTTCCATCACTGTTATATGTTTTACTTTGTACACCCATTTGCATCCAATGGCTTTCTTGCCTTCAGGCAATTGCACTAAATCCCAAGTCTCATTTCCATATAGTGCATCCATCTCCTCATCCATAGCTTTCTCCCAACACACATTTTCAACAGCCTCATCAATGCATGTGGGCTCTACAACTTGTACAACTTTTGCCATGTATGCATAGTGATGTGCCACATAACCATCATAGGTAAACCTCTGCACAGGATTCTTCACTCTCCCAGGTCTTCGCAGCTTTGCATTCATGGCTTCCATAGCCTTCTTTACACCAGGTGTTCTCATAGTTGGTATCCCAAGATCCTCATCAAGGCTCATCTCTGAGCCACTAGACTCTCCATCAACATGAGAATGCCCTACAGAAATGTCAGGCATACTAAGGGGCTCAACCACTTTATCTTTGCCTTTATGTGATGTACTAATCACATTTGCAGGACTGGTATTATGACGCAGCCTGCCACTCCATGGTCTATCAACTGAACCACTAGATGAGGACTCTCCTGGTCCACTCAAAGACTGTGATTGCTGACTTGCATTCTGTGCAACCACATTTCCACTCACATCAGCCCCAACAACTTCTTTTTTAGTAGCATACCAGCTGCTCATCTCATAAAAAACAACATCCCTGCTTACCCTCAACTCACGTGTATCAGGGTTATAACACCTGTATCCCTTTTGCTCAAGGGAATACCCAATAAACACACATTTTTCAGCTTTTGGATCCAGCTTAGTTCTCAGCTCATCCTGCACATGCACATATGCAATGCATCCCAAAGATGAGACAAATCAGGTTTTTTGCTAGTAAACCTCTCCTCTGGAGTTACATCATGTATGGCTGTAGTTGGAGTCCTGTTCATGATGTAAACTGCTGTAGAAACAACCTCAGCCCAATAGCTATGCGGCATATTCTTCTCTCCCATCAATGCTCGCGCAATCCAGCGATGTGCCTGTTTTTCCGCTCAATAACTCCATTTTGCTGCGGAGTGTATCTGCATGTAAAATGTCTCCGAATACCATTCTTCTTCAAAAACTCAAAGAACTCATTGGAGAAGTACTCTCCCCCTCCATCTGACCTTAGGCACTTTACATATTTCCATGTTTGCTTTTCAACCATAACACTGAAAGTCTGAAAATGAGTGAACACCTCACCCTTCTCCTTCATGAAGTATACCCACACTTTCCTTGTGTGGTCATCAATAAATGTCACATAATACCTGTAGCCTCCCATAGACGGTCTTCGTAGGACCCCATACATCTGAATGCACAACATCTAGTGCATTTCTGCTCACATTTTTGTCACGTGGAAATACATGCTTTGTTTTCTTTCCAAATTGCCATGCTTCGCATATTTTCTGCATACCTTCAACTTTAAACTTTGGCAGCCCTGTCACAATTTCTTTAGTCTGCATAGACTTCATTCTCTGCACATGTCCAATTCTTTTATGCCAAATGTCTGTGTCTGTAACAATTCCTGAACCATTTTCAAACATCGCAGCACTCACTTTAGGCATGTTTACATTCAATGTAAACATTCTGCCCACTCTGTTGCCTTTTGTTGCAACCAACCTGCACTTGTCTTTAAAGTCTTCAATATAACAACCATCAGGGTTAAATCGAACCTGCAAACCCTGCTCAATCATCTAGCCAACTGAAACCAGATTCTTTGTTATGTTCGGAACATGAAGTACATCTGCAAGGTACTTCACTTTGCCATCCTGCATAGACAATGGTGTTGAAAATACAAGTGAATAGGGTGTGTGCGGGAACAAGCCCTTGGTTAGAGGCTGTAAAAGAGGATGTGTAAATGTGAAAGAACCTGTGAAAAGGTGAGGAGAACCTACTGGGAGAGAATAAAGGGTAGCATGAGAAGATTTAGGAAGTGTGGAGATATTTTGGGAAGTGTGGAGATATTGTGGGAAAAGTGAAGAGGTGGAGAGAATTAGGGGAAAGAGGTGGAGTGAATCATGGAGAAATCAGTGGGATTTGATGCTTGATGTAAACTCTATAAATTGAGGCATTGCCCTAATGAGAATTTGCAGGTTTTTGAGTATCCATGCCTACATTAATCTATTTACTAATTACCCACTAATTACGTCTTAATTATTTACTAATCACTTTATTAATGATGTTGATTCTAGTGTTTGATCCCCCATAGCTCATCACAATGCTCAAATTTCAACATGGTATCAGAGCCATGCTTAGAATCCATCAGGTTTATGAGCCCATTATCTAATTAATTAAGATTAGTAGATAATTAAAAAATAATCAAAATTTTAGTTAGTTTTCAACTCACCTCTGTGTACCCCCAGCCAGTGGAGGACCTTGCACACATAAAGTTAGGTCAAACCCTTCTAGCACATGGTAGCCAACCCATAGCTCTTCAAGCCTATCCAAACAAAAGCGCAAACCATCAAGCAACGAGGGAGAAATTGCGAAATTACCAGGCGTCGTTTTTCTGAAGGGGATTGGAGATTTCTTCTTGCTCAGTTCAAATGCCTCTAATTTCTCTTAGCCCAAGGTGTTTTCAAGCATGCTCTACAAGCTAGTGAAGACAGAATTCAGTTTCATCAAGTCTACAGTGAGATCCAAGCTCTTCATCAAATCTGCAGGAGGTGACTTTGGTAAAACAGAGATTAAGCTTTCAATATTTGGTCAAATCTTGTGTTTCTTGGCTTAATCCTCTACTAGACTCATTGCTATTGATGCCTTTGAAAGCATTTGAGCTCATTTGAAGTCTAAGGCACCAGATCTGGACTCCCCGCATACTCTGTTTTCTGCACACAAAATAGTGGATTAATTTGCTAATCAGTGATTAATCACTATATTTTGGTAATCAGTGCTAATCACTATATTTTGGTGCAATTGAGGATTCAAATTAACCATTAGGTATCTGATACAGATCCCTATAGCTTCAGATTGAAATTCGGAGTTGGTTTGATACTCTAACCATCCCGTACAAATTGGTTACCCTTGATTTAATATAATTTCTGGGAAAATTGGTTACCCTTGATTTAATGTAATTTCTGGGAAAATTGTGATAATCATCATTTTGCATTTAACCCTTGGTTAATGCCTATAAATCTCACTCAAAATCAAGATTATTCACAGCCAGAGTTGCATTTAGGAATGTCCATGAGAATGAATGCTATACGCATTATGTATTGGGCACATTACATCAGTGTAAATATGGGATCAGACACTGCCCTTGTCCAGAATAAGGCAAGAGGTAAGACCTCCTGCATAAATTTGGGTTTGCATTGAATAATGACACAAGATGAACATCAAAAGCCCAAAGAAACTGTCAGCAAAACATTGAAACATGTTGCTCACATGGAGCAAAAAGACCTGACGGACAAGCTCATGGCCCCAGCCATGAGCCATGAAAGAAGAAGAACATCTCCTTCCAAGAGGAAGATCCACACCAAGAAGATCTAAAGGAAGACATAGACACGAGATGAGAAGTTGTCCCAAGAAGACTGAAAGAAGAGATGGACGCGTGGAGAGAAGCTGCCACGATAAGAGAAGATGTGAGGCTCCAAAGAGTGAGGAGCCATATGAAAATCTCTGAGAGAGAGAGAGAGAGAGAGACCCCACAACCCAATGTAACCTGCCCCAACAAAGTAAAACCACCTGTGAGCCACCGATGATGTAGGCCACATGGTAGATGTATGTGTGAGCACTTTAGTCAAGGTCGCGGGCACTTATAGTAGCCTTGGACACATAGAGAGAGAGAGAGTGTCAAGGACTATGGAGTTTAGGGACATGAGGCACTGGTCGCGGGCTGTCAAGTAAGAAAGAAACTTGATACAGGGTCCAGGTGTGCTAAGATAACTTGAGGGGAGGTGTAGACACTAGTCGCGGACTATCAAGTAAGGGGAGGCAAACTTGGTATAGGGTCTAGGTGTACTAGGAGTATCTACTTGAGGGGAGGTGTTGAAAATACAAGTGAATAGGGTGTGTGCGGGAACAAGCCCTTGGTTAGAGGCTGTAAAAGAGGATGTGTAAATGTGAAAGAAAAGGTGAGGAGAATCTACTGGGAGAGAATAAAGGGTAGCATGAGAAGATTTAGGAAGTGTGGAGATATTCTGGGAAGTGTGGAGATATTCTGGGAAAAGTGAAGAGGTGGAGAGAATCAGGGAAAAGAGGTGGAGTGAATCATGGAGAAATCAGTGGGATTTGATGCTTGATGTAAACTCTATAAATTGAGGCATTGCCCTAATGAGAATTTGCTGGTTTTTGAGTATCCATGCCTACATTAATCTATTTGCTAATTACCCACTAATTACATCTTAATTTTTTACTAATCACTTTGTTAATGATGTTGATTCTAGTGTTTGATCCACCGTAGCTCATCACAATGCTCAAATTTCAACAAATGGCACATCTCCAACATGGGCAATTGGATGAGCAGTGTCATTCCCTGTTTCCACAAACCTGGTCTTTCAAGGATTTTCATCTCCTTGAACCACTCCCCATGACGTCATGTGGTTCGAAGCACCTAAATCAATGTACCATACATCATCTTTACGTGCTGCTGCAATATTTTTAGACATGGCATTAACGACATGCTGCATAACAAACAACCTTTCATTATCCTCATTGTTTCTACTCGAGGATGCATAGTTGTTTTGCTGTAATTTTCCATTTTGCATGTCAGCCTGCTTCTTATAACAATCTGCCTGCACATGTCCAGGCTTACCACAATAAAAGCATCCACGTGTATCATTATACTGCCTTTGCCTATTTCCACGACCTCTTTGACTCCCCCTGCCTCTGAATTAGCCTCTTCCACCTCTGTGTTACTGTTGTTGTGAATTTTGGGACTGTTGTTGTTGCTGTGCTGGCCATAATTCTGATTACCTGTTCTGTAAGATTCCTCCCCAGCCTCTCAAGATGTCCAGCATCTTCCCTTGTAATCAAATCCCTCTTCAGAAATATAAAAGATCTTATTCCTACCAGTTTTGACCTAGAGAGAGAAAATCTTATAGAGAGTAGTAATTCAGTTTTTAAATATTTTTGGATGAAAAAATATCTCTTCTTATTAAAATAAGTTCCTCCGAAACATAAGTTCAAAAAGATTTTCAGAAGGTGCATTAGAAATCAAGTATAATCTGTTCAAGAGGTCTTATCCTAGGGGTCAAGATTTTTTTGAAATTTTAAATTAAGGTTCCTATGGACCAATAAGATTCATCCAAATGTAGGGAGGAGATAAATGGAAGAATAAAAGCAAAATCTCCCAAAAATGAGTAAATACTCACATAAGATGAAGAGTTGACTAAGGACAAGGTTAATAGTAAAAAAAGAGAGATATTTAAAAGAAATGATGCATTTTTGACACCTCAGTATGGGGGAATTCCCCTCATGAAGGAGGCACCTATTTCACATGTGTGGGAGAGTTTTAAACTCCCAAATAATGAGATATTTTTATCTCTCCTCTCTCTTGTTTCAACTAGATCCAAAAGTGGACTAAACTGATCCAAAAATGGTCAAAAATTGACCAAACTGATCTGGAAAATTCTAGAATCAGTTGGCTTGGTTAGAAGCTCACTTTTTCCTATAAATCGAAGCCTTTCCCTTTGTTGAAGCTCAATAGTGTTTTTGCACTGTTATCCTACTTCTCCCAAGAGCCAAAAACTGTGAATTTACTCATAATTCATTAGTTTTTGACCTTCCCTCTTCTAAAGATTGGTGGCCACTCTTGTTTCAAACAAGAGTAGATCCCTCAAACCATCAAGCCAAAGGAAAGCTCTCAAATTCTCCTTGTAAGTTGGAGATTCTTCTCTTTTCAATTTCATTTTATGGTTTTTTATGATTTTTGTCTTCTCTAATATGAATATGATGTTATGCCTCATTGAAAAAAGGCATTCCCCTCTCTTTTTTAGTAAATCCAACCATTCTTTATCCTAGATGAATGATTAATGGATAAAATCAAGTTTTTCATAATGTTTCTCTTAAATAAGTAGAAAATGTTTACATTAGAATGATTTAAATACTCTTGGTGAAATTCTAATTAATTTTAGAGAGTTAAAAATTGAAAAATGGTCAGCATACAAAGGAGGTTATGGCAAAATTTTCTAAAATTGTGTAAATAAGTTTTACTTTTTTTAAAATTTAAAAAGAGTAATTCCCATCCTATATATATTCTTAAAGTGTTATTTTTCATCCTAGGTATAGAAAAATGCAAAAATATTTTATTAAAAAAGGGTTACTTTCTTTAGAATTAAATTCTATGCATAGAAGGAAGTATATTGAAATTTTTATTTTGATTATAAAAGAGTGTTTTTCATCATAAATGATTTTATGCATAAATGGATGCATAAAAGAAATTCTTTTATATTAAAAGGGTGATTTTCATCATAAATGATTTGTATGCATAAAAGATATTTTTTTATATTAAAAGTATGATTTTCATCATAAATGATTTTTATGCATAAATGGATGCATAAAAGAAATTCTTTTATATTAAAAGAGGGATTTTTGTCATAAATGATTTGTATGCATAAACATATGCATAAAAGATAATTTTTTAAATTAAAAGTATGATTTTCATCATAAATAATTTTTATGCATAAATGGACGCATAAAAGAAATTATTTTATATTAAAAGAGTGATTTTCGTCATAAATGATTTGTATGCATAAAAGATTTTTTTTATTAAAAGTGTGATTTTCATCATAAATGATTTTTATGCATAAATGGATGCATAAAAGAAATTCTTTTATATTAAAAGAGTGATTTTCATCATAAAGGAATTGTATGCATAAAAGATTTTTTTTATATTAAAAGTGTGATTTTCATCATAAATGATTTTTATGCATAAAAGAAATTCTTTTATATTAAAAGAGTGATTTTTATCATAAATGATTTTTATGCATAAATGGATGCATAAAAGAAATTCTTTTATATTAAAAGAGTGATTTTTATCATAAATGATTTTTATGCATAAATGGATGCATAAAAGGAATTCTTTCATATTAAAAGAGTGATTTTCATCATAAATGATTTTTATGATGATAAAAGTGTGACTTTCATCAGAATTGGATTTTATGCATAAATAGATACATATAGAATTTTTATAATTAAATAAGGGTTCTCTTTATTCCTCTGTTTAATTTTCACAAAAATTGAAAAAATGAATAAGTAGATAATCTGTGAGAGGAAATTCTACCGTTTCATATTCACTAAGATGGTAATGAGAAAATTCAATTAAACTATCGAAGTCGGAGATGGAGATAAATGATTATTTTATTCCTCATAGGAAATTCATGTTTAGTGTAGAAATCTGTAAGCAAATATTCAACGAACAAAATTTAGAAAAAGAGAAATTGAAAAGAAGAAGACTTTTTTTTAAAAGTCTTTTCCTACTTGTATTAAGAACAATTTCTTTTACAATTTGCGTCACTTTGATGTTCCTTCTCCATCACCATCCTGCATATATAGATTCACTTGATTTAGCATGATGAGTGTTTATAATATATTGATGTTAATAATAGTGACTATATTTTTGTGTGGTATAAAATAACCTGATTTTTAAGAATTTCATTTTATCGTTGCATTTGCCTTCGGTAGAATGTGTTGAAGAGCTCTCATAATGCATTTGTTTTTGTTTTTCCACCACCATGTCGAGTTGTACGAACATAGTTGATACGCGCGGCATAGTGCGATTTTTCCATGCCTTGAGTATTCCATGTAGCAAGAGGATCTTGGTTCTTCGTGTTGCCCTTTGTTGCAGTATCAGAATTTTGCCCTTGTTCGCCTTTGTGAGGGCCTTGTTCTCTTCCACCTCTAGAGTTGGGGAGGCTCTGTCGCTCCTCTATGGTGAAGACTTCGATGGCTCCTCTAATTGTTCGCCTTTGTGAGGGCCTTGTTGATCCTACGGATCTCTTCCACCTCTAGAGTTGGGGAGGCTCTGTCGCTCCTCTATGGTGAAGACTTCGATGGCTCCTCTAATTCTGACTCTATCTCCACCTTGGGTGTTCTCACCTGGGAGGCCATACTCCGGGTTGTAGACTGTATGAAGATCTATAGATGGTTCTGAAGAAGGTTGGAAGTGCCCAAAGGTTAGGTTGTCTAAACCTAAGTAGGGGGAAGGTGCCACGTGGAGAGGGTGTATGGCGGCTTTCCTGCATGATACCCCAGATCCCGACTGAAGCCTGCTAGGCCCCTTGCATACCGCGTACTGATGGATCCGCTTGGGATGTCCACCCCTCCACCTGAAGTTGCATGTCCCTGCTTGGAGCGACGAGCCTTTCACGTGATGAGCCAAACGACTCGGATTCGGTTGCTGGGGAGTTGGTTTGGGGGTGCCCGAACTGGAACCCCTTGGTTTCGCCATGGGGGAGCCCCCCTAGGGCCTGGGTGCAAGGCGGCTGAACACCCTAACAAGATAAGATTGCAGACCCTGCCTAGAACTCCATTGGCAGACCCCGCCTAGAACCCTTCTTGTTCACCTCTCTCTCTCTCTCTCTCTCTCTCTCTCTATTTGGGCATGTGTAGGAGACCAAGGGCTGTGTGTGCGAGCATTTGGACAAGAGGTTCACATTTTGGGATGCCACAACACGAGGACCAAAGAAAAAACAAAGGTATAAAACGGTTGGCCGTTATGCTTTAATCAAAACATGAGATCCCATGACTTCGCAAAACACCAACGAATTGGCTACACGAGGCAGTGCCCAGCTCAACTGGCATCGAAAGCAATACGGACCTAGAAGACCAACACAAGAAGGGGCAGGACATCCTCTGTTGCAGTGACGACGGACGCCCTTGTGCACGCAGAAGAAGGGCTAGTGAAGACGAAGAGGATCTCAACTGTAAGAAACTGAGGGGAAGACCAATCCCTCCGACACCAATGGATGCTTCTGATGACTCTGATGGAAGCCCTAGCACATCCAACGCAAGGCCCCAGAGACGCCCTCGTCTGTCAAAACTCACAACCGTGATCGATACTTCACAGCATCCAAACCTAGGTTTTTATGGCGACCCTATGTTGGGAAGAGAAGTTTGGCATGCTTCAGATCCTTTGGTGTCTGGTAGGTCAAGCTGTGCAAGTACAGATAATGAAGAGCTCGAAGGCGTCCGAGAAGTCTTGAAGCAGAGGAGATTGAGTCGGCAAACTGCACTCATTAATCATATCACCCCTGGAGAAACATACTCTGGGATCAAGGTAAGATTCTGCTAGGTTGAGATTTTCATAAGAGTTCAGTTTGTTATTTTAGTGTATTTGTGTGTGTGTGTGAGAGAGAGAGAGAGAGAGAGAGAGAGAGTGAGAGAGAGAGTGGGGTGTATTTGTGTGTGTGTGTGTGTGTGAGAGAGAGAGAGAGAGAGAGAGAGAGAGAGAGAGAGTGGGGTGTGTGTGTGTGTGGATCGAGGAGCTGTTTGCTGTGCGACCTAGCCTAGGGGTTTTCCTGCCCTCGACAACACTGTTTGGAGGGTTTCCAACCCCTGCGCACTGCCCATGACCCCTCCTGACCTACTGAGTCCCTCATATCTAGGGTTTCTGTGCTTTCGACCTCTGCAGATTCTGCCGCCCACCTTGTGTAACTGCCTTCACTCTGCGCTTTCACCTGCCCAGTGCCCATGTGTGTGTGTGTGTGTTCGCGTGTGTACGGCGTGTGTGTGTGTGTAGTAGAAGCGAAGGGTGTGTGTATGCAGTCGTTGCTCTCAGCGGCCAGTCGCCAACAGCAGGTTAGTCGCCATCAGTAGGCTGCTCAGCAGAGATATGGTAGTGATCGTTAGCTGCTTGCAGTATCACTTGTGCAGTAGTTTGACGTCTTTATGTCTAGATCTTCAGAGCGAATTTTCTTCTACAAACGCAAGAAAGACACGGGGAATTAGGTAGATGAAGATGGCCGATGTTGGCATGAGAGTTTATCAGAAGAATTTGCTCAAGCAAGGAAGACATGGGAGGGTCCCTTGCCAAACCTGAAATTTCAGATTCCAGGGCAGAATCTCATGAACCCAATGAAGCAGTATGTGCAAAATGCAGTCATTTTATTTTCCATGGCAAGATGTCTTCAGCCCAAGATGTGGCTCAGTGGATAGTCTCTGTCCTCAAAAAACATGCTGTACAAGGAGTTTTCTTTGGTGCTCGCGGGTTTTATGAGGTCTTGCTTTCGGACAATGATGCAAAAAATCAGCTGTTGGAAATGTCTCCTCTTATGTTCAACACACAAATGGTGTATGTGTTGCCCTGGTCACTCACGAGGGATTTCCAAAGTTTGATAAGACATAAATGCCTGGTATGGGTCGAGGTTGTCGATTTTCCCCACACGTGGAGACGCTTGCTTCCTGGAATTGCGGCAAGATTGGGGAAAGTAGTTTGCCCCCTAGAATGAATGGAAACATGAATCGATTTTGTATCTTGTGGGATACTAACAAACCCACCCTTCCAGGTATTGTCATTGACTCAAGGGACCCTGTGAGATAGGAGAAAGGCCTTTCAAATTAAAATGGGAAAAATTTGCAGGTGCATGTTTCCAATGTGGGAAATTTGGACATATGCAGTCAGAATGTCCTGAACCGCAATTGCAGCCGCCTCCCTTGGCTATCCCTAAAGAGCCAGATCTTGTTACACCAAGGCACAATATCCAAGAAAAGGCTAAATCGCCAAATTTTACACAAACTCAGAACAATGTAAATGAAAAAGGCAAAGAAAAGCAAGTCTCGGTATCTCAGCCAATAACTTTGGCATCTATCTGGGTGATGTTTCCATGAACACCGCCTAATGTCCTATAACTATAGTTTCATGAGTGAACCAATCAAATACATACTTTTTTTTTTGTAAATCCTTGATTTATTTACAAGTGGGAAACCTCTAAGCGAGGAAAACCCAGAAAAAGAAGAGTAACCATAGGCTTCACTACCTAGAAGCAATCAAAGTAAATCCTATAAGCATCAAGAGTGATGTCCCCAGCATCATAAGCAAAATGAAGCGCGTGACCAAGCGAGAACTTGAAGTAATGGAAGGGATCAATGTCATTGGCTTGGAACATGAGGTTGTTCCGAACATGCCATATGGTCCAAAAGACCCAGAATCGGACCCAGCTGAAAAATATAGCAAACTGAGACTGTGATGCTTGTAACACCCCAAAAAGCCAAAACCGTATGTGAAAAATGACCGAAGGGAAACGAAGCCGAAGAGCAGTCGAGACCCGGCGAATGAACGATCTGGAGCATACGCAACCCCACAGTAAATGTGGGACAGTCTCCTCAGTAGCTTTACATCGGACACAACGTGAAGGCGCAATATGACGTGCATGTAACAAGCTACCAACAGAAAGAGCACCAACCAAACAGCGCCACAAGAACAGGCGTTCTTTGAGAGGCAGATGACTTTTCCAAATGCGAAACAATGTACGTTTCCACCACATTGAAGATTTGGAGAGAGACCATAGCTGATTACCATGTCTGACTATCCATGCATCCGATTGCAAGAGGGCATAAACTGTCCCAGCTGAAATACATTTCATAGCAGTGGTTCCAAGATTCCAATCAGATAGACGGGAATCCACATTCAAGCGAGGTAAAAGGAGAAATATCAGCAATCATCCGCTGAATTTCTCTCCAAAGATGAGAATAATGGGATCCCAATTGAAAACGATCCGCCGCAACAGAGAAGGAAAGAACCTCACCAGTGTCATCCACCACCTGATGTATCTGACATATTCCTTTTTGAGATAGAAAATATGCCTGACGAGGTGAACGGTCAACCAAAGTGGAAGAAAATACACGACTCCAATGCAAACTCTCTAGCCGCAGGGAATTGCCCATCAAAGATCGGGAACCATGCCATATCATATGTGAAGTAACTTCCTTCCAATCAATAATGAGAGAAGAAGTGAAAGGACATCCTGGAATGTGTCCTTCAAGTTTTCCACATATAAGATCCCAGTATGTGGGTTGCCAATGACCATAGAATGGCGTGACAATATGCCGACACAAATGGGACACCATGAGAGTCCAGGGTTGTTGCTGGTCCAACAAAACCGGCAAAAGCATAGCTTTCCTAGCCAAAACATGACGTCTCAAATCCAAAATATTCAGCCCTCCAAGGCGCTTTGGAGAGCATAACTTGTCAATGGATAACAATCTGAGGCCCTTTCCACGAGATGAAGTGCGCCAGAAATGCGCCAATATACTTGACATAAGGGACTTCAAGCGGGATTGAGACCAATATAGCAAAGGTAGATAAAACTGCACATAAGCTACAAGAATGCATTGCACAATTCTAAGACGCACATGAAGCGGCCAAGTGGACAACTTCCAATAATGTAACTTGGAGTGCAAGCGCTCGGCTACCCAATCCAATTTCCGTGTAGCCGATACAGTCCAACCCAGCGGATAACCCAAATGACGAACTATAATGTTCGGAGGAACAAGTTCGCCTGGCCAAAGCAGCTTATGCCAATCATACTCAGTCAGAGCCAATAGTTTGGATTTACGAAAATTCACTTTGAGGCCTGCTGCCAATCCAAACAAATGAAGAGTGTGCATAATTTGTTCCACATCATCTTGGTGATTGCGAGGCATAAAGAGAGAATCATCTGCATAAGCTTGCCCAATAAAATGTTTCCCAGAGGGTAATTTCAGGCCCTGCAATCTTCCAGACGAAGTCAAAGACTCCAAATACATAAGCAGGGGATGAGTAGCAATCGCATAAAGCAAAGCACTGAGAGGACAACCTTGCCTTACTGAACGTCCCAAATGCCAAGGATCTGTGAGAAAACCATCCAACAAACCGGCAGAGGTACTGTCAGCATACAAGAAATAAACCACAGAGGATAGCTTAGGCCCAAATCCCAGCCGAAGCATGGTATCTGCAATGTAATCCCAAAGAACAGTGTCAAATGCCTTTTCAATGTCAACCTGCATGACCAATACATCTTGTCGAGTGTATTTCGCATACTCCATGCCAATGATGACATTTGCTAGATTATCAGTAATTTGCCTTCGTGGAATGAAGCCATATTGAGATGGATGCAAACCATCATGCAAAAACCCTTTAAGTCTATTGACAAGCATTTTAGCCAGCAATTTATAAACCACAGGCATGAGCGTAATCGGCCTCCATTGCGAGAACTCTTCACAAAGTGCTTGCTTTGGAATCAACTTGAGCAAGCCTTCTTTCCAAGATGAAGGCAAAACTTGTTACTCCCATGCCCTGTTTATCATTAACAATAGTGGCTGGTCCAGGTAGTGCCAAAACGACAAGAAAAATTCTACAGTAAGGCCATCCCAACCGGGAGATTTCCAACGGCCCAAATCACACAAACTGGCATACAATTCTGTCTCCGTGAAAGCGGCTTCCAAAAGCTGAGCCTGGTGGGCCGATAAAATCGGAGCAACTTGAGATAAAAACAAGCGACGAGCCTGTCGACCTTCCTGCGTGAGAGAAGAGGCCTCAAAAATCTTGCCATAATGAGATTCCATGGCCCGTGCAAGCCCCACACGAGAGGTAGTCCAATCACCAGTCGGGAGTTTAATCCTCTTAATAGTTTGAGACTGCCTAGAAAGATGTAGATGACGAAAGAATTGTTTAGAAGTGCATCCTTTATCCGCTATAGCCTTTTGGCGAGCTCTAGTCTGCCACTTTGCCAATTTTCTCTCATCATTACGACGCAACAAAGCACGAGCAGAAAGCAACTCTGTCATTTGGATTTCAGTAAGAGATGAAGTGTTAGCCAGATGCATCAAACTTTGACAAGTGCCTTTGGCCTGTTGAACATAAACAGTGTCTGCCATAATCCTGGATCACACATTGAACCCGCATAACAAAACGAAACCATGCTGTGTCCATATCAACATGCATTTGAGAGATCAATGGCGAAATAATATCCACAATCAGATTGCGAAAAACCTCATGCTTAAGATAAGCATTATTGACATGCAGAAGTCTCTTTCTAGTTAATGAATCATTGGCAGAACATGAACCGAATTGTATTTTTAAGCATATCGGAGCATGATCCGAGAGACACAAGGAGTAATCAATCCACATATCACATACAAAATCATCATACTGCTGCATCTGAAAGAGATACCATCGGTCCAGACGAGCACGATACATTGATCGAGCGTTATGCTGAAATGTGAATCCTGGATCATTGGCTTGCAACAGAGGCCACAAATCCAAGGCATTACATGTGTGCTGAAAGAGATCCCAAGCTTGTCGTTCCACATGAAGCATGTGAGAATGTCCAGTAGTAATATCCACATGATTTGGAGCATTATTAAAATCGCCACAAAGAAATGCATTAGAACGCCAACAATAAGAGGAGATGGCATGCCACAAACGAGCCCTGTCAGTAGAGGCTGTGTATGCATACACACCACCAAACTCAAAAACTTCCCCATTGATAATACATTGAATGACCATCCATCTGCCAGCTGGATCATTGAATACCAACATGGGAAATAATTCATGGCGAACAAGCATCAGCACTCCAGAGTATCCAGCGGATCCTGCATAAGCTATCCAATATCCCACAAAATAGGAAGTTTGTCCGGCAAAATTATGCTGATTATGCTCTTGAAGAACAACAATATCTGCTTTGCAAGTATGTACATAGTGCCAGGTTAGCCTCCATTTATCCTGATTGCATAATCCGCGCACATTATATGAAATGCAATGTATAGAACTATGCATCTTAAATGGTATATACAGTGGGCGAGAAAACCAACAGAAAGCTTAAGAACTCGTGCCCATGGGCACATCCGCATCTGTCGTGGAAACAGCAGCTGCCAAATCAAAACTCGAATGTGGAGGAAACAAGTGATGGCCATCCGACGTTGAAACGGTGCCCCCTGTAACTACTTCCTTATAAGATCGAACAACTTTATCCCAAGCCTGAGCCAAGGAAGAGTTATCATTACAAGGCAGTTTTTGCTGAGCAACATTCTTCAAGGGGGGCACATAATTGCGAGAAGATGGTAGAGTACGTGCTTTGACAGTTTTCTTGGGTACTATCCACGCCTGAGTAGCAGGAAGCTTCTCTTTGCCCTTGTCTTTGATGTTCGGGGAAGCAGGAACACTTGGCATTTGAGACTGCTTCCCTTTACCTTTATTCAGTCTAGTTGTTGATGTGGATGCGGAAGCACCTTTAGATTGTGCCTCAGGGGAAGATTTCGGTGGAGGAGGAGTCTGAGGGGTAGGGACAGCCGAAGGAGGGGGTTGTAGATTTGGTTCAGAACATTCAGATTGCATATGACCAAATTTGCCACAGCGAAAACAGGAATTGGCAAATTTCCCCCATTTAAGCTTGAATGGTCGGTTTGTATTGGCATCCAACTTCGGGGGGCAAATCACTTTGCCCAATTGAGCAGCCAACAAAGGAAGAAAATGACGCCAAGTACGAGGAAAATCCACCACCTCAACCCAAACCGGGCACTTATGTCGAATAAGGCTCTGATAATCTTTAGTAAGAGCCCAGGGAAGAACATGAGTCATTTGCGTATTGAAGAAGAGGGGAGACATTTCCAACAAAGCATCTCTAGCTTCCATGTCTGCTAACAAGACCTCATAGAATCCTCTCGCTCCAAAATAAACACCCCGGACTGCTTGCCGCTTAAGCAAGAAATCAACCCATTGTCCCACATCCTGTGCACTAGGCATCTTGCCCGGGAAAAAGAGAATCACCGCATTCAATGCATACTGCGCAACCGGATCCATGAGCTCCTGCACCGGAATACGCACTTTTGTGACTGGAGCAGGTCCTTCCCAAGCACATCTTGCTTCTTTGAAATCCTCATGCAGGCATTCCTTAATCAAAGACATGGCATCCAAATTCGAGGTGTTCATTGCTTTCCGACGCTTATAAATGGCCTGCTCAGCTGATTCCATCATGCACACCTTAAATCTGCTATAAGCCCCAGAACCGCTCTAAGCCCTACTGCTACTGCAGACAAGAATTTGCTGTGGTACCACTGGCCGAATCTGCTGCTGCGAATCTGCTGCAAGCCCCAAATGCAGTAGAAACCTTAATGCTGCTGCAGACGAGGAAATACTGCTGCTGTAGAACGCTGTTGTAGAACAGGAGTCGGGCTGGCTGACACACACACACACACACAGTACGCACGCACGCGCGCGCACACACACACAGGGATGTACAACGCAGCACACACAAGGGCGAGTGAACACACTCAGCTGCACAGAGAAGACTCACGCTGTCGCTGGACAGATTCTTTCCAATAAAATACATACACTATATTTTATATACATGAGTGCACCAATCAAATGCATGACATATAATGTCCGTGGGTTGTGCAAACCTGAAAAATGGCGACTTTTATGGTCTTATATTGCTAGTGTGAAGCCAGATGTGATATCTTTGCAAGAGCACAATCAACATGAATTTACTGGTCAATTGGGTTACTTTTTTTTTCCGGGAAAAAGATCCTTCAATTAGTTAAAGAAAAAACAGCCACAAAGGGCTAAGTACAACCACGACGGGCTAGATACAAACTCACCTCATATAAGGGCGGGAGACAAATGATCAAAGGGAAAGAGATGCTTCTTCTCCGGCTGGCCGCTTTGTGAGGAGAAGGCTATCTCATACAGGGGGAGGGGGGGGGGTGTGGAACAACCATACAGATGGTCTCTAATGTCAAATGGGGTCACCGCCTCTATCTGTGAGGAAAGGGCCAGGCCTCCAAAGTCTCAAGATGGCTTCCCGCCGCTTCTGCATGCGGTCACAACCTCCCTGTAGCTTCCCCCACTGACCACGGAGGGTGTGAATGATACCGAGCCATATGCTCCTGATGTTCTCAGCCGCCGCCGGAGTGTGGGTACCCTCGATGGCCTTGTTGCATCTAGCACGCCAGATGTGCTAGGTTGCTATGCTACTGCAAATCTCCCATCGCTGGCATGAGCCTGGTCGCCAATCACCTGTCGGTGGGGCTGTGACTGGTACTGTTGCAATACGATGGTGGGAGACCTGAAGGGCTAGTCCTCCCCCATCCTCCTCTTAATTCCTGACCACTCTAGCTCGGTGGCCCAAGTGATAGTACCCCAAGTGATGATCCGGGTCAATGCCTTGTCCATAGCAAAGATGTGGAGAATCCATTGCCAAATCTGCCGAGCCTTTGGGCAATCCCAAAGGTAATGTCGTTGAGACGCCTGGGGGTGGCCGCACCTTAGGCAAGTTGCTGACCGACCTCCGACTGCTAGCCAAGTACCGACTGCAAGACTCCTGTGTGCCATTAGCCAAAGAAAGAGAGTGATCTTCCTCGGCCGATAGCTATCCCAAAGCCTCTTCCAGAAATCTGAAAGGAAGTGCTATGAGATTGCCAGTGTGCAGCTGCTGTCGGTGTGCCATCTATCTCAAGCATTTTGGATATTGCGGCCAAGCCGCGCTGTATATGCAAAGAAAGGGGCATCCGGATCCTCTCGATCTACGGGATCGTGCCAAGTCCACTCTCCAAGGTCCCATTGCAATCGCGTTGTGAGAGGTCGGCTCTCCCAAATCCATAGCCGCCAAAGTGTCTCCCTGGCCACCTTGGCCGGTGCTGGATCTATGTGCCATACTCGTGCCCGAAAACCAATCACCCACACCCTCTGCAAAGTGTAGCCTTTGAAATCCTCCAAGGGGTGCTCTGATCTCTCTAGTGTGCCATGGGATCCAATAGAAAAAGTGAGCAGACCACTGTCCTCATCTACTCCATGGACCGCCACGAGGATATCGTGTCTAGTAAACACGCCTAGCCACAACGGGGGGATCGGGTCTGGAATACGAGTCAGCCACTCCTGAGGAATAGTTGAGTTGATGTCGATGCTGAGCCTGTCTCCACCCCGGATCCCTGTCAGGCCTCTCTCCTGCTCCGCCTGAGGTAACTATCTATGTGCAATCCAATCTCCAAGAGACTTGGCTGGTCCCATGCTCAAGGCGCCCCAGGATATATGTAGTCGGGGCCCTAGCATGTGGCCATTGGGTAAACGGATCATGGGGTTCCAGACCAAAGGCTGCCAAAGCTGCTCCTCTAAGGCCACTGGAACAATCTGTGTCTGAGGGCTGGCTTGAGATGATCCCAAGTACGAAGTAGACTGGCTGCGAATCTATCCTCAAAGGTAGGACTAAAACTACGAGCTCGCATCTCTGTAAAGATCCATCTAGTACTCTGCGGCCACGGGCCTCCAAGGCTCGAAGTGCCGGGCCAAGAGGAAATTCTTCCAAGGCTCACCTCCGGGTAGGAGTCCTTTGACAATCAACTTGCCCAGTAGGGCGGCACAACTCGGCACAACTTTGTATAGTGGGATCGATGAGGCCAAGCCCCCCCCTGCTACGTGGTTGAATGATCACTCTCCATGCCACCTTGGCCCTGGCTGGCCTCCCATCACTTCCGACCCACAAGAAGTTCCGGATCAAACGTTGTACCTGGCCAATACATGCCTGAGAAAAGGCCCAGCATGAAGTGATGTACCACATGGTGGCAAGCAGTACTTGGTTTGCCACCACCACTCTGTGTGCTAGGGATAGCCTTGCCGAGCTCAAGGATAAAATCTTCTTCCGAATACTCAGAAGAAGCGGAGTGAGCTGCTGCTCGGGAGAGAGATCAATGCCAACCTGGCAATTGAGGCAGCGGATTGAAGTGCCCCTCGGGATCCACTGGAAAGCCTCAACTGGTCGCCAAGTATCAAAGTGTGATACTTGAAATCATAACTATACAAGAATATACATCCACCTTATGCACCCCTTCCACCATATCCCATGCATTTCCAAATAAACCATTCATCTACTCAGGTTGCAATTTCTTGCAAATAAACATTGTTGGAGTGGCTTGTGGTAAGAGCTTACAAAATGCGCGTGCACAAAAATATGAATGGGAGCATACCAACTAAGACCTACTGATCAAGAGGGATTTGTAAATTTTAAAGAGGATTGGATATCACTAATCATCTTTTATTTGAAGGCATCTACACTCAATTTGTCTAGGATTGGCCACTCAATAGGACCTACCTCACCCGAGAGGAGTTAACCTCGGACCGAGCCTCTACACTCCATCATGCCCGACGCCCTCGGCCCCCCGTCGGCCACGATCACCTCAGCAACTCCAGATCCAGGACGTGCTCCACCGCCATCGAGCTACCTTTCCATGTGACATAGCTGAGGGAGACCTCTCGGCCATACTCATTAGCCCCATGTTTGATATTTTGGAGAGTGGTATACCATCTACTCGGAGCTGATGTTGCTCTCATGTTTCTATGTTCTTAGTATTCCATGATGAGTTTCCATGGACAGTTTTGTATCACCCCAGTGAGATAGCTATGTTTATGTTTTCTTTCTGTTTTATTTTCCATTCCATGATGAGATATGCCATGGACATTATTGTATCACTTTGGTCTCATAGGCCCATTGGGTGTTTAGTAGATGCTTAATATATCTTTCTTTCTTTCTTTCTTCTCCTCAATGGACCAATTCTCCGTGCGGGTGGCAGCAATCTGCCTCTCAATCCACAGGCTGTTTGGGGATCTCTCCTGAAGACGCTGTAAAGAGGCTAGGCCCCTCCTCAGACTCCTCTCTTGCTCTCCCGAAATCCCTCCAACTACTCTGGGTTGCATCCTGTAAGAAAACACTGATCTTCCCAAGGCCATCATCCAAAGTGCACGCTGCAGAGCCTGAGGAAAAGTCCAGTCCCACCCATATCTGCTCAATCTGGTTGGAGATCTCAGGGTCTTGAATGAGGCTGTCTGGAATCTTGGAGCTTGCATGCTTGTCATGCCTCCATGGGTCCTCTAGGTACAGAATAACTGGGGCATGATTTGAAAATGTAGTGCCTGCCAGAATACCAACCATGCCTCCACGACTGCAAGCCCACTCGTTGACATAAAACTTGTCTAGCCGAGAGAGGTTGGGGCTGGTAATCCGCCTATCTGATCGAGAGAAGCTAAGACTCCCAGGGCTACGCCCAAACTTTAGGAGATGCCAAGGGTTCTGTCCCCTAAGAATCAATATCATCTCCTCCTAGGCAGAGTACTCTGCTCCTGAGACTGGCCGTGCCACATCCTAGTATGTCCTCTGCTGCCTCTATCATATTGAAGTGCACAAAAATCAGCCTGGGGTAGGGCTTGTTGGACAGTGCTCCAAAAGATAGCTCTACCACAGCAGCATTCCCAACGCTATCCTCACCCATCAGAATGGTAACCCACTGAGTACGTCCTGGAACTATGACTCCTGATCCTGACATAGACGGCAGAAGCTGCTCACTGACAGAGAGACACACTTCTCCCTGGCGTCCCTCAAGGGCCGAAGGCTGGAGACCAAAAAGTATGACTCCTGCCAGGTAGAATCTTCTTGTAGCGGTGGCTGCGCCCCTCAGTAAGGTGATGCTCCGAGAGGAAAAGAATGTCGATAGGCCCCCCCACCATAGCTCGCTGAAGCTCTCCTCTAAGGACGCCTCGTCCGTGAAAGCACCGAGGCCCCCCTAAACCCTGAATGTTCCATGAGACAATCCTCATATCAATCTGTGTGCCGCGGGACTATCGGAACTTCCCTCCACTCAAAGAGTCTTGGGCGTGGGTTTAGACGGGGAATAGTCACAATTTGTTCTGGTGCAAAGTTGCGCCAAGTGGGCGTGCATCCTGCCCTCCATGTACCGCCACTCTGCCCGAGAGAGTATGCATACTCCGTGCTCCATCGATCACAATGAAGATATTTGTGAGAAGGGGGGAGAGGTACTGCGATAGAGGTATGTATGAAAACAAAAAGCAGCACCTCCAAGTTGGAGGTCACCACCTGGCCAAAGGCCATAGATGAGTAAGAACGTCGGTGATGCGGAGATCCTGAAGATGATGCGAAAGATCAACTGCCTGGCCATTGAATGGTAGTGGCCATCGACTCTGGATCCCACACTGTCCCCGGGGTTGCGCTCAAGGGGAAAGAGAAGATCATCGCACCATTCTCAGGAGTAGAGGGTCTGGAGTGGTGGAAGACCACACACACCCGAATAGGGGCTACAGTCTCCTCAAAGCTGTCTGTCCCTTCTGTTGGAAGACACAGGAAGAAACTATAATCCACAGGTTGCCCCAAGATCCTGGGGGCCCCGCCTGGAGGCTTAGGTGGGAGAGCCCTCACCGGTGAGGCCGCAATGCCACCGGATCTAAGAAACGATGAATTAGGCGACGAATGAAACTCGCCGGTTGTCTCCTCTCCGGATTAGGGGTTGTAGGGGGCCGACGGGAATGCTCTGGAGAGGTGGAGGAGGCGAGGGGAAGTGGGAGGGCGGAGAGGTTGGAGAGGGACGATGCTGAGAGGCATCCATCGGAGAGGAAGGCTGCTGGGGAGAACTCGACGAGAGAGGGTGGGGTCAATTTGACCCACTGGGCACTGAGAGCCCGAAGAGGAGTCGTGATGAGGAATCGGCTGCCACATCGGGGGGGGGGCGCGGGCGGAGGGGTCCTCTGTTTGTAGGCAGGTGCTGTGATAAGTGCTCGGAACGGTTCTTTGACAGAACTGAATCCTCCTGCATGTTGCCAGCCTGGCGCGCACGGCAGCGACGTTCAGCTCTAATGCTCGGCCGACTACCCGGGCGAGGGCCAACCGTTCACCACTATCTGGAAAACGGGCCATCTATGATGTCCTGCAAGTGCAAGAACGGTGCGAATGGTAGTCATCCGGGCCGTCGAAGCGAAGGTCTCATCAAAGTCGACACCAGGGCTGAGCATAACCCTTGGCAACCAACCTCGCCTTGTGCTTGTCCAAGCTGCCATCAGCTCGGAACTTTGATTTGAAAATCCAACGCACACCAATCACCTTACGCTGCAGAGGCCGAGGCACCAAACTCCAAGTGCCATTCTGTTCGATAGCATCTAGCTCTGCCTGCATAAATAGCACGACGCCAAGGCTCCTGTGAAAGAGCCTCGTCTACAGAAGTGGGATCATCAAGACCATTAATGATTGTAGACATAAGAGCATAATTAACAAACATGTTGCCCTCATGAATTTGTTTCCCTGTAACTTTGGAAGAATGCCAAAGAGAACCAGGCGGAGGAGCAGAAGGAATTTCACGTAACCCAGAATCACAAACTGTCTGATAATACCAACCAGGTATGTACAGATCTGCTCGAACTCGCCGGAGCAGGAGCAGGGTCATCAACATCTGACTGAGTATCCTCAGCTGGAGGTGTAACAGAAGCAGCGGGAGCAGGAGGAGGAGGAGATGGAGGTGAAGGAAGCAGAAGCTCACCACCCCCCTCTGAAGATGTAGGAGTCTCGTCGAACACCACATCACGGCTCACAACAACTTTACCGGCCTGAGGATCATAAAGATGATATGCCTTGGACACAGTGCTGTATCCGAGAAAAGTCATGCACTGAGACTTTGAGTCTAACTTGGAGCGGTGCTCCTTAGGCACATGAACATACGCCGTACACCCAAATATCTGGAAATGAACAACGGAGGGCTTCTCACCATGGAAAGCCTCATATGGAGTTTTGTCGGGAAGAGCAACAATAGGAGACCTATTCTGAATGTAGACAGCAGTGTAAGCCGCCTCAGCCCAAAAATGTCGAGGTAATGAAGAATGCTCAAGCATAGCACGGGCCATCTCCATAATGGTCCTATTCTTCCTCTCGGCAACTCCATTGTGTGATGGAGTATATGATGTAGTAAGCTGTCTCCGAATGCCATGTGTCTTGCAATATTGCTGAAACTCCTGGGATGTGAACTCACCCCCTTTGTCGGTCCTAAGAGCCTTGACCGAGTGACCGGTCTCTTTTTCCACCTCAGCTTTCCAATCACAGAAGTGATGAAAAGTCTCATCCTTGGTCTTCAGAAAGAAAACCCAAGTATATCTGGTAAAATCATCCACCATCACGAGCATGTACAACACCTTACTCAAAGACGCGGTACTCATAGGACCACAGCTTTCCAATCACAGAAGTGATGAACAGTCTCATCCTTGGTCTTCAGAAAGAAAACCCAAGTATATCTGGTAAAATCATCCACCATCACGAGCATGTACAACACCTTACTCAAAGACGCGGTACTCATAGGACCACATAAGTCTGCATGAATGAGAGCAAGTGATGTCAAAGATCTGTGTGTCGCCTCCTTTGGAAAGGCGGCTTGGTGTTGCTTCCCTTGTAAACAAGAGGAACAAGCAGAAGACGGAGCCTTGATGGTTGGTAATCCCTCAACCAACCCATCCTTCGAAGCTCGCTGCAGAAGCTGATAGCTCAAATGGCCAAACCGAGCATGCCAAAGAGCAGAAGAAGCACCAGAAGAAAGCAGAGCGGTCAACTTGTAGAGACCACTATCTTGGACTCCCTGAGCCAAGATGCTACCAGTCGCTTTATCACGAATGGTAATCTCATAACGAGAAAAGATCACGTCCGCACCCTGAGCTGTAAGAGCACTCACTAACAAAAGGTTAAAAGCCAAATCTGGAATATACAGAACGTCAAAGAAGTACCTCTTGTCCTCGTCAGAATGGAAGATGGGGATAGTGCCATGACCACTGGCACAGAAGAAGAATCTCGAACCAATCTCGATGGGGTGTCATATGAGCAGTAGCACCGCTACTATCAACAATCCAAGACCGTGACTGAGAAGTCACAGGAGCAAGTATTCGCCGAGTACCTGCTAAGAGAAGAATGCCATCATCCTTCTTGGGTTGAGACACCGCCGTTGAGGAAGAGTTCTTTGCTGCTTCATCACGCTTCTTCTTGTGACATTGGGGTGACTTGTGACCCTTCTTGCCACAATAATGACATTCAATGTCCTTATTCTTTGAAGATTTGTTGTCTTTATCCTTGTCGGAATCCTTGGAGTTCTTGTTAGAACCCCCTTTTTCTTTCTTTTGTTGAGTCTTTCCTTTATCTCGTGCTACCAAATCTCCATCAGGGCCACCGGAGGTGCCAATCCGCTCCTCAAAGCGAGACCTAATCTGCATAATGGAGGGGAGAACTTCCTCCCAAGTAACTGGAACAGGACGAGGAGAAGAAACCAGAGACTGAAAGTATGCATCAAACCTCTCTGGAAGTTTGGAGAGCAGCCGAATAGCCATATCCTAACTGGAGATGTCCTTGCCACAAACAGCAAGCTCGTCCTGGAGATCTTTCATCTTCGAGATGAAAGCAGATAAAGATGGAAAGGCAGAAACTGATAAGTTCATAAGTTGCTTTTCCAATGCCAAAATCCGACCCGGAGACTTAATATCATAGAGATTTGCAAAACCGCGGAAGCTGAGGCGGGAGAGCTCAAAAGGACTGGTACCTCTAGAACTTGGCCAAAAGATGCCCCTATGGAAGCTAAAAGCTTCTAATTGGACGGAGGAAGAGCAAGGAACCGTAGTGAGACCGGGGTAAGGCGCTGATCCTCCGCCACACTGGATCAAAGCCCACCTAGTACTGAAAGAAGAAAATCTTCCTAGGACCAAGAGGGAAGGGGCTGCCAGCCAAAGCCTGAGAAGTAGCTTTGGAAGAATGAAAGTCCACCTGGAAGAAGCCTCGACCAAGCAAATGAGTATCCTGAAAGTGCACAATCAGCTCCAAAGGGAGAGTTGCTAGAAGCCATTCACGGGCCTGCGAACGAGAAGGGTGGGAACCATAAACTCTCGCAACAAGGGTGGTCTGGACCTCAAGGTCAATGTTGTGCTGAAGAGAGGTGAGCTCGTCTTGTAAAAAATTGATGATTCTCCCGGCCACTGGGGGTGACGAGAGATTGGCTACGGCAGAAGAAGCCATAAAGCCAATCAAGAAAAGTGGGTGGCTGACTTGAATCAAGAAAAGTGGGTGCAGAGGAAGGGGGGCAGAGGCAGGAGCAGAAGGGAAGTGGGGCACGCGGGGACTGCAGATGGGGAGACGGGGGTAGCAAAAGGGGCTGGTGGGGGCTGAAGAAAGGCAGGCGGGGGGCAGCAGAAGGGCAGGCGGGGGCTAAAGAAAGGCAAGCGAGGGCAGCAGAGGGGCATGCGGGGGGTTGCAGATGGGCATGTGAGGGCGGTAGAGGGGTAGGCGGAGGCAACAGTGGGCACGTGGGGTCAGCAGGGGGCAGGCGGAGGCAGCAGAGGGACAACAGCGCAAGCTCACCTTCTCAATGCTGATTTATGATTGAATGAATGGCTGAATATGCGAGTGATCTATTTATATGGGGCAAAGAAGCCAGTTGGCTGGCTACAAAGCTGGCCGACTGCTCTTGTCCATAATAAATGCATAAAATATGTATAAAATGCTGAAAATGATGGAAAAATTACTAGAAAATTCCTAGTAAATATCCTGATAAATACTAGATGATATCTGGGGTGTTTGCCATGGTCTAGATGCAATGGATGAATGATGTGCAATATGCAGAATGCTTTTTGATGCAAACCCTAAGGTTTCTACTGACTCTATATGCATGAATGCGTCTCTTTAAGTGGGTTAAGGGACTTAGACTGACTGACTGACTTGCTATGGCTGAGAATGACCTACATAGCTCGTGCCTAACTTATCTTGGACTGAGGATTACAATGGGGTCACGGCGTACGACAAATATCATCCTGAAAGGTACTAAAACTGTTACAATGTTGCACTGATGATGATGAGCTAGTTTGTCACCATGCACTACAGTGTAGAGTTCATGGTGATGGTAGTAGGCAGGGCTGGAGGAGCTGGGGAGGTTGTGGCAACCGTGGCAGAAGGGGCTTTAACGGCTTGTTCCGCTTGCCATTTGTGGGCAATTCTTCTTACCATGCCCTATGATGTGACAAAAAAAACATCTGTTTTCTGACTGACACTTCTTTTGCTCCTCTGGAGGAAGATAACCTCCAGTAATGCCTACTTTAGCCTTTTCATTGGGGGTTTTCTTAGGCTTAGATTCTTTATCTTTCTTATCCCCTTGGAGCTATTACTGCCGTCCTTCTTAGCATCTTTAGAAGATGCATTATCTTTCCCTGGCTGTGCAGTGGATTGCTGCTGCTAGGGTTTGGTACTGGATTGGGATGATTGCGATGACTGCTTGGGCTTGCCTACGTTCATCTTCATTTCTTCATTCTGAGCGAGAGTCAAAGCCCGGTCATATGTATTGGGTTTAAAGTTACGAATTGTGAACCGAATGTTAGGATCCAATCCACGAATGAATTGCTCCATCTTGGCCTGCGCAGATAGCCCTAACTGCTATGCTAAAGTAATAACCTTGCCGGAAAACTGAAGCACTGGGGATCCGTTTTGTCTGAGTCCATAGAACTCATCTGCCAAACCAGTCATGTACTAGGGTGGAAGGAATCTGGTCTTCAGGTCATGGACAAATGTATCCTAGCTAAAAGCTGTGACACCTATGGTCTCATCTGTAAAGATTAGACCAATGCTACCACCAAGTGA
Source organism: Cibotium barometz (assembly GCF_041138505.1). NCBI lineage: Eukaryota > Viridiplantae > Streptophyta > Polypodiopsida > Cyatheales > Cibotiaceae > Cibotium > Cibotium barometz. Next base: position 12,304,608 of record NC_141110.1, read on the forward strand.
CTGCCTCAGCAATGAGATGGGGAGCCGCTACGTGGACTCTTATCCTGAGGATCTGTGATCCTAGCTAATGGAAAATGAGCAGTAAATTGATGAATGAACTGATTAACTGCTAAATGATCACACTTACCATCATACTTACTGAAATTTGGTTGACTGCGAATGATGGTAGTTGATGCTACGGACTGCTTTGACTAGTGGCACCTGAGGCGGGGAAAGCTGAAGAGAGGTGCTGGTATCTAAGATGAATGGCCTCCTTTTCCCTTTGGTGCTCGAGTAACATACATTCTCGATCGAGCTCTCGTTGGTGCTCTCGAGCGGCGAGTTTAGCCTGACGCCGGTCTTTGTTGATCCTGCATTGGGCTTCCTCATAGTCCCATCTTTCTGCTTTTTCTTGTTGTTTTCTGGCTTCTGCTTCTGCTTTTTCTTCTCTCCTTCGGGCCTCATCTTCTCTTCTTTGTTGTTCCATCTAAAAGAAGAGGGAGATGTAGTCGGGGATTTATAGAGGCGGAGGAGGACATGCTGCTGTTGCCTCCAAGAGTTGGAGATGCTCCATGAGTAGCTGGTTCTGAGCTCTAAGAAGAGCTATGGTGTCTACTGTAGTCGAAAGAGCAAGGTCTCCTTCGGGGGAGACGTCTTCCGGCTGATGGGTACTCTCCTCTGTAGACATGATGCTGAAGTCAGTGGTCGTGCCGGAATGCAATTTGACCATCCAAGGATGCCCTCACGCTAGGATACGGTGTGTGTGAACAAGCTGAATCTGATACCAATGTAACATGCAGTGGAAGTATTCGTATTGGAGGATCCTCTCACACAAATGCTCTCACCGTCTTCTGTATCCCGAGTTTCGCGAGTTCAGCAATCCACTCTAAGACTTCAAACTTTAAGAGATTTGAGGGAGAGAGATGGAAACTGTACACCGTATGGGGTCCCGAATTACCCACGAAGGGCCCCCTTTGGATGACCGTGGGTTCTGCTAGTGGAAACCCAATCTTGCCAAGTAACCTCTGCGACCTTACCACCTCGCAAGTAGCACCACAAGCAGCCTGGTACTCTGCCTCTTGCTGCTCCATGAAACAGCTCCTAAGCCAAGGGTAAATCCATAGCCTGATGTAAATTTCCTCGTGTTCTCCCCAATTTGAGTCACTCCAATTGTGGAGTCTGACTCCATCCGTTGTTCCCCCTCTAATGCCATAGAAGAGTCCAAGATCCTTCGTACCCTGTAGATACCGCAAGATCCGCAATCCTGCGTCCCAATGAGTCTTCAAAGGCATTTGCATAAATGAGCTCAACAGCCCCACTGGGAAGCTCAAATCCAATCTGGTGTTCAGCAACCAAATCAATGAACAAAACTGCTTTCGATACAAAGAGGCATCAGCCTTCTCACAAGGATCATCAACTGTAACTTTGGTATGCCAAGTCCTGGAACCCGCCGAAGACCATTGAAGGCCTTCCGGAACTTGTAAACCACCCCCTCTGAACCCGGAACCACAAAGCCTGGAGGTTGCTGAACATACACCTTATCTTGCAAGTCAACATCCGCCACTTGCATGGCTTTCGTGCAAGTCCCCTAGGAAAGAGCTTCCTCAACTATAGGAGGCTCTTTGTCCCGAATGATACAAGACATCAGAGCATAGTTCACCTGTAAAGGCTCCTCTAACTGACGAACGCAAGAACTGGAATGTCCCTACCTACTGCTGCCAACATCTGGCAAGCCATCCACCATCTGGTCTCGGAAAGCCTGCTGCAGTGTATCCACATTCAAGTGGTCATGACGAAACGCCACACATCACCTAACTGAGAACCTGTAAGAGAAAGTGCTGAGAGTTTGTAGATCCCATTCTCCACTTTGCCTTCCCATACAATCCGGCATGTTACTTTGTCCCAGAGAGCAACAAAATGCTCATCAAACTCTACCCGTACACTAGTCTTGTAAACCTCATGTGCACTGACAACAGATGAAAACCAAGAGATGGGACCAAAAAAACCTAGGAGGAATGCTTCTCCCCTCTGCCATCGAGAATGATCTCTAACTTGCCCTCACTGTGAATAGAGATAGTGGACTCATCACCAATCAGGATGTGACCTGCGTGCTGTCGAATATCCTGTAATACCTCTCAGGAAGTAGTCATGTGCCTGGAAGCACTATTGTCGAGAATCCAATCCCGAGTGTCCCTAGTGGTGAGTCCAACCGCCTCGAAGATGAAACACTGGTGTCCATAATCTCCAAGTGCACAAAAGCTGGAGTCTTCACGGTTACTGCTGAGGAATCTACACCCTTCTCGGTGCTCCGCTTAGGACATTTCCTCCAATAGTGGCCTTTCTCGGCCACAATTGTTACAGGTCCTCTTTGCCTTCAAGGCGAGTGTTCTTTGAGTAGTGCAAGTGTTCTCGTTCCTTCCGCAGTCTCGTCTCTTCTTGTGTTGTGTTCCACTACATAGTGTCTTCTGTGTTGCACTATGAGCATCGAGGACTCTGGACATACTTTCCAGAGGAGAAGAGCCACCACGTAGTGTGCCGGGCAACCAACTTGCTATAGGTACACTGAAATTTGGCACGCCCGGTGGGACTCTCGAAATTGGGAGTCTTGATAGCTCACCCTTTCCTCTGCATTGCGTCCTCTTTCCGCGTTGCGGCCTCTCTGCATGCCCAATACATGCTCCCGTGGTAGTCCGATTAGCCCATTCAAAAATCCTCTCTCAAATACGCTGCATAGTCGGAAGAGGTTTAGCTACTCTCCAACTGCCGATCCAACGGGAACGTGGGGAGAGTAGGGATCTTCACGTGCTTCTCAGCCATCTCAAGCAAGTCTGCCATCATGGGGGGGTTACTTTGGTCTTGTGAAGGGAGGGTGGGTGGGAAAAAATGAAGAAGAGGCTGCAAGTAATATGCAAGGTGGCTGTCCAACGGTGATGGCCACCTTCTACCCGATCTCCATCCCCCACCCCCCCCCCCCCCCCCCGCCCCCCCCCGGGCCCAATCTGAATGGTGGACTATCTAGTGTCAAATTCTCAGTCCAATCAGAATCACTGGACCCCAAAATAGAACAATCCAAGTGAGTGTGTGCCTTGGAGATATCTGAATATTTGCTTCATAGAATGCTTTGTACCTGGGCTGTGCTTAAATTTACTCAAGATAGAAATTGATGCACATAGACCTCTTTACTCAACATAGAAATTGATGCACATTGCCCCTACATCAAAGATGAGTACTACTATTAGGGCAGTCACTGCATTGGCAACTGATATGGGTTTGAGAATGCATCAATTGCACATTCGCATTCTTGAATGGAGACCTTCGAAAAGAGGTCTATGTGCATCAGCTTCTATGTTAAAATTTAAGCACAGCCCAGGTACAAAGCCTTGAATGTTGAAATTTTAAACTCATTGTTCCCTATTAAGACATGCTATCAATATAGACCAAAATGTATGAACCTTCCTTTGGAATGTGTAGAGTACTGTCAGTCGGACTATTTTGAAACCTTTGGTTGGGCAAGAGTGCATGAATCTTATCATACCAAGCTCTGGGGGCTTGCTTGAGACCATAAAGAGCCTTCTTCAAGAAATATAATTTGTGCTCTTGACCTGTAACAACAAAATCAAGAAACTGATGCACATAGACCTCTTTTTGAAGGTCTCCATTCAAGAATGCAGATGTCCAACTGATGCATTCTGAAAGCCATATGAGCTGCCAATGCAGTGACTGCCCTAATAGTATTCATCTTTAATGTAGGGGCAAAGGTCTCATCATAATGTTTTCCCTTCTCCTGAGAATAGCCTTTTGCAACAAGTCTTGCCTTCAATCTTGCAATAGATCCATCAGTTGACCTTGTACACCCACTTTGTAACAATTACATTCTTACCAGGGGGAAGGTCCACAAGTTCTTTAAAATGGAACTATACTCATCCTACATGGCTTTTTCCCAATGCTCAAAGCTTGAGCTTGCGCATAGGAAGAAAGTTTCTCTGAATCACAGATGTTACTCATGCAAGCAAAATCAGCACGTTGTCTGCTTCATTCACCTCTTCTACTAGCCCTTGTTCTACTCTCAAATGGAGCTGAAAGTTTACTCTCATGTAGAGTACAAAACAACCATTCAGGGACTGATTGTGCCTCTTCAATGGCTGTCCTTTCTCCCCTTACAACATCCTCTACATCCCTAGGCATCTCGGGATGTTCCCAATATTCACAATGGATGAAAAATATGCAGGCCCAAAGTATTATTACAGGTTTGCCGAAGTTCAAAGTGGAGAACAATGCCCTCGATTTGCCGTGCAATGCTCACAAATGTGGTCACATAGCCTGCACAAGCATGCAAGGAGTGCCAAGTCTACATAAGCCGTCTCCTAACCATGTGGCCACATTTGACCACCATCTACCATCCAATGTCGAAACTGGGAATAGCCGGATGACCAGGTGCCCGGGTGCTCACTGGCTACTCCTCATATATGGGGCCTTACAAACTAGAGCACATCCATCACCCGTAGTGACAACATGAGGGTGCATGGAGCAAATGCTTTTCCAACAATATCATCATCCTCATCCATCCAGAATATCTAGCATGGAGAGAGAGAGAGAAATGAAATGAAATGATATATTAACGTCTCTAAGAGGCCATAGTGGCCTATGAGACCAAAACTGAGAGTACATCTGAAGTTGGTGTCTCATCAAAGAGAACAAGACTAAAAAGTACAATAAACTGATTGTCCTACAGTTATAAGAACAAAACTGCAAGACTCCGAGATGATACTGAGTAGAAAATACTGGAAAATACTGGAAAATGTATATCAGGTAGATCCATGTATGCTGATCAGTTGAATTGTTGCCCTCTCCTTAGATCAAGTATCTCCGCCATGGGGTTGTCTAGAATGGAGAGGTCGTAGAAGCGAGGTAGGCGCCTCCGATGCCGAGCAATAATGGCTCTGATCTAGCGATGGTGAGGATGCCGTGGTCGGGATCATGGTGGGCGTGGCCGACAAGCACGACATAAGATAACTGCTCTATCAATGGTGACTCCCTGGGAGCGTGGTCGGTGCCCTGATGGCCCAATGGAGGAGGTATCAGGAGGTGTGTGGGCTGGGTTGCTGGTGCTAGTGCCAAAGAAATCTGCCAGGGTCCTCTGTCTAGGTACATCATGGCTCGGCCTCCTGTCTGCCAAGAGGGTCTCTCTGTGTCTCCTGAGCTCAAGTAGCAACAATCCGAGGCATCTCTGATCCTCAAACTCCATGACCGTGCGTAACGGCCCAAAACCCTTTCGGAAGAGGCAGTGATATCTCCCTCGGATCTCATAATAGACTGTACATCGGCAAATGTAGTGTTCCTCTGTCTCTACCACCTGGTAGCATAGCTGACAAATGCGGTCATCCACGATCTGATGCACATATCGCCCTATCTCAATCCACAGCTGGTGTGATGAGGTCCGGATCTATCCAATGGCACAACGTATCCCATGTGATAGGTGTACATCCATGTATGCCGGGCGGGTGATAAAATCATCCGGTGAGAGGTGTAGAAAATGGCTCTTGTAATGAGTCATTTTCGTGCCCAAGGGCTCACTCGTGCCCAAGGGCTCAAGGGGGCTAGTCCATGTCCTCTCTGTGTCCACTCTGATGATATCCATCCTGATCACGCGATTTTGCTTTGAGCGGGTGAGATCCAAAAATGGACAATCCAGACTGTACTGAAAGGGTGGTAGTGCCTCTATCCGCAAACCATGTAGGTCAAACCATGATCTCATCTGAGCGTACCAACAATGAGTATCTCCATCCTCTGCCAACTGGTCAATGCCAAACGGGAGTACCTCTGCTGATGGAGCTCCCATAGCCGCTGTAAAAAGGTAACTGCCTGGAATAGGGCCTCGGTTACTACTGGTGGGGCACCCAGCTCAGCCCGAACAATCTCATGTGGTACTGATGATTTGCTCCGAATCATACGAGCAATCATCATAATCAGTGGTCTCTCCATTTGCCTCCATCCCTCATCTGTCCCTCTCTGAGATCTTTGATGTATACTGGGCCCCCAAATTGGAGCTCCGTACAGGAGAGTCGGTGTGACAAGCGTATCAAATAGCCACAATTTGGTGTGTGGCTCCTGAAACTGTATGTGTGCACACTGCCTCTCAAGTGCCCCCAAGGCTGCATGCCCTCGAGCTAATCTAGTTGCTGCTGCCCCCTTCAGGGAGAAACGCGGTCCTGTGAAAGTAACTCCCAAGTAGACATATGACCTGACGTACTCTACCGGCTCCCCTCGGAAAGTGAACTGAGGCTCTGATCTCGTCACCCATGCCTGTGTGGTGTTAAACACCATAACCTTGGTTTTCCCAAGGTTCACTGTCAGATCTCTATCCGCACAGAAAGCCTGTAATGCATCCAGGTGTCTCTGTAGTCCCTTTGGAGAGTCTCAAATTAGAACAATATCATCAGCATATAACAAGATGGGTATCAACACCCCTGCTAGGCATGCCCCTTGGCCTCCTCCCAATCTGTCTACATAATCAGAGACTGCATCAATGTACAATCCAAAGAGGGTGGTCAATAGCGGGCATCCTTGCTTCACCCCTATCGTGCTGGTCACCCTATCAAATAGTCCGCCTGGAGCTCGGACTCTGCCTGTCAAACTCATACAAAGCATATATCCCCCACTGCATATCCTCGGGTACCTCAATGTCATGCAATCTGTGCATAAGCCTGGCACGTGGTACGGCATCGAAGGCTTTGCGGAAGTCCACAAAGCAGCAATATATCCTTCTCTTCTGTGCCCTTCCCTCTTCAATAAGTGCCCGAAGTGTCAGTATGTGATCCAAGGTAGTAAATCCTCTCCTGAAGCCAGCCTGTCGATGTGCTCGATGACCATGCCTGTGTGCCCATCGGCCCAGCTCCGACTCCAATATAGAGCCATATAATTTGGCCAAGTAATGACCAATCATGATCGTCCTGTAGTTGCCTGGTACCATGGAGTCCCCACTCTTAAAGAGTGGTACAATGATATGCTCTGTCCAGCTTGTCGGGAAACCCTCACAAATGGCACGATTAAACACATGTACGATGAGCGGAGCCAAAGTGTCTCGTGCATATGAGAAGTGCTCTCCAACTATCCCGTGCCTTTCCATTCTGTAACCTGTCTATCGCATCTAGCACCATCCGCATAGTAAAAAAGGTGCTGCTAGCCGGTCTAGCTCCCAGTGGAGGGGGGCTGGTTGGGGGGCTGTCATGGTGCATCATATAGCTCTCTAGCATAAGTATGCCATGCCTCAGGTGCAGTAATCGGAGTACCAGGCTGTCTCTCCTGAAACATCTTCCATGCCCTCTTGCTGTCCTTCCCCAGGAAGAGTTGGTAGATCTCCTCCTCTAGCTTAGCCAGATAGGCTCGTTTCTTCCTCCACACAAGGTGCCGAAAGATCATCTTGGCTTGTCTATGCGTGTGAGACCCAATGGCAATCTCACGATGTAGCTGTGCTCGTGTCTCACGACACTCATCATCATACCAACTGTTCTGTGGGGCAGTGCTGCGGGGGTGGGTGGAAGGGATCATAGTGCAGGGAAAAGCATATGAGGCGGATGCATGTAGAATACCAGCCAATCCTCTCGTGATCTCGTCCAGAGAGCTATGCGGGTCTAAAGCAAACAAGCCATCAAATACTGCATCCCGATAAACCCCAACTGTCTCACATGTAAACTGATATCTCGGGTACCTAGGTAGATGAGTGGCTGGCCCATCTCTCGGGGATCTACCTACTAGTGTGAAACTCAGGTATGCATGATCGGCTGCTATGCCAATGGGCCTACTGGAAATCGTGAAACCCCGCACATCAGGTATCAATGAAGGAGATCCCATCAAGTAGTCCACTGTGCTCGCTCCCCCTTTAGAGTTCCAGTGTGTGAGAGCATCTGATCCTTGCCATCTCAATAAGCCATTGTATATGACCAACCCATGTGCACTCCCGAGTGTGAGAAAATGCCTGCCATAATTTGTAATCTCCCCCTCATCCTGTGTTGATCTCTGCAACCCTACATCCTCTGCCGTGATCTCTCGGTACATAGCCTCTTGAGTATCATACAACTCTGTCTGCTTTGTGCCTGTACGTGCATTAAAGTCTCCCAATAGTAGTATGTCTCCCATGCTGGCAAACCTCATGATATCATCATATAGTGGTATGTAGGGCGACTCTCCTGATGGTGCAAACCTAGAGTGGGCTGGGGGAAAGTAGCATACCGCCACATATAGCTCACAGAGCCCCTCTCTGCATATTCGGACCCACATGTACCTCGCATCTACATCTCTATGTACCACATGTATTTTGTCACGAAGCTCCTCCCTGTAAAGTATTGCCACTCCTCCAGATCCTCTGGTACCTCCCACTGTGCGTGGCTGAGGGCGGAAAACTGATTCCCATCTATAACCCCGGACGTCAGGAAGCCTCTTGTTTGTGCACTGATGGGTCTCCGTATACATAGCAATATCACTGTGTCTGAAAGTATCCTCAAAGTATCCTGCATCTGTTCTAAGGGCTCCGTTGCAATTCCACACCGTGAATCGCAAGGTCTCATAGGCCGCGCACCGTCAAGCGGGCCTCCTCTCCGTAATGATGACTCGACTATCTCTGTATACCGCCCATTTCCCCTCTTTCCTTGCCTCAAGCACACGCGGCATGTGTTCCTTCCGGTGTGCTATTTGTGCTGGTGTAAGGTCCTCATCCAAATAAATCTTTTCCCCCTTAGGGCCATCCTTTTGCAGAGGAAGGCCTTCTTCTCCAAGTCACCAAACCTGATGATCAATATCTTCGCCTTGGTTTCATCTCTGCCTACTCGCCATGCTCCGGTAATGGGTACATCAGTGGCTCCAATTTTTGTTGCAAGAGCTTTTGCATCCTCTTGGGGATTTCCCTTATCTTCCCACCCAACTACACGTACAGGTAAGGCACGTGCCCGTCTCTTGGCTTCCTCTTCCAATGTAGCATTCATCACCTCTACTTTATTGACTGGTGTATCCTTGTATTTTTTTACTACTTCAATCCATGGGTTGACTTCCTCAATTTGTTTCTTTGTGGCACTGGCAATTTCAGCCCATGAATGCATTTCCTTCTCACCTGCAGCCACTTTTGCCTTACATGATTCCAAAGTGTTTTGCATTTCTGTGATGTCTTTTTCGCGGTCAGCCATACATGTCTTCAAAGTGCCTTCGTACGATGCAACTGTTGTGCCAATCTCTCGGAGCATGTCATCCTTCCATTTCTGCATCTCTTTTTTCATTTCCGTGTGCATCAAGGCTTGGGCTAATTCCATTTCAACCCGTACTTGGGCTTGCATTTCTCCCTTCAATTGGACATATATCTCTTCCTTCAGCGTTTCGTATATCACTTTCCTTTGGGCATGCATCTGCTCGGTCCATTCCTTTTCAAGCTCCTGTCGCGCATGGTTTTCATCTCTGTCCTTATGTGAAGTTGTAGCTCCTCATAAAGGGCCTCATCTCGTCGGGCCATCTTCGTAATCCTTCGTGAGCCAAGGGACATGATTCCTTCCCTCAGTCTTCTGTGGTAGGCATTTGGTGCCTTCGTGGGGGTGTGAAAGGTTGTCTCACCAAATTGTTCCCCCTCTAGGGGTTGAGACATGTTTTCCCCTACTAGTTGCTGCCTTGGGTGCCTGAGCAAGGGTGCGTGGGAAAAAGGGACGCAGATGCACCTTACTATACCTCCTGCACCTCACTGTTTGCACCTGACGCAGATGTACCTTACTGTACCTCCTGCACCTTACTGTTTGCACGCAGATGCACCTTACTGTTTGCACCTGATGCAGATGCACCTTACTGTACCTTCTCCCGTTAATCTCTGTGCACTGCCTGTAGCCCGGCCACCCAGCAGTCTTGCGCCTCCCCTCCTACATCCGTGTGCAGCTCACCAGTCGCCAAAAGAGAGAGAGAGATTAAACTAGGCGGCTGTGCTATATGTATTGCTAGTTACATCCGTTCTTCTGCTTCAGGATCTGGAAGAGGCCGCTAAGCTATGTGATTCAGCACCTACATTTCTTCAGAGGTAAGTGGTAGTGGTGCTATATGTATTGCTAGTTACATCCGTTCTTCTGCTTCTGGATCTGGAAGAGGCCGCTAGGCTATGTGATTCAGCACCTGTGTCATCAAATACGGGTTACATATCTTTGACTGGTGTGTCTTTAGATAATTCTCCATTTCTCTATGGATGTAATAAGCCCAGTCCTTATCTTTTTCTTCATGTACTTCAGCTATTCTATTAAGGGGGACCATGTTGTACCTGTCTACTGGTCTCTGTTCAGCAACGCCGCCCTTGTTTCTCCTATAATCTCCCACCTGTGTCCGGGTAACCGATAACCAGTGTCGAGACTCAAAACAGGCTACGCTGCCATTGATTCGCTGAAGGCTGGCCGCTGAAGCGACAGGCTGAAGCGAAGAGAGAGAGAGAGAGAGAGAGAGAGAGAGAGAGAGAGAGAGAGAAATGAAATGAAATGAAATGTTATATTAATGTCTTCAAAACGCCATAATGACCTTTGAGACCAAAAAGTTACATCATGGTGGATCTTGAGAGAGAGAGAGAGAGAGAGAGAGAGAGAGAGAGAGAGAGTCTAGGATGAAGGAGATAATACGTAATTCAAGAAGATTCAATCACTACTTTCATCAGCTCCTAAAGATGGCAATTCAAGAACATGAATTGCCAGTAAGAATGGCATACAAGCAACTTGATGAATTGGCTGCAAACGCAGAGAGAGTAAAAGCTTCTATTGAGAAAAATCGTTCTTTACTTTTGCTACAGGTATGACTGTCCATACAATCTTTGGAAATATATGGAGAAAAGATTGAATTTTAAGTATTCTAATTAATCTTTGAAGTGTTATTTATTACGTAATTCAATGGAAAATATGTATTGAACTTTGATATGATAAAGGACATTAAAAAAAAAATTAGAACGAAGAATCTAGAAGATTTAGATTGGGAAACAGAAGTAAAAAGTTAAAACAATGCTGTAAATGCATGCCTATATATTTTTTCAACGCAAGGAGACTGTCCTTAAAAAAAAGAGGCAGGTTATCACTCAAAGCTCAACACCCAACCCCCAGTCCAGTGCACGCATGCAAGCATACACCCACATTCACATTGTGGGGCAGCAACTCTTCTATGCATGAGCTTGCATGTTTCAAAATCTTTAGTTCAGTCCCTTATGGTTTCCTTGTTGCGAAATCAAATATCAACTTCAACCAACTTGCTGGTCTTCTCTGAACAAGCATGTTGGTTCTCTTCCCACAAGCAAGATGATTTCAAATTTCAACAAGCATGCCTGTTTTATTTATGACAAGCATGCTGTCTCTTATAACAAAGAAGCTCATCGCAATCAGCACGCTGGTCTACTCCAACCAGAAGGCTTTCTTGGTGGTCCTCCACAACAACAGCTAGCTGGTCATACCTAACAACATGTTGGTTAATCATCATAAGTTTCACCTACGTGTCCACACTTGTGATATATTTGAAGAAGCAGAAAGATCAGTCTATGGGACTGCTTGATTGCTAAGCTTGGATTTAAGAGCTATGATTCAATTAAAATGGGTATGCTGTAATTAATGCAACCTCAATGGACACTCAGAAAATTGAGGCACAGCTAATTAGGTAATGTAGGCCTAGTTACACGACTATATGTCACATGCACACCTTAATCCAGTGCCACGTAGACGTGATTAGTCCTTCCAGCCACCTAAAGGGCAAAGCTAGGTTTTGTTTTTTTGTTTTTTTTGCAAAATGGAGTTTCTATTGAGTATGAAAAGACCATACAAAATCACGGTTGGAAGCCGGAAAAAAACAAGACCTCATCCCAAAATGTAGGGTGATCTCAACCAATATGGGACCCAAAGGTGCCAAGAAAGTCCTGTGGGGGTGGTTGAGAAAAAGATCCCTTGATCCCACTCCCTCATGAAAACATTGCGCTTTGCATGCACAGATTTGGATAGTCGTTATGTGTGAGCCCATGTGGTCATAAGAGCGTTAATAATATCTCCCCATATAGTACAAATGCTTTGAGTGTCATATATCTGAGTGCCCTCAATAGCCTCTGCATTTGGCCCTCCAAATCTGCCAAGTTGTGATACTAGGAATAAGCTCCCAAGTAGTATCAATCCTTTGCAGAGGTGGTCTATACTGTGTATGAGGAATATCATGTAGCATGCAACGTTGGGCCACACCTCTGCATTTCATAATGGCGATGTCTACATTCCTGCCCTCAAAAAATATTTGCGGAGGACTGAGTGAGCCAAGCAATAGCATCCCAAGCAACATAAATGGTCTCTCCTAAATCTGCACAAAAGATGAGATATAGAGCCCCAAATCCTTTGAGCAGCCCTGACCCCCATATGCAATGTTGCACTGTCTCAGAAGCTACTGGGGATCCAGGGCAGGTGGGCTCTAATTCAAAAATAGCCCCCCACTGATTAATGGGAAGGCCACCATGTAAGAACAACCAAAATAAGTGGGAGATCTGGCTCTTCCTGAATGAGTGCCAAAGTCTATGCCAAAGTCTCTTTTGAATCAATGGGGTGATGTCATAGCTCTCCTAGTGAGGCCTGAGTGTAGGAGTCCTGTGAATCTGTCCAAGTAGAAAGAGCCTGGAAATCCATTCCCACTCACCAAGATCCCAATGAAGATGTCTGATAGGACATCCACCATACAACCGTAAGCACCATGACCCATGAGTCACAATATCAAGCGGAAGGTCAACATACCAGTGCTTTCCTGAGCGACTAACTACTCACACTGGATAAAGGGCAATGACAAGAATAATCTCCTGTGTGTCACATTTCAAAACAATCTCCATCTTGGCTGGATAGAAGAAAAAACATGATCTCCCTCCTCATCGTGATCCAGCAAAGCTAACACCTGTAATGGCAGTCCCGTCTTGGAGAAAAACTCCCAGCCACCTAGGATGATGTTGATCGTGAAATGTGTCAATAATCCACTCATGATGTATAGCTGCATCAATTTGATCAATCTGCCTAAGACTCTCTCTGAGTTGTTGGGTAGATGCAAGTCTCTGATCCATAGGGAGACTTTTAAAAGTTTTCCAAGCAATAACTATCGATGCATATCTCTCCTAGCTAGGCCACTACATATATCCAGACGCACCCAAGGGTCGCCCAATCTCATCTCTAATGAAGTCATTCCACATTATGGGCTGTCTATCAACCTCATCCTCTGATCTGGGAGGCCTCTATCTCAAAAAGGTCTTATACTACTCCAGGCTCTGATAATGGTAGCTATAAGTGGAGAGGAAGATGCCCTATACTCTACCTTAGTAACGATGAAACGTGAACTGAGCATCAAATCTCCACCACCACGAGGTGTACAACCGAAAATGTGAAACATAAAGAAATTCTTCCAAGGCTCAGTGCATGGATGGAATCCTTTGACTGCTAACTTGCAGAGGAACGCTCTGCATTGTATATGCGGATCTACAATATTCAGCACTCCTTCCTGTTTGGGGCGTATAACAGTCACCCAAGTCACTCTAGCCTAGGTGTCTAGTGTACCATCCAAACCTGACCGTAGAAAGTTACGGACCAATCTCACACGGGCAGAGATTACCAGACTTATCAGGCAGGACTTGATTGAGCTGGACACTAGGAGGACATGGATACAGCCGACACACGAGCTTGGTATGAAGATGGCTTTCTATAGAGATCATCTTCTCCAGCTCACGCATGATGGGTTTGTGATTAGACCCAGCTACATGGATACTCATCTTTCTCATGGGGTACGGTGTGCTATTGGTCAGATGCGCACATCCTCACACCAGCTAGAGATTGAGACTGGCAGATTCAGAGGAGTACCAGCTGAGGCCAGGATTTGTCAGCTATGCCAGATGGAGCCAGAGACAGAGTTACATTACATATGTCACTGTCCAGTATATTATGAGATACGAGGCCGTTTTCACTGCCTGTTTAGAGAGGGTTTCGGACCACTTTCTAAAGTCATGAGATACCAGGATCAGAGATGCCTCGGATTATACTTGCTGGAGCTTCGTAGACATAGAGAGGGTCTCTTGAGAGGGAGGGGATCAGAGAGGGAGAGACACCTACAGAGGTAGATTACAGACTTCTTTCGACCAGAGATTGAGCAGCCAGGCCAGCAGGCATTGCAGCTAGCCCCAGAGTATAGCCGCACCAGAGGTACACTGATTGATCGGGCTATAGAGCTAGGGTGGTCCAGGCGCCCCAAGATGAGAGGCCCATCTCGACACCGGCGGAGACTACAACAGAGGATCAGGACCATACTAGCACGGCATGGGAGACATCCAGTTAGAGTACTCACCATGGAGGACATTGAGGATATCCGCCATCGACGGATGAGGGACATCTTTGGATAGTGATGTGTATGATGCTTACCTTTGTTGCTGGAGTTTTCCTCCCAGATGTTATCCATTAGGAGCTCCTAGTACCGTACTTTTCCTCATAGTTGTTTCTATTTCAGTTAGTTGTTTCGTTGTTTTTAGCTTTTCTTACATAGACATTGTATCAGATCCACCAATTGTTGTAACCTTTTTGGTCTCATAGGTCATTTTGGCCTTCTGAAGACGTTAATATATCATTTCATTTCATTTTCATCTCTCTCTCTCTCTCTCTCTCTCTCTCTCTCTCTCTCTCTCTCGTTTCACTATCTATTTCGTGAGGGATTCGGTCCACTCTCTGGGATCATTGACTTCCATCTCTGGGATCATTGACTTCCAGGACCAGCGTTGCCTGGGCCTCTTCCTGCTTGAGCTCCGCAGACACAAGGACACCTTCTTGAGACACAGGCCCCAGCCACCCCGCCCCCTCCCTCGGCAGCCAACCATCACCACTTTCTTCCGGACCCAGGAGGTGAGGACACCGACATAGTGGATCTTGTGGACCCTCCACGAGCTGCTCTGGACCTACCTTGTCCCAGAGCAGTTACCTCGGACCGAGCCTCTGCACTCCAGCGTGCCCGACGCCCTGACCACCCCGTTGGCCACGATCACCTCATCAGCTCCACATCCAGGACATGCTCCAACACCATCAAGCTACCTTTCCACGTGACATAGCTGAGGAAGACCTCTCGGCCATACTCGTCAACCCCATGCTTGACATTTTGGAGAGTGGTATACCATCTACTCGGAGCTGATGTTGCTCCCATGTTTTAATGTTTTTAGTATTCCATGACGAGTTTCCATGGACAGTTTTGTATCACCCCAGTGAGATAGCTATATTTTTGTTTTCATTTTGTTTTATTTTCCATTCCATGATGAGATATGCCATGGACATTATTGTACCACTTTGGTCTCATAGGCCCATTGGGTCTTTAGTAGACGCTTAATATATCTTTCTTTCTTTCTTTCTAATTTTTGTGTGAGCTTCTTCTTCTTGCACCTAACCGTAATTTGCAGGTTTCCGTAATTTGCAGGTTTCTTTGTGTGCGAGTCCAATACCAACAATTGGTATTAGAGCTGGGGGCTGCCCTGTGGAATTCTGTCCCTCATATCTCCGCCAGCACAGCCAGTCCGTCTCCTGCGAAATTTAGTCGACTGTGTATTTCCGTCGACCTGGCCTTCCGTCCGTCGAACAGGTTCCGGTGCCCAGGCCGAGTCCGTTCGGCATCAAATCCGTTTGTCGCCGCCTTGTCCTGGCAGAGCTAGTGGAGAGAGAACCGCCGCCGCTGTCTTTCTCCTCCTGCCGCCGCTCGCCGTCCCACTGCGCCTCCTGTTTGCGGCGGTGCTATTGCAGTTCAGTCCAGTTGCCAGCCGACTTTGAACTGCCCGTCTAACACCGTCTAGCCTCCTGTTCGGTCCCGCCGTCGCTACGTGCTAAACACCTGCGTCGGCTAGCTCGCGTGTGCCCTTTGCATGCCTGTACCTGCTCCACGTCCGTGTACTGCCAGCTCGCGTGTGCCCTCTCCATGTCTATGCACTGACCGACTGACGCCTGCAATACTCGCCTGCGCATGTCCCCGTCTGTACCATCCGTACTGTTCTCGCCTGCAAGTACTTTGATTCCAGAAAAAAAAAAAACTTTGCAGCCATTTCAGGGCAGGCTAGGTTTAGCAACTTTTGGGGGTCTGCCAAAATTCCCCTTTGCCAAAAAAATTGCAGGTGGTGCCATACGTATTTGAACATGCTGTTTGGGTTGGAATTTGGGGGTTTTCCAAATTAAGCTCAAAATCAGCAAATTAAGCCTCCCCTGCTTACAAAAATTTGGGGCTTTTGTCAAAATTGGGCAATTGACTGCACATTGAAGCAATTGGAGTGCATAAAAATTGAGGCTTTTTAGATTGGAGCATGTTATTGGGGATTACAGCAGTGATTTGTCACATATGTATACACATTGTGTGTAATTGGACAATTTGGTGTAGGTTTATACTTGCTTAAGGTTGCAAGCAAAAATTTGCATAGGACATTTGGTTGCCTGGCAGTACACATTGGTGCTTGGTTTGCTTGTAGGTATATTTTGTTGACATGGCTCAAAATGCTACAGATGTATTTGGTGTGCTCACCCAGGAGGACTAGTTGGATGGATCAAACTACTCCCTGTGGAGTTTCATGATCCGTAATTTGCTGGTAGCCAAAGGGCTTTGGGCCATCGTGTGTGGTGATGACACACGCCCACTTACCATATAGCCAGCAATGCCTCAAAGGGGAGGTGCTCAAAGAGCACTTGAGGTAGAACCTGCTCCCACACAAGAGTAGAAGAGATGGGACTCTAGGGATGCACAGGCCATGTCCTTGATAGCCTTTTCAGTGAAAAGGACTATTATTCCACACATTCGGTCTTGCAAGACATCGAAGCTTGCATGGGACACATTGGAAGCAATGTATCAGGTACGCAACGAGGCAAGAGTTGCCTACTTGAAGAGGCAATTGGATCTTCTTTCTATGGATGAGGGTGACTCCATGGCAGACCATCTCACCAAAGTGAAAGATTTGTAGGAACAATTGCTCAACATTGATGAGGTTATCCTAGACAGACAGCTGGTCACCAACACTCTTCATTCTTTACCACCTTCCTACTTGGGCTTTCACACCTCTCTCAACCTCTCTATGAGAGGAGGTGGTGATCTTGTCACTTTTGAAGAGCTGGTGGGTTTACTCTTGTAGGAAGAGCAAACAAGAGCAAACTTATCTAGCAACCGTGGTGGAGACAAGGCATTTACAGCCAAGGATAAGGGTAAAGCAAAGAGCTTTAAGCATGGGGGACAACAGTCTAGTAAGTCTGGTCATGGACAGTCCTCTTCTGGTGGTGAAAAGTCTGACAAAGGGGATGCAAACAAGCCTTAAAAGAAGGGCAAATGTCACCACTGCCATAAGCCTGGACACTACATCAGTGAATGTAGAAACCGGATTGCAAAAGAGAAAAGGAAAGATGCAGGCAATGCAGTACAGACTCTTTTGATGACATATGTTCTGGGGAGGATAAAGAAAAATCTGCTCTCCGTCTCAGCCATAAACGACCAAGGTTTAAAGGTTGAATTTGAAGATGGGAAGTGTTTGGTAAAAGACCCATCAAAGGGTTATGAAATAGTCACTTGTGGAACATGATACAAAGGCTTGTATAAGTTGGATAGCTATGACAAGCGTACTTATGATGCAAATACACTGGCTGTCCACACTTCTGCTATGCATGATGCAGAGCTAGGGCATGCTCGTTTTGGGCATGTGAATTTTCGGAGTTTGATGCTTTTGCAGAAGCATCATATGGTTGATAATATTCCGCCTCTTGAATCTCCAACAAGACATGTATGTGAGGGGTGTATTTTGGAAAAGATGCAACGAAAACCATTCCCCAAGGATGGAGCTGTTAGAGCTGAAAGTAAATTACAGCTCATACACAGTGATGTATGTGGTCCAATGCGGACACCATCCATAGGGGGGCATCTTTGTTTCGTCACATTCAATGATGACTACTCCATGTTTGCTTGGGTTTACCCCTTGACAACGAAAGGAGAGGTGTTTACATGCTTTTGACACTTTGTAGCAATGGCTGAGAATATGTGTGGATGTAAAGTCCAAACATTCCACTTAGATAGAGGTGGAGAATACATGTCAAATGCATTCAAGGATTATATGCTTCAAAAGGACATCAAACACCAATGTACTGTGCCTTATACACCATAGCAGAATGGTGTAGCTGAGAGGAAAAATAGATCTCTCATGGAGATGGCAAGATGCATGGTGAAAGCACAAAAGTTGCCTCACAATTTTTGGATGGAAGCAATAATGTGTGCAACTCATGTGTTGACAGGTGTCCAACAAAAGCTTTGAAAACCATAACACCATTTGAGGCTTGGTATAGCCGAAAATCAACAATGGATTATATGCGTACATTTGGGTGTTTGGCATATGCACATATGCTAGAATAACTCCGAACAAAGCTAGATGATAAAGCAATGAAATGCATTTTTGTGGGTACATGTGCTAGAACAACTCCGAACAAAGCTAGATGATAAAGCAATGAAATGCATTTTTGTGGGCTACAGCAATGAGAGCAAATGATACCGTCTTTATAATCCAACAACACGCTGGATTTTTGTTAGTAGAGATATGGTATTTGCTGAAAATTCAGTACAACCCATGTACAGCTTGTATAAAAGTAATGATACAGGCATACATGACATGTTTGATGGGCTATTACCCATTGCAATTAGGGGGGATTCAGATCAGCCAGCCCCTACACAAGAAAATCCTCATGTAGAACATGTGGAACAGCCAGCCGTTCAGCCTCCTTCTACGGAAGAAGTAGAAGATCTTGTCAGGGAAGTGAAAACAGTCATAGATGCAGCCAAGTGGGTGCCAAGATGGTTGCTGAAAACTTTGCAAGAAAGAAAACTTGCAACTCCACTCACAGGTAGAACAAGGGCTAATTGCATTAGCCATGGGTGGTCTCTTTGATTTTGAAGAGCCTTCTTCTTATGAAGAAGCACATGAGAATGAGCATTGGGTGCAAGCTATGCAAGATGAAATCTCTTCTATCATGAAGAACAATACTTGGGATCTTGTGGACTTGCCGAAAGGCAAGCATGTCATTGGAACAAAGTGGGTGTACAAAGTCAAAAGGAAGTCTGATGGTACTATTGACAGGTACAAAGCAAGACTTGTGGCTAAATGCTACTCTCAAAAAAGGGAATAGATTATGAGGAGACTTTTGCTCCTACTTCCAGAATGACTACAATAAGATCATTGATTGCATTATTCTGTTCTGTGCGCGCCTCTCTGCCTGCTTTGTGTGCCTCTGGCTGCTCTGCCTGCGCTACCCACTTGCGCTTCAGCATGTAGACTGCACGCCTCTGTCTACGCTGCCCACCTACGCTGTGCGCCTCTGGCTACGTTGCCCACCTGCGCGCCTGTGCTTGCTCTGTGCATAGGGTGTTGCCTCCCTTTTCCCACCCACCCTTGCTCAAGCCCCCAAGGCAGTAAATAGGGTAAAACATGTCTCAATCCCAAGAGGGAGAATAGGATGGTGAGACAGCCTTTCACCCCCATGAAGGCACCAAACGCCTACCACAGAAGACTGAGGGAAGGGATCATGTCCCCTAGCGCACGAAGGCTTGCGAGGATGGCCCGACGAGATGAGGCCCTTTATGAGGAGATACAACTGCACATAAGAACAGAGATGAACACCATGCGACAGGATCTTGAAAAGGAATGGACCGAGCAGATGCATGCCCAAAGGAAAGTGATATACAAAATGCTGAAGGAAGATATATATGCCCAATTGAAGGGAGAAATGCAAGCCCAAATACGTACGGGTTGATATGGAATTAGCCCAAGCCTTGATGCACACGGAAATGAAAAAAGAGATGCAGAAATGGAAGGATGACATGCTCCGGGAGATTGGCACAACAGTTGCATCGTACGAAGGCACTTTGAAGACATGTATGGCTGACCGCGAAAAAGACATCACAGAAATGCAAAACACTTTGGAATCATGTAAGGCAAAAGTGGCTGCAAGTGAGAAGGAAATGCATTCATGGGCTGAAATTGCCAGTGCCACAAAGAAACAAATTGAGGAAGTCAACCCATGGATTGTAGTAAAAAAGTAGAAGGATACACCAATCAATAAAGTAGAGGTGATGAATGCTACATTGGAAGAGGAAGCCAAGAGATGGACACGTGCCTTACATGTACGCGTATTTGGGTGGGAAGATAAGGGAAATCCCCAAGAGGATGCAAAAGATTACTGGAGCATGGCGAGTAGGCAGAAATGAAATCAGGGCAAAGATATTAATCATCAGGTTTGGTGACTTGGAGAAGAAGAAGGCCTTCCTCTCCAAAAGGACGGCCCTTAAGGGGGAAAAGATTTATTTGGATAAGGACCTTACACCGACAGAGATAGCACACCGGAAGGAACACATGCCACGTGTGCTTGAGGCAAGGAAAGAGGGGAAATGGGCGTTATACAGAGATGGCCGAGTCATCATTATGGATAGGAGGCCCCAAGTTCGTGAACCCCGAGCGTGGGCACCCCAAAGGGTCACCCACGAGTCACACAATGAGGGAATCTTTGGCTGCTCCACTCCCCAAACTTAGGGGCCACATTGGCTAACCACTTGATCGCTTGGAAGCGGTGCTTACCTACTTGTGCTCGGTGCCTCTCACTTGCTCCAATGGCATCTGTCAGTGACCACTTTCAGCACTTGGCTCGTGATAGCCCAAGGGGCCATGCCCATTGTATAAAGAGAGACTTTGGTGTACTGAGAGGGGATCCCCAATGCAATACATGGATTTGTGTTGTCCCAACTCTCGCCTACTTCAATCTTGTTTTATGTGCATGGCACTCTTGGTGACTGTTAGCTCCTGTGTTGTATTCCATTCGTGAGTTTGGGTGAGTGCGTAGTGGAGTGGGACAGAGTGGTCGCCATCTCCCTAGCCCCTGCCAACTCTTGAGGGTACCCTAGAGCCACTCACTACCGATGGTCCTAGTTCGTGAACCCAAGATCGGGCACCCCCAAGTTTGTGAACCCCAAGCGTGGGCACCCCAAAGGGTCACCCACGAAAGGAGGGAATCTTTGTCTGCCCCACTCCCCAAACTTAGGGGCCACATTGGCTAACCACTTGACCGCTTGGAAGTGGTGCTCACCTGCTTGTGCTCGGCGCCTCTCACCTACTCCAACAGCATCTGTCAGTGACCACTTTTAGCACTTGGCTCGTGATAGCCCAAGGAGCCATGCCCATTGTATAAAGATAGACTTTGGTGTATTGAGAGGGGATCCCCAATGCAATACATGGTTTTGTGCTGTCCCAACTCTTGCCTACTTTGATCTTGTGTTATGTGCATGTCACTCTTGGTGACTGTTAGCTCCTCTATTGTATTCCGTTCTTGAGTTTGGGTGAGTGCATAGTGGAGTGGGACAGAGTGGCCACAATCTCCCTAGACCGTGCCAACTCCTGAGGGTATACCGCCCTAGAGAGGACCCTAGTAATTCATAGTGTGCCGACACGTCGGGCAACCGAGTCCACTATAGGGACCATTGGAGGCGCCCTCCTGGGAGGACTGACTGCGAGGACAAGCTCTTGCAGGGTGTCCCATCTGCCAAGCAAATGAAGCTTTCTTAGGAAGGCCAGAGTACTCAACTCTCTATAGAATAGGAGCTCCCTGAAGGCAAGGAAGCGATGTGATATGAGGAATTGACTTCGGAGTATGCAGATATGAAGAGATGGGATCCGGCCATCCGAGCTAGAATTGAAGTGGCAGGGAGGGGGGGGGATTCCATCACTCTCCCCTAGGGAGAGAAAGGGAGGTGAGGAGGCTGTGAGGTTTCATACAAGTGTGTTTTGATTCTAAGAAGTGATCAAAGTCAAAACCCCAACTTTGTGTCATAGTAGCATACCGCCACATATAGATCGCGGAGCCCCTCTCTGCATATTTGGACCCACATGTACCTCGCATCTGCATCTCTATGTACCACATGTATTTTGTCACGAAGCTCCTCTGTGTAAAGTATTGCCACTCCTCCAGATCCTCTGGTACCTCCCACTGTGTGTGGCTGAGGGCGGAAAACTGATTCCCATGTATAACCATATGTCGAAGAGAGGGAGGCATATGTTGGGAAAGAGAAATAAAGAAAGAAACTTATATTAAACATCTTCAAAAGACCATAAGGTCTATGAGACATAAGGGATTACAAAGATTGTGTTACAAAAAACTGGTGAGTTGATGAAAAAGAAAAAATAATGTTGCCTAGCTAAAGCCCCAAAGCTTTGGGCCTTGGGGCATGCGTACATCATGTAGCTGGTGTGTCCATGCCATCCACATCTTCATCTATGTGAGACACATCCACTGCTAGGGAGGGTGGTTCCAATACCACTCAAGTATATCCCGGATCTGGAGTTGTTGTGTTGAGGGTTTGCACCTAGGTGGGTGTGGACGTTGGGCCTGTCAGATCTAGCATGCTCTCTCAACGGTGACCCCTCGCTAATGGATAATTTGGGTAAGGTGTTGGCAGGTCTACCCGAGCTGGGGCTCCTCCTGCTCATGGGTACAACGTCTAGTCAGCTTAGGGGTTATCTAGGCAAAAACTATGTGAGGACTCTCTGTGATGTGTCCCGTCCTCTTGTTTGTGCCTTGAATAGTCTATCTTTGTGGCGACAGATCTTGAGCACAAATAGGCCTAGGCAATGCTGATCCTCGTAATCCATCACGTTGGAGAGTGGGCGAAATATCTCTCTGAATAGGCAATGGTATCGGCCCCAAATCTCATAGTATATTGGGCATCTGCTCCTGTAGATATAGTGCTCCGTTGTCTCTACCTCCCCAGTGGTACACCTCTCACAAATCCTTTGCTCCTCTTGTATGCCCTCATATCTCCCTGTCTCTATCCTCAGTGAGTGTGATCTGGCCAATTGCCATCCTCATGGCATGTGACATGTCTTTTTAGGTAGTGTGGCCACTGTATGAATCCATCTGGTGTGAGCTTGAGGAAATGCTCATTGTAGAACTTAGATTTGCTGGGCAGCACTTGAGGGTCTAGCCATATAATACGGATGTCTAATTGAGTAAGGTCTGTGCGGATGAGGCGGTTGATCTCTTGGTGCATGAGGGGCAAGAGGGGGGCGTCAAGGCTATACTAGAAAGGTGGTAGGCCATCGATGCTTAGAGAGTGTGAGGCGAACCATCTCCTCGAGCATACCATGAACAAACTGCTCCTTGTGTCTCTAGTCTCATATTGAGAACTGTAGGGTTGGTCTCTACCTAGTGCGTATACCTGGTGTAAGTCTTTCACTATCTGAAAAGGGCATCCACCACCAACATCTTTGTGCTTGGTTCTTGGAAGTGGGCATGTAAACATTGCCTCTCGAGCCTAGCCAAATGCCCTGGTGCAATTCGTGTGTGCTGCTGGCCTCATTGTGAAGATCAGTCCTGAGAAAGTAATGCCTAGATATATGTACGCTGAGACTATCTCAACCACTCCGCCACCATATGTTATGTATGGCCCTTGGGACATTGGCCATTGTAAAGAGAGACAAGGAAGCACTTTTTCTAAGAGAGAGGGCAGCACATATGTTGAAGAGAGAGAGAAGCACTTCCGTCGAAGAAAGAGAGGGAGGCACATGTTGGCAAAGAGAGAGAAGGAACCACTTTGTCGAAGAAAGAAAGATATATTAAGCATTTACTAAAGACCCAACGGGCCTATGAGACCAAAGAGATACAATAATGTCCAATCTCATCATGGAACGGAACATAAAATAGAAACAAAACAAAGCTATCTCACTAGGGTGATACAAAACTGTCCATGGAATCTCATCATGGAATACCAAGAACATGGAACATGAGAGGAGCATTAGCCCCCAATATATGGTATACCAATCTCCAAAATATCAAGCATGGGGCTAATGAGTATGGCCGAGAGGTCTCCCTCAACTATGTCAGGTGGAAAGGTTGCTCGATGGCAATGGAGCATGTCCTGGATCTGGTGCTGATGAGGGGATTGTGGCCGACGTCTTATGTAACGCTCCTCTGTCTCAACCTTTGTGTGGTATAATCGCAGTAGATCCTCTCCTCCCTGGGTCTCCGTATGAGCTCTCTAGCTCTAAAGATGTGCTCAGCTCTACTTGTCTCCACTTTGAGGTGGTGGGATGAAACCCGTATCTGGCCAATTGCAATCCGCATCGCGCATTTGCAATCCGCATCGCATGGGACATGTGAACACTTAGGTAACCCGGCTGCTAGGATGAATCCATCCTCAATGAGCGTGAGGAAGTGATCTCTATAGAAGTGCATCTTCGTTTGCAGCTCCGAAGGTGTGATCCATGTGCAGTGGGTGTAGAGGCTGAGAATATGTAACTGGATAACTCGGTTGGTGTTCTCATGCGAGAACTGGAGAAAAGGGGAGTCTAAACTGTACTGAAGGGGTGGAAGTGGTCCATGTGGAGCCCATATACTGAGAACCAAGTGGAAACTAAGGCATACCGTACTCTAGGGTGGCTGTCGAGTGCTAGCTGCCTTGAGGACACCAAGGCAAGCCTTGGGTACCTGCAGGGATCCATGTGATTGATGCAATGGAGGTATGTGACTGTATGGAAGAGTGCATCCGCTACCATCGGGGCTGCAGTAAACTTTGCTTGGATAATGTGGTGTGGGACTGACAGTTTGTTGCAGATCATACGGGAGAACATCATGACCTGGGGCTCCTCAGATAAATCTAGCCCCCAAAAGGCTGCTCCGTACATCAAGGCTGGTGTGACAAGGGTGTCAAAAAGCCAACCCTTCGTCCTGGGCATCATGAAAAAGATGCGACTCATTTGGAACTACAAGCACCGCCTTAGTATTTGACTACCTCTGGACAACCTTGAGTTGCTGCTCCCTACTGGAGATAAGCTAACTGCTTGCTTAAGCTGTTGATGCTCAGGTCGCTGCTGTGTCGGGATTGTTGGCATGTGCATCTGCTCAGGCCTTGCTAAGATTCTCCGGCTTGTCAACACTTTTCGCCACTTTCCAGTTTACGTGTTTTTCCTTCTTTCTCTTCGACACACTCCACCTCATCTCACACCACTTTGTGCACGCCACCTCCTTCCTCTCTCTTCGACAACCTCAATCGTCTCTCCTCTTGAAATATACTTCTTCTCTCTATTCGACAACTCCACCTCCTCTCTCTTCTCCTGTAATAACGACATGCTCTCTTGGCATGGAATTCCATCGTTCCCTTTCTTCTCTCTCTTCACCATGATAGAATCCTCTGTCATCGCCATGCAAAAACTCTCTCATCGATTCCTCTTGCAAGCTGGAACACATCATCACCTCTCTCTCTCAGTGCCCTCTTTCCCTCCACTCTCTCTCATCGCCCTCTTCCACGCTGTCCGCCGACTACACCTGCTTATCACGTTGTGCCTGTGCTTATCGTTGTTGCACCTTATCGCCATCACCCCTTCCTTTGCCTATTGCCTTGTCATATGCATGCTTAGATTCTCTTTAGAAGCCCATTCCCCTTCTGTCCTTGATAGAGCAGGCAGCGTTTGGTGCCACCAGCTTACAAATGTCACCATGCAGGAGGTAATGTCACGGATCCAACACGACGGGTGGACCATCAACATCGATCCCCTTGTTTCTTCTCGACCCCCATCCTCCCTCTCTTCAACATGCCTGGGGCACCTCCAAAACACATGATTGCTTTATGCCCGGCCTCACCTCACATGTGCCCATTCCTACCGGACTCTCCATCATCCTCGCCATCGGCATCCACCCCCTTCTGCGTTCACCATCTACATCAGCATCTTCCACCCTTTCCCCTCTTCCTCCTCCTCGCTTCCCTTCATGGCCTCTCCATCCTCCACCGGCTTGGCCTGAGGTGGCCTATATGACAACTCCTCAGATTGCCTGATGTTGTCCAATTGACAAGTGCCGATCGTTGTCCTGACAAGTTCTAGCCCTCTAGCCATCATGACAAGTGACAAGTGGCACTCCAAGCTGGTGATTCATTGATGGAAGTACCTATCTACAATCAGCCTCTTCAATAGCTATGTGTGCTCCATGGCATTTACCATGGCTATCTCTTACCTTGGAGGGCTGCCACATGCACACCATCAGCCAGCCGGTGGCGTGTCCCTACTATTGGCACACAAGTTGCGCCGATTGTCCCAAATATTGGCAAATGATCAGTGGTAGGTTGCACAAGAAGATCCACGTTCAGTGGTGGGCACTTCATCGGCCAAACCGTGCACATACCCAAATGGTGTATCTACTCATGGTGGTTGGACCACTTGTATAAATGAGCAACCTTGGGACTGCCAAGGGGATCAATCGATCAGTTAACTGATTGAATTCAACTGTTATTGTTCTTCATCGTCTCTATAATTGTGCGTGTCTCTTTCCTTCAAGTGTGTTCTACTAAAGCGTCATCTTGCCAAAAAGTGTTGTCTTGCCAATTTCCTGTTGTCACTGTCTCTTGGGAACATCTGACAATTAGAGGACTTTTTGGAGGATGTTGAGGACACAGATATCCGCCTTTATTTGGCTTTCTGTACTTGGTGGTCTCGCCACGAACCAGTGGAGATCGTTCATTGGTATTACTCAGCATGGTTGAAATGTAGGGGAGCTTTAGAGATAGTTTACCATTGCTTATGGGAGTACATGGAAGCATAGAGGACTTGGATTGCGATAGCTCATCTCCTTGGAAGGATGAGGAGGGATGTTTACATCATTTGGTTGACATAGTCGGGCCCACAACTCAAGTATGAAGGGGAATGATAGGGATCTGGTCATTATGGTTAGTTAGGGAGTAGCTTGGCAGTGCTTTTTTTCGGACGACCTGCTGGAGTCAGGATACGCCCCACCAGCATAGAGGTTGGATAGTGCATGGGACAGTATTGCCAGCATTGCAGCCCGCACATTTGGAAGGATAAATTCATTGAGGCTATTGAGGGCACTTTGGTGTACGATACATAGTGCATTTGTAGGATTTGGAGTGATATCATCCACACCTTCATGGCCACTTGGGCCAAAATCTAGGGATCTTCGAGGGCTGTGGAGAGAAAGCATGGCCAGTTTATGAGAAAGTCGGATCATGGCATCTTTTTCACTGCCACTCATATGGGACCTTGTTGGCAGCACACAAGGCACATGATTGGTTGGGATTTCCCCTTGTTTGGTTTGAAATCTCCCTTTTGTATATTTTTGCGTAGTCTCTTTTCTGGAAAAAAAAATGAAAAAAAAAAGATCAAAAGTTCTACTGAAATAGCAAATTGGAAGGCAATCACATATACGATTTGAAGTGGTCCGGGATACCTAACCATGTCTCCCTAGAATGATCAGTGGTAAGGGTCATTGGTTTTTTTCTCCAGTCACTAACTAGTTAAAGACACCCCCCATGCCTTAAGGAGCAAGAGCGAAGCCTCTGCCGCCGCAGTTTAGCTTTGTTACAAAAACTATAGGAGCAGACCCTACTAGCCCATGGAGGCTGCATGCACTTCCCTAGAGGCACTTGAGATCCAGTGTGATCAGTCTCTGCTGAGAAAAGGAAGTCTTATCAATACCTTTAGGAATTAGGTGGATTAGACCATTAGAGAGGAATACTAGCATCATATACCTGAATCCTAGATCTCTTGAACTATGATTTGGGTCCCAAACAAGGACCATATATCAAGAAAGACACTTGAGGAAAACCATTATCAGGTGTGTGTGCCCTTGTGTGTGTACCTATATACAAGCCTACAATACCTCGCCTTTGGGGATCGAAACAATTGAAACTCGTTCAAAACCCGTATTGTTTGCACCTTTCTTAAGGTTTGACAACCTTGAGAATCACCGACTCAGCTTTTTGATTTTAAAAGATTCTATCTATGCCTTTACAGAATGTGAAACAGTGATTAGCTTAATTGATGTGGTAAGATGCCCTTAAGAGAACTTTGGCAGTGTGGTACCACAATTTGTTGTATTGGCATCACCAGATGGGTACATTTTTCTTTATTCAAGTTGTAGGACTGAAGTGTTTCCTTGAGATTTTTTTGCTGATTATTGTACATGCTTTATCTCTATATGTGTGTGTGCACATGGGCATGTCTCTGTCTTTTGTTTTTTGGGAATATATTGGTATATGTATATTAAAAGAAAAGAAGGGGACACAATACAAAATAGCAGATGCTGCCAGTCAGCTCAAAGAGCGTCTGTGTGTCTTGTCTCTATATACATACATAGAATCTCATAATGCACATACCTTATCTATCATCAGGAATAACTTCTTGTTGCGCATGTCAATCTTGGTAAAATATTTTCGGAATGGAAATTCTTCTACTAGACAATTTTGATGAATCCATACATCCAATCAATGGTGCTTGGCAGTTACCTATAAATATGGTTGATATCCAATGATGTGAATAGGTGAAAAAGAACAATTCTAGGTATACAAGAACTGCTTTCACTGGGTGGAGGCTCTACATCGACAAGAGAATCAGGCAGAAGACAATGCTCCATCGCGCAAAGATATTATTAACTCAGGGTTTATTATCACGGGCATTCAAATCATGGTGCTTACATGTACTGCGAAATAGAAAATATAAAAGATTTCAAACATCTGTGGAAAAGGTTCTCCGTCGCCACCTTCTACAGCGGCTGTGGTATGCAATTTCAAACTTATTTTACTTTTACTGCTCTTGATTACCGCAGGATTTTTTTGTGTCATGGTTTCTTGTCAGTGGTATGAACATCTGAACCGTCAAATTGGGTGAGTTTCTTCACTAGAGTCTGACACTTTAGCAAAGTTGTGCTTCTTTCCTGCACAGAAGCTGAGCAATCTGCCCCTCCTTTCGACATGATTTTACAGTTCCCCTCCCATCAATCTGATGTCATCATGTCCAGTCAACCATTTGTTCTGTCGTAAACACTCCACATCTCTTCATAGATGAGGAAGGGAACCATCTTGCAACTGGAGGCCGTTTCCATTTTGAAAACAAGGAGCAACATCCGTGCCTAAAGGTTTCCAAAACAGGAACGGTGGTGGTCGACTAGCGCTGCATGCAACTATGCAGGAGGCTCAAAAGCTTGTGTATGGGGACAACATGAAAACCAGATATTGAGGCATCATCTTACATGGAGAGCATCAAAATAAACTACGTCAGTGGTGTTCATCCAAGCTTAGTTTGGCTTCCAAGGTGGTAGTGTCAGCAGACAATTGCTCTTTGCTACCACCTGGTATATTGCTTCTTGTTGGTATTTCTCTACATCTTGTCTTGGACAATTGAGAAGGCTGATGAGGCATTGACTTTGGTCGGGGTTGATTTGCAGTGGGGAAACCATAGCCCAGCTTGTGTGGAAGAGTATATTCCACCAAAACATGATGTTGGTCTTGGTTTGTTGGATCTTGATAATAATGTATAGCTTGATTGGTGGTTGGTTATTTTCAAAGAAGAGAAAACCTAACCAATAACTTCATTATATTTCCTTGAGTAGATCGGAGATCCTTCTCTGTAGTAGCAACTTGAGTGCCCACCCGAAGGCGGCTTGGTCTCTCTCTGGTAATAGAGGCAATCAGGTTTGTTTTGGAATAGGTTATACTGATTCTCTTGGCATTCGGAACCTTTCCCCCCCCACCCCACCCCACCCCACCCCTCACCCCCCCCCCCCCCCCCCCCCCCCAACACACACACACACACACACACACACAAACACCCCTGTCTCCTCCTGGATTCTTCTTCTTTTCCCCTTAACTTTACACCTAAGGTTGGGACTTAGGGGTGCTTGGAAGATAATTGTACATAAATACTCAACTTTTTCTATTGGCTTGATTTTAAGCTAGATGGCAAAGGTGTTAAGAGTCACCAGGGGCTGACTCAAGGTCTTCATAAACTAGTGCTCCCTTACAAGGCAATCCTCTGTGCAGTATCTTTTTGACTCTTCGAGTTATCATCTTAGTGATGATAATAGGAATAAGAGTAATCGGACGATGCCAGTCTGAAAGATTTTTTATAGAGCTGCTTCTTCGGCACTAATCTAACTAGTCCTTTCCAGGATGATGGCATAACACCATGCTCCCATGATTGATTGATCATAAGTAATAATAGATCCTCAAGGTCCCATAACTGCAAAAAGAATTCCATAGTCAACCCATCCCATTTAGGAGACTTCCATTTGCCTAAAGCCTTGATTGCATTGTGAATCTCCATAGATGTAAATAGGCTTTCTAGTTCACAGGAAAAAATTATGTACGAGCATGTTTCATAGAAAGGGTTTGAGTAGGAGGTGGTGCAAAATCTTGCTGAAAATGAGTCACACATTCTTGTTGAAGCTGCAGTACATTTTGCATCCACGTTCCGTTGTCCTTTTGTACTCGTGAGATGCATTGTTTTTTGTATGGCTACATGTAAGCCTTTAAAGAAGGTTTTAGATGAGTAGCCCTTGTCTAGGATATGCTTTTGTCTGGACCTGACTTGCCACCTTTGCAACTTTCTATAATTATTCATTCAAGCCGATGCTTGGCATAACATATCTGGTCCTCTTCCGGAGGAGACAAGGGACAAACATGGCTAGTTTGTTTCCAGGGAAGAAGAAGAAAAAATCATCTGATTGCAAACAACCCATATAGTCCATAGTGCCCAAAATCGCAGCAAAGCAATAAAGAGAGCATATTTATCCATTTGTTGTGCATATCTTCCAAACATCCAAAAAAGCGATCCCAAGAAATCTCACCACAAGTAATCCATAAAGTCTTGGCAAAAAGATCATCTATCTGAATAGTACCAAATAAATGCCGCATTGTTTCTTTCTGATGCCGACAAGAAGGGCATTTAGCAACATGTATGCCCCACACACATGCATATACACACACAACAGAGAATATTTTAAGCTAACAAATTGAGAGAAACGGATGCAAATCAAAGAATATACTAGAAAAAGTTTGTAAAGAATGCAGGACAATGAAAAAAGTAAAAACTTCATATTATTAGTGTATAAGCAGGTCAACCAAATCTTTGAAATGCCATTTGTAGAAGAACACAAATATTGATGAAAACCTATTAGACATTCAAATCAGATTTTCGAAAGTTTCAATGCTTATTCTCAACAATTTCAATCAGGAAAGCATGGGTGGACTTTGTAAGGCAAAGATTGCAAAAAGATGAGGATCACAGGTAGTTCAATGGCCTCACATTTTCATTAAAGGAATGGTGATACATAAAAGTAGATAATATTTTTGTAAAACATCTAATTTTTAATGATTAATGCATCCTTGTATGATAAAAACAAAGCTTTTATGTGCACTTGTTAATGAAAAATCTCCAATTGGTTTCAGAAAAGAGAGAAGACTTCTCAAAGACATGAATAATAGACTAAAAGAGCGCTTGGGGCGAAGGGCTGAAGTTTTCATGCATCGCAAGCGCTTGGAAAGATTATTTTTTGCATTCCTAGTAGGTTACTTTTTCTATTTGCGTCTGCATATGCATGTAAATCCAATTTTTCATTTTAGCATAGAGCTGATATTCACATGTGGAAGAGAACGTTGAATCTAGTGTTTTGGACATCTATATATCATTGTGAGAGGCTATGTGATGTAAAAAAAGGCCAATATTTAGAAGCTCAAAATGGAGAACATTTGAGACAGAAAGATTAAAAGAAAGTTTTTAGTAATGTCTACTAAAGACCCGAAGGGTTTATGAGACCAAAAATATGCTACATATGATCCATGTGTAGACTGGATGTCAGAACTCAAAAAAGAAAAAGATGGGGCCTATGTACTACATTGGTCCCTGTGTGTACAATTTAATAATAGACATGAAGAGCTCAAATGTCCATGGCAATATTACGTGCTGAAATGTTCACTTCCCATGGCGTCAGAGGATGTCTCGAATCTCAAGATGACAGGTGGAAGGTCTGAAGTTCTAAGGGCTAGAGTGTCTGGCTCTCTGAAGTGAGGCTGCCCGATCTCTAATAACTCTGCGGGTGTGAGTAACAAGGCCTCTTGGGATCAATCACGAGGGCTGGTCCACTTGCCGTGTGGTTGGTCAGTGCCCGGTCGGGTACTGGCGGCTCTATGTGCTGCTGGGGGACTAAAGAAATCTATGATGGAAGCCTGGGTGAAGTCTTGTTGTCCTCTCCTTTGTGTGTATGGTTGCATGAGTGTCTCTCGATGTCTGTGCATCTCTAGTGAGTACATCTCCAAGAATCCCTGATCTCTGTAGTGCATCTTCGGAGCAAGAGGGCCAAATCCATCTTTGAAGAGGCAATGAAACCTCCCCCGTATCTCGTAATACACCAGGCATCTAAACAAGCAATTTTCCTCTGACTCTGTCTCTCCAGTCAAGCATATCCTGCCTCCCATGGGATTCCCTCATCAGTGGGATGCCTTCAGCCCACCCTGTCTCTATTCTGAGGTTGTGTGAAGATGCCCTCATCTGGCCAATAGCAATACTCATGGCATGTGACATATGCCTGTGAAGGTACCCAGGCTTCTCAATGAAGCCATTTGCTGTGACTCGCAAGAAAGTATAGAAGTCTTTTGAAGGCCATAAAGACCTAGTAATATGTATTCTGCAAATAAATCTATCTTGTGCTAGAAACATCTACCATAAATATATATTTGCATTCACTACATGCCACATAGAAATGTCCTATTCAAATGTGTTTCTTTGAGAAAAGATACTTTTTCCCCACAAGATCTCATGTCCTATGGCTGACAGCTCATCAAGGTCTTGTAGTTGGGCGTGGTCAGCCTATGGGTCAATTGGAGAGCTGTTGGCAATGTGATGCTCCATGGAAGTCTTGGTGCCACCATTTCTGGGATGTGCTGTAGCACAGCGGGTTTGTCAACCAGGAGTGCCACTAGAGCGACTGATTCATTATCTGGGATGCAGTTGCCTATGGAATGGACATTGCCCCTGCCACCAACTACAAGGAGGATGATACTGGGATGGAAATTTATCTGTCTTACTAGCAGATAGCGGATGATTGTCATGGTGGCCAGTTTATAACATTATTTTTCAAGCTGAAAAGGACTGGACAAATTGGCATATCATTCCTATAAAAAGTGTGCTTGGATCCCTATCTGATAGTTGAGGAAGAGCATCCCTCCTAGGAAGCCAAATTGCAGCACATGGAAGGCAAATTCATCTTGGAAGTGGATCAGATCTGGGCTGCAGTCAAAGGGCAACAGTGAAGGTTAACGACATCTAAAAGCAAAACACATGAATTTCTAGAGGGCAGCCGGAAAACACAGATTCTGTCGGAATGGGCAGCAGAAATGAGACAAACACCTCTGAGAACAGAAATGCAGAACTGCAGGAGAGAGAAAACTGTGTAAACTCTACTATATACAAGAGATCGGGTACTAAATGGTGTGGGGGGCAAGGGTACCCTGGGCTGCTGGTCGGCCACAGAGAAACAGGCCGACAGCAGCACACGACTGGGAAATACCAGTCGGCCAGCCCTGGATCAAGCCCTGGATCAAGTTGGCCAGTGAACAGTAGTCAGCCAGTGAACAGATCAGGTCAGCCAGTGAACAGTTCCCCACGACCAGAAAAAAACAGGGAAAATATGGACAACGAGGAAAAATGGAGAACATTCCTAACCGGGCGGGCACACCCACAACAAAGGCCCTCACTCCCTACTGAGTAATATGGTACAGACAGGAGAGGTAGAGGCTTCGTGAAGAGGTCCGCCGCATTGTCCTCCATTGAACAAAAGATAAGCAAGATGTCACCAGCCAAAATCTTCTCATGAACAAAGCGATATTGTATTGGTCAAGGCATGGAAGACCGGGTTCCGAGCAATAGCTATACAACTCTCGTTATTACACTCGATGACCATGGGTTCCTTCTGTGGAAACCCAATCTCGCCAAGTAACCTTTGTAGCCACACCACCTTGCAAGAAGCACCACAAGCAACCAGATACTCTGCCTCAGTAGAAGACAAGGCAATAGTTGGCTGCCTCTTGCTACACCAAGAAATAGCTCCTGAGCCAAGGGTAAATCCGTAGCTTGATTTAGATCTCCTCGTGTCTAGATCTTCTCCCTAATCAAAGTCACTCCAGCCTTGGAGACTGACTCGGTCCTTCATTCCCCCTCTAGTGTCATAGAAGAGTCCAAGATCCTTCGTCCCCTGTAGATACCGCAAGATCCGCAATCCTGCATCCCAATGAGTCTTGAAAGGTGTTTGCATAAATGAGCTGAACAGCCCCACTGAAAAACTCAAGTCCAATTTGGTGTTCAGCAACCAAATCAATGAACCAACAAGCTTTCGATACAAAGAGGCATCAACATGCTCACAAGGATCATGTACTATAAGTTTGGTATTCGGGTCCATCGGAGATGAAATAGGCTTGTAGTTCTCCATCCCAAAAGCCTCCAACAACTCATGAACATACCGTTGCTGAGAAACAAAGAACCCTCTCTAGGTATGCCAAATCTCCAATCCCAAAAAGAAATGGAGTAAGCCTAAATCCGTCATCTCAAACTCCTTTGACAAGGCAACTTTCATCACAGCTATATGCTCCACATGACCGCTAGTGAGAATAAGATCATCCATATAGAGGATAATTAAGGTGACCATACCACGTTCTTGAAAGAGATACAAGTTCGGATCTGCAACAACTGATCTCTAGAAACCCTTTCTAAGAAAGAAAGAATCAATCTTCTAATTCCAAGCCCTGGGAGCGTATTTAAGACTATACAAGGCCTTCATTAAATTTGTAAACCATACCTTTTGATCTTGGAACCTCAAAGCCTGGAAGTTGCTCAACATACACGTCCTTCTGCAAGTCACCATTCAGAAACGCAGATTTGAAATAGACAAATATCAAGTAGGAACGGTTATGAACCGCAAGCTCCCCGAACCCTGTTTTGCTCCCTTCCGCCTCTGATCCTTCCTCCGCCTCTATTCCTCTGCCTTCGCTTCCTTCCTCCATCGCTGCGCCCCTCTTTCCTCTTTCGTCTCTTTCCTCCTTCGCTGCGTGAATCGCTCCCTTCTGCCTCCACCTCTGTTCCTCTGCCTTCGCTTCCTTCCTCCTTCGCTACCCCCTCCTTCGTCCATCGTTTCCCTCCTCCTCTACTGCGCCCATCCGCTTCTCTCCCTGCTTCGCCCCCCATCCTCCTCCGCCTCCCCTCCTTGCCTTTGCCCGCCCTATTTCGCCTTTCCCTCCACTCTGTCCGCCCCTGCCCCTGCCCCTGCCCGCCCTTCTCTTTCCTCTGTGCAGCACTGTCGTGCTGCCCGTCCCCCGCCCCTCTTCGCCCTTTCCAGCCTTTTCCCCTTGCTTCCTCTCTTTTTTTTTTTTTTTTTTTTTTTTTTTTGCTTTTCCCTTTTCCACCCTCCTTTCCTTTCCTCCGCCTCAACGCCTCCCCCTTGGATCGGATTGCTCCTCATCCAGGTTCAAGTCGGCCTTTTTCCTCGATTAGCATCATGGCTAATCATTCTCCCTCGGCGGGCGAACCATTGTATTTTTCGAAGCCGAGCTCGCGGTCCTCTACGCCGAAATAGAAAAAGACTCCAAAACGACCCTCATTGCCAGAATCTTTGGATCTCACCCGTCCCGTCTCCAGGCTCGGGAGGATTGGGTCCTGGCAGCTCTGCCCTCCGACCTCGCTCTACACTTTCGAGATGTCAGGTTGCTTGGAAGAGGTTTCTTCCAAGTGGATTTTGATTCTGAGGACGCAGCCTCAGAGGTTTTGAAGGGCAGCCCTTTGCCATTGGGCCCGAGGAAGATATTATTTCTTCCCTACTCCAGCTATTTTGACCCTGTTAAGAAAGATCGGAACCGTTTTCCAATTACTCTCAGATTCCCAGGTCTTCCTTGCGCATATTGGCCTATGTTAAGAGGCCATCGGGCCTGCCTTTGGGTTTGTTCTTCAAGTGCCCCCCCTTCACGCCATGCCGACATCTTCCCAAGTGGTCACTGCCTCGGCGGATGCTATCCCCAGGGTCATGGTTCTTGCCCGTGACATTGAGCTCTTTGAGGACTATGTTTTGCTTCCGGGTCCTTGTGGCCCTTTGAAGCAACGTATGGAGATTGCAGGTAAACCCGATCAGTGCCGGGTTTGTCACCAACAGGGTCACTTTGCTCGAGATTGTCCTCGGGCTCGCGGTCGCAGGAGGCCTCGTAAGCGGGCCTCTCAGGCACCACCGCCCTTGGTTCCTTCTCGTCCTTCAGTCCGCCAGGTGTGGCGAGCTGTCTCTCACGCGCCCCCCCTGGTGCGATTGATGGGAGGGCTTCCTTCAGTTCATGTACAGATAAATGATGTTTTTGGTCAAAGGGATGTGTCAGCTGATGCATCTTTGCAGAGAGATGATATCTCAGATCAGGATGACTTTGTGGAGTCCTCTCTACTTGGAGGGGGCGATATGCAGGATGTTCAGCACAGTGGGGATCATGTATTGCAGGATTTTTCAGCATGATGCCATTGCCCTTGATGCCCTGCAGGGCGAACAAGTTTCTCGTACATATGCAGGCACGGTGCAAGGCCTCGGACAAGGGCATGCCAGTGGACTTTGCCCCGTGAATTTTCCCGTCCTCCAGCATTATGAGAGGCGTCCTCAGGCTGCCCATCGTCTTCTTAGATCGGGGGTCAAACCCTCTTCTCTTCCATGAGAATCGTCTCATGGAATGTTCAGGGCCTTGGAGGGCTTCCCACCCGTGGTAGGAAGCGCCTTCTGAAGGACCAGCTTCACCCTGCTGTTACAGGAGGGCCTTGTAGAAAATATGAAAGCAAGAGCAAAACTAGAAATGAAACAAGAACAAATGAAAGACAAAGAGTTACCTTGAGATGAGTGTAGACAAGACACAAGATTGATACATTCATTGATGTGACACCTACAATTTATAGGTGAGAAGTACAAGATTGAGTAGACTCACTTATGGGATAAATGTAGAGGTGCCACATGGCACTAGACTCAAGACACAAAGACTGAAACTAGACTAGAGAAATAGTACACCTAGTGTGCACTTATTTCCAACACCCTCCTTAAGTGGACACTAGGAGGAAACAAAAGACAAGACTATAACATGACAAAAGATAAGACCAAGACAGAGAGACTAGACAAGGATTGAGAGACAAGCTAGAAGACAAGATGGACAAGACTAGAAGACAGACATAAAGACTGATAGACTGAGAGACAAAAGATCCTGAGACACCCCTCCTCAAGTGATATCCTCATATGGGTCCACAAGGGTAGGGACAAGATGGATCTAAAACAAGACACAGTCAGATTGATAGACAGATAGACAGACAACAGATAGACAGACGACAAGACTAGATAGACAGAAGACTGACTGTAGACAAACAGATGGACCTTGAAGACATCCCCTCCTCAAGGGCAATCTCTGCCTCTTGGGTAGGGACAAGAGAGAGGTCAAAAAGCATAATGAGTAAGACACTAGAACCCCTTGACCTACATCATCGGTGGTCAAAGTGGTAGACAAGAAAGGTGAAGTAATCAAAAAGCCCATTCCTCATCATGTGAGGAATGAACAGCAAGATCTGCTGATGTAGATGCTGCAGCAACATTGGCTGAGGTAGATGCAGGGGCTGATGGTAGAGGTTTTAGAGTAGCAGTCCTTCTCCCGGTGATTATCACGGCCACAAATGGTGCATGGATGAGCCTTGAAGCAGTCCTTCTCCATATGATTAGTTTTTCCACAATGGGTTCAAGGCTTTCTTACCTTAGAACCTCCTTTCTTTGCTAAAAATGCAGTGTCGGTTACCTTTTGTTGTTTTGTTCTTTCCTCTGCTTGGAGAGCATTGATGATACCTTCAAGAGTAGGATTATTGTGATACTTGAAGGTAGTGACAAGAGTAGCATAGGTGTCAGGTAAGCTTTTGAGAAGCACAGCAATAGCAATATCTTCGGAGATGGGGGACTTCACTGATGCAAGCTGAACCATAAGACTGCGAAAATAATTGACATGAGAGGCTATAGTAGCTCCCTCCTGCATATATAGATCAAAGAATGAGATCATAAGTGCAATCTTAGAGTTTTTAGAGCGGGGTCCAAAAAGGGTATCCAAAGTGATCCATGCTCGAGAAGCAGACTGTATGTCGGAGATGTGATGAATGTAATCATCTCCAAGACCGAGCAAGATAATAGCATAGGCTTTGTCATTCTTGGCAGTGGGAGCATAAGTGATAACTTGCTCAATGTCGGAATCTTCGGGAGTATGATGAACAACATCCCACAGGCCTTCTTTCATAAGATGGCACTTGATTTTGATTTGCCAAGTATGAAAGTTGGACCCATTGAATTTGTCGACAGACATGAGAGAATGGGTAGAAGATGCCATGTGGGAAGGTCTTACCTCTTGCTAATGAGGCAAGGGCAGTGTCTATTCCCTTACAAGATAGAGTTCAGTTTTGAATTAATTTTGAAAAAAAAAATAGAACTGAAAATATTGAAGCATACAAAGGATAATCCACTTTGGTTTTTCCCTCAGGTCTTCCACCCTTTCAGGGGTAACCCGAGAGAGAGAGAGAGAGCTGCGAACAGAGATTTTTTTTTGCAAATAGAGAGAGATGTAGTACAGGGCCACGATACCCAGAGAGACCGGAGAGCGAGCAGAGGTGGAGAATTTGTTGCAGAACCTCGGGCAGCTCCTGGAGAAGTGCAGCCTGTTGAAGAAGGTGGCGCAGAATTTCAGGAGCAGCACGGGGGCCAGGAGCAGGAGCA
Organism: Cibotium barometz; assembly: GCF_041138505.1. Classification (NCBI taxonomy): domain Eukaryota; kingdom Viridiplantae; phylum Streptophyta; class Polypodiopsida; order Cyatheales; family Cibotiaceae; genus Cibotium; species Cibotium barometz. Next base: position 12,343,190 of record NC_141110.1, read on the forward strand.
GATGTCGGGGCAGATACAGCGCAGAAGATGGCGGACAGAAATTTGCGCAGATAGGCAGCAGAACGGCGTCTTCCAGAGCAGCTGCGCAGGTCCAATCTTGATGAAGAGGTATAGAAAGGGGGGGCAGCAGATGTAGAGGCTTGCGCAGCAAATGGCGGGGCAGAAATGGGAGCAGCTCCGGGAGAATGGCGGGCAGCAGGGCAGGGTAGTGGCAAGACTAGAGGAGCAAACCTTGCTCTGATACCATGTAGAAAATATGAAAGCAAGAGCAAAACTAGAAATGAAACAAGAACAAATGAAAGACAAAGAGTTACCTTGAGATGAGTGTAGACAAGACACAAGATTGATACATTCATTGATGTGACACCTACAATTTATAGGTGAGAAGTACAAGATTGAGTAGACTCACTTATGGGATAAATGTAGAGGTGCCACATGGCACTAGACTCAAGACACAAAGACTGAAACTAGACTAGAGAAATAGTACACATAGTGTGCACTTATTTCCAACAGGCCTATGGATGTGCTTTTGTTGCACGAACACAAATTGGATAGATCTCAGTGTGGCAAAACTAGTAAGATGCTTTCTGGCCACACCTTCTGGTCCTCGGCAGTTGGGACTAGAGGGGGTGTTTGTATTTCAGTGGCAGCATATATTATACCTCATGTTATTGGGCACGGTGTTATCATCCTTGCTAGAGCGCAGTGGATCTTGATCATGCATGAGGGTCAGAAATTGGGAATCTTGAATATCTATGCACCTAACATGAGAGGTGAAAGGGTGGCCTTTTGGGACACCATTACAAATGTCATTCCCCACGTTGATCATTGGATAGTGGGAGGAGATTCTAATATGGTTGAGCAACCTTCTGACAAGAAGGGTGGACGCGAAGGGGGTTTACACCCTTTGGAGCGAGCCTCATGAGAGAGGTTCACGCTGATACCAGAAAAGATGGTGGAATGGGGACTCAACAGGCAGGCTCACTGGATTTACAAACCCTCAATGAACATGGCATGCTGCACTCTAGTCAAACAAATCATGAACTATACTCAAGAAAAACAGATGCAGTCAGAACCCTCATAATCCAAACTCCTTCTAAACCTGCTATACAGAGTTCCATTCCTTTTCCTAGACAAGTAACATGTTTGGCTTTGATAGAACTAGTCAACCCTCCACAGATGGTCTACGAATCAAGTACTGTTGTCAAGACTTCATGCAACAATTTTTCAGAACAGGACTTCCAATAGGAAGAGACATATCATGACACCCTCCACCTCATTCACATTCAAGAGCACAATCAGCCAATTCCCTTAGGCCGCTGCTCATCACAAACTCTCACACGTAAGCACCTTCTTCAACTCTTCCCCTCCCTGAAGGCCGCTGGTAACTCATAGATGCACCCTCTCCAAAAAAACCAACTCCAGCAACGTTCTGATTCCTATTTCGCACGTATCCCCTCTTCTCCACTTCCTCCTGAAACATTGATTGTAGAGAACATCCGTCGATGAGAACACCCGCACACACCTTCCTCATGCACATCAAGTGCCGTTCCAATTCAGTGAATAATCTCACACTTCTGTCCCAAAAAAACATCGTTCATTCCCCATCTCTTGCTTCTTCCTGCCGACAAACCGAATCACCCCGTACCAAAAACCCCTTTTACACCTGTATTGCGCCACCCAGGAAAACGTCCATCCCCCTGTTCTTTTCTTCCCCTAGCTTTTTCCACCCTCTCCCCTCTTTCTGGTGTTCTCTAGCCACCGTCACTGGGAGAATTTTGAAATCTTCCCTCTTATCCCCGTTGCCACCTTAACTATCTCTAGAAAGTTGTGTGCCTGTCTCCCATACTCGTCCATGATGTTTCTAATTCCGATTAGGGCACATGTTCTTATCCTCTTGGTTGCCACGCTGTCTTTGTCCACTTGGGATTTACCATATCATGTATTCTACCCTTTTCTCCTATTTACACATTGCCTTTTGGAGGGTCCACCAATACATCTCACATATAGCCTCCCCCCCCTCTCTCCTCTCTACTACTCCCTTCTTTTTTTCTTCTCTCTCTCTTTTTAAACCTAGCCTTCATGATGATCATCCCTTCATCACTACCTCGTGTGTATCTACATGTGCCTATCATTAGTGACTACATTAGTGCATTTAATGAACTACACATTTACATGTATCAACGCTTTCCTTTTTTAGCAGGGATTGCTGGACTGAGAATGACCTCCAGAGAAGGCCAAATTCCTTATCTTTCTCTTGGCACAACCGCAGGAGCGGGGATGAGAGCATCTTTGCACGTCTGGACAGGTTTTATGTGGATGATTGGTCCTTGGACAGAGGAGGCACCATTGCTATTATGCGTGGCACCACCAAATCCGATCATTTCCCCGTCGTTTTGTGTCTCAGGGAGCTTGGGGCTTGCTCGGCCTCTCCCCGTATCCGTATCCCTGACTCTCTTTATCTAGATGCTGACATCTCCCTTGAGATCAAAGAGATATGGAGATCTTGTGACGGTCCTGATCCTCGTCATAATATTGCGCTAGCTCTTGAGAGGACCAGCCATCATTATCATAGCATTGCCTTGTCTAAGAAGAAGGAGGCTCTGGACAAGGAGAGAGCTATTAGGCGTAGGATTGCTGCTCTTCAGAGGGAACATGAAATGCATCCACATGCGACTTGGATTACAGACCTCTTGACCACAGTTTGACAAGAGCTGCAGTTGGCCATGGACAAGAGGGCTGAGTTCGCCTTTCATGCGAACGAGGTTTTTTGGACTCAGATGGGTGGCAGATGCAACAAAGAGTTTTTTTCAGTGCACAGGCCTTCCCATAGCAGGGATTCTGTGAGGTACAGGGTGAGGTTCAGATTGATCCTGATAAGGTGAGGGGTATTGGTTCAGAATTTTATCGGTCTTTGTTGACTGCAGAGGTGCCCTCCCCTCAGAGAGATGTGGCACGGCAGAAAGTTTGAGAGTGCATGCCCAGGCTCATTTCAGATGCTATGTGTTCTTCCCTGGATGCCCCTTTCTCGAAGGATGAATTCCTTCACGCACTGCATGCTCTTTGCAGTGGTTCATGCCCAGGGGATAATGGTCTTTCTCCCGCCTTCTTTATTCTTTTTTGGGATCATATTGGAGATGCTATCATTGTTGCCCTTCAGGAAATGTGGTTGTCGGGTATGATGCCTCCATACCTCACGGAGGGGCTGATTCACCTTATCCCCAAGAGTGGGGACAAGACTAACATCAAGCAATGGAGGCCCATCACCCTCCTTGGATCTGCATATAAAATCTTAGCTAAAGCCTTGAGTATAAGGTTGCAGCCGATTCTCCAAAGGACTATCCATGATACCAAGAATGGGTTCCTCCAAGGAAGGAGTATATTTGATAACATCTTTTCTTTTTGGAAAGCTGTCGAGTGGGCAAAGTCTAGTCAGCAGCCTCTTGCCATTCTTTTGCTTGATTTTGAAAAAGCTTATGATAGAGTGGATTGGGATTTTTTGGAGGGCACTATGGCACACATGGGGTTTTCCCAAAACTGGATCAGAGGTGTGTCTTGCCTATACAGGGAGGCTCATAGCACTGTTTTAGCCTATCGGGGGCACGGTGAGCGTTTTCAGATTTCCCGTTCAGTGAGGCAGGGATGTCCCCTCGTCCCTTTACTGTACCTCATTGTAGCTGAGGCTATGAGCAGGTTTCTTCGGGCTGCCCCTGGTGTTGTGGATCTCATGCTGCCTTTATGTACGGAGGAAGAGTTATTGGACTCTGAGTTAGCAGATGATACGGCGTTGTTCCTTGAGGCTTCACATGCTTGTTTTTGTGCTTTCCGGACAGCCTTGGACGCCTTTTGTTTGGCAGTAGGAGCTACTATCAATTGGCATAAGTCAGTTGGTTTTTGGATCAGTGATTCTCCTCTTGTAGATTGGGGTACAGATGTTGGTTTTACTTGGATTGAGAGAGGATGCTCTGCCAGATACCTTGGTTGTTAGGTGGGCGTTGACATCTCCCCTGCACAACAATTTGCTCCAGTGCTCTTAAGCATTAAAATCAAACTTCATCACTAGAGTAGGAGGAAACTCGACTTGGTCTCTAGAGCTGTGGTGGTTAACCAAGTTTTGCTAGCCACGACTTGGTTTATCGCTTCGTGCTGGATTTTTCATAAGGGTTGCATTGGCCAGCTTCGTCGCCTTATTCGGAACTTTCTTTGGTCAGGGCTTGATGGAAATGCACACACCAGGGCTAGAGTTGCTTGGGAAACCATTAGCAGGCCTAAGCAGAAAGGGGGATTGAATATCATTGACCTTGAGGTGCAATGTAAGACTTTGCTGTGTAAGCTGGTTGTTAGGGGCTTTCTTCCAGGCACTGAGCCGTGGAAGGACTTTCTCATGCAGCAGATCACGAAGTGTGTCCCTGTTCACGGAGGTGACTGGACTCTCAGCTCACGCTTTATTTTTTCAGATGATGCAGTTCACCGCTCCCCTTCATCCCCCTTGGTTAGGTCCCTCCTACGGGCCTGGGATTGCCTGAGGAGTTTTTTGGTACACATCCCCCCATGTTCAGCGGAGGAAGTTAACCGACAGCCCATTTTGTGGAATGACTTGATCTTAGATGTGCATGGTAGGCCTCTTGGGGCAGCTATGCATATTCTTTGGGCTGGCTGGGAGACCCTTTGCCCTACAGTGTTGGCTTGGAAGAGGTTTCAGAGCCTCACCGAGGTACAGAGATTGGATCTCACATAGCATTTGAGAGGCTCTAGTCGGAGGATTGCACAGATTGATGCAGCCATTCCCAACCACTAGATTACTAGATCTTTCTTCTTGGAAGACCGTCATCATTCTTGGTTTGGGGTTTTTTCTGGGACAGGTGTTCCTCTTCAGGTTATGGGTCTCCCCTCGCCTAGGGAGGATGATGTACCGGTCTTTTTTCCTGTACAGGATGGATGGCAGTTGGAGAAATGTGATGTGCAGGTCCTTGTTGAGGGCCCCCAGATTCATCCACTCAGAGTTGCTGGCAGGTTGGGGAAGCACGTCTTTGTTGACCCCCCCGACCCCCCCCCCCCCCCCCAAGGGATGATCACAGAGAGTGCTAGCCTTTGGTTGTATGGTGGCTACCCTATCAGACATTTGCATTGGGACCCCAGTGGGTGTGGAAGGATACTTGTAACCCCTTGAAAAGCATGCCTTTTTTCAGTTATACGGTGTGGAATGCCAGACATCTTATCTTGGAACACATTCAGAGTGTCCCTACTCTTAGACCCCATTGGGAATCTTATGGCATTTCGACTGACATTCAGAGGGTTTTTTGGTGGAGATTGTGGCATTCTTATAGGAAGCCACAGATTTCCTCCTTTATCTCGGTTTCTCTTCATGGTGGTCTGGCCACCAATCAGTGGAGGTCAGTTACTGGTGCTTGCCCAGCATGCCCTAGATGTGCAGGAGCTTCGGAGTCAGTTTACCATTGTTTATGGGAATGCAGGGAAGCACAGAGGGTTTGGTCGGCGATTGCACACCTCTTTGGTAGGATTAAGAGGGATGCTATCATTTCCTTTGGTTCTATCATTTGGTTGACACAGTCTGGGCCTCAACTGAGATTCGAGGGGACTGACAAGAGCTTGGCCATTATGGTTAGGCAAGGAGTTGCTCTCGGCAGTGTTGTCTTCAGGATTTGCCACTTTCACACTTTGTCCCTCCGGCACAGAGGTTAGACATTTCTTGGGAGATTATTTCTTGCATCTCAGCCTGGAATATCTGGAAGGCTAGATGCACCGAGGCCATTGAGGGTACTCCCATTCTTGTTTCTCAGTGTCTTTGCAGGATTTGGAGTGATATTATTCACACCATCATGGCTACCTGGGCCAGAATCCAGGGATCTTCGAGGGCTGCGGAGAGGAAGCGCGGGCAGTTTATGAGAGAGTGGGACATTGGTATCTTTTTCACGTCCTCTCATTCGGGACCCTATTGGCAGCACAGGGCTCCTGATTGGTTGAGATCTCCACCTTTTTTGGTGTGAAATCTCCATTTTGTAAAAATTTTTCATACTTAATAGAAGTCTCCTTTCTAAAAATAAATAAAAAAACGCAGATTTTACATCCATCTAATACACTGGCCACTGCTGAGAAGAGGCAAGGGCAAGAACTGTCTGAATCGTGGTCATCCTAGTTGTCGGTGCAAAAGTGTCCTCATAGTCGATGCCAAGTCGTTGAGCAAAGCCCTTAGCCACAAGTCTGGCCTTGTTCTTGTCCACTGACCCATCAGACGTATACTTGGTCTTTAGACCCACTTGACACCAATGACTAACCGTATTAACGGCCTCGGAACCAACTCCCAAGTGTTATTCTTCTCTATGGCTTCAAGCTCCACTTGCATGGCTTTTCTCCAAGTCTCCTGGGAGGAAAGAGCTTCCTTAACTGAAGTAGGTTCTTTGTTCCGAGACATCAATGCATAGTTCACCTGTAAAGGCTCCTCTGACTGAGTTTTATCATGAACACAAGAACTGCAATGTCCCTGCTGCCAATATCTGGCAAGCCATCCACCATTTGGTCACGGAAAGCCCGCCGTAGCGTGTCCACATTCAAGTGGCCAAAACAAGAATGCCACAAATCACTAAGCTGAGTACCTGTCAGAGAAGAGAGTGCTGAGAGTTTGTAAATCCCATTCTCCACCCCGCCTTCCCAAACAAGCTGGCCTGTTTCTTTTTCCCGGAGAGCAACAAAATGCTCATCAAACTCCACCCATATGCCATTCTTGTAAACCTCATACACTGACAAAAGATGAAAGCCAAGAGATGGGACAAAAAGAACCTGGGAGGAATGCTTCCTCCCTCTGCCATGGGGAATAATTTCCAACTTGCTCTCACTGTGAATCAGGATAGTGGATTTGTCACCAATAAAGATGTGACCTGTCTGCCGTGGAAGATCATGTCTGTCGAGAATCCACTCCGGAGTATCCCTAGTGGTGAGACCAACTGTCTCCCTACTTGAAGAAGATGAAGCTCCAGTGTCCATAATCTCCAAGTGCACAAAAGCTAGAATCTTCGCAGCTGTAGTTGAGGAATCAATACCTTTCTCAGTGCTCCGTTGAGGACATTTCCTCCAATAGTGACCCCTTTGGCCACAATGGTTACAGGTACGCTCGGCCTTCAAAGCTCTAAGTTGGGCTCCTGCTGAGAAGACTTCGCCTGTGAAGACTTCCCTTTGCCCTTATTATTGTTGTTGTTACGGCCTTTCGACCGCTAGCCAGTTAAAGCCTCAGAACCTCCGCCTTTTGGAGGGTTTGGTTCGTAAACCGCTCGGCACAAGCTCCTCCCATGTAATGTTTCTGAGCCTCCCACTAGTGATCAACGAAGAATAGAAAGCTGAGTACTAAGGGGTAAGATGAGACAGCAAGGTGATTTCCATATCCTTTGACGATATCTCCTTCCCAGCCTGAAGAACCTCTGCAGAAGAGCCTACAGTTTGTTGATGTGCTCTCGCATTGTCGAAGACTTTGCACGATTCATCACTCACATGTGCAATTTCAAGAAAATCCTATATTGTACAAAGAAGCCAAGTTTTGCCAAATCCCTCGGGCCAGTGTCATAAGTATGATGTGATTGATCACTTGGGGTGTGTAGTTAAGGAAGATGAAAGAACGCACACGGGCATTGACAAGATCCCACAACTGTGCCCGAGCCTCCCGTTCTTTCCTAGTAGATAGTGAAAACTCCTCCTCCTCCAACTCTGGCCTTGGAACTCCAACCACAATGAAATCAGCCAAATCATAAGACTCTAAGACAAACTCCATCATTACCTTCCAGATGCCATAGTTTGCTCCCGTCCAACTGTTGATCCACCGGGAATGTTGGAGGGTGGGAATCTTCACATGCTTCTCAGCCATCTCGGGGGTTCACAAGGTCTTGTGAAGGGAGGGTGAGTGGGAAAAAAAATGAAGAAGAGGCTGCAACTGCTATGCAACGTGGTTGACCAACAATGATGGCTGCCTTCTACGTGCTTCTCCACGTCCCGAACAGCCCAGAAATTCTCCAATCAGCACCTAAAAGTAGTAAACCCTTCAGCTCTCACTGCCTCCAAGCTTCAAGCCACCTGAGGCTCTGATACCCTGTCAGAATGGGCAGCGGAAATGAGACAAACACCTCTGAGAACAGAAATGCTGAACTGTAGGAGAGAGAAAGTTGTATAAACTCTACTATATACAAGAGATCGGCTACTAAATGGTGTGGGGGGAAAGGGTGGTATATATACCACCTTGGGCTGCTGGTCGGCCACAGTCTTTCTAGTTTGCTTTTGAAAATGGTTCTTTATGATCAATGAAAAAACTTTTCTTGGTTTTTTTTTTTTGGTGTATCATGAAGAATGTTTTAAAAGCAATCATTGTCCAAGGTGAACCTGTTGGAAATTATTTCATCCCCAAATGCTTGTATCTTGCTCCATATGAAGCCCTGCATATTCATCTAGGCACTACATATTTTTTGCCTATTTTTAGGCATCATTTCAGATTTTTTTGCATTGTTGGCAAGTCCTCTGATTTTCTACTGGCCGATCAGCTCCTCTCCCACCTATATAAAGGTGGCGAGGCTTAGCCTCACTCTTAGATCTAGTTTCAGCTTCTGCTATGATAGGCAGCACCTACGGGACCTCCCTTGTGCTACTCCACATCATGTGCAACCTTTTCTAGTGATATTCAGCAGTGATCTTCTCTTTTGAGACTTTATGCTTGCTGTCCATACACAATGTTGTACAGTTCTTGTAGCATTTCTTTGTGGGTATCATTGCATAGTACCCATTCTTTCATGGTATCAGAGTGGGAAACATCTACAGCGACCTATGTTTCTTTTCCCATGTTGCTGTTGACTGTTTACAGCATATAGTTGTTCACTTGCTGCGCCTTTTCATTAGTAACCTGTGTTTTGTCCTGTGGAGCTGCGTTTTCACTCGGGACTGCCTCAAGTGCTGCGTTTTTCTTCCTACAGAGCTGTGTTTTTTTTTTTCTAGGAGGTGATGGCTTCTGGAGATCACCATTCTCCCCTCTCGGGGATTCTCTTCTCTTCCCCTACTCACAGTACACAGGTGTCCTCTTCACAGATACCTATTGCCTCTACCCAAATTCTTCCTTCTTTTGTGCTGTTACATGCTGATGCTATTATTGCAGATTTTCTCTCCTCTCTTTCAGAGGAGGATAGTGGTTCTTCTACAGAGCAGGTCGATAAGATATCCTCTCATATTCAGGAGGCATCTTCCAAGTTCCACTGTCCGGAATGCCAGATTTTTCCTCACTCGACAGATGCATAGAATCCCTACTCTCAGGCCTCATTGGGAGAGCTATGATATTTCTCCAATGATACAGCGTAGATATCGACAGACTTTGGCACTCATACAGAAGGAGCCAGGTCTCTCATTTCTTTTGGTTATTCTTACATGGTGGTCTCCCCACCAATCAGTGGAGATCATAGCACCTTCCTGCCCTAGTTGTGCGGAAGATTCTGAGACTGTACAACATTGTTTATGGGGATGCAGCATTGCACAGGAGATTTGGGGTTCTGTAGCCCAACTTATGCACAAATTGAGTGGCCGAGCCATGCATGTGACTTGGGGGACAGTTGCTTGGCTCTCCCAGTCCAGTCTACAGCTTTTTATGAGGGAAGTGGTACAGACTGCTATTTTCATTCTTAGAGGTATTGCCCAGCATGGTTTATCGCAGGATGTCCCTCACTCTGGTTATACTCCCCCCAGACAGAGGATTGACACCAGTTGGGAGATTGTTGCCAGTATTACAGCATGGCAAATCTAGAGAGCTAGATGCACGGAGGCTATTGAGAGTGTCCAGATTTTTGGGTCTCAGTGCATTAGTACTATATGGGGTGATATCATCCATACTCTTATGGCTACTATGGCTCGTATTCAGGGGTCCTCTCGGTTTGCGCAAGCAAAGCACGTTATATTTATGCGAGAGTGGGACCATGGCATTTCCTTTTCCTCTAGTCCCACAGGTCTTTCATGGCATCATGATGCTCCTCAATGGTTGAAATCACCTTACATATTGGGGTGATTCTATTCTTTTCCGGCTTATAGTTATGATTGTTGTATGTCTTTTTCATACTTAATAGAAGTCTCTTTCTAGGAAAAAAAAACTTATGGACCCTGTCCCCATGTCTTCTTCCACCTGTCTAGTGTCCAGGTACGGGTTTCATCATGTGAAATAGAGCTAGGAGGGCCAAATAGTTATATCCACTAAACCCATCCCTTAAGCTGTACAGGGCATGTCTAGTGACATCCTCTAAAACCCGATCCATGAATGGAAGGGGAAATCCATCCTTGATAGTGGCTTTGTTCAGAGACCGGAAGTCCACACAGACACGGATCTTGTTGGTTTTTTTCTTGGGCAAGATCACCATAGAGGAAAGCCATTTAGAGTGTTCCACTGGGGAAATGATTTGGGTGTCCTCCATCTTTTCCAGCTCCACCTTGATGGCCTCTACATACTTTGGGTTGAGCTTGTAGGCGCGCCCACAAATGGGTAGAGTGCCCTCCTGGAGGGGAATAGTGTGGACACCAATGGCAGCTGGAACACCTTCCAAGTCCTTGTATATCCATGCGAAGACATCATTATAGGATTGGAAGAAGGCGGCAGCTTGGTCAAGGAGGGCTGGGTGGTCCCACAGCGAAGAAGCTAAGAGGATGGGATGAGGCTCCTCGGAAGTGCTGAGATTGAATTCCTAGACAGGGTCTTGGCAAGATGGAAGGTTGAGTGGTTCCCTTGTCTCAGCTGCTTTGGAGAGAGGAGGTCGAGGTTGTGGGCGGGCTGGTGGTAAATTGGAAAGGTGTCATAGTGATCTTCCATCCAAGACTTAGGACACTCCCTCACTAGGAAAGTTGGTGTATCCTTAGACACCTGTGGTGGGGTTCTCTCTGGGGTCAGTGGGTTAGTCGTTGGAGTTGTTATTGGAGGCGTTTCCACCTTGCTGGGGAGAGGTTTGGCCATCTTACGTCCTCTGTGGTGACCCGTTGACTGGTTCTCCTAGGCCTAAAGGCTCATAGTGCTTAGAAGAGAGCTTAGTGGAACGTGTGGTACCTCCGTGATGTCCACCATGTAGGATGTTAGGCCTTCCGCGGCCTAGAGCCCGTCAAGTAGTTCTGACTCATCAGCAGGGGAACAAGGCCTTCTTCTGTCGTAGGCAAGAAGCGAGAAGTTGAGACGTGGGAGAAGAAGTTGGGGATACTGTGGCACCATGGACCCTTTAGGCCATACCTTCCTCCAATTTGAGCTCGTATGGGCTATGCTCTTGAGGAATCCACAATCGGTCGGAACCCCAATCATGTAGAACACCTGTACTCCTAAGCTATGGATGACCAATGAGTAAAGAGTAGGCTCCTTTGACTTCAGGAAGCCGGATCACCACAAAGTCGAGTAAGAATAGAATCCCTTGGATTACTACAGTGACACCTTCTACTAGCCCAATAGGGGTCACGTCCCATTGGTCGGCCATCCGAACACAGAAGTTGGCTGGCCGCATCACCTTGAAGCCTACTGCATGGAGTGTGAATTATGGCATGAGGTTTACCCCAAAGCCACCATCAACAATTGCCCCAAATAGTGGGGTACCATGAATCTCCACAAAGAGGGAGGGGAATTGGTAGTCTGTAAGGGAGGGATTGGTACGGCTAATACCCATGCAATCGGTAACACCAGAGGAAAGGTGAAACCCGCTATACTGCCCACCACTAAAATTGGTGGTCGTACCATTGAGTTGCTCCAGTAGCGTACTAAGGCATTGTCGGTGACACTGGGGCTAATCTAGAGCAGATCAAAGAGGTTCACTGACATGGTATTTCCCTTGAGTAGATCCTCCATAGAGAAAGATGTAAGCTATGGTTTGGAATGTGGAAGAGAGGGAGTAGGTGCTTTGTCCGACACGGAAGGTTGGTTGTGGAGGTCCTTGAAGGCCTGCAAGGACTGATCTATGACTGTACGGGGGACTGGCAGAGTTTTATCATCTGGCTCATCCCCTTGTTGCTCTTTAGGCATGGCCTTCTTTTGTGATCTGGTGACCACGGTGGTGGATGGTGGATCCTCATGGGTAGGTGTGGGGGATGTGATGGACACTCCAAGATTGGGACATGAAGGTTGGCAAGTGGACGGAGGATGTTCTACAGAGACTAAGTGGGGTTGGGGTTGGAAATGTGAAGTCTGAGGATGTGGATGCCTTTTGCTTGGGGCAATCCCAGGTATAATGATCCTTGGATTCCGGACAATGCCGGTAGGGCGGAGCACCTTCAAGAAGGGGGCAACGACTTTGGTAATGATCGTATTCCCCACATCTATAGCAAAGGACGGGACGATTAGGTTGGGGAAAGCAAATAGGACGGTTCATGGGGGCTGTTGCCATGGTGGTTGGTGCAGGAGGATTAGGGATGAGTGGTGGAAGGTAGGTCACGTGGGAAGGTAGGTCACGTGGGAAGTTGGTGGGCAAGGAGTAGGTGTAGCAGCATGGAAGGGTTGTGGAATGGAAATGGTAGCTATAGCATAATGGGCAAGGTTGGGGACTGCCGAGGCAGAATGAGGAGTGTGTGGTTGATGGAGTTGACAGAACCCCTTGAGGTAGTAGCAATATTTATCTTCATGTCCTCGTTTTTCACAAAAGGAGTAGTACTTTTTTGGGCATTCTTGCATGGTGTGTCCAAGTGATTGGCATATAGCACACCATAGCCCCTTCTTGGCTTTGTGTTGGGTCTTCAATTCTTAATCTCCCTTTTGAGTTGGAGCAAGGTACTTTCCTTGCTAGGAGGTTTCTGGCTCACTTTGAGTGCCTCCAACTCCCGTTTCAACTGAACCACAAGGTCATCCGACTGTGTCATTGTTGGATGTACAATGCTGACATCACGCTCAAACATGAGTCGTGCATTTTCAAGTTGGGAGGCTAGCTCCTAGAATTCCAACATGAATCTTCTGCTGGGTGGACCTGGGTAAGGCTTGTGTCACCCCACTAACGCACCATGAAGTTGCTAGGGTACGTTGGTAAGCGGGCCACCACCACTGTGGTCCGTGTCATGAGTTCCGACACTCCCCTGGTAGCAGTTGAAGCTTCCCTAGCTCTTGGAGAATGCGGTCCTCATAGTTACCAGGACAGAAGGTCCAGAGAAAGGTGTCCTTTAGAGTGGTCCAATCTGCAAAGTGGTCGATTTGGAATTGACTGAACCACTTGTTTGGAGAACCTTAGAGAGCAGACGGGAAGTTCACCAAGAAGGCATCCTCCCGCTCAAGACCTTGGCTCTTACAAATGGAGATGAACGGTTGGATGTGGTCATCCACATCCTTAGTGGATGATCCTTTGAAGGTGGGAAGCTTGATGTTGACTCAGCCCAACACCATGAAAGGGGTTCTGCACCAGGAGGATTGGTTGGACGAGGAGGGTTGGCTTGGCCTTCTGTGTTGCCAAGGGTGGGGTTACCAAGGTTAGCTGCCATAGGAGGAGGTGGAGGAGGTTCCGTGGGTGCTACGTAGCTAAACCTCTTCCGACTATGCAGCGTATTTGAGAGAGGATTTTTGAATGGGCTGATCGGACTACCACGGGAGCATGTATTGGGCATGCAGAGAGGCCGCAACGCGGAAAGAGGACGCAATGCAGAGGAAAGGGTGAGCTATCAAGACTCCCAATTTCGAGAGTCCCACCGGGCGTGCCAAATTTCAGTGTACCTATGGCAGGTTGGTTGCCCGGCACACTACGTGGTGGCTCTTCTCCTCTGGAAAGTATGTCCAGAGTCCTCGATGCTCACAGCGCAACACAGAAGACACTATGTAGTGGAACACAACACAAGAAGAGACGAGACTGCGGAAGGAACGAGAACACTTGCACTACTCAAAGAACACTGATACATGTCCTTCGTTGTACCGTGCACACTCAGCAAAGGTCACAGCGAAGAGGATGATACAGCTCAAGCTGAAGACAAAACACAGGGTACAAGTGGTATCAAGGATGTCCTCCAAGGTGAGATAAGGATGTCCTCAAGATGGGATCAAAAATATGTCCTCCAAGATGGAATAAGGATGTCGTCCAAGAAGGGATGAAAAGGATGTCCTCCTGGGATAAGGATAAAAAGGATGTCCTCCAAGAAGATGAGTGAGAGATGAAGAATGAAGGATGTCGGGCATCCTTCAGGATGAGTCGAGGGACCATATATGCCTAAAGTCCAGTCAGTGGCATCTCCTATCTTTGGTGGATGCCATGAGGTGGCAGCCTAGCCAGAGTGTCCCGTCGGTGCGTCAGTGCCGTTGGAGCCTTCAATGCTGCGGATGATCCCAATGCTTGGCGCCTCCATTGACTTACTGTGACGGTGTGACACTGTTGCAGTGGACAGTCCGTGTAGGGTGGACAGTCCATGTGGGCACCCTTGGTGCCTACAATGGTCCCTATATACGAGCCCATGTGGCGATAAGAGTGAATAATATCTCCACATATAGTACAAATGCTCTGAGTGTCGTATATCTAAATACCCTAACAGCCTCTGTGCATCTGATCCTGCAAATTTGCCAAGCTGTGATACTGGCAATGAGCTCCCAATTAGTATCAATTCACTGCAGAGGTGGTCTATAGTGTGTATAAGGAATATCCAATAGCATGCAGCGTTGGGCCACACCTCTGCATATCATTATGGCGGTGTCCATATCCCTGCCCTTAAAAAATATGGATCAATCTGAGTGAGCTACGCAATAGCACCAAGAGTAACATAAATGGTATCTCTCCTCAATCTGCACACAAGCTGATCCTCTAAGCAGCTATATACCCCCATATGTAACATTGCACTATCTTAGAAGCTACCGGGCATTTGGGGCAGGTGAGGTCTAATCCAAAAATTGCCCTCCATTGATTAATGGGAAGGCCACCATGTAAGAATAATCAAAAGAAGTGGGAGATTTGGTTCCTTCTTCAGCAGTTTGGGCAGGTGGGGTCTAATCCAAAAATAGCCCTCCATTGATTAATGGGAAGGCCACCATATAAGAATAACCAAAAGAAGTGGGAGTCTGGCTCCTCCTTTATGAGTGCCAAAGTATGTGCGAAAATCTCTTTTTTGAATCAATGGGGTGATGGCATAGCTCTCCGAGTGGGGCTGAGTGTAGGGGTCCTCTGAACTTGTCCAAGTAGATAGAGCCTGGCATCATGGACAATGTAGCTGAAAAAAGGCTGACTCTTCATAGGATTGGCTGCATCGATCCACTCCCACTTACTAGGATCCCAATGAAGATATCCGATTGGACATCGGCCATACAACCATAAGCACAAAGATCCATGGGTCACAATATCACAAGGAGGTTCAACATGCCAGTGCTTTCCTACTTGATGACGGGCAGTGCCAGGAATAATCTCCTGTGTGTCACATTTAAACAATCTCAATCCTGGCTGGATAGAATAGAAAACATGATCTCTCTCCTCATCCTGATCGAGCAAGGCTAACACCTGTAATGGCACTCCTGTCTTGGAGAAACTCCCAGCCACCTGGGATAATGCTGATCGTAAAATGTGCTAGCAATCCACTCATGAGGTTAACTGCATCAATTTGATTGATCTGTCAGAAGTTGGATAAAGAGGTATGAAGGGGCCGGAAAAAAACAGGGCTCTTGCAGCTTGAGATGCACAAGCAGCAAGACAGGGAGGAGAAAGGTTACGTGATTAAGTGTATGGGATGAAGGGACTTTCTGCCTCTCCCCTTCATCATGCAGGCAGAAAGGACATCAAAAAAGTGTGTACTCTCAATGCTCAAACTATGATAGAATTGATTCTTAACCCCAAAAACTGATCCTTATTTGGGCACTTGTTTAGTTCCTGGTTGTTGTATATAAACGCAGCTAGGTTTTTGATTTCACATCCCTACATTACAGGAAGGATGCCAACTTGCAAAGATAAGAAGGCGTTACTTGAGTGATTTATATCAAAACATGTCAAAGAAAAAAATTGGTCGTATCTTCAATACGTGGAATCATGTCAAGGAAGTGCATTCATTCTTTAAGTAAGGTTTTGAACCCCGTTACCCATGTAATTTGATACATGTTTTAAAAAAATCTTCATATGGAATTGTGCTAATTGTGTGCAAGCTACAACTTCTCATGAAAAACAGCATGTTGTAGGAGAGCAGTAAGGAAATTTACAAACAGGCGCTTGGGTGCGTGGTTTAGAGCTTGGAGATACAAGGATTTCCATGTAGAGATTTGTTCAAGAAAAATCTCAAGACGCCGACTAGCTTTGGTTTTTGCAGCATGGATTAATAGGTTGAGGCAAGCAGGTAAAAAGAAAGAGATGGAGTCAAAGATACAAAGGAAACGATTGCTGTGGTATTTTAATGGATTCAGACATGGGTGCCAAGAGAGGAGATGGAGGCAGTGCTTTCAGAACAAAGTTGCAAGGAAAGTCCTCAGTTGCAAGTTGAAGATGGCATTTCGAGCTTGGCTTTGTTTCATGCAGGTAAGAGGATATACTATTTATTTGCATCAAACACGTTTCTATGTGAATAAGAAACGTTTCAAATATTAAACCTTTTCAAAATCACGTGAAGCATTTTTTTTGTAACTAACCTAGATTCTTGTTATAAAGGGGGTAATTACGTATATTAGGTCTTGCAGTTTGAACTCATTGGCAGTGATGTGTGACAGCCATGCCGTAGTTTCCTTTGATATGCTTCATCCTCGATGAATTTGGTAAAGAGTCCATGAGTAATCCATGTTGAAAGAAAGAAAAAAAAGAAAGTTTAATTTAAGAGTCTACAAAACAAACGGCACACAGACCTTTCTATGAGACTAAGGATGTATGATCCGAGAGAAATACGAAATTGAAAACATCTACCAGAGAAAAACGATGAAGTCGTTCGCTGAAGGTGGATAGCTTTACCCTTTTGAACCTTTGAGAGAACAAAGCAATAAGCTTATGAATAAAGAGCGATTTGGAATCTGGGGTCATAAATCTGGAGTAAGAAATCTGGGTCAGAGTGAAGATTTTGAGGGAGGAGAGGAAGATTTATGAAGTTGGTCCTCAAGACTGCCCCTCAATGAAAGGGTTTCTGCAAGGCATGAGCTGGAATGTGAAGGAGATCAGAGATAAGGGGAAGCAGGCTTCCTTTTGGAAGCATGTGAAGAATAAGGGTTGTGATATTTAGGCTGTTCTAGAGCACAATCTACATGTGTACAATGGTAAAAGGAAGATGGCCTTTAGGAAATGGCTGGTGTTCTATGGGGGGTCAGACAAAGGATTCAGCAGGGAGATTCACTGGAGACTTCATCCCTCCATTGTGGCAAATCATCCTAATGGGAGAGCTCTTGTTGGGGTAAATAAGATGGATTGTGAATGTTTATGGTTGGCACTACAAAACAAAGGAAGCAGCTATGGGAGTGGTTGGCATGTTGGAAATTGGGTCCTAGGAGGTCACCCATCCCACTTGTGTTCACGGAAATCCGTGCTTAAGTGAGGTTTCCAGAAATTGGTGTAGCCATCCAGACCCCAAAACCTTAATCTATCCATTTTGTGGAAATCTCCTAGTGCTACGCCTGGAACCACTTTTCTCAACACACCCCCTTGGTGCCAACTTGTCCACTTTTTCTTCGCTCAGAGGTTGAACTTGTCCATGTTTTCTTGGCTCAAAGGCTCAACTGGTTTGAGAGAGCAAAGCAATAAGCTTATGAATAAAAAGTGATTTGGAATCTGGGGTCATAAACCTGGGGGAGGAAGATTGGTCCCCAAGACTGCCCCTCAATGAAAGGGTTTCTGCAAGGTGTAAGTTGAAATGTGAAGGGGATCAGAGATAAGGGGAAGCATGCTTCCTTTTGGGAGCATGTGAAGAATAAGGGTTGTGATATTTGGGCCATTCAACTTTCAAGAGCACAATCTGCATGGGTACAATGGTAAAGGAAGATGGCCTTTAGGAAATGGCTGGTGTTCTATGGGGGGTCAGACAAAGGATTCAGTGGGTTGATCAGTGTCATTCACAGGAGATTTCATGCCTCCATTGTGGCAAGTCATCCTAATGGGAGGGATTATGTTGTGGAAGTTCAGATCTTGGGGGAAATAAGATGGATTGTGAATGTTTATGGTTGGCACACTACCAAACAAAGGAAGTAGCTATGGGAGTGGCTGGCCTGTTGGAAATTGGGTGGGCGGCCAAGTCCCGGCAGGTCACCCATCCTAGTTGTGTTCGCGCCAGTGCACGCTTAAGTGGAGGTTTTGAGAAATTAGTCTAGCCATCCAGACCCCAAAACCTTAAGGTGATCGAGGACCTCCAGTCTATCCATTTTGTGGAAATCTCCACTTTTCTCAACACCCCCCCCCCCCCCCCTTGGTGCCAACTTGTCCACTTTTTCTTCACTCAAAGGTTGAACTTGTCCATCCATGTTGGAAAGGTGGGGGGCCAAGTCCTGAGAGGTCACCCATCCCAGTTATGTTCATGCCAATGTGCGCGTAAGTGGAGGTTTCTAGAAATTGGTCTAGCCTTTCAGACTGCGAAACCCATAAGGTCATGGTGGACCTCTGGTCTGTCCATTTTGTGGAAATCTCCGAGTGCTACACTTGGCACCACTTTTCTCAACATGGACAATCTTGGAGGTAACCAGGCCTGGATTCTCATGGGTGATTTCAATATGGGGGATGATAAGAGGGATAGGAAAGGGGGTTAGGATCTTCTATGACTAGCTCTTAAAGAAAGCCTGGCAGTTGCTTGTTAGCAAGAGAGATCTCCTAGATGGTTGGAAGCTTGGTGACTGGAGCGATGAGAGAGGTCATACCTATTTCAGTCTTCAGTATAAGGATTCCTTGCCTAGACTTGTTAGGGTCTCCTATGGTGACCAGGCTTCCAACATTCCCCACTCTTCAAGTCTGGGTGGATACCTTCTTTGTGATGTCTGATCATTTTCCTCTGAGATGGGATTGGGAGGACATTAGCTGGGACAGAAAGGCTTTCCACAAAAGATTGTTGATGGTTAACAACTCTTTGCTGAAGGATGAGATGCTTGTTGAGCTTCTAGTAAAGCCATTCAGAAGCTAGAAACTAGAGAGATGATTGGCATAGGAAATGGGTTGCTTTTTCCTGGGACATGCAAGATGTGATAAGACGGGTGGGGAAAAGATGGACTGAGGAGAGGAGGGAGAGACAACCAGGGGTGAGAAAAAGATGGGAACTGCCATGATGAATCATGACACCAACCAGATTATCCGGTTAGATCTTCTCAGCCTCTACACCCACTGCACATGGATCACACCTTTGGAGCTCCCACCGTAGATGCACTTCTACGGAGATCACTTCCTCAAGATCACTTCCAGCAGCTGGGCTACCCGAGTGTTCACATGTCCCATGCCACGCGGATTGCGATTGGCCAGATAAAGGTTTCATCCCACCAACTCAGAGTGGAGACAAGAAGATTTGAGCACGTCTCCAAATCCGGGGAGCTCACACAGAGAGCCAGGGAGGAGAGAATATGCCGATTATACCACACAGAGGCTGAGACAAAGGAGCATTACATATGTCGCTGCCTTGTATACTATGAGATCCGTGGGAGGTTTCACTGTCTGTTCCATGAGGGATTTGGCCCACTGTCCAAGATCATTAAGTTCCCAGACCAGCATCGCCTAAGACTCTTCCTATTGGAGCTCCGTAGACACAGCGACACTTTCTTGAGAGAGCTTCATCCCCAGCCACCCCGACCCCTCCCCCGCTAGCGAACCATCACCAGCTTCTTCCGGACCGACGAGGAGGACACCCATACATTGGATCCTATGGACCCACTTTGGTCTCCTGTGGGCTCACCTCACCTGAGAAGAGTTACCTCAAACCAGGCCTCCATGTTCGAGCGTGCCCGATGCCCGGTCGTTGTTTTGGTCACGATCCCCTCATCACCTCCAGATCCAAGACACCATGCTCCATTGCCATCAAGCTACCTTTCCACGTGACGTAGCCAAGGGAGACCTATCGGCCATTCTCATTAGCCCCATGCTTGATATTTTGGAGAGTGGTATACCATCTATTGGGGGCTGATGCTCTTCTCATGTTCCATGGACAGTTTTGTATCAATCCATTGAGATATGCAATTGACATTATTGTATCACTTTGGTCTCATAAGCCCATTGGGTCTTTAGTAGACACTTCATATATCTTTCTTTCCTCTTTGGGGGAGGCTTGTCACCCGTACATGTAATGCCCATGCTTGCCTCCTCTTTTCCTTCTTGAGGGTTGCCATCATAATGGTGTAATGTGCTGGTATCTTCTTCTTAGTTACTTCCACCCACTTTGAAGTCTCGTCAAGATCCTTTGCAACTTCTACCCATTTTGAAGTTGCACGAAGATGAGTGCAGGTGATGATGTTTTCACACAAGATCCAGAGTAAGCCGGCAGTGCCTTAATCCATCGTTCTTGCAAATTTTGGAGCTTTTGTGGATACAGATATTGATTCCAACCAAAATCCTGGCTATCTTTATAGACACATGTCATATGCCATGCAGATAGTGATCGAACAGGTCCGAGTCTCATCACATTGCTTGAGTGTGGAGGCCAGGAGAGCAGAGGGCATTGTGAAAGAGGACAGGGTTTGTAGACTTTGCTCCACTCTAGAGGTTGAGATGGAGGATTTTTGAAGCCTGGTGTATAATGAGATACAAGGGAGGGAGGTTCCATTGTCTCTTCAGAGATGATTTCGGTCCTTTATCCTGAGTCATTGACTTTTCAAACTAATACTGGGACTCTCAACTGATGGAGCTGCACCGACATAGAGACCATGTATATAGAGAGGCCCCGACTCCGACCCCTAACACTTGACAGACACCTCACTCGTTTCGTTAACTTGGTCTAGGATGGAGGCGCTTGGGAATGATCGTGCGGGCCCCCAAATTCAAATGACCTTACTACATGGGCCAGGCAGTGCAATACCAGAGCTACCCTGACCACCACGCCTCCGGGGGGCTACATTGGAGAGCACTCTAGTTACAGTGTGTCAGATGTCCAAGTTCCACCAGGCCAAGGCAATCCCCCACACGGAAGCTCCAGATTGATGAGATTCTTCTGAGACAGAGGAGTGCTCTGCGACAGTCGTGGATGTAGAGAGCCTGTATAAAGTCACAGATGTAGAAAATACATGATCCCCTCGTTTGCCATACAGAGGGCTTGTACGTTAGATGTTGCATCCTTTTGTTCTCTTGGTGGTACTTTCTTTTCCCAGGACATGTTTCAGCCATTATGAAATATTGTTATACACATGGCCATTTTGTTTCTTTAGCTATATTTAATTAAAAACTAACAAGAAAAAGTGATAGATCCAAGACCAGAAGAACATGTCAAAGCTTCAAGATTATGTAGCAGTAATCGAGAAAGAGAACGAGCGGTCCAAGGTGGAATGCACACGGCTCTCTCGAGTAGTCGAATCCGGAGAGTGGGGAAGGCAACAACTTGCAGAGATATTGCAGGCCAAGGATGTGCTTGCCGGTGAGCGTGAAGCTTTGGCAGCATTGATTGGCCGCCTACAACAGCAACAAGCTGCCATTTGGGAGCAAAAAGAGAAGAACGACAATGATATGCGGCATTTCAAAGATCAGATGCTTGGCAATGTAAAAGATTCAAATGGATTTCGGAAATCTCAATATTATTATTTTTGTGTTTCTGAAAAACCAATTGAATCCCCTCTATTGCCTGTTGTAAGCTAATTTGTAAATTTTATTGTCTTTTCTTGGGTGCTAGAATTTCATTCACCATAATAAATTGATGATTAAAGGAGCATCAAGCTTCAACACTGTGGTACGAGCTCTCAAAATCGATGTAGGACTTCGTGACCTCTCATTTTTCGATCCAAAACTCCTTTTGTCTCAATCTCTGTGAATTAAGCACACACCCTCTCTGCATAGCTGTTGCTCTACTTCTAACCATGTTTTTAACACCTTTATCTAGGCTCTCAAACGAGGACTTCATCCTGAATATATATATGCCATGGACCGGTTGGCTATGGACAAGGTAGCGTGTTGTTTTCCAAACCATGCAAACCACTGTATTGCCTTCTAGTAATGTCACTACTTGCATAACATTGTATTGGTTTTGCAAAGCAAGACTGTGTGTTTTTGATTTCGAGGAAGGTCTTGGAACTTTAGTTGACATCTTGACTGTGTGTGAATAGTTATGATCTTATAAGATGGGCCACTACTGCATTTATCATCAAATAACTTGAGATAACCACACCCCAAGCCTCCTTTGTTGTTGTTGCAGGTGTCTGTCTTCCCCGATGGCGAGATAAGAGTGAAGACATTAAATACTTTTGATAAAGGGAAATGGATGCCTAAGCATACTGCCAGTTGCATGCCAAATGTAACAGCTTCGTATGTTGCCATTCCCTCAGCAGATCAAGCACAATCCCCTCAATCCGCATCACATAGTACTCAAGCTCATTGAATCCTCAAAAAAGCAGTTGACAACCCAAAAAAAACTTTTCATGTAAACAACACTCGAGAATTTGTCTTGCAAAGATGTGAGTTAAAAACATGTGGGCTCCATTTTCCATGCTATAATTGTCCTAAAGCTCCTGAAAGTTCATGGGCGCTCGAATGTGTGTGTGTGCGCGCGCTACAGAGAAGATGAAATGTGGGTCTATCTGCTTCAAGCAATTCATGGGCACTCAAATGTGTGTGTGCTAGAGAGAAAATGAATCATGGGTTCATCTGCTCTTTGCATTCGAGCCTTGAGATGATGGAAGCAAGGGAGATGCCTTGCTTTCTTGACAAAACTAGTGGCTTGACTCGTCCATGACGGACAAGAGTATTCATGCATGTATAAAAACGAAGGGCTCGTCCTTGTCGACCGCAAATTAGTGCAGTGGAAAGAGGTGTGTTGCTCGAGAGTCCCAAGGTCACAAGCTCAAGCCCTCATTGCGCAAGCGATGGCATGCATGGGTGTGTGTGTTGTGTTGCACTTTCTAATTTCAGCCAATTCCACACAAAAAAAACACTCCTTCCTGGAGGGTGAGTTGTGATAAGCCTTATATTTGAAGCCCATGATGGGTCTCATGGTCCTCAACTTGCCGATCTATATATAAACACACCATGCTTGCTATATATATCCATGTAGAAGCTCCTAAAGCACTTACATTTCTTTGAATAAAGCACTAAACTTGGCGTAAATATACATCTAGCATTTCAACCCAATGTAATGTTAACAATCTTAACACATGTAAACAAAGCTTTAAAACAATCTTTGGGTAATTGGATTATCTCTCCTTGGAAGTCTGTACTTGGCAAAATAAAAACATTAGCTATTGCAAGATAGAATTTTCAAAGAAAAAAAGAAGGAAAAGGACAACCTTACAAAATTCATTTGGTCGATCAATATTTGGGGCGAATGGGGTTTGAACAGATTTGTAGACAGCAAATAAAAAAAATTTGTATTGTCCAGTGTCTATGCACCGAAAATCTAATCTATCAGACTTTTTATAGTCCACAAACATTACATATACATGAAGTTGATCCGCGATCTTTCACAATCTTAGATTGTAAATTCGAAGAAGCTCAAAAGCTCTCGTTGTAAGTGTTTTGATCATACAAACCTAGTAATAATCTAGGCTCTAAAAAATAAATATATTCTTTGTCGTAGAAAGAATGTATCAATAGCAATATAAATTTATCAAATGAAAACGCAAAAGCTATGTACATAAAAAGCAAGTTTTTATATATACCGTAAAATATCAGTTCTGTACAGTTTGATAATTAGAGATGTTGCTTGTCCTTCCTAAAATGGAGGGTGTCCTTCCTAAAATGGAGGGTCTACAATTGAGCCATGAATATTAAATAGATATAGAAAACAATAATACCTATATTATAGCAACTGTTGAAAATAATCTCCTTGCTACATCTATCCTAAACAATATGTCCCTGATATTAAATATAACACTCACTACTCTAATTATTTACAGAACACTTTAAGCTCTCTCTCTCTCTCTCTCTCTCTCTCTCTCTATATATATATATATATATATATATATATATATATATTCAATATTTTGTGCCAAGCAAGAAAAATAAATAATGTCATTGTATATAAAAACAAGTCAAAAGCAAACATTTGCTTATCTAAATGTGAAAAAAAACAAACAGAAACTTGTCGAGCTCCTTTAGTCATCTCAACAATTTGAATCATCTTTTGAGCAATGATAGGACACTCCTTTTTGTGGATCTACATGGTAGCTTTAGCTTAATGCAAGTAGATTGCATAGAAAGACAACATAGATTGTACATGTCACATCTTTACAAACATTCTCTTTTCAAATGCTTACTTCGTTGATACAGAGATATCTATGAATGTAGTCTCTAGCGTTTGTAAGCTGCTATATCAATAGCTCGTTCTCTATCTTTTAGGCATAGATTACATTTACATTCTGATGCATGTCATTTGGAAAACCTCCTTGTAGACAACATTGGTTGTGAAGACTTCGTTTGAACCTTCTATGCTGCTTTCCTGTTCCACAGTATGCTTTACACACACTTTCACTGCATCAAATGATCTAACACGTGACATAGCAACGTATAATTGTCCATGTGTAAATACTTGTATGGCCAGATAAAGTCCCAATATACTCAATGTTTATCCTTGGGACTTATTTATTGACATACCAAAAGCCAACCTCACAGGAAATTGTCTCCTTCGCATGTCAAAAGGTAATTAAAGCATAATAGGTATGAATGTTATCCTGGGAATAAAGGTCTTATCTCCAATGTTTATACCTATAATGATTTTTTCTTCTATCATCTTTGAGTAAAATTGCTTATATATTAATCTGGTACCATTACAAAGTCCCCGTCTCGAGGATCCAAATTGCAGAGCAGCAACATAATAGGAGCATTAATCTTTAGAAGCAAGCGGTGAGGAAGGTAACCACCACTCAAGTTCAAACTTTTTAAATACTAAATTAGATACAATATTACGTCATTCTCGGAATAAACAACCGAATCTACACTGAGGTATTCTCTTTCAAGACCAGGCAATGCACTCAAGGCTAGTTCTTTGACCTCATCAACCTATAGATTTCGTGGTGCAAGAATAGCACGATCTTTGAATAAACATCCATAATCCTCCACTCTCTGTACACCCATTCTACCAAACTCAAAACAGAGTTCCCATGGATCAACAATCGTCGTGGAATTACCACTCTGCCTTGATTGTTTAGATGGCCTATAGAGCCATCTTCAATTTGTAATGTCCATTTCACAAATTATTGTTATGTACAATCATAAGCACTTTGTCTAACCCGCATGTTTTGGGTGAGCTTTAAAACATTCACATATCTCCAAATATGTGATCGGCATAACGTTGCATCAACAATATCCTCACACGATCCCTTTGGCACAACCGATAAGATTTACCTGAAATCACCACCAAAAAGCATATCTTTCCCACCAAACACTGTATCACTTTGCATAATGTCTTTCAATGTCCTCTGTCCAGTGTTTCATATACATACCGATGCATTATTGGAGCCTCATACTAAATGATTAACCTTGCAAGCTTCAACATCTCAGCCAATGGGTTGTTAGCTTTGATACCACATGTGTTAGAAGCATTTAGCACCAATGGGATTTTGAAATGTGAGTGCATTGTACGACCATTTAAAAGTAACAATGTAGCTATTCCAGACGATGCACATGCCAATGCAACTTGATTCTCTCCATGTAATCGAGACAGCAAGGCATTATAAATATATGTTTTGTTGCCATATATATAGGCAGTGATGTGTGTGAACACACTTAGGACCGTCGGGGTACTTTTTCCCTCCTTCGGAGGTTTTTTCTCCCGGCTTGTATATACGCTCATCATTCTAGGGCTAACTTATCTTTGTACATTGACACAATCTAATACACTGTGTGTTGTGTGCATTCTTGCTTCTTCTTCTCCAAGCTTTGTGTGCTTTCCTGCAACCCTAATTCCAACAATTGGTATCAGAGCAGGCATCGGCTCCCAGGGCTACACCGCTAGCACCCTCCAACTCACGTTCTCCGATTGAGGTGAGCTTTCGCGAGCGCTTGCAGGTCCCTATACTCTGCAAATATGCCCGTAGTGCTTTGCGTTCTTAGAAATTGCATCTGAGGTCATTTCGGGCTCCGTTTTTGCATTACAAGTTCTGTACAGGTGTTTTCGTCATTTTGTGCAGAAATTTTGACAGTACAGTTTTCTGCAAAACAGGCATACGTATTCTATTGTGGACCGTGCTACATAGCACGAGTTATTTTCTGTTCAGTCTTTGCTTCATTACAGGTAGCTTTTGCATCAGTTTCAATCAGTGGCCATGGCTGATAACAGCAATGATGTATTTCGCATGTTGTCTGCTGATGACAAATTGGATGGAGACAGCAACTACCCACTTTGGGCATACATGATGCAGCATATGCAGGTCGTAACGAGGCAAAAATCTCTTACCTGCGTAAAGAGATAGAATCGAAGATTATGCAGGAAGATGATGACATGAATGTTTTTCTTGCTGAGATTAAAGATCTCAAGGAACAGTTGATTTCTGTAGGTGAGATTATTCCTAATCATTCTCTTGTGCAGACTGTTCTTGATGCTTTACCCTTGCATCGTTCATATATGCCTCTATTATATGTTCTTTTATTTTCTCGAGAGACAATGGTTGGCATGTTATAATTCTACTCAATGGTAGGAATAGACAAGGTTCAAATGAGGAGACAAAGATCGTAACTCAACGGTAATATTATGCATATAGACTACAGATAAGGAAAGATACAAATGCCTGCCTTCTGCGCGGTGGTTGACTTTTGCAAGTTCATTGTTGATGCATATAGTAGCATGAAAGAATCTAGATTAGTATGGATATGCAATAATCAGAAAAGCATTGCATGCTGAAGTATACCAAGGTCTTGCAGATATGGTTAATTCAAGTGATGGGATCAATAGAGTCTCTGGGGGCATTGATGGAAGCAGGGTAGTTCTACCATCTACATATACTGGGGAGCCTAGATATATGCATCAATTGTACCAGGATTGAATGGTAAATTGTTAGGAAGATGGATAAACTTGACCTGTTTATTACCTTCACTTGCAATCCTAAGTGGGATGAAATAACCAATGCTTTACTACTGAGTCAGGTTACCCAAGATCGACCTGACTTGACAGCACAGGTCTTTTATGAGACGCATAAGGACATGATGCACTTATTGGTGAAAAAAGAAATATTTGGAAGGATATTGGGATTTGGTTATTGAATTTCAAAAAAGAAGCTTGCCACATGCACTTATTGGTGAAAAAAGAAATATTTGGAAGGATATTGGGATTTGGTTATTGAATTTCAAAAAAGAAGCTTGCCACATGCACATATATTATTGTTAGACTCCTATCCAACACCCAAGTCAGCCATAACCCGTCTGAGCCACACACACTCAACCGTAGCTGTGAAAGCTGCCATGTACTCAGCTTCACAACTACAAGTGGCCACAGTAGGTTGCTTCTTGCTCAACCAAGATATGCATGAGCTACCGAGCATGAAACAAAAACCACTTGTGGACACTCTTGTGTCATAGCAACCAGCCCAATCTGAGTCCGAAAAAACATGTAAATCTGGCGGCAACGATCTCCCCTTGGGATAAAACAACCCAAGATGTATGGTGCCACTCAAGTAGCGAAAGATGCGTTTAACTGCCTTCCAATGTGCTGAGACCCTGGGGCTATGCATAAACCTGCTCACCTGTGAGACTGCAAACTGAATGTCCGGCCTTGTAATGCATACATAAATGAGGCAACCAACAGCTGTCTGCTGATAGAGTGTGACATCAAAGTGATCTCCAGCATCATGAAGACTCAACTTCAAACCTGTCTCCATTGGAGTAGCAATAGGCTTGCAATCTTCAAGGCCAAATCTCCGCAACAATGTCTCAATATACTTTGTCTGACACAAAGCAATACCTCCATCACACTGCCTAAGTTGTATCCCCAAATAATGATGCAAATGCCCCAAATCTGACATCTCAAAAGAGGCATTCAAATCAGCCTTAAAATCAGCAAAATGACTCTCATTTGGTCCTGTGAGCAGCATGTCATCGACATAGAGAGCAATGATTAGATGTACATCATCCACACGTTTAACATACAAAGTGCTTTCTATTGGACTATTCTAAAAACCATGTGCAGTCAAATATGCATGTATCTTTTCATACCAAGCTCGTGGAGCTTGCTTTAAACCATACAACTCCTTTTTCAACCTGCACACTTTGTTTTCCTGCCCTCTTTGAACAAAACCACGAGGCTGCGATACATACACCTCCTCATGCAAATCTCCATTCAAGAACGCAGTCTTTTACATTCCAACCATTATGAGCTACCAATGCACAAATGCTACGAATGGTAGTCATACGACAAGTGGGAGCAAAGGTCTCATCAAAATCAATGCCCTTTTCTTGAGCAGCATAACCCTTTGCAACAAGTCTAGCCTTATAATAGCGATCAACACTGCCATCTGGCTTTCGTTTCAACTTAAAAACCCACTTACATCCAATGACCTTTTTACCAATAGGCAAATCACACAAAGACCATGTACCATTCTTCATTATAGCATCATATTCACTTTGCATTGCAGCCAACCAATTTTTTGATTTTTGTGCCTCATCAAATGAAAGAGGTTCTTCCTCTTCACATACTAGACACAGCCAAAGCATAACAATCTGATGCATAAGAGGCATGCTGGAAAACCTGAACGAGTACGACTAGAAATAGATGCATCAATTTTACTATCATGCAAGGTTTGCACCAGCCATTTAGGCATACCTCTAGCCTGCTCATTTTCAGCCCTATCCTCATAAATTACATCCTGTAAATCTGCATCAGAAATAGGTTGATCTATGATGTCTTTTGAAATCTACATAGGCTGAATATTTGCCTCATTAGGACTTACATTTGAATTCCCACCTGTAAACAGAGGCAACAATGTATCAAATACATCCCGTGAGCTCACACCTGTCTCTTTGGTACACATGATAACAAAGGCTGCACAGCATCTTCCACAAAAACAACATCTCGACTAATCAAGATACGCTTTGACTGCGGATGATACAATCTGTAACCCTTGCTCTCAGCACTGTAACCAACAAAAATGCATTTAGCACTGTAACCAACAAAAATGCATTTGACAACCTTATCATCCGATTTTCTACGTTGTTGCACAGGCACTAAAGCATAGGCCAACCAACCAAAGACACGCAAGTGACCAATAGAAAGCTTCCTGCCATGCCAAGCTTCGTATGGAGTAACAGATTGCAAGGCCTTAGTGGGACACCTGTTGAGTACATATGCAGCACACATGACAGCCCTCAAACTTGGCTCTTGACCATACATCGTGCCATCTCCATAAGTGACCTGTTTTTCCTCTCAGCAATACCATTTTGCTGAGGGGTATACGGCACTGTACATTGGTGCTTTATCCCACGACTAGCCAGAAATGCATCAAACTCTTTAGACATGTACTTTCCCCCTCCATCAAAACGGAGGGTGCCCACAGTACAATTGGATACATTTTCAACCATAAGCAAAAACTGTTTGAAGCACAAAAACACTTCGGACTTTGCCTTCAGTGGATATACCCATGCATGCCTTGAGTAATCATCAATGAAAGTCACGAAGTACAAGTGTTTACCAAATGACGGAGTTTGCATAGGCCCACATACATCACTATGTACAAGTTGCAATTTGCGAGTGGCCCGCACAGAACCATCCTTTGAAAACGCAGAACGCTGCATTTTGCCCAAAATACAGCCTTCACAAACATGTTTTAATGGTGCCTCAAGAGGGGGCAAATGAAGCAACCATATCAAATTTCTGCAAACGCAGCAAACTAGCAAAGTTCAGATGACCAAAACGAGCATGCCATAGTTTTGCATCTGAAATTACCTTTTCATCAGAAACTGCATTTGTTGAATCTTCCACACACTTGTCATAAGAATTGAGCCTATACAGCCCACGAAACAAGGTGCCAGGTGCAATAATCGTATCACCAGAAGTCAAATCATGAACAGTACATCTGTCATCCATAAATTTGACTACAAGTCCAAGTTTAGCAAGCGCAGAGACAGATAATAGATTCTTCTTTATCCCTGGCACATACAAAGCATCTGAAAGTGTGAAAGCGCTGTCATTTGCAGCAGTAAGCATAATTTTACCAATGTCCTTCACTGGGTAAGAAGCATTATTGGCACATGTGACAGTATTCCCATTAGGGACAGCCTCAAGATAAGTGAACATATCACGATGCGAGGTAATCTGCTTTGTAGCACCACTGTCAAAATACCATACATCATGTACAGATGGGTAATACTGGTAATATACGTTAAACGCCCATTTTGTATCCTGCACAACATTTGCAGAATCTGCATTTGTAGAAGCATCCGCTATTGTGGCTGCATTTGACTCTTTCTTCTTTGCCTCTCTTTAGTCTTTAGCTTAGGGCAATTCTTAATGACATGATCAGTTGCCTTACAATAGTTGCACTTGATTTTTTTCTTGCCTTTATCAAGAGCCTTCTTAGACCTATTGTTGCTACCTGTGGAAGGAGAAGAAGTTGCAGACCTACTAATAGGAGAAGAAACAGTGGAAGGGGCTGCCTTACCACTTCTTCTGTGCTGGGCAGCAACAAATGCCTGATCAACTGCACGCTGCCTAGCCCTGTTTTGCCTGGACTGCGCGAGTCTTGCAAGAGCTTGTTGACTAAAGTATCATACTTGACAACATCAGGTCTGCTGTCCTCAGTAACGTGGAAGCAAAAGTCTGATATGACTCTTAGATATTTTTTCTATAGCACCTGTGTGCGACATTATTTGAATCTCTATGCCCCACATGAAAATCATCTCCTTGGCCGGGCATGATAGTTGCTACCTCACTTCCTGTAGGAACCAAGTATTACCTTGAAGTTGATCGTGCTTTAGTGATGTCCATTCTCAAATCTGGATGTGAACTTGACTGCAACATTTCTCTCATTGTACGAAGTGCACAGGCGTACGAATTATATCTGTACATCATTGTTTACAACCTCTCAAGTACATTATGATTTAAAGAAGGCATATCATCATGAAGTCTATTCTCTAATTTATGCTCTGGTATCATACACATATAGTTGGAAAAAGCGAGGAGCTACATCTCGTGTTGTTTCATCAGGTATTACAGAACCAACACGATGATATAGGTAGTACCATGGATTTGGAAATTGAATACTCCTCCCCTTCTAGTGAACTGATTATCCAATTGAGCACCCAATGAAACAAATGCCAAGGCATTATTATAAGATCGTAGATTCTTTCTGTATTCCTTACTTGTATTATCAGTAAAGAGACATTCACACTTTCACAATAGTGTCTGCCCACATATTGTCTTAGCTTTCTTGACGCCTCACATTTCCAAATTAGTGCACCACAAAAATGGCACTTATAAGAAAGGGCTCCTAATGTGGAGATGATGAGGCAACACGTCTCTTAGCGTATCTCCCCTTTGGCTGCCACTTCCATGGACCTCATCCCAAAGAGCATCTAAGTACTCCTTACAAACAACCTGATTTTTCTCAGTGCGCTCGCATATGTCCACAATATTTTGTAGACGTTTAGAGTTTGGTTGTCCGGATGGAGACCTTGACCAAGCAAGGTGTTTTGCATCTTGAACATTCATCAACTTAGGCGGGGTAGACTAAGCTACTTCTTCATTGGAAGAATCATTCGCAGAGCAGCCAATACAGCTTTTCAGTGGTTGTTATCATTCTGAATCTCCATTTGCTCAAATCCAAAATTAATATCTTAAAGCTCTACAAATATCTCTTTGTATCTTTGCCAACATATAACTAACCCAAGTAACCTACCTATATACATGTAGATACCTCCTTGATCTCTCTTATAGATATATATAACTATCCCTCTAAAAATAATGTATTGGCAAAACTATAAATTTTTTTAACTTTTTAAAGAACGTTTCTCAGCTAAAATAAGACTACTACATGTGTATATTCTCCAAGCCTACTATAGTTTGCTAAAACCCATTATTCTATCTCTAGAAATCTCTCTACAATCTCAAAGGTAATATTCTAAAAAATGAAATGTTTCTAGCTTAAGTATCCAAGCATATCAATATTATAAACTACTTAGAAGTCGCAACACACTCGATGAGATAGAAAGAGATATAGAGAATATTTTGATGTGCTCTCCTCTCTCTCTCTCTCTCTCTCTCTCTCTCTAGCTAACCAAACATATGAATTAAAAATTTTTCTTTATCTATGCATTACATATTGACAACAAACACACAAATAAATAAAGACAAAAAGGGCAACAAAAAAACTAACCTCAAGTTGAAGAGAGAATTGGATTCAAAAGCACCAACTTTGATGCTATCGTCCTTGTGCTTGCTTCTACACAATCACACACACAGAGAGGCCAAAAAAATAATAAACTTATGATCTCTCTATTATTCTCACCCACTCCTAGCTACATTTCACACCAAATACACAATAAAAGGCAAGAGTAACTATTTGCGTATTACATGATTGTGTGTTATGTGTGTGTGTGAGAGAGAGAAAGATATACAAATAGAGAGAGAGAGAGAGAGAGATAGAGAGAGAGAGAGAGAGAGATAGAGAGAGAAGAGACATCCATCAATAATCTTAAAGCTTATTACATTCTTTACTAACTTCCTTAATGGAATGCACTTCAATATTTCCCTAAAAATGAACCGCTTTTTCCCAAAGCTCTTACATCTACTATCCACAATGTAAAAGCCATCTAGCAATCCCAATGCCTCTTTGATTAAGAGGATCTTGATATTGTCATCTAGCCTATAAGAGTCTAAGACTATATAAATATACCGAGGATTAATATCATCCCACCCATCAAATCCAAGAACTTTCCATTTTGAGCTCGGTTAGTATCCAAAAAAGCCTAATTATGGCATCTCCTCAAAGAAGATCGTATCTGACAATTTATTATTGTCATAGGTCAACTTTAAGATATTTAATGGCATGTCTCTGCATAAAACATAATCAAACTATACATTAATCACATGATCTTTTTTATATTTAGTGACAACAGGAAGAGTATAAGAACAGAATGAAAAATAAAAACTATTCAAATACCAAAAGCAATCTAGAACCAATGGTCACTGAAGAAGAATACAACCATATTTATTTTGGAAGGAGCTTATGCTTTGGGATACACTTAATAACTTCATCAAATACTTGTCGTACTTGATCTCTATCACCATGGACATTATAGTCTATTTTATAACGATCAATCAGCCTAGGCTTTCTTTAATATTCATCAGTGCAATGTTTTCATCAAATTTGTCTAAATCTAAATGTATAATAATTTGATAAACATCATTCCATCCAACAGCTTGAACCGGCCATGGCCCAAACCAAGTTAGACTATGAAAAAAGCGACATTTTGCAGCCAAATTCACCCGTTCCTCAAAGGAAAGAGTACTCCTCATGTGTTCAAAAAAATGCAAGTAACCTCTTCCATGTCTGTCAATCATACATACATACATATAAGTAAGTAGATGCATGACTACTATGTGTGTGAGTGTATAAATTATAATTGTAACTACTATATGCGTGTACATGGGTGTAAAAAAATAAATTGCAACTACTATGTGTGTGTACATGTGTGTTTGGATTTGTGCATTTGGGTGCTTACCCTTATTGTGTGTATACATGTGTGTTTTAATTAATACATGGAAGTACACACCCTTTTCTCGGTGCGTGTGTGAGTGTGTGTGTATAAGAAGTTACTCTTACTAATCCACTCCCCCTAGGTGTAAGTGCAACTTGGATTCTTATAAACCTACTATAAAAAACATATGGCACAATGTATACTACAAAGTTAACGCACATACTAAATACATACAATTCAAATCACAATCCCATATAACCTTTTGTCACACTTTAAAGGCAACATTCTAAAAAACTTTCACCTTCGAAAAAGAAAGTTCATACTTTTGCTATTTAAATTCTTTCACACCAAAATATTTTTTAATACTTTCACCCACACACACGCTCTATTCAAATCATTAAAACGTTTAAAACACTTTCAACTTCAATAAAAGAACTCTCTCAAATACACACCACACACACACACACACACACACACAAAGTTTCAACTATCTCTTTCTCTCTCTCTCACACACACTTGCCATCCTAAGCATGTCCTCTATGATGAAAAATAGGTAGAGGGAGAGGAGACACACACACAGGAGAAAACCCTACTGTATATTGCAAACCCTAACCATAGAGGGAAGCCATCTCCCTTCTCACACAATGCATAAAGCCATAATCCATAATACACAAGACACAATATGTGTTGTGTCCACACACTACTAACCCTAGCTAATGTCCACACACTATGACCAGTTGGACGCGGTCATTTATGTCTCACACATGCTGCTACCTAACATGCCAGCACATAGCACAGCTGGCACACACTGACATCGAGCTTGAATCTCAACAGCCCCTCTCAAGCTCATGATGTACTGCCATAGATGAAGATGTAGATGAGCTTGGGATATCAAAGCTCTCAACACTCCCCCTCAAGCTCATCCCACGTACTCCCAACATAGTACGGAAGTACTCAAACTTCTCCCTGCTAAGTGGCTTTGTAAAGATGTCAGCCACCTGCTCTTCAGTCTTAACATACTGTAGATCCCTGGTACCATCCAGCACCTTCTCTCTGACAAAGTGATAATGGACCTCTATGTGTTTGGTCCGCGCATGAAACACTGGATTCTTGGCCAAGTGTATGCTTATGTTGTCACAATGAATGACAACCTTGTATCAATAGGCTCACCCAAATCAGCCAAGAGATTCTTTAACCATATTCCTTCACATGTAGTAATGGCTGCACCCCCGTATTCAGCCTCTGTACTAGATAAAGCAACAGTAGGTTGCTTCTTGCTACTCCAACTCACCACGGCACTTCCAAGTGTAAAGGCATAACCACTAGTAGACCTCCTGTCATATGAGCTACCTACCCAATCTGCGTCTGTGTAGCCATGTATATCCAAGCCTTTACCATGCTCATAAAGAAGACCATAATGTGCAGTGGTCTTTACATATCACATAATGCGTCTCACTGCATCCAAATGAGGTTTTCTGGGGCTCTGCATAAATTGGCTTACTAGCCCCACAGCATAACTCAAATCCGGGCGCGTGATAGTCATGTAAATGAGACTACCAATCATCTTTCTGTACATAGATGGATCCTCCAACTCCTCACCAAAATCAGCCCGCAACTTCACATTCTACTCCAAAGGTGTACTCATTGGCTTACACCCTATCATGCCATATTTTGCCAACATATCCAATGCATATTGGCGTTGCACTAACCATGTACCTGCATGGTCTTTGATCACTTCAATTCCAAGAAAGTATCTTAATTCACCCAAATCTTTCATGTCAAACTGCCCACTCAATGCTTTCTTGGCATGCATAACATCTGTAGCATGATATCCTGTGACAATCAAGTCATCCACATAGATGACAAGTAAGACAATCCCATGATCTGTTTTCTTCACATAGAGTGAAGAATCTGCTGTAGAAACCTGAAATCCAAGGGAGATAAGATATCTGCTCATCTTATCACTCCAAGCACGAGGTGCTTGCTTCAAACCATATAAAGCTTTCTTCAATCTGCATACATGAGTGGGATATTTTGGGTGTACATAACCTTCTGGCTGTGCCATATATACTTCTTCTTGTAGATCACCATTTAGAAATGCATTTTTCACATCCATTTGATGCATTTCCCAACCATTTTCTGCAGCCATAGCAATGACTGCTCTCACTATTCCCATCTTTGCCACTGGACTAAATGTTTTATCATAGTCCAAGCCTTGGGTTTGTGCATAACCCTTAGCTACCAATCTCGCTTTATGTTGCTCAATGGAACCATCAGACTTGCATTTCACTTTGTAAACCCATTTGCAACCAATAACATTTTTGTCTTGTGGTAATGCAACCAAATCCCATGTTTCATTATGAACCAATGCGTCCATCTCAACATCCATTGCCTTCTCCCATACATGCTTTCCAATAGCTTCTGTATAGCATGTAGGTTCCACATGCTTCACCAAAGAAGTCATATATGCGTAATGCATAGCGAAATCGCGATATGTCAACCTGTCATCAACAACTGGATATCTAACCCTTTGGGATCTTCGTAATGCATGCGGATCACTCTGAACACCTGTCACTCTAGCATGTGGTGGCACATATCTATCCTGCCTAGCACCAGGTGTGTGTAAAACGGGTATGCCAAGTTCCTCATCCAAACTCTCTGAACTTGATGACTCATAACCTGTAATTCCAATTCCTTCAACTTTCTTTTTCCCTTTATCCACATCACTACTCCCAGTGCTCACACTCTCATGCCTCAAGCATCCTGACCATGAACGTACAGTGCTACTCTCAGCCTCTGCTGGCCCCTAGACATAAAAGTAGAACTAGAACTTGCTTGTGGCAAGTTCACATGCACATCAGCATCAAGTGAATCAATGACACCCTCATCCTTTGCTTTGTACCAACTAGCAAGTTCATCAAACACCACATCTCGTGAGATAACCACTTGCCTAGTTTGTGGATTGTAACATTTGTATGCCTTACGATCCCGTGCATATCCAACAAACACACACTTTTCTGCCTTAGGATCCAACTTCCTCCTTCTCTCGTCAGGCACATGTACATAAGCTATGCAACCAAACACTTTGAGGTGTCCAATGTTTGGCCTAAAACCTGTAAGCCGCATCTCTGGCGTACTTCCATGTATGGATGCTGTAGGTGTCTAATTAAGTAAAAAACACTGTAGTGGCACATGCTTCTACCCAATAATAATCTGGCATGCTCTTTTCATTGAGCATCGCCCTGGCCACTTCACAAATGACTCTATTCTTTCTCTCAGCAACACCATTTTGCTGAGGTGTATACCTGCAAGTTAATTGCCTTCTTATGCCATGCTTTCTCAAGTAATGCTCAAAAGCATGTGAGGTGTATTCACCACCTCCATCTGTCCTCAGACATTTTATCCAAGAGCCATATTGCTTCTCTACAAAAGCTTTGAAATCCATAAACTTTCCCAACACTTCACTTTTCTCTCATGCAATCGAGAAAGAAAGCATGTGTGAATAGGAACATAAAGTAAAAGATTTTCTAGGAAGGTGCTACTATTTCATTTAAAGATGAGTCTGCACCTTGGAAAACTAAACCTCAAATGGATAGGACCATATCAAATTATGGTTTTCCAAGGATAAGGAACCTCCAAATTGGCATCCTCAGAATGAGGTCCACTCCCTAAGCATTCCTAAGCTAGTGAACAAATTCACACTTAAAGCCTACTTTGGATAGGTTGAATCAACACAGGTTGGGGAGGATCGAAAGAATGGGGCCAAAAGTGGACCGAATCCATCGAGTTGATGGATCATTAGCACTTTGTCACAGCCACATAGGATTGAAGTGACATGGCATGCACAGTAGATTGGCACGTTTATGGTGCAACCTATAGAGCAAGCCAACAAATGCAAATTGGTGGTACAAAAACCACCATGTAGAAAAGTGGAAACAACCCCAAATGGAAACAATCAGCACATGCAATTAGATAACAACGTAAAAGGGTTTTTTTGCTTCCATCATTTGTGATGTGGAACACGCAAACACTATGTTCACATGTAGGTGCAAGCATGTCGATTCTTGTAGGATGGCTCGTATGCCATACCCTCATCCTCATGATGATACTTCTAGGATGCCTCATATGCCACATGTGGGCTTTGACACCCCCGCCATAATTACTAACCACTCCACACACTCATCGAGGTGGATAATGAATCACATGTCATATCAAACAAGTAGCAGTTCAAAAAAAACTAGAAACAAAACTGAACCATCTGTTTCAAACTTTCCTCTACACACTCACTCACTTTTATTGCACTCTTTCTCTCTAATTTTTAAAATCAATTTCACCCTCTTTTGAAGCTATCAACATGGTGATAGGAAAGCTTATAGAGTTTGACTCATCAAACTCCTTTCTAGAATCCAATCACCCTTAGACCATCAGCCATGATTGGAAAGGACCAGCTTAATCAATTTAGCTCGATTGTATTGGAGGAACTTGAAAGAAAATATGGAGGACAAAATTGAAGGATAAGAATAATTGGTGGCATTGGCCAAGAACAACAAAGTGTAGAGAAATGGCAAGAAGGTGGTTGCATAGAGGAGACATTGGCAAAGGATTCCCATCTTCCATCAAAAGGCATAACCAATGCACATATATTAGAAGCACAATCAGAAGTAGACATCACCTCATATACAGCTAAAGAAAGTCAATAGAGAATACTCTATCTCTAGAGCCAAAAGCCAGGTTTGTAAAAAAATGTTAACCCGTTCCTAGGGTTAATAAGAGCTACAGCCATTATCTTATATCAAGGAGTCAGGTAGATACACCAAAAGGTTATACATTCAAAATATGAAGCAATGGTGTCCAAATCTACAACTTGGACGGGTGCCTGTAATGGTCCGATAGAATACTTATGGAAATTCCCACTTTAAGAGCGTGTGTTAGTAGTAAGTTAAGATAAAGTCCCAAAGTGATGTACTTCATGGATATATTATGAGAGTAGTCATTATCATTTTTAGGTCTCTTATGAGTCTAAAGTGTCTAGCCAGTCCCACGGTTTGAGTGTGAACACTTATGGCCATGTATATAAGTGAATATCTCTCATAATACAAAGGTCTCTCCCATTGTACAATAGAGTCTTGCTCTTGCTAATCCTCTTGCTAATCTCTCTCTAATCCATGCTAGTGAGTATGTGTGAGTGAATTGAGGTGAGAGGAGGGACGAGTACACATAGTGCAACACGGCGGTGTGACAACGCTCGCGGGAGGCATGGTGGAATTTCTTCTCAAGGAGTTTTAGAGCTTGGAGACCTCAAGGGTTACAATCTTGGCCATTAGAAATATCCTCATGACAGTTGCGGTTCACCAGGTAATCTTCCTATTTTGGATGTGTTCCAAGGAGGTTTTCGGTGAGCCATAACATTTTTGGCACCGCTGTCGAGGAGCCATCCCTTCGATTTTTCCATTGTTTGCTCTCTAATCTATGCATAATCATTGCCCATTGTCTTGATTAGCGGTTTACCACCATGAAAACTATGTGGTTTGGATGGATATTTGTGGATGATTTTTTGAAGAATAGCTCCCTTTTTTGTAAAGAATGCTTTTTTTGCTTAATTTTTAGCTTAAATTGTTGTTTTTCTTATTGTTAATTTGGTTTTTAATGTTCCTAGGGCTTGAACATAGAGTGTATTAGCCTTTGTTTGCTTCCATTGCATCAAAAAATTCAATAGAATGCAATTTTAAGTGAGTTTTAGCTCTCTTTAGAGTTAAACATAACACTAGAATCATTAATTTTTGCTTGATTTGTGTGTTTTGTATTTGATTTGTATGAATTAGGGTATTAGCAAGTATTAGGAGTACCTTAATCTTTTTTTAAAAATTCAATAACTCTTGAAATTGATTAATCTGCCTTAATTGACTGGTTTTTGTCATTAAGGGTGATTAATCCAATTCAATCAACAAAAAAACTAGAAATGTGTTTTTCAAGGTCAAAATTAATCATGCAAGAGGTGAAAATTAGTGTTTTTGAGTGTTTTAAGAGCATCTAGATGCATCAAAACACCTAATTACATTTTCATCTAGAGGAATTTACCTCTGTTTTGCTTAATTTGCATGCGTAATTTTGCATAAAGAGAAGAGATTAGAATTAAGATTTTAATTAATCTCTAATTATGAAATAATTTACACATTAGTTAATGTACATAGCTTAGCAATTCCATGCCCTATCCAATGATGTGCTCAATGGTGTGAATTAATTAGTGAGTAGTGGTTAATTAGAGTTCGTAATTGGTTCAAAAGGAGAAAAGATTAGTGGAAGGATTAATCTTTAATTAATTCTTAAGCACTTTTTTCCATAACTCATTAAAGCTAATGAGCATTAAATGAAAAGATACCAATAGTTGTCAATTTGTCCAATTTGGGTGTCATTTATGAAGGGTGTAAGGGGGTGTCATAAAAGTGTTGACTTTTTTATTCCCACTTACCTTTTTTGAAAAATGCCCATATCTCCCCAATTTTAAAATATTTCCTCCACACAAGGAAACTCAAATTTCCCACTAGACTCAAAACAAAAATTTCGTAAAACTCGATTTTATGTCCTGAATCGCACCTACCCATGGATATATTATGAGAGTAGTCATTGTAATAGGATTAAGCCTCTTATGAGCCTAAAGTGCCCGGCCGATCCTAGTTTAAGTGAGTGTAAACACTTATGGCCATATATATAAGTGAATATCTCTCATAATACAAAGGACTCTCCCATTGTGCAATAGACTCTTGCTCTTGCTAATCCTCTTGCTTATCTCTGTCTAATCCATGCTATTGAGTGTGTGTGAGTGAAGTGAGGTGAGAGGAGGGATGAGTACACGTAGTGCAATGCGGTAGTGTGATAATGCTTTCAAGAGGCGCACTGGAATTGCTTCTCAAGGAGCTGTAGAGTTTGGAGACCCCAAGGATTATGAGCTCGGTCATTGGAAAGATCCTCACTCGCAACAATTACGGTTCACCAGGTAAGCTTCTTGTTGAATGTGTTCCAAAAGGAGGATTTGGGTGAGCCATAACATTTTTGGCACTACTGTGCCGGGGAGCCATCCCTTGGCTTTTTTCACTGTTTTCTCTCTAATCTATGCATACCCATTGCTCATTTTCTTGATTTGTGGTTTACCATAACAAAGATGTGTATTGGATGGAGATTTGTGTGTGATTTTGTGAAGAATAGCTCTCTTTTTTGTTTTGTAAAGAATGATTTTTTGCTTATTTTTTAGTTTAAATCGTTGTTTTGGTCGTTGTTAATTTGGTTTTTAATGTTCGTAGGTCTTTCACATAGAGTGTATTAGGCTTTGTTTTCTTCCATTGCATCAAAAAATGCAATAGAATGTAGTTTTTAGTGAGCTTTAGCTCTCTTTAGAGTTAAACATAAAACTAGAATCATTAATTTTTGCTTGATTTGCGTGTTTTTTGTTTGA
Organism: Cibotium barometz; assembly: GCF_041138505.1. NCBI lineage: Eukaryota > Viridiplantae > Streptophyta > Polypodiopsida > Cyatheales > Cibotiaceae > Cibotium > Cibotium barometz. The sequence continues at coordinate 12,384,275 of NC_141110.1, forward strand.
TTTGTATGCATTAGGATGTTGGCAAGTATTAGGAGTAGCTTAATCCTTCAAAATTTTTTCCAAAAACTCTTAAAAATTCTTGAAATCGATAAATCTTTATTAATTGACTAGTTTTTTTCATAAGGGTGATTAATCCAATTTAAGAGGCAAAAAAACTAGAAAATGTATTTTTCGAGGTCAAAATTAGTCATGTAAGATATCAAAATTAGTGTTTTTGAGTGTTTTTAGAGCATCTAGATGCATCAAAACATCTAATTACATCGATTTCTTCTTCAACTGGACGAATTTCTCCTCTTTTGTTTAATTTTGCTTAAAGAGAAGAGATTAGAATTAAGAATTTAATTAATCTCTAATTATGAAAGAATTTATACATTAGTTGATGCACATAGCTTAGCAATTCCTTGCCCTATCTAATGATATGCTCAATGGTGTGAATTAATTAGTGATTAATGGTTAATTAGAATCCTTAATTAGTTCAAAAGGAGGAAAGATTAGTGAAAAGATTAATCTTTGATTAATTCTTAAGTACTTTTTTCAATGCTCATTAAGGCTTTGAATGAAAATATGCCAATGAGTTGTCAATTTGTCCAATTTGGGGGTCATTTATGAAGGGTGTAAGACAGTGTTATAAAAGTGTTGACTTTTTTATTTCCACTTACCTTTTTGAGAAAATGCCCATATCTTTCCAATTTTAAATTTAAAGCATATTCCCTCCACACAAGGAAACTCGAATTTCCAACTAGAGTATAAAAAAAATCCGTGAAACTCCATTTCACGACGTGAACCACACCTACCATGGATATATTATGAGAGTAGTCATTGTAATAGCACTAGGCCTCTTATGAGCCTAAAAATCCCGGCCAACCATGGTGGTTTAAGTGAGTGTGAACACATATGGCCATGTTTATAAGTGAATATCTTTCATAATACAAATTACTCCCCCATTGTGTATTAGAGTCTTGCTCTTGCTAATCTCTCTCTAATCCATGCTAGTGAGTGTGTGTGAGTGAAGTGAGGTGAGAAGAGGGACGAGTACACGTAGCGCAAGGCAGTGGTAAGACAACACTCATGGGAGGCACGGTGGAATTTCTTCTCAACAACGAGTTGTAGAGCTTGGAGACATTAAGGATTACGAGCTCGGCCATTGGAAAGATCCTCACGACAGTTGTGATTCACCAGGTAATCTTCTTGTTGGATGTGTTCCAAGGGAGGTTTGGTGAGCCATAACATTTTTGGTGCCACTGTCGAGGAGCCATTCCTTGGCTCTTTCCCCACTGTTTTCTCTCTAACCTATGCATATCCATTGCCCATTGTCTTGATTAGTAGTTTACCATGAAAAAAATGTGGTTTGGATGGAGAAATGTGTGTGATTTTGTGAAGAATAGCTCCCTTTATTATTTTGTAAAGAATGCTTTTTTGCTTAATTTTGGGTATGTGTAGATTAAAGAATAGCTCTCTAATTTACTCATGCCAATTGCCCATTGTCTTGATTAGTGGTTTAACATAAAAAAAGATGTGGTTTAGATGGAGAATTGTGTGTGATTTTGTGAAGAATAGCTCCTTTTATTATTTTGTAAAGAATGCTTTTTTGCTTAATTTTTATCTTTTTTTTTGTTTGTTAATCCAATTTTTAATGTTCCTAGGGCTTGCACCACGTAGAGTACATGTGGCTTTTTTTTGCTTCCATTGCATAAAAAAATGCAATAGAATGTAGTTTTTAGTGAGTTTTAGCTCTCTTTAGAGTTAAACATAAAGCTATAATCATTAATTCTTGCTTGAATTGTGTGTTTTTGTTTGATTTGTATACGTTAGAGTGTTAGCAAGTATTAGGAGTAGCTTAATCCTTTAAAAAAAAATTAAAAACTCTCGAAATCGACTAATCTTTCTTAATTGATTGGTTTTTGTCATTAGGAATGATTAATCTAGTTCAAGAGGCAAAAAAACTAGAAAATGTATTTTTCGGGGTCAAACGTGATCATGTAAGAGGTTGAAATTAGTGTTTTTGAATGTTTTGAGAGCTTCTCGATGCATCAAAACACCTAATTACATAGATTTCTTCACCCACTGGAGGCATTTCCCTCTCTTTTGCTTAATTTTGCTTAATTTTGCATAAAGAGAAGAGATTAGAATTAAGGGTTTAATTAATCTCTGATTATAAAATAATTTACACATTAGTTGATGCACATAGCTTACCAATTTCATGTTCTATCCAATGATGTGCTCAATGGTGTGAATTAACTAGTGATAAGTGGTTAATTATAGCTCTTAATTAGCTCAAAAGAGAGAAAGATTAGTGGAAAGATTAATCTTTGATAAGATTAGTGGTTAATTATAGCTCTTAATTAGCTCAAAAGAGAGAAAGATTAGTGCTCAATGGTGTGAATTAACTAGTGATAAGTGGTTAATTATAGCTCTTAATTAGCTCAAAAGAGAGAAAGATTAGTGGAAAGATTAATCTTTGATAAATTCTTAAGCATTTTTTTCCATAACTCATTAAGACTAATGAGAATTGAATGAAAAGATGCCAATGAGTTGTCAATTTGCCCAATTTGGGGGTCATTTATGAAGGGTGTAAGAGGGTGTCATAAAAGCGTTGACTTTTTTATTCCCACTTCCCTTTTTGGGAAAATGCCCATATCTCCCCAATTTTAAATTCAAGAAATATTCCCTCCACACAAGGAGACTCGAATTTTCCACTAGACTCCAAAAAAAACAAAAATCCGTAAAACTCCATTTCCGGTAGTGAATCGCGCCTACCATGGATATATTATGAGAGTAGTCATTGTAATAGCATTAGGCCTCTTATGGGCCTAAAGTGCCGAGCCGGCCACCTTTTAAGTGAGTGTGAACACTTATGGCCATGTATATAAGTGAATATCTCTCATAACAGAAATGACTCTCCCATTGTGCAATAGAATCTTACTCTTGCTAATCCTCTTGCTAATCTCTCTCTAATCCATGCTAGTGAGTGTGTGTGAGTGAAGTGAGGTGAGAGGAGAGACGTGTACACGTAGTGCAATGCAGTGGTGTGACAACGCTCACGAGAGGCATAGTGGAATTGATTCTCAAGGAGTTGTAGAGTTTAGAGACCTCAAGGGTTACGAGCTCGGCTGTTGTAGAGATTCTCATGACAATTGTGGTTCACTAGGTAATCTTCTTGTTGGATGTGTTCCAAGGGGTGTTTGGGTGAGCCATAGCATTTTTGACACTACTGTCAAAGGAGCTATCCCTTGGATTTTTCCACTATTTGCTCTCTAATCTACGCATACCCATTGCCTATTATCTTGATTAGTGGTTCACCACATGAAAAAGATATGGTTTGGATAGAGATTTGTGTGTGATTTTGTGAAGAATAGCTCCCTTTTCTATTTTGTAAAGAATGCTTTTTTGCAAAGGACTCTCCCATTATGAAATAGAGTCGTTCTCTTGCTAATCTCTCTCTAATCCATACTAGTGAGTGTGTGTGAGTGAAGTGAGGTGAGAGAAGGGACGTGTACACGTAGTGCAATGCGGCGGTGTGACAACACTCGTGGGGGAGGCACAGTGGAATTGCTTCTCAAGGAGTGGTAGAGCTTGGAGACCTCAAGGGTTACGAGCTCAACCATTGGAAAGATCCTTACGATGACAGCTGCGGTTCACTAGATAATCTTCTTGTTGGATGTGTTCTACGGGGCGTTTGGGTGAGACATAACATTTTTGGCACTGCAGGAGGGAGCCATTCCTTGGCTTTTTCTACTATTTACTCTCTAATCTAATCATCCCATCGCCTATTGTCTTAATTAAAGATGTGGTTTGGATAGAGATTTTTGTGTGATTTTGTGAAGAATAGCTTCCTTTTTTGTTTTGTAAAGAATGCTTTTTTGCTTAGTTTTTATCTCACATCGTTGTTTTTGTTGTTTGTTAATCTGGTTTTTTAATGTTCCTAGGGCTTGCACATAGATTTTATTAGGCTTTGTTTGCTTCCATTGCATCAAAAAATGCAATAGAATACATATTTTAATGAGTTTTAGCTCTCTTTAGAGTTAAACATAAAGCTAGAATCATTAATTTTTGCTTGCTATGTGTGTTTGTTGTTTGATTTGTATGCATTAGAGTGTTAGCAAGTATTAAGAGTAGCTTAATTCTTTTAAAAATTTCTTAAAAACTCTTGAAATCGACTAATCTTGCTGCTTAATTGACTCATTTTTATAATTAAGGGTGAATAATCCAGTTCAAGAGGCAAAGAAACTAGAAATGTGTTTTTCGGGGTCAAAAAATTGATCATGCAAAGAGGTGGAAATTAGTATTTTTGAGTGTTTTGAGAGCATCTAGATGCATCAAAACACCTAATTACATCCATATGTTCATTAACTGGAGCAATTTTCCTCTCTTTTTCTTAATTTTACATAAAGAGAAGAGATTAGAATTAAGAGTTTAATTAATCTCTAATTATGGAATAATTTACATATTAGTTAATGCACATAGCTTAGCAATTCCATGCCCTATCCAATGATGTGCTCAATGGTGTGAATAAACTAGTGATTAATGGTTAATTAAAGTCATTAATTAGTTCAAAAGGAAAAAAGATTAGTGGAAGAATTAATCTTTGATTAATTCTTAAGCACTTTTTTTCATAACTCATTAAGGCTAATGAGCATTGAATGAAAACATGCCAATGAGTTGTCAATTTGTCCAATTTAGGGGTCATTTATGAAGGGTGTAAGGGGGTGTCATAAAAGTGTTATTCCCACTTCCCTTTTTGGAAAAATGCCTATATCTCACCAATTTTAAATTCAAAAATATTACCTCCACACAAGGAAACTTGAATTTCCCGCTAGACTAAAAACAAATTTGTGAAACTCCATTTCACGGCGTGAACTGCACCTTCCATGGATATATTCTAAGAGTAGTCATTGTAATAGCACTAGGCCTCTTATGAGCCTAAAGTTTCCAACCGGCCATAGTTTAAGTGAGTGTGAACACTTATGGCCATGTATATAAGTGAATCTCTCTCAAAAAACAAATGACTCTCCCATTGTGCAATAGAGTCTTGCTCTTGCTAATCCTCTTCCTAATCCCTGTCTAACCCATGCTAGTGAGTGTGTGTGTGAGTGAAGTGAGGTGAGAGGAGGGACGAGTACACGTAGTGCAACGTGGTGGTATGACAATGCTTGTGGGAGGCGTGGTGGAATTTCTTCTCAAGGAGTTGTAGAGCTTAGAGACATTAAGGGTTATGAGCTCGGCCATTGGAAAGATGCTCATCACACGACAGTTGCGGTTCACCAGGTAATCTTCTTGTTGGATGTGTTCCAAGGTGTTATGTGCATATACTAGGAGGCTAACCCACCCTAGGCATGTGAGCATGGGAGCATGGGAACATGCTCTAGTGGGACAAGGGTTAGACCTACCCTTGGGTTAAGTTTAGGGTCAGGCAACCAGGGGGGTCACACATGGAGATAGAGAGTCAAGAGTCACTTGAGAGCTCTCCTATATAATAGGGGCAATGGAGCACTCTCAAGGTATTTCTCTTGTGTAGAGCATTGTATCTACTCTCTTGTCATTTCATGCTAGAGCTATGTGCTACTGGATTGAAGACGTAAACCTATTGGTGGTATGGGACATCGAGGTTACGTATGTGATTCTTCATTATGTTGATGTGTGCACAAGAGTGGTCGGATAGATGAGTATATGCCTGGTTTATGTGTGTTTATGCATAGTGATTAGTAAGAGAGATATTTAGGGTTTTAACAGTGGTATCAGAGCGGTCTCTAGTTAAATTTTTATGTTTTTTCTTCTCTTAATTTCTAATTATTTCAAAAAAATTAGCATTTTTTAAGTAAATTTTAATGTTTACTAAGAAAATAATTTTTGTTTGTTTGTTTTGGTGGCCTATGCATTGGGAACATCAATATGGTGGTTGGAACATGATGCTTCTAGACTTGGATGGACGTATCGACGATGCAGGGAAATTTCGTGAGTGAAAATGCTATTTTTCTCTATTTTTTATGATTAAAATAAGCATTTTATGGATTTTTTACCAAAATATCGCACATGATATTGCTGGTATTTTTTGGTAGAAGGGATTCCCTACATTTCTACAATTTTTTAGGAATTTTTTCTAATTATTTAGGAAATTGTTTAAGCATTTTTATGGTAAAATAGCCATTTAAATACATTTTTACGGGTTTCCCGCAAGCATGTTTGCAAATTTCTGCTGAAAATCAGTGGGGGACTTCATGCTTGCGCATCGGATTCTCTCCCGTGTATAATCTGGAAAAGAGCGAAGAAGCCATCCATGAGATGGGATTTAATCAATTGGATTAATTAACATAATTATTCATTAAGCACTCTGTTTAACAGAGTAGGAGAGGAAGGAGATGAGAACCTTGGAGAAGAGGATGAGAAGGTGGAGAAGGGAAAGAGAAGCTTTTGCTTCTCCCCCCTCCCTCTTGCATTCGCGTGCACAACCGAGGGGGGGGGGGATTTTTTTTCTAGCCAACGGCAGCCTATGTCCCCCCCTACATTTCTTCAATTAAAAAAAAAGATTTATAAAGCTTTCAATTAAAGCTTTATAAAGCTTTCAATTAAAGCTTTAAAAAAGAAAAAAATCTTCATTCTCATGATTTTTTTTAAAAACATCTTGAGCCCTTTGGCCTTTCGGGTCCATAATGTTTTGACCATTCAAGTTCCAAGAGTTACTTGTCTTTTCAGTGACCCTTGGCTTCATTTGGCATGTGGCGTGTCTGTTCGAGCACCCGCTGCATTCGATTTCTTGTAAAAATCTATTTTTTGACCAAAAAAATAGAAAATTCATTAAAATTAGAGATTTCAACTGGATTTGAGGATTGATGGGTGGAATTAAAAAATTTCATGATCGATGGGATTCTTGAGGTAATTAAGTTTTTTTTATAATTACCAAACTTAGGAAAATTTCTAAAAATTATTTTAGAAATCCTAGAAATTGGTATTTTTTGTATACCAATTGTTTTTTGGCAAATTTTATCGCTACAATTTTCAGGAAAATTTAGATTTGGAGTGCCATAAGATAGGATTTAGTGGAGTTCAAACTTAGTAAATTTTGAGGTCCTAAAAAATAGAAAAAATTATGAAAAAAAACATGATAATTCTTTTTTCTTGAGAATTTAATATTTTCGGGGGTTATTTAGTGTTGAAGTACGTTTTCACGTGTGCTGACATTAGATAGATGGGGATTATTTTCATATAATTAATGTGAGTGTGCCTCGTATTAGTAGTTATTTCCATTTGGATTAATTCTAGATAGTGTTTTCATGATTTGTTTACCGTTGTTTAGCCACCAAAATGCTAATTAAAGCATTTTTTCTTATGTGCAATCAATTCTAGTAAATTAGTTTGCTAGATCATTTTGGTGATCAAGTGAAGTTGGTTCGAGTGAATTGTGATTTTCAGAGGACCTTATTACTATGGCTCACATTGATTTCTCGATCAATGATAATGTCGATGAGATGTGTGATCATCCCAACTCAAGAAGGGAAGATATTAAATTCCAAGTTGAAGAAGAGGAGGTTGTTCGAAAGATTGAATTTATAGAGGTGACAGAGTGTCTGAAAGCAACTATTGCCAAATGCCATGACGAGATGGAGTCACTGAAGCTGCAGATCTTGACTCTGCAAAAGGCTCTTTTGGTGGCGGTGCCTCCTACTCCTACCAAAGCAGTTGCTCCGTCATTTGCACCAAAGGTGTACGGTGGTGAGAAAAAGGAGAAGACTTAAGAATGTGTAGATGCTTGGCTCAACAAGTGGACTACACACTTTGCCTTTCATCCATTTACCAATGTGCAAAAGTTGCAGATGGCGCAAGGGTTATTAAAAGGGAAGGCATTCACTTGGTGGAAGGATCTCAAAGAAGATTCCATTCCTCCCACTTGGTAGAATTTTGAAGAAGCTTTCTGAAGAAGCTTTCAAAAAAGAGTTCGCCTAACCAGAGGATGAATTCGAGATAACTTCCAAGCTTGTTAAAAATAGCATGGGGAATCAATCATTTGACAATTATGTGCAAAAGTTTAGACAATTGGCTGCCAAAGTCAAATCAGATGATGATCATACCTTATGTGGAATTTTCATCAATGGTCTAGCTCGTGACTATCATTATGAGGTTTTAAAAAAATGCAAGGTCAAAATGACTTTGGGATTTTCATCAATGGTCTAGCTCGTGACTATCAGTATGAGGTAAAAAAAATGCAAGGTCAAACTGAGGATGCTATTTAGGTAGCTCAAGTTTTTTATAAGACAACCATTATCTAATGAAAAGAAATCCATGTTTACTTTTTCGAAAAAAGGAAGATGGTTTTTACACCAAAACCAAAAAATTCCGACAACACCACAAGAAGCCGAAATTTGTGAGTAGGGATAATCTCACATGTTTCAAATGCAAAGAAAAGGGACACACAAAGAAATTATGTCCTTTAAATGGAGCTACAACACCTTCGGCGCCTGGACAAAAGGCGGCACCGAAGAAGTTTATACTAAAGAAATCTGTGAACATTACAGATTTCATAGATTTCTTTGGTATAAACTTCTTGAAGATGCATACAACTTCAAGAAGTTAATATTACGCATCTTGAAGGAAGCGTACAACTTTGGTATATTTCACAAATTTCTTTGGTATAAACTTTCAAATTTTCTGAAGTCAATATTATGCATCTTGAAGGAAGACAATGTCTAAATTGTACTTTCAATAAAGACGTTTTTGGTCCAAACGAATTATTTCGTGTTTTATGGAATAATAAATGGACATCAAGTTCGTATATTGTTTGATCCTGGTAGTACTTAAAATTTTATTGACAACATCATAGTATAGAGGATGAAGCTGGAAACCACTCAGAATGATCACATGTACAAAGTCAGGATGGCTAGAAACCACTCAGAATGATCACATGTACAAGGTCAGGATGGCTAGAGGACAAGTCCAATTCGGGGACACAAGAAGATGTCAAAGCTGCCGCTAGACATCTAGTTGTACTCAGAAAGACTTGATTTTCATGTCATGAAAATCAAGTCATGTTGACATCATTTTAGGGATAAAACGGTTTCATCAAAAAATAAAGATTTTTCTATTGACTAGGTTAAACATTTGATGTCTTTCCGTCACAATGGAAACCTTGTTACTCTTAAGGGAAACATTGTTGTACCTAAGGAAACTTTCATTAATGAGCTTGAGTTAATTCTGACTTTAAAGTTTTCTAATTGGTTATGGATCTAGTGTTGTCATATGTTCATTTTGATGTCAACACTGTTTCTTTAGATGTTTAGGAAAGTAAAGTGTTAAATTCCATTAAGAGCAAATTTCAAGATGTATTTCCTGATGAGTTACCTCATGGATTACCTCCTAAACGAGAGGTGGACCATAAAATTGAGCTAGTATCGGGTGTAGTACCTGTTAGTATTCCTCCATATATCAGCTTAGCCAGATTGAGGAAGATGAGGTAGCCAAGCAACTAGCTTAATACTTGAGGATGGGTTAGATTAGACCAAGTAAGTCTCCTTGGGATGCTCCAGTTCTCCTGGTTAAGAAAAAAGATCAAGGTACCTGGCGGATGTGTATTGATTACAAACGTCTTAACAAGGTTACAATTTAAAAAATACCCATTTCCTAGATCAGTTGATAGGTTGCAAGGAGCTAAGTATTTCACAAAGCTTGATTTGTGAACCGGTTATTATCAAATCCGTATTGCAAAGGAAGATGTTCCTAAAACTGCTTTTAGGACACCTTATACGAATTTTTAGTGTTACCCTTTGGTCTCACTAATAGATGATGAATGATTTATTTCGGGGTCTGTTAGGAAAATCTGTGGTGGTTTTCTTAGATGACATTTTGATATACAGTAAAACTTTGGCTGAGCATGAGGATCATCTTAAAGAGGTTCTAGGAAAGCTTGGGAAGGAGAAACTGTATTGTAAGTTATCTAAGTGTAATTTCTTCAAGAAAGAATTGTTATACTTGGGTCATAAGATCTCTCGAGATGGCTTAAGTATAGATTTGGATCGAATCCAAAAGGGTTTGGAATGGCTAGTTCTGTGTGTATGGTCAAGCAGTTAAGATCTTTCTTAGGTTTCAAATCTGTCAAAGCGCAAAATGACAGTGCCTTTTACCAACCTTCTTAAGAGTAAAAATAAAAGGTCTAATTCTTTGATTGAGTGGAATGAGAAGCTATAGGGTACTTTTGATACTTTGAAAAATAAAGTTCGAGATGCTCCTATGTTTAGCCTTTGCTAGATCCTAGCAAGCCTTACATCATTGGGACTGTGCTAATGATTTTGTGGTAGGCGCAGCTTTGTTCTAGGATGGGAAGCATGTGGCCTTCGAGAGTAAGAAACTCAATGATACATAGACTAGGTACCCAATTCAGGAGAAAGAGTTGTATGCGATCATTTATGCTTTAAAGGCATGGAGACAGTATATGCCTGGTTTATGTGTGTTTATGCATAGTAATTAGTTAGAGAGATCTTTAGGGTTTTAACCCAATGGGGGTTTGGGTGAGCAATAACATTTTTGGCACCGCTGTCGGGGAGACATCCCTTGGGCTATTTCCGTTGTTTACTCTTTAATCTATGCATACACATTCCCCATTGTCTTGATTACTGGTTTACCATGAAAAAGATGCAGTTTGGACAGAGATTTGTGTGTGATTTTATGAAGAATAGCTCCCTTGTTTGTTTTATAAAGAATACTTTTTTAACTTAACTTTTAGCTTAAATCATTGTTTTTATAGTGTTAATCTGATTTTTAATGTTCCTAGGGCTTGCACATAGAGTGTATGAGGCTTTTCTTGCTTCCATTGCATAAAAAACCGCAATAGAATGCAATTTTTAGTGAGTTTTAGCTCTCTTTAGGGTTAAACATAAAGCTAGAATCCTTAACTTTTGCTTGATTTGTGTTTTTTTTGTTTGATTTGTATGCATTAGGGTGTTTGAAAGTATTAGGAGTAGCTTAATTCTTTAAAAAAATTTCCAGAAGCTCTTGAAATTGATTAATCTTCCTTAATTGATTGGTTTTCATCATTAAGGGTGATTAATCTAGTTCAAGAGGCATAAAAACTAAAAAATGTATTTTTCGGGGTCAAAAGCGATCATGTAAGAGGTCGAAATTAGTGTTTTTGAATGTTTTTAGAGGATCTAGATGCATCAAAATACCTAATTACATCAATTTCTTCATCAACTGGAGGAATTTCCCTCTCTTTTGCTTAATTTTGCATAAAGAGAAGAGAAGAGACTAGAATTAAGAGTTTAATCAATCTCTAATTATAGAATAACTTACACATTAGTTGATGCACATAGCTTAGCAATTACATGCCCCATCCAATGGTGTTCTCAATGGTGTGAATTAATTAGTGGATAAGTGGCTAACTGGAGGAATTTCCCTCTCTTTTGCTTAATTTTACACATAAAGAGAAGAGACTAGAATTAAGAGTTTAATCAATCTCTAATTATGAAATAATTTACACATTAGTTGATGCACATAGCTTAGTAATTCCATGCCCCATCCAATGATGTGCTCAACTGGAGGAATTTCCCTCTCTTTTGCTTAATTTTGCATAAAGAGAAGAGACTAGAATTAAGAGTTTAATCAATCTCTAATTATAGAATAACTTACACATTAGTTGATGCACATAGCTTAGCAATTACATGCCCCATCCAATGGTGTGCTCAATGGTATGAATTAATTAGTGGATTAGTGGCTAACTGGAGGAATTTCCCTCTCTTTTGCTTAATTTTACATAAAGAGAAGAGACTAGAATTAAGAGTTTAATCAATCTCTAATTATGAAATAATTTACATATTAGTTGATGCACATAGCTTAGTAATTCCATGCCCCATCCAATGATCTGCTCAATGGTGTGAATTAATTAGTAATTAGTGGAATTAGAGTTCTTAATTAGTTCAAAAGAGGACCCCACCGTTTAAGTGAGTGTGAACACTTATGGCCATGTATATAACTAAATATCTCTCATAATACAAAGGATTCTCCCATTGTGCAATAGAGTCTTTCTTTTGCTAATCTCTCTCTAATGCATGCTAGTGAGTGTGTGTGAGTGAAGTGAGATGAGAGGAGGGACGAGTATACATAGTGCAATGCGCCGATGTGAACGCTTTGTAGAAGGCGCGATGGAATTGCTTCGCAAAAGGAGTTATAGAGCTTGGAGACCTCAAGGGTTGCGAGCTCGGCCACCATTGGAAAGATCCTCACGATAGTTGCGGTTCACTAAGTAATCTTCTTGTTGGATGTGTTCCAAGGGAGATTTGGGTGAGGCATAACATTTTCGGCATCACTGCCAAGGGGCCGTCGCTTGGCTTTTTCCACTGTTTGCTCTCTAATCTACCCATACCCATTATCCATTGTCTTGATTAGCGGTTTACGATGAAAAGGATGTGGTTTGGATGGGGATTTGTGTGTGATTTTGTGAAGAATAGCTCCCCTTTTTTGTTTTGTAAAGAATGTTTTTTTACTTAATTTTTAGTTTAAATCGTTTCTTTTGTTTTTGTTAATCTGGTTTTTAATGTTTCTAGGGCTTGCACATAAAGTGTATTAGGCTTTGTTCGCTTCCATTACATCAAACAATGCAATAGAATGTAGTTTTTAGTGAGTTTTAGCTCTCTTTAGAGTTAAACATAAAGCTATAATCATTAATTTTTGCTTGATTTATGTGTTTTTTTGTTTCATTTGTATGAATTAGAGTGTTAGAAAGTATTAGGAGTAGCTTAATCCTTTTTAAAAACTCTTGAAATCGACTAATCTTCCTTTGTTGACTAGTTTTTGTCATTAAGGGTGATTAATCCAGTTCAAGAGACAAAAAAACTAGAAAATCTATTTTTTGGGATCAAAATTGAACATATAAGAGGTCGAAATTAGTATTTTTGAGGGTTTTGAGAGCATCTAAATGCATCAAAACACCTAATTACATCAATTTCTTCATCAACTTGAGGAATTTTTCTCTTTTGGTTAATTTTGCATAAAGAGAGAGAAGAGAGTAGAATTAAGAGTTTAATTAATCTATAATTATAAAATAATTTACACATTAGATAATGCACATAGCTTAGCAACTCCATGTCTTATCCAATGATATGCTCAATGGTGTGAATTAATTAGTGATTAGTGGTTAATTAGAGCCCTTAATTAGTTAAAAAGGGGGGGAAAGATTAGTGGTGGAAGGATTAAACTTTGATTAATTCTTAAGCACTTTTTTCCATAAGTCATAAAGGCTAATGAGCATTGAATGAAAAGATGCCAATGAGTTGTCAATTCATCCAATTTATGGGTCATTTATGAGGGGGTGTCATAAAAGTGTTGACTTTTTTATTGCCACGTACCTTTTTGGGAAAATGCCCATATCTCCCCAATTTTAAGTTCAAAAAATATTCCCTCCACCAAAGTAAACTCGAATTTTCCACTAGACTCTTAAAAAAAATCGTGAAACTCCATTTCACGTCGTGAACCACACCTGCTTCACGTCGTGAAACAAGCCCATGCATTTAAAAAAAAGAAATTTAAATTTAATTAAGTCTGTGAAGTCCATTTCACATTTTGAAACTACACCTGCTTCACATCGTGAAACAGGGCCACGTGTAAAATAATAATAATAATTAAGTCCGTGAAGTCCATTTCACTTCGTGAACCGCACATGCTTCACATTAGGAAACAAGCTCACATGTAAAAATAAAATAAAATTAATTAAGTCCGTGAGATCCATTTCACGTTTGTGAACCCCTTTGGTTCATGGTCGTGAAACATGTTCGTGGGCAAAAAAAACAGTCTCAAAAACAACCCTGTTTAGAGGCTCATATCTTCTAGATCGTGCGTCCGATGAACGCATTCTAGTGCTCATCGGAATGCCGGCATCGAGCTCTTTGAATTTGGTCCAAGAGTCTGAGGAAAAAAATCCATCATTTTGGCCTCCGACCAACAGCCTCAAAATTCGACCCCAAAATCGAGATAAAAAATCGGCCTTAAAGCACTAAAAATCACCCAAAATAGCCCGAAAAAGATTGCATACCATATTCGGGCTACTTTTTCAGTGTCTAAACAACAAAATCACGAAAAACAAGTAGAGAGACAAAGTTGCAGTACTTCCAAAATACTACAACTCTTTTTCTAAATTCCTTATATGGAACACTTTTAAAAACGGGCTGCGAAACAGGAAAAATCTTTCCGAAAAAAAAGCATCTTGAGACTGATGAAAAATAGGTTTTGAGACCTTCTCTTCCATCTGGGATGCTACTGGCATGCACTTTTTTCGAAAAAGTTTATCCTAAGGACGCTCACATGCGCTTTTGAGACCTTAGCTTCCACCTAGGACACCAATGGCACACTTTTTTCATTAAAAAAATCTCTAAAAGACCGTTCACATGTGCTTAGCGCTTAAGCAAATCAAGGCAAATGGACACTCACTTGACCCAAAGAAGGGTGCACTAGGCCGCCTTAGGCTGTAACGTGCTGTAAGAAAACCTCAAAAATAAAAATAAAAACACCGCACGTGTGCTTGCTCATTAAGGAGCAAATGGCAACGTTAAGATATAGCAATGATAGAAGGATTACATGGGCTCACACCCAGATTGAACCCAATGTGAAATCTTCGAGCCATTGAGATCCATGCCCCAAATGAAACTCCCATTACCATTTGCCATGCTGACAACAAGCGTGCATTTTTATCAATTTTGATAAAAGTAACACTTTTATAATAAAAATTTTATTTTATGCATCACTTTATGCATAAAAATTAATATTGGTGAAAGTAACACTTTTATAATTAAAAAATATTTCTAATATGCATCTTTCTATGCATAGAAATTAATTCTAATGAAAATAACGCTTTTATAATAAAAATATTTTCAATATGCATCTTTCTGTGCATAGAAATTAATTCTAATGAAAATAATGCTTTTATAATAAAAATATTTCCAATATGCATCTTTCTATGCATAGAATGAAAATAACACTTTTATATTATAATACACAAACGGAGGGGATTACTCTTTTTGAATAACATAAAGATAAAACTTATTTTCACAAAATTTAAGAAAATTTTGCCATAACCTCCTTTGTATGGCTGACCATTTTTCAATTTTTACATTCTAAATCTACTTAGAATTTACCCCAAGATGAATTTAGCACTCTAATCTAATCAATTCTCATTTTTTTAAGAGTAAACAATACGAAAAGTTTAACTCTATTTAATTGATTAAATCTTGGATAAAGTAGGGCTGAATTCAATGAAGAGAAGGGGGAAGCCTTTCCATCAAGGCATAACATCCAATTTCAATTTAAAAGAAGCAAGAAATCATAAAACCATAAAATAGAATTAGAAAAAAGTAGAATTTCTAACTTACATGGAGTTCTGTGAGCTATCCTTTGGCTTGAGGGATTGAGGGTTCTACTCTTGCTTGGATCAAGAGTGGCCACCAATTCTTTGTAGAGGAATTAGTCAAAAACAAGTGAATTATCAATGAATTCAATGTTTTTGGCTCTGGGGAGGAGTAGAGTAATAGTGTATAAAACACTATTAAGCTTCTGCAAAGGGGAAGGCTTCTATTTATAGGACAAAGTGAGCCTCTAACCAAGCAAACTGATTCTAGATTTTTCTAGATCAGTTTGGTCAATTTTTAACCATTTTTGGGTCAGTTCAGCTTACTTTTTGGAACTAGACTTGAATTAGGAGAGAGGAGAGATGAAATATCTCATTATTTGAGAGTTTAAAACTCCACCACACATGTGAAATAGGCGCCTCCTTCATGAGGGGGAATCCCCACTCTGAGGTGTCAAAAATTCTTTTTTTTAGTATTTCCTTTTGGTCCTTAGTCCACTCTTCATCTTATGTGAGTATTTACTCATTTTTGGGGGGATTTTATTTATTTCTTTAATTTATCCCCTCCCTACATTTGGATTAATCTTATTGGTCCATAGGAACCTTAATCTAAAATTTTCAAAAAATCTGGACCCTTAGGCTAAGGCCTTTTGAACAGATTATAACTTATTTCTAATGCACCTTTTGATATTCTTTTTGAACTTCTATTTCGGAGGAATTTATTTTAATAAGAAAGGATATTTTTTCATCCAAAGATATCTAAAAACCGAGTTATCTCTCTCTAGAATATTTTCTCTCTCTAGAATATTTTCTCTCTCTAGGCCAAAACAGTTAGAAACAAGATCTTTTATTATTCTAAAAAGGGGAGAAGGGGAAGATACTGGACATCTTGAGGGCTAGGGAGGAATCTTACATTCTCTCCCACTTGAAAAATGCGAGATGTCCTCATCTCGCAAACTAGGGGTAATCCCGCAACAGTTCGGCTTCTTTCTCCCAGGTGGCATCTTCAAAAGGATAGAACTTCCATTTGACCAATAATTCTCTCAGAATTCTATTCCTGAGAACCTTCTCTCAAACATCAAGGATTTCTTCAGGTTGGAGTTCCATCTGCCCTTAGGTTGAAGAAGTTAAGATTTCATTCATCAAGCACATGATTCGAGCTTGGTACATACTTTTAGTAGGCTGACATGAAATACATTATGTACTTTGAGATGAGGAGGTAGAAGAAGCTCGTAGGCTAAGTCACCTACTTTCTTTGTAATGAGATATGGCCTATAATACCTAGGGGATAACTTCTTGTACTTCCCAATAGATAGAGAACTTCTTTTGGGGCGTACTCAAATGAAGACCATATCTGTTTCTTCGAATTTTCTATCTGTCCTCTTCTTATCTGCATACTACTTCTGTCTATCCTGGGTAGCTTTTATATCTTTGTTGCGAATTGACTGCATCTGCTGCTCCATGTCATCAAGCATATGTCTAGACATCTCGACCCTAATCAATGGGTCGGACCAAGCTAATGGAGTTAAGCAATCTTGTCCATACAGAGCTTTGAAAGGGCTCATCCCAATACTTCGGTTATAAGAAGCATTGTAGGAAAACTCGACTAGGTGCAGATAGCTTAGCCACTTCTTGGGTTCCCTCTGCCCACAGCATGACCGAAGTATATCTTCGATTACTTGGTTTACCCTTTACTTGGTTTACCCTTTCTGTTTGACCGTCGGTCTCGGGGTGATAAGCTATGCTGAGATCCAAGAAAGTTCCTACTGCTTCGAAAAATGCAGTCCAGAATCTTGACGTGAATTTGGGATCTCAATCACTTACTATTCTTCTGTTGGGTAGGCCATGCAATCTAAAGATTTCCTTGAGGAACACTCTAGCCACATCCACTGCAGTGTAGGTTTCTTTTACTGGAATCAATAACTACCACGAAGATGGAGTTGTAACCTGATTGCACTGAAGGTAATCCAGTACTAAAATCCATATTGATACATTCCCACTTCATCTGGGGGATGTCTAATGGATGTAACTTCCCAGGCATTTTTACTCTCTTGGCTTTGACTGTCTGACATGTCAGACATTGACGTACATGATTAAGTATATCCTTTTTTAGACCACGCCAAAAAAGGATGTAACTTCCCAGGCATTTTTACTCTCTTGGCTTTGACATGTCAGACATTGACGTACATGATTAAGTATATCCTTTTTTAGACCACGCCAAAAAAAGCTTTTCTTTATAGACGTGTAGGTCTTGATGAAACCTGGATGTCCTGCAACAATAAGGCTGTCATGGGCTTCATTCAAAATTTGACCCTTAGTTCCCTCATCATTGGGAATGCATAGCCTGCGATTATAATACATAATTCCATCATCCAAGCTGTACCCTTGAACTCGGTTCAACTCCTATGGAGTTTTGCTTTCCTCCATAAGTGGGTAGCAATAGGGCCAAAGAATCTATCCTGCATGATCTTCTCTCTTGCTTCATTAATCAAAGGATTTGACACTACAGTAATTGCAAGCAAGGAGGCTTTTCTGCTGAGGGCATCTGCTATCACATTTTCTTTGCCTGGGCGGTACTTGATTTCAAAATCAAATTCCTGTAGGGTCTAAATCCATCTTCTTTGGCGCATGTTGAGATCCTTTTGAGTGAAGATCCACTTTAAGCTCTGATAATCTGTCATCAAAGTGAATCTTTGATCCAGTAGTAGGTAATATCTCCACAACTTTAAGGCATAGACTATTGAAAGTAGTTCCAAGTCATGGACATCATAATTCCTCTCATGCGTTTTGAGTTTTCGGGATTCATAGGCCACTGCATGACCTTCCTGCATAAGTGCACCTCCCAAGGCAAAACCACTAGAATCAGTTACTACCTCAAAAGATAGAGAGAAATCTGGCAACTTCAAAACATGATTGGTTACCAAGGCATTCTTCAGCTTATCAAAAGCACTCTGGCACCTGGCAGACCATTGAAATGCGGTATTCTTCTTGAGAAGATTAGTCATGGGGGAAGCTATGAGAGCATACTTTGGTATAAAAATTCTATACCAACCAGTCAATCCCAAGAATCCCCTGACTTCTTTCACTGTCTTTGGTTCAGGCCAATCTATGACTGCTTGGACTTTTGTGGAATCTAGAGAAATTCCATCTTTGGATACTAGAAAGCCCAAGTATTCAACATGGTCGGCAGAGAAAGTGCATTACTCTTTTTTGCAAAGAGTTGGTGCTTCCTTAGAATCTCAAGAACTTTTTGGACATGAGCTTCATGGTCAGCTGCATTCTTTGAGTAAGAATGTAGCTGGGGCATTTGTCAATCCAAATGGCATGACAGTGAATTCATAATGCCCATAGCGAGTATTGATGGCTGTCTTCGCGAGATATCTTGATCATTAATCCTGATCTGGTAATACCTTGATTTGAGATCTATCTTTGTGAAGACTTGGGCTCCATTTAGCCTGTCTAGGAGCTCATCAATTCTGGGGATAGGATATTTATTTTTAACTGTCAGCTGGTTGAGACCTCTGTAGTCCACACAGAGTCTTAGCGTTCCATCTTTCTTTTTCTGAAAGAGAACTGGCGCTCCCCAAGGTGAAAGACTGGGTCTTACAGACCCTTGTTCTAACAGCTGCCTAAGCTGTTCCTTGAGTTCAATGGCTTTAGGAACTGGCATTTTGTACGTGCACTGGACTACTGGTGGCTGAGCTCCGAGGGTCAATTCTATCACATAATCTACTTCCCGAATCAGAGGCATCTCAGTTAGCTCGTGGGAATAAATCATCATATTCACTTAACCATTCTGGTTCTTTAGCCTTTAACTTTGTGTATAATGGATTCATTTTGACAACATAAATGAGCTACTTCTTTCTAAGTCCTTTTAGTAATGGATTCATTTTGACAACATAAATGAGCTACTTCTTTCTAAGTCCTTTTAGTAACTTAGAAGCTTTTACTAATTGCAAACTTGGGGATCTTGAAATTCCGGTTCCTTGAACTTTGTTTCTGTGAAGGTCACGGAAGGAAATGGTTCCATTTATGATAGTGAATGTCAGCTTGATTTTTGTGGAGCCATCCATTCCAAGGATCCCGTCGAAAACTCCCAAAGGTATGACTCTGAACTGACAGTCAGTTATATTACCATCTAGATTGAACTGAATACGATCTGTCTCATGGTGAGTGAAAAGAATCTTCCCACTGGCCAATTCAACTTGCATAGGTTTCCCTGATTTCTGTTCTAAGACTAGCTTATGCAAGCGTCCTGGGGAAATAAATGAATGAGTACTGCTGTGCCTGAATCAATCAAAAGCTTAAAAGGCTTACCCTGATACTCAACTAGAGTATGGATGATGGAGAATTGACAATTTGGCCCTTGGTTTTCAATTGTTGCATAAATCTATCCTCTTTCCTCTTCCACTACTTCTACTATTGTGACTGCTCTGGCTGCTGCAGATTGGGGCGGAACTCTTTCTCTTTGGTTACCCCAATTTTGGGAAGGAGTTCTGAGACTACTCTGAACAAAGGCAGATGGCTAAGCTGGAGTTCTCCTGGGATTGCCTTGATTTTGGCGAGACGGACCCTGATTTGACTGATACGAAGGGGTTGGTCTCTACACTCTCGGTCCTTGACTTTCCTGCCCCCTTGACATGGCATGAGTCGGCAGTCTTTCAGCTGGTGACCAAAACCTTGACATCCAAAACACCGGTTCTCACTTCTGAACTCATCCCTCTGAATCCTTGAAAGAGGTGGGGCTCCTCAGAAAGTGTTATGCGGGAAGGGTCTTCCTTCACTTCTGAATCTCCCAGTATCCTGATTCTGATTTGGGCCTTGTTGCCTCTTTGGGGGTGGAAAGTTTGAAGTACTTCTCGAGGTTTGGAATCTTTCGGGACCTTAACAACAAAGGCTTTGGCAAAGTCCTTTGCCATTCTTACAGCTTTGGCCACCATTGAGACAGGTTTGGCATTCTTCACTAAGGTGTCCAATGGCTCGTTCATTCCTCGAATGAATCTGACCATCAGCTGCTCTTCATCCAATTGTGGGGAATATTTGAGGAGAAGGGAAAAGGCCTAATGGTACTCTTCAATTGTTCGGCTATCCTGCTTTAGTTCTAAGAACTC